>NC_083423.1:15218268-15845143 GCF_020745735.1 Hemiscyllium ocellatum
CATTGTTCCTGAGTGTGCATTCTAGTGCTGCTAGGAAGTCTGCTGTCTTGGTGTCCCTGTGGTTATAGTTGAGTCCCTTGGCCAGTATTGTTCTTTCCGTGTCTGTGAGCTGTCTGTGGGAGAGGTTTCTAACCCAGGTGTGTGTTATGGTGTCCTCTCTGTTGTATGTTGATCTGGCCATTTTTTTCTTTTAGTGCCGTTTTTTTGTGGTGTGTGGTCCTGTTCTGTCCTATGGTGACGGCCTGTTCTATGGTCCGGGTCCATTCCTGATTGGTGGTTTTTGAAATTAATGATTTTTGGCACGCAATTTCTTGTCTGTATTTGTGTAATCTGTTTTGTGCATCTGTAATCATTACCTGGATCATCCTGAATCCGTTCCGTCTGGCTGTGTCTCTGGCTTGTGGGTTGTTGACTGGTGGTCCGTATTTGACACATGCTGGAAGGATTCGATTCTTTCGGCATTCGTGCGGGAACCGGAGTTATTCGTATGTGGCGCTTAGACGATTGGCACAGGATTCCCATTTCCTGGCTTGTTTTAGTGTCTCTTGCCCGTAGGTTTTCAAAGTTTGTGAGAAGATTTGTAGCTCGGGTGCTCGTTGTTGTGGTTCTGTTCGCCGAGCTGGAAATTTGTGTTGCAGACGTTTCAGTGCCGACATGGAACATTTGCTCATCGACCTTCACTGTCTCAAGCTCTCTAAACACCTCAATTTTCATTCCTATTTTGCAAATTACTCCCTGGTCTCACTCATCCCTCCTTACCTTTGTCACCTCCTTCAGCCCCATAGCACTCCAAAATGTCTACGTTCCTCAAATTTAGCCCTCTAATTCCCTTCCCCATACCAGCTGCCTGACCCATAGATTCTATAAGCCCTTTCTAAACCACTCCAGCTCCCTCTCACTCTCTTCAAAAATCTTTTGAAAAGCTACCTCTTTAACAAAACCTTTGGTCACCTGACAATACCATTTTTTTGTGCTCAGCATCATCGCCTTGCCCGATTAGATCCTTGTGAAGCATCTTGAGAAACTTCACAAACTTAAAGGTGTATAAATGAAAACTATTGTTGTTTTTGGAGTCAATTTCAACAGCCATGGTTTCTAGATCTGATTTAATTCAAATCAGATACCAAGAAAAGCTCTGACCTCAAGCCATGAATGTACTTCAACTCTGTCCTGAATAACTGTCCCCCTTATACAGCAATATGACATTTCCCATGAGTGGGATTCCCAGATAGGAAGAATGGTACACACAACTGCAAGAAAACATCATACAACACAGCACTCATCAGCCAGATTGTTCATAAAACAAGGTGAGCAGCAGTGCAGATCTTGTTTAGCTGCCTCTGAGTACATGTTGGCAGCAGTTGGTGTCTGAAGAATCATGCTCATGTAAATCAGCAGCAGGAAGTACTGAACATCATCCTACAGAAGAAAACCTCATGGTAAGGTTCAAAAAAGTAGAATGTACACTCAATGGCACAATCCAACCTGGTAAGAGAGCTGGTGCATTGAGAGAGTTAGCAACTACCTGAAGCTGGAACATTGTTCACTCCAAGGTAGTTAAAGTTGGCAATTTATCATAAAATCTCTAAGGTATATTTGGCCCATTGAATCTACACCAATCCCACAAACACCACCCAACGTGAGACCACTTAAATGGCTTCAAGAAGACCACTATCATCCCTGTACCAAAGAAAACACATGCAACCTGCTTCAATGACTATTTCCCAGTGGCTTGGACCTCCATAATCATAAAGTGCTTTGAGAGGTTAGTCACGGCCCACATCAATTCCAGCCTCCTAGCCTGACTCAGTCCCTGCAGTTTGCCCACCGACAAACCAATCCATAGTGGACACCATTTCCCTGGCCATTCATCCTTCTCTGAAATATCTGGATAACAAGAACACCCAATCAGGATCCTACTCATCAACTACAGCTTCACCTTCAATACCATTATCCCCTCCAGACTAATCTTAAAACTCCAACACCTAGGTCTCAGCTCCACCCTGTACAAGTGGATCCTCAGCTTCCTGACCCACAGACTGCAATCAGTGAAGATAGACAATAGCACCTCCTCCATACTAATGCTCAACACTGACACCCTGCAACCATGTGCACTCAGCCCCCTACTGTACTCTCTGTACACCCACAACTGTGTAGCCAAATTATGTGCAAATGCCGTCTACAAATATCTGATTACACCACTGCTCTAGGGCTGGATATCAAACAATGATGAGTCAGATTACCAGAAGGAGATGGAGGGCTTGGTAACTAGCTCTCCTTCAATGTCAACAAAACAAAAGAACTAATCATTGACTTCAGGAAGAAAGGAGGAAGACACACCCCTAACTACAACAACAGAGCTGAGGTGGAGTGGGCCGAGGGTATCAAGTTCCTCGGCGTGACGATAACTGACAACCTGTCCTGGACTTCCCACATGGATGTGACATTCAAGAAGATATAATAACACCTTTTCTTCCTCAGGCAGTTTAGGAAATTCAGCATGTCCATACTGACCCTGACCAGCTTTTACAGATACACCACAGAAAGCATTCTATCCTGGTGCACAACAGCCTGGTATGGCAACTGCTCTGCGCAGGACCATAAGGAACTAAAGAAGGTGGTGCGCACAGCCCATGCCATCATGGAAGCCAACCTACCATCTGTGGACTCCACTTACACTTGTTGTTGCCATGGAAAGGCTGCTAACCTCATCAAAGACCCCTCCCACCCTGGTAATGCTCTCTTCCAACCTATTCTGTCAGGCAGAAGATACAGAAGCTTGATCACTCACACCAACAGATTCAAGAACAGCTTCTTCCCTGCTGTTGTTAAGTTGCTGAATAGACCTCTCTAACTTCAAATAATGCTGATCTTGCTAATGGTAATCTTGCTTTGCCCACCTCCTGTGCAGTGTAACCTGTATGCCTTGTTATGTCTAAGCACTCTTATCATCTGTATTTTCTTGTTTACTATGATCCACCTTACTGCTTGCAAAACAATTTTTTTTTACTGCACTTAGGTTCATGTGACTACAATAAATCAAATCAAGTAAGTAACAAATGGACAGGGGGAAATGGAAAATGGTAAATTGAACTATATGCATTTATAATGTTAATATTTAAAGAAAAAGGCTTGGGTGACTTGTATAAGGGTGTAAGTATCTGAAACCATTAATACTGAACAGGGTCTTAATCAGTACCCATTGTGATGCTTGCAATTTGACTAGGTTTATTCAATATATCGTTTTCAATTACATTACACTGTGATAGTTTGCTAAAAATTCTGTGTCTTATGACCTTGCCCTGCCCCCCTTAGTTACCTGATGAAGGAGCAGTGCTCTGAAAACTAGTACTTCCAAATGAACCTGTTGGACTATAACTTAGTGTAATGTGACAGTTAAGACATGGTAGCATGTCATGAACCTCCTGGAATCTTCTCCTATTCTGCACAACACAATTTCAGCAGAAGCCCTATTCACATATCTCACATCAGTGCAATAAGAGCAGCCCAGAGAAACTATCTGAGTGATAGTGACCACAGGAAATCTTTCTCATGATGTCCAGTTAAATCTTCGTAAAGGTAAACTATTTGGATAGTAATAACAGCAGGAGGGCAATTAACACTTGTTTTGGGATACAACTAGATCATAGCTTAATATCCTTTGACATAAGCTATGACATAGAGTCATAGAGATGTACAGCATGGAAACAGACCCTTCTGTCCAACTCGTCCATGCCAACCAGATATTCTAACCTAATCTAGTCCTATTTGCCAGCACTTGGCTCAAATCCCTCTAAACCCTTTCTGTTCAAATATTCATCCAGGTGCCTTTTTAATGTTGTAATTGTACCAGCCTCCACCACGTCCTCTGCCAGCTCATTCCATACATCACCACCCTCTGCGTGAAAACGTTGCCCCAGGCATCCCTTTTAAATCTTTCCCCTCTCATCTTAAATCTACGCCCTGTAATTTTGGACTCTCCAACCCCAGGGAAAAGATCTTGTCTATTTACTTTATCCATGATTTTATAAACCTTTATAAGGTCATCCCTCAGAGTCCAACACTCCAAGGAAAATAGCCCCATCTTATTCAGCCTTTCCCTATAGGTCAAATCTTCCAACTCTGGCATCATCTTTGTAAATCTTTTCTGAACCCTTTTAAGATTCACAACATCCTTCCTTTCGGAGGGAGACCAGAATTGAATGCAGTATCCCGAAGTGGCCTCACCAATGTGCTATACAGCTGCAACAGGACCTTCCAACTCCTATCCTCAATGCTCTGACCAACAAGTACTAAATGCTTTCTTCACTATCCTGTTCACCTGTAACTCCACTTTCAAGGAACTATGAACCTGCACTCCAAGGTCGCTTTGTACAGCAAAACTCCCCAGGACCTTACCATTAAGTGTATAAGTCCTGCCCTGATTTGCCTTTCCAAAATGCAGCACCCGACATTTATCTAAATTAAACTCCATCTGCCACTCCTTGGCCCATTGGCCCATCTGATTAGTCTTGAAAATTTCAATCAACTCAATACCTACAGGCCTTCAAGAGAGAGGACACCAGGATTGAGATTTCAACTCACTCAAAACGTATTCATTTCGAAAGTTAAAATCAGACCCCAGAATTCCTTTTGAATAAAAGCAATATGCTGCAGATACTGGAGATCTGAAACTAAAAAAGAGAAAACTGCAGAAACTCAGCAGGTCTGGCAGCCTCTATGAAAAGAGAAACAAAGTTAACATTTTGAGTCGGGTATGACTTTTCATGACTAAAGTGAGTTCTTCCAGTATTCTCTGCGTTTGTTCCAGATTTCCATTATTCTGTGTATGGAGAAGTGCTTGCTATTTTTCCTGCTAAGTGGCCTGGCTTGAATTTTAATAGGACAATATTGCACCCTTTTGCTTTATATTCCCCATCAAATTCCATTGTTTCTTTGTGAACACCTTACCAAAATCTTTCATCAATTTAAACACTTCCACAAGAACTCCTTTGTACTCAAGCAAAACTGGATTATTGTTTAATCTACTGGATCTCAACCAACGTTCACTTAAGCTGCACAGAAATTCCAAGGTGCCACACATGGTGAACGGAATCGAAGTGATAATTGCAACATTGACTTCCAACGACGGAAATCATTGCAGTGCATGGACCTCAAAGACCTGCACAACTGGTAGAAAATTTAGAAGGGACAATGATCTGAATCAGATATACATTTGGAAGTCCTCGCAACACCATTAGATGTTACAACAAATCCTTCCTTTACTGCATTAGATGTGCTTTTAAATTCTTATTTCTCAAATGAAACTACCTGATTAACATATAATAATTAATCTATCAATTAAATGTTATTGAAAATATCTCCACTCCTTTCTCTTGCATCCAGTCAAAATTGAAAAGATGCAACTTTTTAAAATCTGCACAATTTCCTTCTAATGAGAGCTTGTAATTGATTTTTAATTTATGACTCGAGTCTAAAATGGATAATTAGAACACTGAGAGGGAACACAGTCTCTTTGAGTAAAGAAAAGCAATGTGCAAGGTTGGAGAGAGGAAAAAAAGTCCCTGTTGTCCATTTGGACTTTATCTTGTTTTGAATTTGGCTCACTCTAGATGTGGCATGATGCCCAATGCCACCCTAATCACATTATAAAGGATAATTCCAGCATGAAGGTCCTCCTATGGCGATGTATGAAGTAAGGGATTATTTGGAGCTATCATGGGTAAATTGACTGTAAAGATATAAAGGGACAGATAATTGCCTCTGTGGTTGGATGAGCTCACACTTCAGGCATTGATTTGGGCAATATCTCCGTAATTCTGCTCAAGGCTAATCGTCCTCTTTTACATATAAAAGCAGTGCAGTATTTTCCTCGCTTTTTCACAGGTTATCGTGTATATTAAAATCCACAAAGTGCTCATTATCCAAGATTACCTTTTCATAATTGCCCCCTTCTTGGTTATAACCATGAAAACTCCTGTAGAAGTTAAAGTCATGTCCCACAGATTTCAGTAACTCAGACCCCAGATGTAAAATACAATGCTTTTGATCTTAACAGATTTAGAAAAGCTTCGTTTTTTTGTGTTTTCACAGGATTTGAGTGTGACTGACTATTTATTTCCCAGCCCAAATTGTTTTTGGGGACCTTGGGGTATAATAGCATCCTCAGCTGGGGGCGGGCACTCCAGGATTTTAACACAATGATCATGAAGAAATGGTAATGTTTCAAAGTGAAGATAGTGTGTAACACAGGAGGGACTTTACAGCTGTTGGCCTCCTCATTCAACACTTGCTCTTATTATTCTAGGTGTTGGAGGTCAAGTTTTTGAATTGTCATCGAGGGAAATTTAATGAGACGCTGCAGTGTATCTTTTCAATGCTGCGTGAGATGGAGTGAGTGAATATTTAAGGTGATGGATGAGGTATTGATCTTCGTTGACGGTGCTGAACTTCTTGAGTATTGCCCAGGTGGCACACATCCAGGCAAGTGAAAGTACTTTCATCATGCCCCTGACTTGTGCCTTGTAGATGATGGAAAGGCTTTGGAGAAATAAGAAGAGCTATTTGCCACAAAATGCCCAGATTTTCCAAGTCTTTCTTGCTTGCACGTTGACATGCGTGTAGACAAGTCATAGTATGGATTTGTATTAAAAACATTTTAGAATCGGACACAAGCAAGCTGTTAAGATTGAATAAAGGCAAAATACTTTGGATAAAAACAGAACGAACTGCGAATGCTGTAAATCAGTAACAAAAACAGAAATTGCTGGAAAAGCTCTGTAGGTCTGGCAGCATCAATGGAGAGAAAACAGAGTTAACTTTTTGGGTTGTGTAACCCTTCCTCAGAACCAAAAATACTTTGGATGCTGGAAACACAGAGAATGCTGGAAACTCAGACATATTATCCAGTGATCAAAGTTGGTTTCAGGGACGAGACCCCTATTCCCACAGGACTGACAAGATACATCTGGGGAGGCACTGACCTAGTGCTATTCTTTGTTAATCCAGAAACCAAAGTAATGATCTGGGGACCTGAGTTTGAATTTCACCATGGCAGATGGTAGAATTTGAATTCAATAAAAGTCTGGAATTAAGAGTCAAATGGTGACCATGAATCCAATGTCAATTATTGGAAAAACCCATCTGGTTATTAATATCTTGTAGGGAAAGAAACTGTTATCCTTATCTGATCTGGCCTACATGTGACTGCAGATTCACAGCAATGTGGATGACTCTCAACTGCCCTCTGGTCAATTAAGGATGAGTAATAAATGCTGGCCTAGTCAGCATTGCCCCCTCATTCTGTGAATGAATAACGTTTTAAAAAATAACCATTTATCATCAAGCAGTCTGAGAGCATGACTCAAAAACTAATAGAAGGCCACCAAACAGCCAAAGTACTTAATCTTCAATTTCAAAGTTCTCCTGAGGACCACCTCAGTTCAATGACAAAACCTGTTGTGAATTCTTCATTTCAAACCTAAGATAGTCAACATGGTTTCGTCTCGGGCAGGTCATGTCTCACAAACTTCATTGAGTTTTTTGAGAAGGTGACCAAACATGTAGATGAGGGTAGGGCAGTTGACGTGGAATACATGGACTTCAGTAAAGCCTTTGGTAAGGTTCCACATGGTAGACTGTTGGAGAAAATGCAGAGGCATGGGATTGAGGGTGATTTATCAGTTTGGATTAGAAACTGGCTTTCTGAAAGAAGGCAGCGAGTGGTGGTGTTTGGAAAATATTCAGCTTGGAGTCCTGTTACTAGTGGTGTGCCACAAGGATCTGTTTTGGGACCACTGCTGTTTGTCATTTTTATAAATGACTAAGATGCAGGCATAGATGGATAGATTAGTAAATTTTGCAGATGACAATAAAGTCGGTGGAGTAGTGGACAGTTTGGAAGAATGTTATAGTTTGCAGGGGGACTTGGATAAACTGTAGAATTGGGCTGAGAGGTGGCAAATGGAGTTCAATGCAGCTAAATGTGAGGTTATGCACTTTGGGAAGAATAACAGGAAGGCAGAGTGCTAGGCCAATGGAAAGATTGTTGGTAGTGTGGATGTGCAGAGAGATCTTGGAGTCCATGTACATAGATCCCTGAAAGTTGCCATCCAGGTTGATAGTGCTGTTAAGAAGGATACGGTGTGCTAGGTTTCCTTGGTAGAGGGATTGAGTTCCGGAGCCGTAATATCATGCTGCAACTATACAAAATGCTAGTGCGGCTGCACTTGGAATATTGTGTACAATTCTGGTCGCCCCATTACAGGAAGGATGTGGAAGCATTGGAAAAGGTGCAGAGGAGATTTACCAGGATGTTGCCTGGTCTGGAAAGAAGGTCTTATGAGGAAAGGCTGATAGACTTGGGTCTGTTCTCATTGGCAAGATGAAGCCTAAGAGGGCATTTGATAAAGACATATAAGATGATCAGAGGATTAGATAAGGTAGACAGTGAAAGTCTTTTTCCGAGGATGATGATGTCAGCTTGTCTGAGGGGACAACTACAAATTGAGGGATGATAGATTTAAGACAGATGTCAGAAGCAGGTTCCTTCCTCAGAGAGTGGTAAGGGTATGGAATGCCCTGCCTGCCAGTGTAGTTAACTCAGCTGCATTAGAGAGATTTAGATAATCCTTAGATAAGCACATGGATGATGATGGGACAGTGTAGGGGAACGAGCTGAGAATTGTTCACAGGTCAGCGCAACATTGAGGGCCGAAGGGCCTGTTCTGCGCTGCATTGTTCTATGTTCTATGTTCTATAATCAAATGCATGGTAAAATAACTGCTATTTTGTTAATGTGTGTCGTTTTTATTTGTATTCTTTATTTGCATATTCATGGTATGTAGTGTCTGATGTTGCATTAATTCTGGTTAAGTGTGTGCAAATAATAATCTCTATGTTAAATGCATTTATTTTAAATTCACAAAAGCGTGCCGTTGATTTTAAATTAGAATACATAGAAACATCAAAACACATGCAATACACATGCCAAGGATAAGAAACGATACAATTCTTTCCATACTGATTATGGGCATACTGATTATGAGCATACTGCATGTCCTTGATAAAATCAAGTGTTGCATCCAGGATTAAAATTACTTTAGGCAAACAAAGTAAATCTTATTTTAAACATCGTTTGAAGGGAGAAGGGTAATGTGGCGTTGTCAAAATCATTGACACAAGAACAAAAGGGATTATAGTAGCATGATTATAAATACTAACAACAGGAAGTAAGATGTCTGATTTTAATACAAAAGCATTATGCAACAAGAGAACTTAACTTGGGTTAGGTTAGCATTTGTAACCACAGAACAACTAAACGTTATAGCTAAAGAAGGTTGACTGTAATACACAGTATAACATAGAAGCCAAAGGTGTTGAATGAGCTGAATGAGTATTTTTCCCAGTCCCAGCATCAGAACAAGCAGAGGATCCAGACCCTGAGCTTGAAACCAGGTTACTTCAATGCAACTTCACTTAGATAAGCTAAAGCTAGAATTAGAATTCCAGAAAAAGGAGAAAGAGAGAGAGTGAGAGAGAGAGAAAAACAGAAGAGAAAGAAAAGGTAAACAAGAAAAAGACAAATGGACAGAGACAAAAATGATGGAGAGAGAGGGTTGAGAGAAGGAGCAAACCTTCCATGTATAAAAGGGCATAGAAGGAATTTTAACCCATGAGGAAAGAGGCACAAGGCAAAATGAATTGGGAAGGAAAGGACATCTTTCCATTTAGGCAAAGACACGAGAGATTCAAATGAAAACCAAAAGAACTGTGGATGCTGTAAATCAGAAACTAAAAGAGATATTTTTGGAAAAGCTCAGCAGGTCTGGCAGTATCTTTGGAGGGAATTCAGGTTAACATTTCAGGCCCAATGACCCTTCCACAAAACAGTGATGCATATGACCCAGGTTCAGAAAGGAGCACTGATTTTCCAAAGTACTTCAGGTGCTCAACAAATATTTGATGAGGTGATTCAATGCATTTGAATATTTTCCTGACAGATTAAAGCAATCGGGGGAAGACTGGATTTCCCTGATGCAAGATCCCTTAAAGGGGAAGACTTACAGAGATTATTCCCTGGTGCCCACCAACTATTCTACAAATTATGGCATACAAAGGATGCTATCCTAAGTGGCAATGAGCTCACTCCATGATCAACAATTCCAGAAATCTTATAAGATGACCAATCGAACTTTCCTCCAATTTGAAGGAATTAAACAGCCAGCGTTTGACCATTGAGTATAAGGCCAAGACAGATCAAAGGTGACAATTTTTTGGAGGAGTTTAAAAACTAGTCTTTCACCCAACTTCAAATCTCATGTAGACGAGCAGAGAGTCTGAACAGACAATAAGTCTGGTACCCTTGCAGATGACTATGTGTAAGCCTGGAAACCCAGGCAGATCCTTCCCTGATAACCCACAGAAAGATAAGAAAGGGTATAATGACAAAAGGTGGAGCAGCCTTAGTAAAGAAAATAAATGAAGTCCAAAGAGAATGCATTGGGAGTTGAAAAGAGAGATGAAAGCCCCTGTATTCTCACTGCAGCTAAACAGATCACAAAACTTGAAAGGGTTCAGAAAAGATTAACAAGAATGTGCCAGGTTTGGAGGGTTTGAGCTATAGGGAGAGGCTGAATAGGCTGGGATCAATTTCTTTGGAGCATCGGAGGCTGAGGGATGACCTTATAAAGGTTTATAAAATCATGAGGGGCATAAATAGGGTAAATAGACAAGGTCTTTTGCCTGGGGTGGGGGACTCCAGAACTAGAGGGTATAGGTTTAGGGTGAGAGGGGAAAATTTAAAAGGGATCTTTGTAGCCAGTTGTGAAGCACCAAAATGCTGCAAGAATAAATTTGTAAGTTAGCTCACTGAGCTGGAAGGTTTGTTTTCAGACATTTTGTTACGATACTAGGTAATATCATCAGTGAGACTCTCTGGTGAAGTGCTGGTGGTATGTCCTGCCTTTCTATTTATAAATCTTGGTTACTTAAGGTGGGTGATGTCATTTACGGTTCTTTTTCTCATGGGAAGGTAGATAAGATCGAAATCGATGCATTTATTGATAGAGTTATGGTTAGAATGCCATGCCTCTAAGAATTCTCATGCATGTCTTTGTTTCGCCTGTCCCAGGATATTTGTTGACCCAGTCAAAGTGGTGTCCCTCTGTATGTATGGAACTAGTGATAGTGGGTTGTGTCTTTCGGTGGCTAGTTGGTGTTTGTGGTGTTGGCAAGTTTCCTGCTTGTATGTCCAATGTGTTTTTTTTACAGTTCTTGCATGGTATCT
The DNA here is from genome assembly GCF_020745735.1 of Hemiscyllium ocellatum. NCBI lineage: Eukaryota > Metazoa > Chordata > Chondrichthyes > Orectolobiformes > Hemiscylliidae > Hemiscyllium > Hemiscyllium ocellatum. The sequence goes on from NC_083423.1 coordinate 15,229,556, forward strand.
TGCAAATGACCTTAGTTTTGCTGGTAGTATTTAATGGATCTTTTGGGTTCATTAGTCACTGTTGAAGTGTGTTAGTAGGTTTGTGGGCTACTATGATGCCAAGGTGATAAAACATCTGAAAACAAACCTTGCAGCTCAGTGAGCTAACTTACATACTTATCATCAACCTGAGCTACAATTCCTTTCAAAAATCATTAATGCTGCAAGAACCTTAAAAACCAAAATGGATAACATTATAGCTTTCTACTAGATTTTCAACAAAAGGTATTTTCTGAACTTCCACAGTTCCTTGGGTGGAGAATTCTAAAGATTCATCATTCCCAAAATGAAGAAATGTCTCCTAATCTCAGTTGTAAATGGCCTAGCTCTTATCCTGAGAATATATTTCCTAGAGTAAAAAGTGAGGTCTGCAAATGCTGGAGATCAGAGCTGAAAATGTGTTGCTGGTTAAAGCACAGCAGGTTAGGCAGTATCCAAGGAACAGGAAATTCGACGTTTCGGGCCAGAGCCCTTCATCAGGAATGCCTCATGAAGCCTGATGAAGGGCCCTGGCCCGAAACGTCGAATTTCCTGTTCCTTGGATGCTGCCTAACCTGCTGTGCTTTAACCAGCAACACATTTTCAGCTCAATATATTTCCTAGTTCTAGAGTCACCAGCTAGAGAACACATTCACCTTGCTGCACCATGTAAGACTTTTATGTGTTTATTGTACATATCTGTGTCACTTCATATGGTTTAATGGACGTAATTTTATCATTTTTTTCCAAACATCGTCACTGAAGTCATCAACTATGAGCAGAAGCTGGAGACATTTGGGGTCATGGTAGCCCTGGTCACCAATAAATCACCTGATAAATGACCAAGCGCCTTCAATTGGTGACTTGTCCCATAAAAATGCATTTGATTATGATCATGGCATCAGCATTGCATGCTGGCTACAAGTTGATGGAAGCTTTTTCTATTCATAAAATGCAAAGGCTGTAAGTGGCACAAGTCCCATCAATAACTGTGAAATGCCAGCCAGGCAATCAATTGGGCTCTCTCTTTGCTTCATTTCCTCTTCAGTAGGGAAGAAATAAATTATGCAGACCTCATGGAGTGAGCATTAATGATGATCTTGATGCAATGGTGAGCTGCTTATTCTTTCTTTAGATGTAAACATCACTATCAAGGTCGTCTTTAATCAATCACTAGTGAGATAACTTTGGTGAGGTCAAAGGTGAAATCCAATTGGTCTTTGTTTGCCACTCAACCCCTGCACACGGTTACCATCTCCTAAGTCCAGGGTCAAAATGCCCAAGTGTTTCCATGTTGGCAGCTAAATGATGGGGCAGAATCTTCATTGGGAAAGCAATTATAAAAAGTTAAAGTGTGGAATAGATAATCACATCACAGCTTCCTTTTCTGTCCAAGTAAAAGGCTCAGAGGCAAATGCAATTAAATATAGAGTGTCTTTTTAACCAAAAAGAAAAGTAAATAATGTTTATAGTTTTACAGACAGAAATAAGAAGTTTTTGGTTATTATTCTCTCTGTAGAAAATGTAATGCACTATTTGAAGTTGGACTTTGGAAGGAATCTTTATTGCAATAATTTTCTTTGGCATCGTTTGAGAAGAGCAGCCATGATGGCTTCCTCAATAACAATGTCAAGCTGGCTCCAGAAGACATAAAGAAGGTTTGATTGGCAACGTCTTTGAGTTGAGCAGAGGGTGGCAGGTGGCTGACTAGTGTAATCAGCAGATGATAGATGACAGAGCCAACCTGCTCAAGTAACTGTGCCAAGCCAACTTGGACTGCATGAGCTGGGAAGTAATGTCACCGTGAAGGCAGTCTATGGAATATCCAAAACTTTTCCAGCACTCTGAACCCTTCCTTATCTCTTATTGCCTTAAGCTTTAGAGTTGGGATTGGGTGGCCAACATTTTCTTGAAGAAAACTCATTGATCTCTGACAAAAACTCATTAACTCTTGGTCAAAAAATGCAAACTGACCTGTTCAGCACTTCCAACATGTTTGGTCTTTATTTCAGATTCCAAATGTTTGATTTTATTTTGCTTATCAGTCAGATGACTAGCTGTTCTCTCTACCTTGTAGAGAAGTTTAAGTGAGGTGTTGAGAAGCCACTGTTCAATGCCACTGTTCAGTTCTTGGATAGATTGAGGTTTAACAAAGAACTCACACCATTCAGGGAGAGAAGAACCTTTACTGTCACAGTCCTGAAACATCTTTCCCAACTGATAATGTGGGTGTATTAAAACTACAGGGTCTGCAGTATCTCCAGAAGGTGATTTACTGCTATCTTCTCAAGGGTAATAAATATTTGCCTTTCCAGTGGTACTCATATCCCATGAAAAATATTTTTCAACAATTTAATTAACCAAATTCAGAGACATTATCACACACCTCTGGAGCAAGTGGGACTTGAACCCACGCCTTCCAGTCTAGGGGTAGGGATTCTATCACTGCACCATGCTGTAGCTTCTTGCTTCTCCTCCCTGCTGTCAGAAAAATACGAACTGGAGTAGCCAATTCAACCCATTATGCTTGCTATGTCATCTTGCATGTTTATTTGGCAACCCTATATTTTTAGTCTCCTTTCCTTATCCCTCTCCCTGTTCTTTCAGCATTTTTCAGTGATTTATTCTCAATTTCATTTCTTACTGTTACATCAATTTTAATCTCAACAGTAAGGTTGACTCTTAACTATCCTCTGGGCAATTAGGGATGGGCAATAAATTCTGACCTCGCCAGTGACACCTTCATCCTATGAATAAATTAAATTAAAAAGATATCATCCCACAATATAACCAAGGAAAAATGGAAATATTAATTTGTGGGATATTGTTCCTCTACATATGTAGGAGAGAAATTGGTGGGCTGCAATTACAGAACAGGGAAACATTAGAGACCATATATTTGGGTACCATCTCATAATTTTTCATTCATAACTCAAGGGATAATTTTAAAGGCATATTTTGCCTTTGTCCCAAATGCTCAAAGGACAGCACACTCTATTCACACTGCAGTTTAAACAGGCAGGGCAATGAATTAATTATATTACAGACACTGCGTATGATTCACTTAGCAGAGTCAGATATCATAAATCAGTTTAAAAATTAAGAAGGACACTTAGCTGTTTGCGGTATTTAATTAGGTACAGATGCATTTTATTTCTGCTAATTTTACATCAAGGCTTAAACAGTAGCATTTTGAATTTGTTGTCTTGATTTGACATAGAGATTTTTCATGTCTTATATTCTCTGCTGTTGTGTTTCAGGGTTTAGCATAAAGTGATCCTAAACAATTCTATTTGGTTTGTGACTCTCCTGGATGCAAGTTTGGAGTTTGGGAGTGATGGTTTTTTTTTTATATATAGAAAAGTCGGACACAAATATTGGTGCGTTAACTGCCCATTACCAGTACCCAAGCATCTGGAATTCTCAAACAACGAGCAAAAATTTCAAAGAAAGCTTCCCCTTTTTATAATGTTTCCTGAGAAACACCCATTTGAACTTTGCATGCCAAGTTACAAAGTGCCTATGTTTGCTCATCTTGCAGTAGTTCTCCCAGCTACTACTACCAGCGCTGTCTGTTGTTCCCCCTCACACAAGCATCATTACAGTAGCAGCTAGTTGAATTTGTACGTGCATTATATGTGAAATCCTTCACCAGTCCACCCACTAAGTTGCCTAAGAAGACTTCCATGCAAAGACTAAACTGAAAACATCCTACTCTGACTTTGAAATGGAAATCTGAAGTATGTGAAAGATTGGAAAAGTCTGAAGATCGCAATGTGCTTTTGTGTAATGTAACACTTCTGTTTAAGAAGGGAGGGAAGCAGAAGAAGAAAAATTATAAGCTGGTTATAGACCTTGGTTATTGGTAAAATATTAGAATCCATTTTTAAGGATGAGATTGCGGAATGCTTGGAAGTGAGTAAACATGACTTCGTCAAGGAGAGGTCATGCCTGACAAATCTGTTTGAAATCTTGGCGAAGGTAACAAGAAGACCAGGCAAAGGAGAGGCAGTGGATGTGATCTATTTGGATTTCCAGAAGGCTGTTGACATGGTGTCACACAGGAGGCTGTGAGGCACCTTGCTGTTAGAGGCAAAGTATTGGCATGGATAGAGGATTGACAGAAGGAAGAATGTGAGGATAAAGGGGTCTTTTTCAATATGGCAGCTGGTGACTAGTATTGGCATCACTGCTCCTCACAATATACATTAGCAATCTGGTCAAAGGAACTGAGGGCATTGTTGCTAGGTTTGCAGATGTCATAGCGATAGGTGTGGGGACAGGTAGTGTTGAGGATGCAGGGAGGCTGCAGAAGGGCTTGGTCAGGCTAGGGGAATGGGCAAAGAAGTTGCAGGTAGAATACATTGTAGTAAAGTGTGCGGTTATGCACTTTGGTAGGATGAATGGAGGCATAGACTAATTTCTAAGTGGGGAAAGGTTTCAGACATCTGAAGCACAAAGGGACTTAGGAGTTCTAGTTCAGGATTCTCTTAAGATTAGCATGCAGATTCAGATAGCAGTTAGAAAGGTAACTGCAATGTTAGCATTCATTTTGAGTGGGCTACAATACAAGAATAAGGATGTCCTGTTGAGTCCGTGGAAGGCTCTGATCAGACTGCTTTTGGAATATTGTGAGAAGTTTTGGGCCCTGTCTCTAAGGAAAGATATGTTGGCCTTGGAGGGCTTCCCAGGATGGTTAAAATAAAATCACAGGATGAAAAGCTTATCTTATGAGGAGTGGTTGAGGACTCTGGATTTGTACTTGATGGAGTTTAGAAGGGTGGGTGTGTGTGGGATCTGATTGAAACTTACAGAATATTGGGTAGAGTAGACATGGAAAAGATGTTCCCACTAATAGAGGAGACTAGAACCTGAGGGCACAGTGTCAGAGTGAAGGGACAACCCTTCAGAAGTGAGATGAGGATGAATTTCTTCAGCCAGAGAATGGTGAACCTGTGGAGTTCATATCTGTTGAAAGTTATAGATATTAAGTCATTGAGTGTCTTTAAGCCAGAGATAGATAGGTTCATGATTAGTATGGGGATCCAAGATTATGGGGAGGAGGCAGGAGAATAGGGGTGAGAAACATATCAGCCAGGATCGAATGTAGAGTAGATTCGATGGGCTGAATGGTTTAATTCTACTCCAATATCTCATGGCCTTATGCAGGAGTTCAATGTTGGTTTGACAATGACCTGTAACATTAAAGCACAAAGTGGAAAGGTTAAAGAGTATGTTGTGAAATCTGGGAGCGGTAAAAGCAGGTAGTGGCATTTTACAATTGATTCTCCTAAGCTTGAAGACTAGGATACTGCATTGTATGAATGGTTTTCATTAAAGAGGTCGGAAGTGCATGTATCTCTAAATCAATGCTGGTGAAAATCTTAAAGGAAATTTATCAAAAGACAAAAATCACAGAGACATGCCTTTTCTCAAGGGTGGCCCGCTCATTTTTAGATATGGCATGGGATCTGAAGGGTTGATGTATCAGGTGAACAGAAATCTGTGGATATGAAATGAGCTGAAGACCTTTGTGAAATTCTTAATAAACTTGTGATTGAACATGACCTGATTGCTGAGCAAATCGATAATGCTGATGAGATGGTCTTCCAAGCACAACCTTAGCTCATGCTGATGAAAAGGTTGCTCATGGCTTTAATCAAAATAAAAATTGTATAGCAGTGCTTGTGTTTGCAAATGCCATGGGAAAGCATAGAGAAAAATTGACTATTATCGGAAAATATATAAAACCAAGATGTTTCAAAAGCATAATTCACCTTCCTGTTGATTATAAAGCACAAAGTAATGCTCGAATGGACACAGAAATTTTTACTTCGTGATTTCATCATGTTTTTATGCCTAGTGTGAAAGAACATTTGTCAAAGAAAGGAATGCCTGAAAATAGCAATGTTGGGCTTTTATTGGACAATTATTACACTCACTCCCCCTGCACAACAACTCACTAACAGCAATATCTTTGTGTGTTTTCTCATTTCTGATGCAAATAGTTGATTCTACAATGGATCAGGATGTAATCTAAAATTTGAAAATGTTTTACCAATGTGAATTCATGAGAATTCATGACTTTCATTTGGAGTAGTCTATCCATGATGGCAAAATTAACATGTCATATGCATGGAACCAGGCGAAAAGTGCAACCCTGTGAAAGTGCTGACAAAATCTACAGTCGCTTGTCATATTTGAAGAAGGATTGTCTGATGAGGAAGACATTTGTGAAGGATTTCATGTGCGAGAAAGAAACTAATGAAAACATGAAGAAGTCAAGAATTGGTTGACTGTATGAGTGCTGTAAATCCAACGAGAAAGGTTTCTAGCTGGATGCTCGAATGCAGAAGAAATGATAAGCAGCGTCTTGAATCATGACAAACCTAGAGTTCAAGAAGAGAAAAGTGATGATGAGAAGGTGTGAATTGAAAGAATTTCATAATGGACTGCTGCTAAATATGTCCCAAATCTTGCTAGACAGCAAAACTGCTTCACTGCACAAACTGTAATGCAGCTTCCATTTCTTGCATGAGAGCAGGCAAGCATGCAAGCAGACAGGTATAAGGAATTTATTCAAGAGGACTACCTGGCCTTAATCCTCATCTCCTCCACCTTCAACATCCATGGTGCAAGTGCTCATTCTGTTGATTACCCTGATGAATTTTGGCATCATGGATAGACTTCCAAATGAAAGTCATGAGTCTTTCCTTTCATGAATTCTCATGAATTCACATTGCTAAAACATTTTCAAATTTTAGATTACATCCTGATCCATTGTAGAATCAACTATTCGCATCAGAAATGAGAAAACACACAAAGATATTGCTGTTAGTGAGTTGTTGTGCAGGGGGAGTGAGTGTAATAATTGTCCAATAAAAGCCCAACATTGCTATTTTCAGGCATTCCTTTCTTTGACAAATGTTCTTTCACACTAGGCATAAAAACATGATGAAATTGCCAAGTAAAAATTTCTGTGTCCATTCGAGCATTACTATCAGAGGACCCAGACCCCGAAGAGTAAATTGCACTGCTCTTTTGAAGTTTAGATTACTCTTTTCATTCAAAGACAACCAAAGTTTATTGTTATTGGGTTTCCATCATACTATTTCCAATGCAATCAACAGATACACGTAACCAGCAAGCCTGATATTCTCAGACATGCCAGATAATGGGAGTTTAAAATCAGGAAAGACACAACTTCTGAAGACTTTAGATAAGCTTGAAGTAGATTTTTTAGACTTCTCTTAAATTATGTTTATTGATAACTTGTTCATGATGATAAGATGATATATTCTCCATGTTGTATGGGTTCTGACCTCCAGGCAGAGTACTAGTACGTAGCCAATGAGCAACATCAGAGCATATCCCAGAAGTTCATCTGCATATTTATTAACCCTATCGCTACAACTGAAAATGTTCCTGCTCTTCTGAGGGAATGTCTACAAGAGGATGAAGGCGATTGGCTACTACAGCCTGAGATATTTGCAGATGAGTAGAGCAGGTGAAGGCCTCAGTCAGGAGAGCTTCTTGTTGTCAGAGATAACTTGAGAACTCCCAGCAACAATGTCAAACTTTAAACATTGAGAATAAAACCATGAATTAAAAATTTTGAAAAGAGTAACATATTCCACAAAATTGAGTGTAGTGTAGTAACCAAAACAACATTCACAGCACATTTCCACAAAAGTTTGTCATTTTGATTTTTTGATTGGAAGAAGACAGAGTTGTGGTGAGTGGTGTTACATACAAACAAGGAACAAAAGTAGGCTATTTGCCTCTTCAAGCCTGCTTCACCCTTCAATTAAATCATTGCTGCTCTGATTTTAGACTCAACTCAACACTCCTGTATATCCCCCGATAATCTTTCTTCCCCACATGATATTTTATTGTGTTAAGCACACTCTAGGCATCATTCCTGTTACACAATGTTTCCTTCAATTTGTCAGATAGCTTTCTTCATAAATTGAAATCTCCTTGCGGGATTCTGACAGTACATCCTCAGAGGTGATAATGGCTTCGATGAGACTAAAGTGGAAGGTTTGACAATGAGAGATTTGTCAGTAACTCATTGGTCAGCTCAAGATGCTATAAAAAAAACAACTTAAGAACCTCTGTGGCAATGCAGAGACATTTTTCTCCTTGAAATAGTGAAATTTGATGCGTACGTAACAATTATCACTCCGGACAGTGTCCTGAAAAGATTGCAGACAGTGACGTGTGACATTGGGAGAATTGTCAAATTATACAACAATCAACTTGATATTATCCAGTCTGTGCAAAAGAACCAGGATCATTGTGAAAGTCAGGCAAAATTGTGAAGGTGGGGCGGCCCGGTGGCTCAGTGGTTAGCACTGTTGCTTACAGTGCCAGGGACCTGGGTTCAATTCCCACCTCAGGCAACTGTCTGTGTGGAGTTTGCACGTTCTCCCTGTGTCTGCGTGGGTTTCCTCCCACTGCACAAAGATGTGCAGGTTAGGTAAATTGGCCATGCTAAATTGCCCATAGTGTTAGGTGCAGGGGTAATTGTAGGGGACTGGGTCTGGGCAGGTTGCTCTTTGGAGGGGCGGTGTGGACTTGTTTCCACACTGTAGGGAATCTAATCTAATCATCAAACCTAGTAGGGCAGCAGGTCTTACAAAATATTTGATGCTTAAAGGAGAGACATGTCAAAGTTTACATCTTAAAATCATCTGGCCAAACACAAGAACGTCAAATTTCAAAAGACCATTACAAAGCATCCCTCAGGAAAGAAATGTGCAGATTGGTTAATAAATGACTCTGATTGTCCAAGAAACTGTCATGGAGAAGGCAATGCGGAATTACAGGCTTGTGGATAAATTAAATTGGTGAACGCCTTGAGATTTGGCATTTTTTTTAGATTACTCACAGTGTGGAAACAGGCCCTTCGGCCCAGCAAGTCCACACCGACCCACCGAAGCACAACCCACCCATACCCCTACATTTACCCCTTACCTAACACTATGGGCAATTTAACACGGGCAATTCACCTGACCTGCACATCTTTGGACTGTGGGAGGAAACCGGAGCACCCGGAGGAAACCCACGCAGACACAGAGAGAATGTGCAAACTCCGCACAGTCAGTCGCCTGAGTCTGGAATTGAACCCAGGTCTCTGGCGCTGTGAGGCAGCAGTGCTAACCACTGAGCCACCGCGCTGCCCAAAGACACAATGAGAACATGCAAACTCCACACACAGTTGCCCAACGGTGGAATCGAACCCAGGTCCCTGGAGCTATGAGGCAGCAGTGCTAACCACTGAGCTACCATGCCAGCATTCTTGAACTTGTCCTGGTAAGCACAAAATGAAAAGCTTTTGCAACAACTGTCTTTTTTCAACAAAATTCTGAACTAACAAGTGGTTGAAAATATTTGTTGATGAAGCTGGACAGGCCTCAGTAACCAGACACTTTGGGTGGTGAGGCTCCAAATTTTCTTCCCACTGTAAATGTAGAAGTTTCTCCATCAGTGGGATTTCATGTTGTGCACTGTGTTTCGAAACCTGAGCTACCAATGGGGATCATGTTATGTAAATTTTTCAAATGGATGCAGAAACCATTAATGGTCTTCCTTGGGCGCCTACCTAGGATGGGATGGGGAAAGTCACTGAATTGGGCCCCAGTGATGCAGGGAATTTAAAAAAAAATGTCCTTATGCTGTGTTGATCCTGGCAAGGTCACATACATCGTTGATCCTTGGTCACTCCATTGTTGACTGTGGGACTTCTACTTTAACCATTAGCTTTCCTCCACTGATGGAGTTAGATGGTGAATTCCAAAGTATTAACTCACTGACAATGGGGGAATGTTGACCCATAGCTGAGTCAGAATGGTTTAAAACTTGGAGAGGAATTTGAAATAAATGGTTTTCCTTGCTAAATTGACGCTTGTCTCTTTTGGCAATGGAAGGGAGAGAGAAAAATTTCACAAATGTTTTGGTATCAACATTAAATTTGAGTCATGGAGATTCATTGGACATCAGGAATACATCGCCATCCCTTGAACCCAATGTTGCTATGAGGTGGAATTAGATATATGTCTCAAGTTGCATATAATCAGAACAAACACACACATAGAACAATACCATAGAATAGACATTCCTGAATTTAGCTGCAATCCAGATTAGGAAACATTGCCATGCAATAGGAGGTTCAGTTAGGGTTCACAGCTTTTGTTAATGATTATACGCTCTTGCAGTCTTACTGGAGAAGTTTGATCTGAGAGAATACAGGACAATATAAGGATGAAGCACCATTGTCCTAATGTCTAGCTTGAACTGTTGCTGAAATTAAGACTGCCTTGCATACCTATCATTGCTGCCACACACTGGTAGTTGGTAGGATTGTACAGAGATCATGAAGTCAGTAAATTGTTGACAACTGGATTCAGATCCTTCACCTCCTGCAGCATTGAAATGAAGAGAAATATATTGCGCAACAGAAACCTCACAGACTGGATATTTGCTGACTGTTAATTGACATAATTTATTTATCACGGCCCATGTGAAAAATCTCAAAGGTCTTACGCTGGGGATGATTTTCCAAATATGGATATTTTCTTCCAAATATATCTGTTAATAGAGTCATAGAGATCTAGTAAAGCCCAGTCAAACCTTTCTTTATAAGTTCTCCCCTTCAGAGCGTGAGCAATGAAATAGTTACTCTAGCATTTCCCTCGTTTATAATCACCCCCTACCAACTCCCCTTCTCCCCCTGCTGCTTAGACAAGACCTGAACGATGACATTTGAAATGTTAAATTCAATTGGCCAAATAGAGGGAAAGGAGGGATGTCAAGTCTTGTGTGGCAACTGGGGAGAATTAACATCTTAATTGCTGTGGAGGGTGTCAGCAGCTAGGGCAAGGTGGGTCTCCCTGCACCAACACCTACCCTCACCCCCCACCCCCACCTCACCCCCCCCAAATTTCCTTTGCCTGGGCCCCTTGAGCACACACTGAGTGCCTTTGAAAGAGAGGAACCCCTGGCCCATCCCAAAGCTGACAGGGTAATGATGACTCCCTCACCCCCACACTGGTTACAGTCCAGTGGTAGTGGGATGAAACCTTGACTTGCCCATTTAAAGGCCTTGAAGAGCTTCTCTATGGGAATGCTGTTTCCCGATGCCAGGATTTAATTAGATTGAGGCAGTGGGCTGAAGTTGGGCTGAATCTTACCAGAGATTGGCTAAGTTTCATGGAGGATTCTCTTGTGAACCTGAACACGTTTTCTCAGACTATCTTCCCAAACTCACCTCATTACCAATGCACCAATGCATGATAGAGGGGAACATTAAATTCTGCTTTTTGATTCAGTGTCAGTAAGACTAGAGAATGGAGCAGGGGAGCAAAATCCCCTTTAAGCTGCACAGTTGCGCACAGTGAAAGAAACAAGCTGTGTACAAGCAACAATCCCTCGCATTTGAACCTGTGTGTAATCATGGGAAAGCCTAAAGGAACTACTCTGCAACATACTGACTGCGTGCAACAAACTGAGTTCAGAAACAGCATTGGTAGTGAATGGGAATAATCAATTAGGATTCCTGATCTCCAAGACAGAATCAGATTAGGCTCTGGTGGTTGAATAGTTTACCTACATTCACTGTCCAAACCCAAACATGAAGTGACCTCATTTGGGATATTGACTGATTCTCTGAAACCAAACCATAGCTCCCAAACAGCTGAGTAGAAAACTGAGATAATCATCCAAATATGCTGAGGAAAGTTGAAAAGCTTCTGAATAAATGCTCTGTTCAATAAGTAACGCAAGATAGTGGCTTTGCAGAGTATTTTACCCACGTTCAGTATGAAGCAAAGCACTTCATATCTGATGAATTACTTGTGAACTGCATCACAGGTCATACCTGATTATGTGTCAATTTGGGTCTTTCCTGTTATGTGGTTATGTGACATATCTTTTAATAAAAGTGCCCCATTTTTGCCTTTGATCCCATGGACAGTGGACTCAGAGATGACATTGTGCTGTTTGATCAGTCATGCTGTCCCATTCTGTAAAGATTAAGAAGCAGCTATTTGTAACCAATCCATTTGTCCATTGAGCATTGCTCTGAAGAGCAATTATGACCAACATCAAAGACATGAAGGGACAAATTGAGCATCTCCTTATTTCCACTCACACTGTTACTGTAAGCCACCTTCAACACCCAGCTGAAATGCGCAGGATATCAATTATTGTATCAATGTGTCTGTATTGATGTTTATGCCTGGGGAATGTTCCAAGATCAAAGTTGAGCTGCTTTATGCAATAGGAGGAGTTCAATAGGAATTCCATTAGGTCTGTCCAGACAATAATCTTTTTAATTCATCTGCCACTACACATGCTGTTTGTATTCCTCGATAGTGCAATATCTGGACCCAGGAAAATGCCAGGCAACACTTCGGGAAATAGCATTGTTTTATTTAAGGATCTATATAATTATATCATGATCTTATAGATTTAATAAGAAGTGCATTGTGCTTTCTTGCATTAAAATCAAAGCACTCCACCTAATTAAGTTGGGCTGAATCTTACCAGAGATTGGCTAAGTTTCATGGAGGATTCTCTTGTGAACCTGAACACATTTTCTCACACTATCTTCCCAAACTCACCTCATTACCAATGCACCGTCTTCTCATGGCAGCCCACTTCTTATATTCTCCCGCTTGCTGAAGGCAGAAACACAGGATGACACTGGCACTTCCCAGGATGACTGGCACCAGGTTCCATCTGTCAAGCCCATCCATGCACCCGGACAAATGCTGGCAGCTTGCAGCGACCCTGCACAGTTTTATTTACCCCAGATAGGTCAGACAAAAGGCAATGGAAACCACACTTTTTTTGCTGACGGGACCTGGAGGTCCTGCTAAATGGAGGGCGGTGTGTATTGCCTGTCCAAGGAGCATGTGCTGAGGTGTGAGTGACTAATGGAGGTCCAGAGGAGCAAATGATAGGGTGGAGACACCAATCACCCGCTCTGAGCTTCATGTCGGGAATTGCTGCTGTCACACTTTAGTCCAGCAGGTGGGAGAATGGGAAACTGTATTTCAGTGAGGTGAGATAATGTAAGAATGTGGGTATTAATACATGCAAATAACTTCCTCGCTGCTCACTAACGAGAACCTCATCTCAATGTTGGAAGATGGGACTTCTCACTCTTGACAGTGGGAAACTCCTCTCTGCTAATCTCAAGTGATTTCCCCCAACTTTCTCATCAATGCACATGTCGTTCAGTGCTTGGGAAGATACCGTCTGTATTTTTAGAAACAGGAATTTCCTTGGTGCAGTTCCGATGTTTCCCTATAACTTGCCCAGCAAACCACTTGGAGACATTTCTCTAACACCCGCAGCTAATGTATGGCAATACAGTGAGGGCACTGAAAAGTGTTCATAGAACATAAAACATAGAACATTACAGTGCAGTACAAGCCCTTCAGCCCTCGGTGTTGCGCTGACCTGTCATACTAATCTGAAGCCCATCTAACCTACACTATTCCATGGACGCCTATATGCTTGTCCAAAGACTACTTAAATGTACTTAAAGTTGGCGAATCTTCTACCGTTGCAGGCAAAGCATTCCATACCCTTACTACTCTCTGAGTAGAGAGTTCCTTATCAGCATTGTGCCACGCAACAAAGGTGATGAGAAGGACAACGATAAAGCTTTTTCCCCATTTCATTGGTAGCCAGGAAGGATGATATTCGAGGAGTCTGGAAGAACTTCCATGAACTTTGAGGAAAACTACAGCAGATGAGCTCTTCAATGTGAAGTCCCACTCTCTCCATGAGTTGCTTCTGAACTGCACTGAAATGTCAACCTCAATCTGGCCTGCAAACCCTGGTAAAATCAACTGCTGGATCAACTGGGGGCTATGAAGCTGGGCTTTGTTTCAATATAGAATTCTTCTGCTGAATTGGAAACAGCCTAGAGTTTTGCTGGTGGGAGTAAGTTGATTGGGATCTAACTCAAATGCTTTCTAGCTACCTGGAGGAAAATGCTACTTTGGTCCAATAGGAAATGGTCTGTGAACAAAGTGAAGAGCCATTGTCAGATAAGGCATTAATCTACATCTGAATTGTAACAGTAAGGTTAAATTTTCCAAAGCAGCCCATAGAAAACCTACGCATAGCAATTGACTCCTGGCTAATTAGTTCCTAGCTTTCCACAGGTACTATAACAAAACATTGACCAACCAACCCAACCACCCCGTGGCTCAACACTTTAACTCCCCCTCCCACTCCACCAAGGACATGCAGGTACTTGGACTCCTCCATCGCCAGATCATAACAACACGACGGCTGGAGGAAGAGCGGCTCATCTTCCGCCTGGGAACCCTCCAACCACAAGGGATGAACTCAGATTTCTCCAGTTTCCTCATTTCCCCTCCCCCCACCTTGTCTCAGTCAAATCCCTCGAACTCAGCACTGCCTTCCTAACCTGCAATCTTCTTCCTGACCTCTCCACCCCCACCCCACTCCGGCCTATCACCCTCACCTTGACCTCCTTCCACCTATCACATCTCCATCGCCCCTCCCCCAAGTACCTCCTCCGTATCTTTTATCTTAGCCTGCTGGAAACACTTTCCTCATTCCTGATGAAGGGCTTATGCCCGAAACATCGAATCTCCTGTTCCTTGGATGCTGCCTGACCTGCTGCGCTTTTCCAGCAACACATTTTCAACATTAAGCATAGGCCAAGTTCTGATTGAGGCAAACTGAGTCAGAAGAGTCAGGATTAGAGTGGTGCTGGAAAAGCACAGCAGGTCAGGCAGCATCCGAGGAGCAGGAAAATCGATGTTTCGGGCAAAAGCCCTTCATCAGGAATCCGATGTTGATTTTCTTGCTCCTCAGATGCTGCCAGACCTGCTGTGCTTTTCCAGCTCTATTCTAATCTAGACTCTGATCTCCAGCATCTGCAATCCTTACTTTTGCCTGAGTAGAAGAGTGGCTACATAAAAAACAATGTTATTTGATCACAAACATCAATTATCTGGTACTAGCACTAATGCTACAATCACATGTTTGACACAGATACGAGTCAGCCTATGCTGGTGTTTGTGTTCGACTCATCTTTCTACATCTAAATCTATCATCACAATCATCTATACCAGGCCTCTACTCCCTTCTCTGTCATAAGCTTGTCTAGCTTCCCCTTAAATACACCTACACTGTCCAGTTCAACCACCCCTGTGGTAGTGAGTCCATATTCTATCACTCTTTGGGATATTTAAAAGTCTTCTGAATTCCCTTTTAGATTTCATGGTGACTATTTTGTCTTGATGCCTTTAATTGCCCTTCTCCACAGAAGAGGAAACAATTTTTCTCCAATACATGTATACAATAATATATATCTGTATAGAACCATTACTCCTACTCAGCACTCTGATATAGCTTTACCAGTATTTATTTTGCTAATGCATTCACTTCTATAATAATAAGAGCATTATAGTGATAGAGATTATAAGAGATAATGCAGGATAGGCATGTCCTGTTGAAGGCAAAGTATAGGAAGGGCAAAATTCGTGAACAGTGAATGACAGGAGAAATTGTATGATTAGCCAAGAGGAAAAGGGAAGCATACATAAGGTGTCAGCAGCTAAGAACAGAATGGGCCCTGCAAGAATATCGGAAGAGTAGGACAAGTCTTAAACGAAGAATCAAATGGGCTAAAAGGGGTCATGAAATAGCTTTAGCGAACAGAATTAAGGAGAATCCCAAAGCATTTTATTCTTATATAAGAAGCAAGCAGGTAACTAGAGAAAGGATTGATCCACTAAAGGATAATGAAGGAAGGCTGTGGGTCAAACCTGAGAGAATGGGAGAGATTCTGAATGATTACGTTGCATCAGTGTTCACTGAGGAGAGGAACGTGATGAATCTTGATATTAGAGATAGACGTTTGATTAGTCTGGATCTCATTGACATAAGTAGGGAAGATGTGTTGGATAGGCTAGAGGGTATTTAGGTGGACTATCCCCCAGGCCTGGATGCGATCTATCCCAGGTTGCTGAGGGAGGCAAGAGAGGAAATAGTTGGGCTCCTGACAGATATCTTTGTGGCATCCTTAAATACAGGTGAGGTGCCGGAGGATTGGAGGGTTGCTCATGTTTTCCCCCTGTACTAGAAGGGGAGTAGGGATATTCCGGGTAACTACAGACTAGTGAGCCTGACGTCGGTGGTAGGAAAGTTGCTGAAGAAGGTACTGAGAGATAAGATCTATTTATATTTAGAAAAGAATGATAGGCAACATGGTTTTGTGTGGGGGAGATTGTGCCTTACCAACTTAATAGAGTTCTTTGAGAAAGTGACCAAGTTGATAGATGAAGGAAGGGCTATTGATGTCATATACATGGACTTTAGTAAGGCGTTTGATAGGGTTCCGCATAGTAGACTAATGGAGAAAGTGAAGTGACATGATGTGCAGGGTGTTCTAGCTAGGGTGGATACAGAACTGGTTGAGCAACAGGAGACAGAGAGTAGTAGTTGGAGGGAGTTTCTCGAAATGGAGAAAGGTGACCAGTGGTGTTCCACAGGGATCAGTGCTGGGACCACTGTTGTTTGTAATATACATAAATGATCTGGAAGAGGGCACTGTTGGCACGATCAGCAAGTTTGCAGATGACACAAAGATTGGTGGAGTAGCAGAAAGCATAAGGGACTGTCAGAGAATACAGGAGGATATAGATAGACTGGAGAGTTGGGCAGAAAAGTGGCAGATGGATTTCAATCCAGACAAATGTGAGGTGATGCATTTAGGCAAGACTAATTCTACAGTGAATTATACAATGAATGGAAGAGCCTTGGGAAAATTTGTTGGACAGAGAGATCTGGGAGTGCATGTCCATTGTACCCTGAAGGTTGCTGCACACATGGATAGAGTGGTCAAGAAGGCATATAGTATGCTTGCCTTCATTGAACAGGGTATTGAGTAGAAGAGCTGGCAAGCCAAGTTAACATTGTACAAAACATTGATTCAGCTGCATTTAGAATACTGTGTACAGTTCTGGTCGCCACATTACCAAAAGGATGTGGACGCTTTGGAGAGGGTGCAGAGAAGGTTTACGAGGATGTTGCCCAGTATGGAAGATGCTAGCTATGAAGAAAGGTTGAGTAGGTTAGGTTTATTTTCATTAGAAAAAAGGAGATTGAGGGGGGACCTGATTGAGGTTTGTAAAATCATGAAGAGTATAGACAGGGTGGATAGAGACAAGCTTTTTCCTGGAGTGAAGGATTCAATAACAAGAGGTCACACTTTCAAGGTGAGAGGTGGAAAGTTTAAGGGGGATACACGCGGCAAGTACTTCACACAGAGGGTGGCGGGCATTTGGAACATGTTGCCAGCAGAGATGGTAGAGGCACGGTAGATTCATTTAAGATGCATCTGGACAGATGCATAAGTAGGTGGGAAGTAAAGGGAAACAGATGCTTAGGAATTGACCGACAGGTTTAGAAAGTACATTTGGATCGACTCAGGCTTGGACGCTGAAGGACCTGTTGCTGGACAGTAAATTTTCTTTGTTCTTTGTTCTATATGCTACAAATGAATCATATTTAATCATTTTTGTGAACTTGAATTTGAAGGATTGTGGATTCCTTTTTATAGAGCAATTGTTGAAAGGACATTTGAACTGATTTTTAAACAAGACATTTATTGGAAGTCACATGTCTTATGATAACTTCTAGCTTACTAGAGAGCCCCTGCATAGGTTTACAACTGATATTTTTCATTGTTTGTGCTGAATATTGCTTAAAGCTATTACTGACCAGCCTGCTGAAGGAAAAGAGCTCCCCAAATGATCTCTCCTGCTTTAGTAGAGGGACCCTTGTTATGGGCCCAGTGTGCCATCTGGAGCTACTGTTCAGCTGTTCTCACTTGAGAATCCTCTGGAAGAGTTGTGAGCATTTTCTGACTGTGTCTGCAGACGTCCCCAGTAACAATTGCATGTGTTCAGTAACATAGAGTCATGCAGCATGAAAATAGATCCATCTGTCCAACCAGTCCATGCAGAACAAAATCCCAACCTAAACTAGTCCCACCTGCTTGCTCCTAGTCCAAATCTCTCCAAACCTTTCCTATTTATGTACTTATCTAGGTGCCTTTTAAATGTTGTATCTGTGCCCAAATCATCATTTTCTCAGGAATTTCATTCCACACACGAGCCACCCTCTGTGTAAAGAAATTGCCCCTCATGTCTTTTTTAAATCTCTCTCCTCTCACCTAAAAAATACATACACCCTGAGTCTTGAACTCCCCCATCCTAGGGAGGGGACACCCATCATTGATCTGATCATGATTTTATAAACCTTTATAAAATTAACTCTACCCCCCTTTGCTCCAGTGAAAAAGGTCCCAGTCTGTCCAGCCTTGCTCTGTGACTTGAACCTTCCATACCCAGCAACATCCTGGTAAATCTCTGTTGGCACTGAGTGCCAGAACATCAGACAGGCAGTGACCTGAAAAATCAAATATTATAACGTCTGTTTTCAAAAAGCAGTCTTTTTAAACTTGAGAAATGAATTGCTATGGAGAGAGAAATTTGTTTGTTTGTTTTCTTTTACTTAGTGGGAACATTTTGGTTTATTTATAGTGATAAATGTATATATTTTCATATGGGAGGCAAATCAGGGCAGGACTTACACACTTAAGGGTAAGGTCCTGGGGAATGTTGTTGACCAGGGAGAACTTAGAGTGCAGTTTCATAGTTCCTTGAAAGTGGAGTCCCAGATCGACAAGATAGTGGCAAAGGCATTTGGTATGCTTGCCTTTATTGGTCAATGTATTGATTATAGGTGAGGTCATGTTGTGGCTGTCCAGGACACTCATTAGGCCACTTTTGGAATACTGCATTCAAGTTTGGTCTTGCTGCTATAGGGAGGATGTTGTGAAACCTGAAAGGATTCAGAAAAGATTTACAAGGGTGTTGCCAGGGTTGGAAGGCTTGAGCTATAGGCAGAGGCTGAATAGGCTGGGGCCGTTTCATGAGGGGCATGGATAGGGTAAATAGATAAGGTCTTTTCCCCGGGATGGAGAAGTGCAAAATTAGAGGGCATAGGTTGAAGATGAGAGGGGAAAGATTCAAAAGGGATCTCAGGGGCAACCTTTTCATAGGGAGAGTCGTACATTTATGGAATGAATTGCCACAGGAAATGGTGGAGGCTGGTACAATTGCAACATTTAAAAGGATTCTGGATGAGTTTATAAATAGGAGCTGTTTAGAGGGATATGGGCCAAATGCTGGCAAATGGGAATGGATTAATCTAGAATATCTAGTCGGCACAGACGAGTTGGACGAAAGGATCTGTTTCCATGCCGTATATCTCTATGAGTTTATGACTCTATGATAAATTATGCATTAACCAATCTTTGCATTTTTGATATATTACAAAACAAAATCTCTGCAATAATTCTGTGTTCACTAAGGAAAACTGTTTTTTTAAAATAAATCTAACATAGAGAAAGAGTACAGCTAGTCATTTTCGGAATTCAGTGAAACAATTCAATTTACATTGTGAGCTGAGGAGTAGTGGGACTAGAAAAAGACAGAGTTCTTCTCCCACCTCTGTCATAACATATCATGCTTTCATAAAATGACTGAGCTATCAATCCTTCAAATTTGATGTCATAAAAACTAATTTATATCTTTAATACAGTGTCACTTTTTCTTTTGCACATTTTCAGCACCTTCAATGTCTTTCAAAAGTTTCTCCCCGAACATAATCTCATCCACAAAAATTTCCTTATTTCTAAAACTTCACAAACTCAATGCTAGAAAAAGAAAATAGATGAGGATGTGTCAAAAAAAATCATATAAAGTCTGAGGAACAGCCTGCAGCAGAGCCCCACACAGTCTCACAGATATTATGTTTTAGCCCATTCTAAGAAAAATCAAACTGCAGTTCTGCCTTGGGATGGAGTGGGG
Source organism: Hemiscyllium ocellatum (assembly GCF_020745735.1). Taxonomy (NCBI): domain Eukaryota; kingdom Metazoa; phylum Chordata; class Chondrichthyes; order Orectolobiformes; family Hemiscylliidae; genus Hemiscyllium; species Hemiscyllium ocellatum. The sequence goes on from NC_083423.1 coordinate 15,249,508, forward strand.
GGGTCATTAGTAAAGAATGTTTTCTTATAACCCAATAATCCCTCTGGAAAAGTGATTTGTCTGACAGTTTTAAATACATCAATAGACATTACAGTAGAATGACTCTTCCTGTTAATGGCAACACTCATATGCGATGCCTGACTGTTCTCTTGATTTTCTCAGTTCCACCAACCAAACAGTGTACAATGTGCAGATTAAAGGAAAACCACAAGTAATGGAATTCTGAAGCCAGAACGGAAAGTGATGGAGATGCACAGCAGGTCAGTCAATATCTAAAAGAAAGGCAGCTTAATGTGCCGGGTAGTGCTCAACATCAAATCCCGTAATTGAATTCACTTCTTGCTTGTCTCTTTGGGTCATGCACAATGACTGAAGCAGATAGAGAATTGCACCGAGTCCCCTGTCAAGATGCTCTCGTGACTCTCTGGGTGCGAAACTAGTCTAATCCAGCCATGCAAAGCTGGCTCAGAGCAAAACTGATTTTTAAATTTATATTGCCCATATTTCTTTTATATTGTCCAAATTTATATTGTTCATATTTGAAACCAAGTAAAAGTGACAGTGAGAATGCAACATGTCAACAGAAAAAGTCTGAAATATCGTCAGTGACAAACTGGTTGTTGATTCACTGCCAGTTCATCTTGCATTGTGACATCATCCATTTTCATCCCCTTTTTCTTGTTAAAAGAAAATATACATTCTGCCTGCCACTCCACACTCTGTGAGGCATAGTATCAACTACTGCACAAAAATCTGATTCATTGATATCAGACTTCATTTCCACCCAGGGCCCACTGGTATTGAATATTTATGCAGATCAACTAAAGGAGGACTTGACCTGCCAACACGGCCATCCAGTTCCTGTCCATCCAAAAACCTCCAATTGCTGTTTTGTACTCGTGCCCTTTAATTTACCCAATACTCACTTCTGTAGGGCCTGAAATGCCTCTTGGCCAAAGCTGAGGTGATCATCTGGGTCTTATTTTAGTACTCCAAGCTTATGAGGCAACACCTCAGACAGAATTTATGGACACAGGAATCTATAATCATCTTCCACGGAAAGTTCACCCTTATCTGATTTCCAAGAACAAGCTTGTGGATCTGTTTCTGTGCAGTATTATGAGTAAGATAAACATTCCATTCAAATCAAGTCTGCAGTTCATAGTATCCTTAATGTAGGAAAGCATCCCAAGACACTTACAGCAAGTATCAAACAAAACTTGACACTCAGCCACATTGGAAGACATTAGGACAGGAGATTGAAAGCCTGGTCAAAGAAATAAGATTTTAGAAACTTCATAAAATTGTCACAACCATCAGACCTGCCTACCATTTGGTCATGGAACCGTAGATTAATATATTTTTTGCAATCCTTTTTCAATTTGTAATGATTCAAGTTAAAGTATATCAGTAATCAAGCATTTGGTTTAAATAGATTGAAGGGTAGTTTATTGTAAATTACTAAAGCAAGTTCCTTAGAGACAAAGATAAGGTTATTACAGTAAATTTCAGACGTAAAGGTGAAAACAAAAATCCAAAAGAACATGAATGAGGAGGAGTTATTAATATATTTCTGTGGTATACATATGGCTTGGTGCATTCCTTCCTTGTTGCTAAAGAGAAGAGGTGAATATTTGTAGCCAGATCAAGTGGATGTGATAGCTTCTGTAGTTGGATAGCTGGCGCTTTCTTGCACAGATTATCATGCAAACCAGCAGATTTTGAGTGAGAGAGAGAAGATTCCTGGCTTCTGCAGGTGTTGCATTTTCACCTGCCCAGCTACTTTACAGTGAATTACTCGTTGTTTCAAGTTGTTTTCTCTACCTCTCTTCATCACTCTTACTCTCTGTTTGACATGTTTTCTCCTGGATGGTGCAAGGTGAAACCTCTCATTGTCCAGCCAATTTGCCTCTTTTTAAACCACATTTAGCAAGCAAGCTAAGATGGAAAATACAAAGTCATGTTTCATTAAAAGCACTGGCATTCTGGAGACAGCTCAGTCTCTACCTCTTGTTTTTAAATTTGTTCTGGTCCAATTTACATTCCAACAAACAGCCATCAAAGAATGTTGTTAACTTTTGGACAAGAGCTAATACATGGTTGGCCATGTCTCTCTGCAATCCATGGAGAACTGGTCAGGTAATTTGCAACAGGTATAATTTTAGTTGCTTGCTCAGTTACACTCAAATTAACTTTCAAAAAGCAGCAGCATTTTACAGTTATCTCCTAAAAATTACCACACCATAACTATCCAATCATAACAAAACACAACAAGTCAAAGGATTTGCTTTCTCTCTTATAATTGCTGACAGATACTGGCTCCATTCATAAGCTCTGACAAAAGAACTGTCTTTCTTTAAAATTTCATCTGACAAATGCTTCACCATGTATTCTGGAGATTTGTATACTCCAGATTTTGTTTTCAAAAGAAAACTCTTTTCTTGTACAGTATTTGGCACTGACATGAAGTTTCCTTCAAAAACGCAACTATCCAGACACCTTCCATGTCGCTTTTGTCTCACCATCTGGCCACAAATGTTGGCTCTACCATTTATCCATGACAGCTTAGCAGCCAGGAATGTTTGCAACCATCTGTTCATTGCATTATTTTCCCCCACCCCTTTACATTTTAAAAAGTATTTTAATCATAGTTTTTCTCTATGTTCATCTCACTTCCCCAAATGTCACGAGCCATCTTCTGCCCAGCAATGTGAGCAGGTTATCTATCATGAGGGTTCTGCTGTTGTCACTCTTGAACCAACTCCTAGGAAGTGCTTTAAAGTGGTTCAAATACTTTCCTGTTAATTCTTATTTCCTTAGGGATGTGCAATGAAAATATATTTGGCTGCAGAAAAAAATAGAAAAAGACACAACTTGAAGCGAAGGCCAAAATGAACCTGACGACCAAAATAATTATGTTTCAGAAATAAAAAGAAACGAAAACCAGACCATTTGGTATCACATAGATATCAATAGGCAGTGAGGTGGGAAACCTCTCAAGTGTCAAGGTTGTTTGCAGATAATAAAAGAGACTTAAGAATTGCTCTGTTAGCTACACGAGCGATAGACAGGTGAACAAAAGACCAGATGGTTCACTTAAAGGATAAGTTGTGGAACATATTAAAGAGGATCAGGAAATGATTGATGCGTTAAACAAGTTCATCAGAACTGTCTCCACAAATAAAAATTGTGATCAATTCCCACATTATTTGCTCACACAGTTGGTGGGGTTGAGCTATGAAAAAGGATGGCTTGTGTTGTTGGGACTAACAAACTTCATATTGTATCGCCATCTAGGACACTTTTAAATGGCCTGTTCAGCTAGTGTAACTAAAAAATAAATCTGCAGTGTAGCTATCTTAGAACCATGTTATGAAGAATATCAATGAATTAAAAACAGATATTTCTGTTAGTAACATTCAAGGACAGAACCATAATATGGTCATAAGACTTCCCTCTACCCATTACATAACATTTATAAAGTGCCTATAATGTAGAAAAACATCTCAAGGATGCTTTGCAGAGATCGAAGGAAAAGGACAGGGCTTAAAAGAGAGAGCTTTGTTTAAAAAAATTAGGTTTTCTGCAGGGTCTCAAAAGAGAGATGAAGCAAAATTTTAAAATGAATAGGCTAGTGTCACAGCATTATTCGCACCTTTGCTCCTGAGAAAAGATAATTTATTTCTACACATCTGCATGTCTTTATAGAGACTTCAAATTCCATGTTTTGAGCTCGAATTAGAGAAACCTGTGGCACAGAATGGGTCACCAGCTCCATTGTGACTGAGTTACTCTTTGAGAGAGTAGGTATTTTTAATTCCTCATCCTTGCTTTTTATCCATAAGTCTGTATATCTACATAAATCTAATGTTTGCACCTCAAGTACTTTTCCAACTTGCTTCCAAAATTATTCCACCAACCTTTCAGGTAATGCTCCAGATCACTACAATTCTCTGAGTGCCCATGGTTCTCATCTCCCCTCTAAACCATTTGCTAATTATCTTAAATCAATGATCCTCTTGCCATAGGGAAAGAACAATGATAATAACACAAAAAAAATCAAAAAGGCTGTGAAATAAAATGGAATGCACTTTGCAATGTTGGATATATTGATTAATCATTATTTTACACTCTAAACATGGCAAGGTGATCAGTTCAAGCAAAGGCTCATTCATCTCCACAGAAACTGTACACTATGTTTATTCAACTTCATTTCCACTCTGGTGTATTGTTTCTTCCATAACATTCTGACGTTGACATTCAGACCTTGATGAGGAAAACACCAAGACTTACAATGTCCATCACAGAGAATGTTCTGTCAATCTAATAAATGTTCTCAAGTCTCAAAATATTGTTGATTTAAGCCCAATAATATTTGTTTAAATACAACGCATTTTTAATAGTGATGAATTAATGAAGTTATCATAAACTTTTATCATGCCTTAACCATTGAACGGCTGTGATTCCAACATCGAAATGTGTTATTTTAGTGGTCAGAATGTAGAATAGCTACAACCAATGCAGGCCATCTTCTTGTTTTCTTTTCTAATTTGACTCCTATCGATGCTGACTCTTGCTGGGAGAAAGTTTCATGAATTACAAACCCCTTAGTGGTGTTCATGAAGGGAGCCTTTTATTTCATCTCCCTGCTTCAGGGATGCTGATGTCAATTGTGGCACTCCATCTGAGGCACACAGCATAGATTGTAGGGTCAAACGTGGATCTTCTGATGCACTTGGCTCAATACTGCAAACAAATTGCACTGCATTGACTAACAAAGGCATTACTGGCTTACTAGCTGGTGTCTGAAAATTACTTTGAGTAATCCAAATGCACGACCACTTGGTGCACTCGTATTAAATTGCTCTGTCTGCTTTTAAAAGGTACATTAACTCATTTAAAATAGGCAGAGAGAAATTTAGCATAAGCACATTAAGTGCTCACAGATAGTAATGCTCATAGTAATTTTTAGGCTTATCTCCTTACAAGCTAAGTACTTAAAGTGTGAGTGCATTTCAAGTTTCCTGCAAGAGGTAATAGATAAATATGGTAGATATGCATGTCTATATATTTTTTACAAATGTGCAAATTAGCAACCAGCCATAAATAATTTCCTTTTGAATTAACAACTAGTTCAACAAGATGTCAATTTAGTGTTCTTAACATTTTGCATGTTTGCTTCTACCAGTTTTGTGACCCCTGGATGGAAAGGTACAATCACTTTAAAGGTCCCCTCCACCTTGCAGATACTGAGAAACATGTGACAAATGAAAGAGGATTTTACACTTCTGAGGAAACATAGCTTTAAAGTGGCCTTGTGTCCATTTATTTCTTGATTCTGCTACATTTGTTATTTTCAGAGCCATTGTTTGTCAATGGAAGAGTATTCAAGTGAAATGAGATACATTTACATGTATTCAAGTGAATCAGACATTATGTAGTATTATTTACTGACATTGTAGAGCATAAACTTACCAATTCTGGATGGACATAAGCCTGGAGGGCCATCAATTGATTGCCCCTCCCTATTCTGGATCAGTAGTGCTGGAAGAGCACAGCAGTTCAGGCAGCATCCAACGAGCAGTGAAATCGATGTTTCGGGCAAAAGCCCTTCATCAGGAATAAGGGCAGTGAGCTAGCAGCATGGAGAGATAAGTTAGAGGAAGGTGGGGGTGGAGAGAGCCACCTAGCTTATCTCTAGCTTATCATTCCATGCTTCCAGCTCACTGCCCTTATTCCTGATGAAGGGATTTCGCTGCTCGTTGGATGCTGCCTGAACTGCTGTGCTCTTCCAGCACCACTGATCCAGAATCTGGTTTCCAGCATCTGCAGTCATTGTTTTTACCTTTTTGTCCCTCCTTATTCTCTCACTATTGGTTCCTGACATGTTTATTTCCTGGTGCACCATTTCTTTGATTGAATAACACTGAAGAATCATCCAAACAGTCTTTCACTCCAAACAGTGAATATTCTTTATAGGAGGTTCAACATGCTCTGAATTAACTTAGAGAGTAAAGGTTCTCCAGTCTCCCAAAAGAGGTATGTATTTCTTTAAAACTACACTTCACTAATTAAAAATAAGGAAACTAATAGTTTTCTTATTAATGTATTCCAGCTATAACACGGTCTCAACTGTTGAACTCTGATATCGGCATTATTCTGAATTTCCACCTCATCTGCTATCTTTAGGTGGGGAGTCAGCATGGACTTAATGGGCAGTATGACCTCCTTCAGTGTAGTATATGACTCTGAGACTCTATAGATAAAAAAGAATTGTTCAATATTTTTAAAAGTTTTATTTATTAGATTCCCTACAGTGTGGAAACAGGCCCTTCGGCCCAACAAGTCCACACTGACCCTCCAAAGAGTAACCCAACAGTCCTATTTCCCTCTGACTAATGCACCTACACTATGGTGTAATTTACCATGGCCAATTTACCTAACATGCACATCTTTGGACTGTGGGAGGAAACCAGAGCACCCAGAGGAAACCCCCGCAGACACAGGGAGAATGTGCAAACTCCAGACAGTCGCTGAGGCTGGATTCGAACCTGGGACCCTGGTGCTGTGAGGCAGCAGTACTAACCACTGAGCCATCATGTCACCCGTGTTGCCAGTTTAAGGTTCTCCAGGATTGCTTGTTGCATTATTTTAAACTCTTGGAGACTCCAGGCAACTCCAGTGAGGCAAAAGCAAATTCCTGTGAATTCTGACAACCCAAAACAAATACAGGAAGTGATGGAAGATATTTGCAATTGAATTAGCACTTAATGATATTGGCTGTGTTGGGCAGCCTGTGGTGGGGGCAGAGTGTATTGGAGTGGAGTTTGTATAACAAACCCAGAAAGGGCAACTCAATCATCATGGTAGGAGAATTTGAATATTGATGATAAAATATGTTGTCTGTGCTTTTGACAGTTCATGTATTGAATACACTTCACCCAAGTGCTCTTGTTGGTGAGGTGGACAAAGGGACACAGAATTCGGTTTGTGGTTCAACTTGATTTTATTAGCAAAACATTTCTTAATTAAAACACCATGTGAGCATTTCCCAAATTTCCACCACATTTATTCTCTCTCTTGGTCTAACTGCTTAAGAAAGGACACTCATCAATCTATGTGTTTGAGCTGGGCCATTCGCATCTCCTTCCTCTTTGACATGGGGCTGGCTCTCTTCTACAAAGGTGGGTCTCACAGGTGAGGGTGGATCTTTTCCTAGATCTTCTTTGGTTGCTGCACAGTCTTCAGCCATGAATCTTGCTACAAGTCTTCGTTGAGTGTGTGTATTCCAGGTGTGCGTTTTTATTCCTTTTGTCCCAGACCTTCCTGAATGTTCTGTGGCCTTTGGCCAATGAGGTCATGAGCGGGGTTTGTCCAATGGAGTTGTGCCGAGTGATGCAAAGTGCATGTCTTTGGGTGTCAAGGTGCCAGGAAGTCTGATCAATACTTCTCCAATACACAATGTTTGGTTGATTATAACTGAATCCCCCTAAACCTTTCTGATCTCCTTGACCTTGGCTCCCACTGTTGGCTATAGCTGCTGTTTAATTTAGTTTGGCCGATTTTCTGTCAGGCCTGAGTTCTCCAGCTGTGGGTCAATATAAAATGTTCAATTTTGGGCCTGTGGTCACCTACAACAAACGTGATATAATTAATCTATGTTTCCCTTCCAAAGTTCACAATTGACCGAGCATAGGCGACACCCAACACTGTGTGTCAAAGCAGTCTCACAGATTATGGGGATTCCTTTATGAAAATGGAATATCAATACCAGAAATTAAAATCAAGAATTTTATTCAGGGAACAAGACCTTTGCTACAGTTGATTTTTTTTTATTGGAGCTGTGAAGATATAATCCACAAAGCACTGTAGCTATTTGCATCTTACATGGTCTACAAGTCTATGACTTTCAATTTGGCTGAAAACCAAAGCAGTAACTCGTTTCAAGTAGTAAAATACCACTGCTTAAAAAAAAGTTCAGGATTTGGTTTGAGAATATCCAGCTGTGTTGATGCATAATATATATTTTATATACCTTTATAACATTTATCTTCTATTACATATAGAAATTATATTGCAATTATAGGGCATTGTCAAGACCACGCAACATTCCAAAATGTTTTACATTCATTGAAGTACTGCTGTTATGTAGGAAATGAAATAGTTGTCCAGAAATCTCTTGTGACTAGCCTGCACTCTGTAAATGTCATGCTTATTGCATGTAACAATTCCTCACAACTATTTTCCATTACATTTTATATTTACTGTGGAGAAGGGCATGAAAAATATAGAGTGTGGGGAAATAGATGGTGATATCTTGAAAAATGTCCTTATTACAGAGGAGGAGATGCTGGATGTCTTGAAATGCAGAACGGTGGATACATCCCCAGGATCTGATCAGTTGTGGGAAGTCAGGGAAGTGATTGTTGGGCCCCTTGCTGAGATATTTGTATCATTGATTGTCATAGATGAAGTGCTAGAAGACCGAAGGGTGGCTAACGTGGTGCTACTATTTAAGAAAGGTGATAATGAAAAGCCAGGGAACTATAGACTGGTGAACTTGACATCGGTGGTAGGCAAACTGTTGGAGGGAATCCTGTGGGACAGGATGCACATGTATATGGAAAGGCAAGGACTGATTAGGGATAGTCAACTTGGCTTTGTGTGTGGGAAATCATTTCTCACTAACTTGATTGAGTTTTTTGAACAAGTAACAAAGAGGATTGATGAGGGCAGAATGGTAGATATGATCTATATAGACATACACATTGGTAGTATGTGTATGGAATGAGTTGCCAGAGGAAGTGGTGGAGGCTGGTACAATTGCAATATTTAAAAGGCATCTGGATGGGTATGTGAATAGGAAGGGTTTAGAGGGATGTGGATCTATAAGGTGTTCAACAAGGATCCTCATGGTAGACTGGTTAACAAGGTTAGATCTCATGGAATACAGGGAGAACTAGCCATTTGGATGCAGAACTGGCTGGAAGGTAGAAGACAGAGGGTGGTGGTGAAGGGCTGGTTTTCAGACTGGAGGCCTGTGACCAGTGGAGTGCCTCAAGTATCGGTGCTGGGTCCACTGCTTTTCATCACTTAAATAAATGATTTGGATGTGAACATAGGAGGTATAGTTAGTAAGTTTTCAGATGACACCAAAATTGGAAGTGTAGTGGACAGCGAAGAACGTTACCTCACAGTATAATGGGATCTTGATCAGATGGTTCAGTGGGCTAAGGAGTGGCAGATGGAGTTTCAGATAAATGTGATATGCTGCATTTTGGAAAGGCAAATCTTAGCAGGACTTATACATTTAATGGTAAGGTCCTGGGAAGTGTTGCTGAACAAGAGACCTTGGAATGCAAGTTCATAGCTCCTTGAAAGTGGAGTCACAGGTAGATAGGATAATGACGAAGGTGCTTGGTATGCTTTTCTTTGTTGGTCAGAGCATTGAGTACAGGAGTTGGGAGGTCATGTTGCAGCTGTATGGGACATTGGTTAGGCCACTGTTGGAATATTGCATGCAATTCTGGTCTCCCTTCTATCAGAAGAATGTTGTGAAACTTGAAAGGGTTCAGAAAAGATTTACAAGGATGTTGCCAGGGTTAGAGAATTTGAGCTATAGGGAAAGGCTGAATAGGCTGGAGCTGTTTTCTCTGCAGTGTTGGAGGCTGAGGGGTGACCTTATAGAGGTTTATAAAATGATGAGGGGCATGGATAAGGTAAATAAACACGGTCTTTTCCCTGGGTTGGGGGAGTCCAGAACTAGAGGGCATAGATTCAGTGTGAGAGGAGAAAGTTATAAAAGAACCTAAGAGGCAACTTTTTCACACAGACAGTAGTATGTGTATGGAATGATTGTGTGTATGAGTTGCCAGAGGAAGTGGTGGAGGCTGGTACAATTGCAATATTTAAAAGGCATCTGGATGGGGATGTGAATAGGAAGGGTTTACAGGGTTATGGACCAAGTGCTGGAAAATGGGACTAGATTAGGTTGGGATATCTGATCGGCATGGACGATTTGGACCGAAGGATCTGTTTGCATGCTGTACATCTCTATGACTCTATGACTTACACACCATTTGTCTTACAGAAATGCATTTCTTCTGACTTATAACAGCATTGCCACAGATCTGCAAAAATCTTTATATGCCAGAATGTATGAACAATTTTAAATCTGCACACATTTTGTATCCATTAGAAATTCTAATATGTGCAATTTTAGTAGAAGTCATCAATGTAAACTTGTCACACTACACTTACATGCACCCACCAGGGGTGGAGCTGTAGTATATCAGTGTGGCAGCTCCCAATTCCTTTGCCTCCAGATTTCCCTGCAACTAATACTACTATTCTGATCTCCAAATTGTCGTAGGTTGCTTACTTAATTCGACGGGTAATTCTCCTATACCGTGATGGTTGCGTTTTTGTGTGACCCCAAGTTATAGCAAAAAATGTGCTTTAGAACCAGCACTTAAAGTGCTGGCGATATAATTGCGTTACAGCCAAAACACGTTTTAAAGTTCACGCTTTAGAAACAGTGTCCTCAATTTGTCAATCGTGTTATCACGAATTTGCGTTAATGAAATACACTTTATAGCAGAACGACCTGTAAATTACAGCATAAAATCAAGCATCATGGAGAAGTAAAGTCAGTGTGCTTGACTTTCAGTGGAAGCAAATTAATGCATGCATTGATGTGGAGAGAGACAGAGGGAATGAGTCAACAAAATTGATGAATTTATGAATGAATAAATAAATGAATGAATGTCAAGGACACTCGTTATACTCAATAAATATCTTCACAGTGAATCTGGCCCCTGATGAGTGCGAAGTTGTGAATGACACATACTCAGCCCCACTCGTAGAAATATTTATCATTGAGCAAGGACAGACACCATTGCATTCCTTTCTGCTATGAATAATGCTGGACCAGGAGTTAGCAGCTAATCTCTCACTCCAGTCCCCAGAAAATCCTCTGCTTGTGCTCTGGGAGCACTATATTTTAATCATTTGTCTCAGTGGAAGTCCAGCTTTCTATCGCTGTCATACACTGGCCAAGGATGCTTAACAAAATGTTAACCCTTGTAGTGCCAGCAGTCATAGATATCTCAATGTACATTGGTTCATCATTTAACCTCATGTGGTGATTTGAATGCAATGGTAATAAACTATGATGCCAATGAAAGAGTTATTACATTTATAATGTTCACCCTTCAAGCATCATAGACTAGTTTCTTCATTTGGGAGCTGTCAAACATAGGAGTTGATTTGTTTTGACCTCAGGACATATGCATTTCTACAGGTACAAAACTGCAGTGAGCTTGGGCTCAGTTGGTTGAGTTTCTGATCAGAAGATTGTAGTTTCATGTTCCACCTGAGTGCAAAATATGTGTCAAATCATTCAGTAATAATATGGAGAGTGTGTAGCCTTTCAGATTTGAAAAAAAAAATCATTCCTCGATGAACATCACAAAAGAATTTGCTTACTATTACATCGCTGTTTCAGGGAAAAAGGGTTGTCATGTTTCTTCGGTGGTAACACGAATACACTTCAAAAATATTCCATTGGCTGAGAAGTGCCTTGGAATGTCATATAAGGAGCAATATAAATACAAACCCGTCTTTCTTTTCTTTCATCTCTAAAATGGACAATGAGAGTTCAATGGTAGAGGAAACCAGCAGCTCTGATCTCCAGCATCTGCAGTCCTCACTTCCTCTGTGATAAGAGACCATCCAACTATCCCAAATGATAACACACATTCATACAAAGAAATTACTGCTTTGGGGGCTACCTTGTTCTCCTCATAGCCACTGAACAGGCAACATCCACCAATAACTCACAACACCATACAATCAAAGCTACCACAATAGCTGCAGTCTCTTATTGACGAATTTACAGTTTCAACAAATGTTCAGAAGTTCAGTAGTTTCTCGTGAGTAAGTAATTACACCCTATCCATTTGAACAGATCTCTTACTGCTAGGTATTCTGTAAGAGCTAGCATTGCTGAGAAAATCACAGGCTCCATGAGATTATAGTGAAAACTTTCAGCAAGATATACATTTACCACAAAAGGATACAGTAACAAGAATGAAGCCACTACAAAGCTAAAACTAGATGAACAATGACAATGACAAAGAAATTAAAACTTAACTCTGATCATGTTCCTGATTTGTTTTTGCCCCCCGAGAAACAAGCTAGTCACTCAATTAAAAATAAAGCTAACGTAGAAAGTGATTTGTTCATTTATGAGCAGGAGTCTCAATTCAACTACAGTTTAGTTCCTCTGGTCCCATGCTGGAAAATGGGTAGTACCCATCCAGTATGGGTCCATCACAATTTCGTTCTCCCAGCCCAGCTTCTTTATGTGTACTTTGACAGATCTTTTTTGGCTGAGCCCACCTTCTTTACCCATCTGGTGGTGCCCCTTACATCACTTTGCCAGGGAATGTGCCTGGGAGGTGAAATACATGTCCTGTCAGTCTTCATTGTCATTCAGGGTGATATCCCTCAGGCATCTCTGACCAGCACTATGCAACTTTTCTTTATGGAAACATAGATTATAGGAGCAAGCTTAAGCCATTCAAGCCCACTTGGCCATTCAATACGATGTTGGCTGATCATCCAACACAGCGCGCTGTTTTGCTTTCTCCCCTCTTTGTTGGCGCTCTCCCGTCTGTGATGTCTGGGATATTGTATAGGCAAAGCTGGTGAAAGTTGTCCAACCCATGTGACTCCCTTGTTGCACTTTGATCTGTTTGGCTGCCACTGCTGCTTCCTTTCCTTCCCAGAGTCGACTGAACCACACTATCCTCCTCCACTGTCCTTACTGCATCATTAAGTTGTGTGGGAATGCATGTGGCTGCTTCCATGTTTATTTATCACTCCTTGCTGGAAAATCATGTGCAATTGCTTCATGTCATGTGTAGTCATTCTAGAACCCCAAGAAACTATTGTGGACACCACTGCTCCTATTTTTCACCTGCACTGTTGTGTAATGTTACACTGTCAGTATACCATTAACAGACATACTCATGATATCATCAATGCATTGTAGCATGGGCCCCCTGAGGGTATAAAGATCTCAGGACTCCATCTTACCTCAGGTCGCTTAAAACATGACCCTCTACTGGAAGAGTGCTGTTCAATTGTAGCTTAATGGTAGCACAGACATGTATGTACATAGTTAACTGTAATAAATGTCAGATAGATTCTTCAATATCATGACATTCACATCCAATTTATGTTACAAGAGGTAACCTAAGTGTTGCTCCATCAGGCATAACACCATCTTGGAGGTAAATATACACCACTTGGTACTCCTCAACATCATCCTTGTGTATGGTGACGACACCCAGCTTTATCTCAGCAACCATCTCTCTCTCTCGACTCCTCTACTGTTTTGTTCGGTTGCTGAACAGACATTTATCCCTACTAAATACTGAGAACACTGTCTTCAGGTCCTGCTACCAACTCAAATTCTCTCTTTAGCAATTCTTCAACCAACAAGTTAGAAACAAACAATTCCTAACTTTCGTGCTGTATATAACACATGTCTATCTTTAGAACATTTTCTGACTCCACCCCTACATCAATGTATCTGCTGCTCATCCATATCATTGCTTCCTTAACACTTGAATATTTAATGAGCGCTTGGTCAGCCTTCAAACTTCTACTCTATGCAAACTGAGCTCATTGAAAATACTTCCACCTGTGCCTCAACATACACCAAGTCATGTTCATCCGTCACTGTCTCATTTCTTTCCCACAACATTCCATGCTCATTGACCTATACTGGTGACTCATCTGACAATGCATCAATTTTAAAAGTTCTCAGCCCTATATTCAAACCCATCTTTGGTTTACCCTCTGTATGTCTCGGTAGGCACCTCCAGTCCTAAAATCTTTTGAAATCTTTGTACTCCTCCATTTCTGACTCCTTGCACATAATTGATTATCCTTCCTCCACTATTAGCGATCATCAGTTTCGCAGCCTGCACCCGAGACTCTGGAATCTCCTCCCTAAACTTGCATCTCTCTCTCTCTCTCTCTCTCTCCTCCTTTAAGAAATTCATTTTTGACCACGTTTTTGGCTGTCAGTCCTAATATCTCCTTACGTGGCTCAGTGACAATAGTTTTGAAAATGCTCCTGTGAAGCAGCTTGGGACATTTATGATGCTAAAATGCTATATAAATGTAAACTTCCTTGTTTTATCTATATGAAAATAGATCTCTCTTAAACAGATTTCTTTATGACCATGAACAATTAGTTGTTGTGATAGATTCTGGGGCTACCTGGCTGAGTTTTTCTGCCTCATTTTGAGGGATGAGGGATATTCTTGACATCAGTGTTGGAATTACCTTTTGCATTTTGCTCACTTTTAATCCTGTAGCTGCTGTCAGGATGGTTCTTCAGAATACAGAAAGCTGGCTACTGCCTTTCTGAAATTAATGCTAAGTCCATTGGGATGTAACAAAACTATGGCTTCAGGAGGTGTGTTTTTCAAAGCCAAAGCCAAAAACAAAAACTGCTAGTGAGGCCTTGGGCTTTTTAAAAGTAAAGTTGGAACAATAGAAGCAGCCTGAATGGGTGGGGCCAAGCTTTAGTTTTAGCTTTCTGCAGTTGCTGGGGTCTTAAAGTTGGATGTGAAAGCTTTTAATCCTCTCTCTGTTACAGTCAAACACTGGGGTTCTCTTTGTGTTGCTAGAATTGTATGTGAGACAATCTATTTTACATTGTCAAGAGTATGTATGAGATGTTACTATATTGGAACAATTAATTAGTAGTTAATATATATATTAATTTGTTAAGCATTTTGATAGAGTTACAGTTTAGCCAATTCTTTTCTTTTAGCTTTATTTTGTAACTGTAATGTGTGAATAAAGTGTGTTTTGTTTAAAGTTGAATAGTTTGACCAATCAAATGGCATCTTGAAGGCAATGCCTTACACTTACCTTTAAAATAAGAAAAAGTTAGAGTCTAGGCTATCTTCTTAATATATTTTGAGGGGCCTTTGTCTGGTCCATAATGGAGATTATTAGAGTTTTTTAATTCAAAGACGATTTCTGCAATCTCACAAATTGTCACACGTGATGTTCTAAGAGTCTTGGCTGTAAGGTAAGAAATTAATCAACTGACCCACACTGGGTCAATCACCTGATGAAGGAGCGGCGCTCTGAAAACTAGTGTGCTTCCAATTAAACCTGTTGGACTATAACCTGGTGTTGTGTGATTTTTAACTTTGTACACCCCAGTCCAACACTGGCATCTCCAAATCATAACCCACACAGGGTCATTTAGTCAGAGTCATACAGCATGGAAACAGACTCTTCAGTCCAACTAGTCCACACCGACCATATTCCCAAACTAAACTTCTTACCACTTGCCTCTGTTTGGTCCTTATCTCTACTAGATCTTTCCTATTCATGTATTTATCCAAATATCTTTTAAATGTTGTAACTGTACTTGCATCTCCCACCTCCTCTCACAGTTTATTCCACATATGAAGTACCCTCTGCGTGAAAAAGTTGCCCCTCATGTACTTTTTAAAATTTTCTTCTCTCACCTTAAAAATGTGCCTCCTAGTTTTTGAACTCCCCTACCCTAGGGAAAAAAACCCTTGCTATTCATCCTTTATATACTCTTCATGATTTTATAGACCTCTATAAGGTCACCCCCTCAACCTCCTATGGTCCAGTGAAAGAGGTCCCAGCCTATTTTTATAACTCAAGTCCTCCATTCCCAGCAACATCCTGGTCAATCTTTTCCGAGTGCTCTCCAATTTAATAATATCCTTCCTACAGCAGGGCGACCAGAAGAGGCCTCACCAATGTCCTGTACAACATCAACATGTCGTCCCAGCTCCTGTGCTCAAAGGGCTGAGCAATGAAGACAAGGATGCTAAACACTTTCTTAACCACTCTGTTGACCTGGAATGTAAATTTTGAAGAATGATGTATCTGAACCCCTAGATTTCTCTGTTCTACAACACTACTCAGGGCCCTACCATTAATTGTATAAGTCCTGCCCTTATTTATTTCATCAGTATTTGCAAAGTGAACTTTCTCAACTTCTTTTTTAAAGTTTCATCCACATTACTGACTTAATCCTTGCCTTTATTCTTCCTTACTAGATTCTAATCTTCAAGTATCTATCTGTCCTTCTAAACATTTCTGTTGATTCTGTATCTATGGCCTCTGTATATGCCACATCTTATTCTTCACATATAATAATTATTCCTGGATTAATTTCAAATTATCTTTACTGTATTCTTCTGTTGGAAAGAAGACCTTTTTTTCACCATATCAGTTCGACAATCGTTAGCCTGTCAGCTTTACTTAGGCCTCCTTATCAGCAAACACCAAAAAATCTGTGTTAACAAGCTCAAAATCCTCACATCAGCTTTCTTTCCTTGTATATGCGTAAGTTAACATTGTGAATTGTTCCCTCTCCATACGGTATTACTCCACCTTTTGGATGTTTTCCATCATTAACCCTTGTATCGTCAAAAGGCCAACGATACTCCTTTTATCCTGTTATCCCATCACCCAAACTCTGTTCCAGAATGTCATTGATTGTGTTGATTCCAAAACCTGAGCTCATGACCCCCACAGCATTATGTTTGAATTTCGCCAATTTTCAAGTTCAGTTCAATAATCAGGTGTGACTAAAATCGCAAACAACCTCTGTGATTTGTCACCAGGGTGCTCTGTTCCCTTAATATTGTAAAACACTAACCACTTACAACAGCTCTCTCCCATTGCTTGGTTGAACGGGCCTATCTTCACAGCAGTAGTAAAGGAACTTGTACCTGACCACCAGGCTCATGCCCACAGCAAACAACTTAACAAGAAAGACTAAAAGGTTGAACACTTTTTCTTTATTTCTTTGCTTTAAATTCTATGTTTTGGTTTATTTTTCTGTGCTTTAAAATGGCTCCAGAGAGTGGACATAATGCTTTTCGCTATCTTCTAAAACAAAATACATGTGACAATAAATACATCAAATCTAATCAAATAATTATGGTCTTAACCGTACAGTTTCAATCTGCAATGCCTTCTTTTCAAAGCCTACACTGACCTTAACCTTTTCTTTGGATTCCTTAAAGTCTCTGTCTTTATCCTGTTCTTATTTCTCACATATATGCTGTCCCTTAGCAATGTGTTTAAAAACCACCTTTTTCAGAAACCCTGCATTGAGTTTTTTCAGACTGCGTGTCAAGCAACCCATTCTGGATGAACTATAAACTATTCCAATTAGAAATTGGCTGGGACAAAGGGTCTTCAACTCATGTCACAAACTACATTCACTTGTACTGATTCCAACTTTCCTTTGGCCACTGTGCTAGGTTGAACTTGACAATTCACAAGCCTGGCATCCTATCTGATCTGAAGCCAAACTAACAAACTCATATCCTCTGAATCACAAAGATGGACTACTTCCACCCTTGTACATTGCTAATCTTTGGCATGGACTCAGCTTATTTATTACTGAAACTCCTGCCTGCACTTAGCTGCTGTCAGATTCCCCTCGAATTGATGATGTTCTCAGGGATATCCTTCCATTTCCCATTCACCATAAACCTTATCCAAATTTACATTCCCTTTATTCCAAGTTCTAATCATTCATCACACATGCACCCTCTAATCTAAATTGTTTCCTTGCTCTTCTACATTCCAATTTTAATGTTTTGATCCTGGAGTTTAAATATCAAGATGAACCAACCACTCCCCATCTCTCTTGCTTCCCTAAAGAACCTTGCATTCCTCAAACTGTTTACTCCTTACATCCTCAGTGTTGTCTTCTTACTGTGAGCAACCTATTAATTATAGCAATTTGTCTCTAAGACCACAGTCATATAGTCATAAAGGTCTACAGCACAGAAAAATGTCCTGCAGTCCATCACATCCATGGTGATCAGAAACAAAATATCACCTGACAATTCTAATGCATTTTTCCAGCCCTTGGCACATAGCCTTTATGCCTTGGCATTGCAAGTGCACACCTAAATACTTCTTAAATATTATGAGGGTTTCTGTCTGTACCATTCTTACAAGCAGTGAGTTCCAGATTGCCACTACCCTCTGGATGAAAAAGTGTTTCCTCACATCTCCTCCGAACTTTCTGATCCTTAGCTTAAATCTATGCTTCCTGGTCATTGATCCCTCCATCAAGGGGAAAGATTTCTTCCTGTCTACCCAATCTCTGCCCCTCATGATGTTTCACATCTCAGTCATGTTCCGTCTTTATCTCTTCTGTTCTAAGGAAAACAACCGCAATCTGTCTGGTCTTTTTTCATTACTGAAACTCCTGGGAAATCTTCTCTGCACCCTCCCCTGTGCTATCACATCCTGCCTATAATATTGAATCCAGAACGGCAAACAAACTTCCTCTTCTCTCCACCTCATTTAAGAGCTTAATTAAAACTGACTGCTGTGACCAAACTTTTGGTAACACACCCAAACATCTACTCTGGCTTCATGTGAACTTTCACCAAATTACATTCCTGTGAAACAGCATTGGGTTGTTTTCCTGCATTAAAGGTAGAGCTTGTTGTTATAGTACAGATGTCATGACAGACAAACCACAAAAGCGGAAAACTCAATTTGCATACAGTAATTAACGCAGAACTCTGCAGTTAATATATTTAGATGTTGTGGAACTTAACAATGGCTCACTTCCAGGGGAATGCTGGAGCTGTTAATTACAATTCTTAATTTAGGTGATTAAAACACTGCAGATTAAAGCTGTGTGCACCATGTTCAGTAATTATGAAGGCATTTAGAGTTCTAAAGTATTAGCTCTTAAAAATGTTTGGCACGTTAGCAACAGAAATGTCAAACATTAAAGGTTTGAGTGGCATGATAAATTTGCATGTGGCATTTTAAACTCTGGAACTTGGATTTGATTCTCAATCAGATGCTTGGGCTGAAAGTCTCTTTATTCCATCAGCTGCAATGATCCGAACTGAAGAACAAGTTGGGGCAGCATTAATCCATTTTGCCGTGGATCGACATTGAAACCACACAATCGTGCTCTGTTTAAAAATACTTTCCTTCTCCATACACCATCGATGACAAAATTGAGCTCATAAGTTCAAATGAAATAGGGGTTTTTTGGCATATTAAAGTCTTAGTCTTCCTAATACCAGATTTCCTTTCAATGCTTGTCTTCTTAATACACACCTGAACTGGATATCAGTTTTATATTTAAAGGACAGCACCTCTCTCAATCCTGCACCGGAATATCAAACCAGATCATGTGCTCAGTGGCAGTTGTGTGCTGTAACACCACAACCTGTGGAGCAAGTCAATGCAGAGCAAAACTCAATTTATATTGAACATTTCATTGTTTTATACATGACAAAAATGCACTAGCACTTTGCAAATGTCACATTCAAACTTCAATTGCACTTCAAAAGAAAAATATAAAGAGCCAAAGGCAGTCATTTGACACAGAGGCCAGATCATCAGTACTTACTGAGTGACTTTACCAAAACATTAAAAAAAACTGTTGTGAATTACAGACTGAAGAATAATTACACCCTCACATCACCCAATATTTACTTAATATTAACTAGACATCATCATTAAAAGACCACAGTGCTGTCTTAATAGTAGAATAATATTGCCAAATTGCACAGCATACACAACAAACCAAATTATTTGATTTATCATTGGAGATTACTATGGGAGGTTTGGAAGCGTATATCCAACATTCTGTTTTCATATTGTGATGATTTATTAGTTTTTTCTTGATGCAAAGCAATGTAACTGTAATGCCTGAGTTAAAAGAGGTGAACTGATTTGTTTCATATCTTATTCATCCACTGATCACAATGTTATCTTTTTAAAAGTGAGGTAATGCATAAATCAGACTGTATATAGCTCAGTCTCAGAAACAAATCAGCCAGGTTCTTTGAATTAATCAATTATAAACTGACTTATTACAAACAAACATACTCAAAGAGTAAAGTTTGTTAACAAAACTTTTAACCGTACAAATACATACAACTACCCTTTTGAAAACAACCAACACCATACACAACCTCCAAGCCTGGGGAAAAAAGCTCTGCAGAATTTTAAAAGTACTTGGTCATATAATAGTTCAAATTAGAAAGGAAAGAATTATTTCACTAGTTGTCTCAAATGCTGAACTTCAGCTGAAGTCACTTTCCACCCGAGCTGTTGGCACCTTGCATCTCTTGCTGGGTCAGTCCTAGCTGCCTGAATTCAGTCTCTCTGGAAACATCACTGCAGACTTGAAATTCTCCTTAAGAATCTTCAACCTGTGATAACGATATGTTCAGTGGGCTTTTGATTCAAGAACAAATCAGAAGTTGTTGGAAAAGCTCAGCAGATCTGGCAGCATCTGTGAAAACATTTTCTGAGCAACCATCAGTTTTGAGGAAGGGTCATCAGACCCAAAAGGTTAACATCGATTTCTCTTCATAGATGCTGCCAGACCTGCTGAACTTTTCCATCAACTTCTGTTTTTGTTTCTGATTTACAGCATCCACAGTTCTTTTGTTTTTTACTTTGATTCAAGAACTTTGATGAGAGCCAGAGAAAAGAGGGGGTGGAGGTGGGAAGATAAAAGTTGTTGCTCCTGAGGTAAGCTATCTCAGACTTTGTATTCAAGTCCAAACTTGTTTTCACCCACAGAGTCACATGGTCATACCATGGCCTGTCGGAGGTTTGGATTAGAAATGGGGGCACTAACCAACTCAAACCACAGCAGGGATTAACTTGGTATCTTTGTGGCATCATTGGAGGAAGCAGAAAGTTTATTCAGTAATTATAAATGAGGAATACATCTCAAAGTATATTCTCTGAATGTCTATTTATATCATACACTTCATTGGAATTGTACCCAAATCAATGGCCTGCTTATAAAGCATATACAATCAGAGAGGATCATGGACTGTGCAGCACCATGATTCATAGACAGGCCATTAGTTAGTCATAATTGAGGAAAACCAACTGAATTTCTCCACTGAGAATGGTTGGGCCGAGGACACTACCCTGACCAACTGCTACAAAGGTGTCCTAGAGCTGACTGACCTCCAAAAACCACAACTATCTTCCTAACCTGGTTTGAAACAATGGAGACTTTACCCCCTTGATACCCATTGACCATAGCAAAACTGGACTCACCATCTAAACAGAGTGGCTATAAGAGCAGGTTAGAGGCTAGGAATATTGTGGTAACTCATTTCCTGACTCCTCAAAGTCTGTCCACCATCCATCAAACACAAGCCAGGAGTGTGATGGAATATACCCCATTTTCCTGGATGGGTGCAGCTCCAACAACAATCAAGAAGCTTGACACCATCAAGAACAAAGCAGCCCACTTGACTGGCACCACATCCACAAATGTCCATTCCCTCCATTACCAATACTCATAATAAACACAGATGCTATCTCCAAGTTGCACTGAAGAAATTCACCAAAGATCCTTAGACAGCACTTTTCAAACCCACAGCCACTTCTACCTAGAAGAACAAGGGCAGCAGATACATGTGAACACCACAACCTACAAGGTCCCCTCTAACCCCTTCACCATCCTGATTTGGAAATATACTATCGTTCTTTCATTGCTGCTGGGTTCAAATCCTGGAATTCCCTCTCTCACAGCATTGTGGGTTAACCCACAGCACATCTTCTGCAGCAGTTCAAGAAGGTAGTTCACCAATACCTTCTCAAGGGCACCTAAGGATGGGCAATAAATGCTGGCCAGCCAGCGATGCCCACATCCCACCAATTAATAGAAAAACACCAGAATGATGGTAAAGTCACTAATATTACATCAAAAAGTTCCTAAAAGATGACGTTTTTAAACTGCAAGGCTCTGTTGAGGAATCCATTTCCAATTTTTGTCACAATAGACTTTATAATTCCTAACTTTCATTAGTTTGAGCCTTTGTTTCCTTCTCTTAGTCTCATAATTTAAATGCAATTGCTTGGATTTATCTTGTCTATAGAATTTATCACTTTGTTATAGGATTGCCTCTCAATCCGTTAGAACTGAGAAGTTCAAATTCCTTCAGTCTCCATAACTCAAATATCTGATACCAAGGAATTAGTTCTGTAGCTTCCTCCAATGTTTAAATGTCAAATGCATTTGAGTGAGACAGACTGACATGTGAATTTAAGTACAGTTATTTTATATTAGTAATGCATAAACAAAGCCAGTGTGGCAGGAAATTAATATTGAGCTTCTGCCCATAAAAAAATGCATTTAGTTTCAGTTAAAGTTGACCTTGCTTTATCCTGCTAACATCCAGTACAGTAAGACTTCGCTTAAGGATGCATTTTCCTGGAAGTGAAACATTTAGAAATCAATGTAAAAGGTTATGTTCTATAGGCTTTTTCTTGTCAGAAAATAATTAAAATATTATACTCTGCAAGTTGAAATACTGTACATTCATACATTCCTATTGTTAAAAATATACTAACATTAAAACTTGTAAAGCTTTGTGGGCGGCACGGTGGCACAGTGGTTAGCACTGCTGTCTCACAGCGCCTGAGACCTGGGTTCAATTCCCGACTCAGGCGACTGACTGTGTAGAGTTTGCATGTTCTCCCTGTGTCTGCGTGGGTTTCCTCCAGGTGCTCCGGTTTCCTCCCACAGTCCAAAGATGTGTGGGTCAGGTGAATTGGCCATGTTAAATTGCCCGTAGTGTTAGGTAAGGGGTAAATGTAGGGGTATGGGTGGGTTGCGCTTCGGCGGGTCAGTGTGGCCCGCGAAGGGCCTGTTTCCACACTGTAAGTAATCTAATCAAATGTGGAAATATATAAGAAATATGCTAACATGCTTCTTATTACAAAGATAGGTAGAGGGACAGGTAAACTGTCTTAATGCCTCATTCAAAAGGCAGCACCTTCAATAATAAGGCAGTCCCTTAGTGAAGATGGGAACGCTGCAGAAGGATTTGGACAGGTTAGGAGTCTGGGCAAGGAAGTGGCAGATGGAGTACAACGTGGGAAAGTGTGAGGTCATGCACTTTGGTCAGAAGAATAGAGGCATGGACTATTTCATAAATGGGGAATCTGAAGTGCAAAGAGACTTGGGAGTTCAAGTCCAGGACTCTCTCAAGGTAAGCTTGCGGGTTGAGTCAGTAGTTAGGAGGGCAAATGCAGAGATAGTATTTCTTTTGAGAGGACTTGAATGGAAAAGCAGGATTTACTTCTGAGGCTCTGTAAAGCTCTAGTCAGACTACGTTTGGAGTAACGTGTGCAGTTTTGGGTCCCATATCTCAGGAAAGATGCACTGGGCCTGGAGCATGTTCAAAGGAGATTCATGAGAATGGTCCAAGGAATGAAAAGCTTAACATATGAGGCAATGTTTGAGGACTCTGGGTCTGTATGTAATGGAGTTTAGAAGGATGGCGGGGGGGGGGGGGGAATCTAATTGAAACATATAGAAAACTGAATGGCCTGGACAAATAGATGTTGGGAAGATGTTTCCAATGGTAGGACAGAGTAGGATCCAAGGGTCCAGCTTTAGAGTAAAGGAATGGAGATAAGGAGAAACTAGAGAGGGGTGACTGTATGGAATTCATTGCCACAGAAGGCAATAGAGGCCAGGTCATTGAGTATATGTAAGACTGAGATAGAAAGGTTCTTGATTATAAAGGGGAACAAGGATTATGGGGAGAGATTGGGAGAATGGGGTTGAGAAATGTAACAGCAAAGATTGATTGGCAGAGCAGATGCAATGGGCTGAACACCTTAATTTCTGCTCCTATGTCTTATTTCCTGATCTCTGACCACTTGCTGCAGGCTAACACTTCCCCATCTCTCCTCACTTCCTCACTTGACTTGCTCACTCGCTGTGAATATTCAGGAGGGTGTCAAGCAGTGGGAGTCAGGCAGGAAAATGACAAACAGGAGAACCAGCCAGGGAAACAATCAGTGGGAGGATTGAACAGGGAAGTGGCGAAGATAGACAGGTGGCATGAAGGAACATGCCACGAGCAACGGGAAAGAAAATCTGATGGCGTGGGAGAAGCTGCATTTTCATGGCATTGATTGAGCCACACATGCTCTGAAGACCCCAACAATGTTGAAGTGTAAGGGTTGATGCTAAATGTGAGCGATGGTCTTGATGTGAAATGACCCCAAATAAGGCAACTTAAAATGGGAACTTACTATTGGCTGGAATTGAGGTTAGACTGACCATGGACTATTGATCAGTTGTGCTGGAAGAGCACAGCAGTTCAGGCAGCATCCAAAGTGCAGCGAAATTGACGTTTCGGGCAAAAGCCCTTCATCATGGTTACAGAAACAAAGGCATGGATTTATCTCAGATGTGTCAAAGTGCTTTAAAATGGAACAAAGTTTTTTTTGGGAAGTGCAGTCATGCAGTCATACTGGAAACACAGCAGCCAATACGTGCACAGCAAATTCCCACAAACAGCTTTGTGAAAGTGACCTGCTACCTTGTATTATCTGTGGTATTGATTGAGGGAAAAAATGCCAGGCAGGGCAATAAACATCCAGCGAAGCATGCAAACTGGCTTAATGCCTCATTCAAAAGGCAGCACCTTCAATAATAAGGCAGTCCCTTAGTGAAGAACTGAAGGATCAGCCTTCATTTTTGTCCTGAAGACCCACAGTGAAATTTGGATGCAGACCCTCGAGATTCAGAGGCAAAGGTCTACTAACCAAAGAGTCACACTGGACTCGAAAGGTGAACTGCTTTTCTCACCATGGTTGTGCCAACCCAGTCCATCATTTGGTGAGTTTGTTCTCCCAACTGAGTCACGGCTGTCACTCACACAATACACAAAGACCTGAAACTACCATTCCAGTAAATCAGGGAGTTAAATTCAAAGCTGGAAATCTGAAATAAAATTAGAAAATGCCAACCAGCATTACTCGGCAGGATAATAAAAACTTTCGGCCAAAAACATTAAGAGTTTGAGTGTGACCACACAGAACTGGAACAACACATGGGCCTGGACAACGTGGGCTACGGCGTGAAATCTGGGAGAATCGAGAGAAAAGTTGGTCTTGGCCAGTCTCAACAGAGAGAGCAAATTGTTGCATTTTCCAACACTGTTTTGGGTGTCAAGGCATGATTCTCACTAGGTAGCAACGAGATCTTGATTAACAGGGATCAGTTCACAGATTGGTGCAACATTGTGGGCTGAAGGGTCTGTTCTGTACTGTGTTGTTCTATTGCTTGTTCTCAGCCTTACTAACAGCATATCTCACCCCATAACAGGTGGTTTCCTATCCTACCACTTACTGTGAGGAAATTAGATGTTGACAATTCCCAACATGAGAGTCAGAGTGTGTAGATTCAGACAGTCATACAGTGTGGACCTTCTGTCCAACCCGTCCATGCTGACCATAATCCCAAACTAAAACTAGTTCAATTTTTCTGTATTTGGCTTATATCCCTCTAACTCTTTCCTGTACATTTACCTGTCCAAATGTCTTTCAAATGTTGTAACTGTACCTGCATCTCCGCTTCCTCTGGCAGCTCATTCCATTCACTAACCACTTTCTGTGAAAACGTTACCCCTCAGGACCCTTTTAAGTTTTTGTCTTCTCAACTTAAAAATTTGGCTCCTTGTTTTGAATTCCCCTACCCTAGTGAAAAAACTTTGGCATTCACCTTAACTATGCCTTCACAATTTTATAAACCTCCATAAGGCCACCCTTCAACTTCCTATACTCCAGTGAAAGAAGTCCCAGCCTATTTTTATAGTGCAAACCCTCCAATTTGGGTAATATTGTGGTAAACAGTTTTTGAAGCCTTTCCAATTTAATAAATCCTTCCTATAGCTAGGCGACTAGAATTGTACACAGTACTCCAAAAATGGTGCCACCAACGCTGTATAAACCTCAACATAACTTCCCAACTGCTACACACAATGGTCTGAGCAACGAAGGCACACTTGCCAAAGGCCTTCTTCACCACCCTGTCTACCTATCTCCATCTGTCATTCTTCTAAATTCCAATGAGTATACTCTCAGTCTACTCAATTCTTTCTCATAAGTCAACCCCCTTAATTCAGGAATCAACCTCCACTGCACCCCCTCCAGTGTCACTCCATCCTTTCTCAAGGAGAATAAAACTGTACACAGAACTCCAGGTGTGGCCTCGGCAGCACCCTATAAAGCTGCAGTAGAAGCCCTCTAATCTTAAACTCTATCCTCCTCTCGATACAATAAGCCAAGGACACCCTCTAATCCAGTCCAGGAGCTTGGGCATAGTCATTCAAGTCCTGAAGGTCAGGATACTCCCTTCACAAAGGTTAAGGAACTAAATATTGGGTAGCTCACCAGTTGGTTTGGATCTTTTTGATATTTTTCTGGGTTCTTTTTGCCTGGAATGAGAGTAAGGATTGACCGAGATGAAAATGGGTGCCACAGCTGTTAGTGTTGGTGTTGTTTGTGGGAGGGGGTGGGTTCTGGTGGTTTGTGGTGAAGAGGCACTGACATGTCCCAAGTGCATGAAGATAATAGTGTAGGAGCCAGGCTGGGTTAGGAGGGAGGAGGTTTAGAGTGAATGGGACAAAGTGATGGAAGACATTGCATGTAATAGTGAGAGTGGTTGAGTGTAGCTCCTGCTGGGATTGGTGAGTAATATCAGAGATGGAGTGAGTGTGATGTAGCAAAGAGAAGATGGTCCTGCTTACCATGACGGAGCAGAGAAAGCCATTGGCCATTCTCATTCACTGCTGGGCACTCTTCCAGACAGCCAAGATTGCAATGGTCTAGCTTGATGACTTTGAACGAGGCTGGCAGGGTCAGATGGTGTGGCATCCTCTGCTGATCTAGAGGAAAGGATGGCACTGTTCTGCACCAGCCTATCCATTAGAACCTCCAGGTCTCTGCTGCATAGAGGGGCACCAATTTGCTCTTATCTATCATGTCCAGTGCAAATGCCATGAACTGAGCAGGGAGATTCTGTCCAGGTGCACAGTAGCCTTTTAAAGATGGCACCGGTGCCAGGGATGCCAATCTGTTGTGGGAAACCCTGGCAGTGGTGATGTCTAGCAGTGAGTGGTAAAACCCAACCAGTATTGGATAGGTGGAACACCATTGGGTTGTGCAAGTCTTTAGGTAGGCAGGTTTGTGATGATTCAGTAAGAAATCTCATTCATGGAGAGAAATCCTCTGTGAAATCTGACAAAATTGACAACCAAAATATCATAAAATTCAGCCTTTGGGGAAATTTGGGAAGTTTTACACATCATTGCTATTTTTCCCAAGTGACAGAGACACAATTTGATAAATGGGTGGTGGACAGGAAGGGAAATGGGTGATTTAATGCCAGGTTACTTCAAAAATTGCCTGCAATGGTGAGGTTTCTTTTTATTTATTACTTTCAGTCTCATTTCTTAAGACCCAAGCTTTTTTCTTTCTTGAACAAAGGTTGCAAATGAATAACGAGGTGAATTTTATACCTTCCAAAAGGTTTTCTTGGTTCCCGTCATCGTTTTGTGACATTTAATATTAATTGCTCACATTTGAAAGGGATGTTGAAACCAACCACACTCAAAAGATACTACAAAAAATTTGCGGGAAAAATTGCTGGCTTTGTTTTATTTTTAGAAAGATGTTACTCTTTCTGCAAAAATACTTTCAGAAATATATTGCCCCTCAGGCTGGACATGCTGCAGCATATATTTTAGCCTAAGAGACAGTGTGATTCTAAATTTGTTGGAGTACCAAGATGGAATCTCATTTCTACTTGCAATAAGATGTTTGAATGCAATTCTGCACTTAAAATGATTATCTGTGATGCTATAATTTTAGAACACTTGAAAATCCCATGCGCGTTAGTGAGCATAACAAAAACCACAAGTTTGACTGGGGCTTGAAATAACTCTACTGAGCCCAGTATCCCATCACCAAGTTACCTTTTATTTACATGTGGACAGTCCTTGACACTGATCCAGCTCTCAGAGTGAACAGGATGTCTGACACTGTCAGCCACCGCTCCCTGATTAGACCAGATTAATAGCCCCAATCAGGGAACTCTCATTCAACAAAGTCCACCTGGCTGACCTCATTATAATCACTCCAGGGCAACTGCATCCAGAGGAGAACTTACTAAATTCCCATTTTGAATGGGTGCTCTTTTTTTATTAACCATTCAAGGAGGGCATCACTGTCTAGGCCAACATTTATTGCCTATCATTAATTGCCCAGAGGGTAATTAAAGAGTCAACCAGATTGCTGTGGTCTGGAGTCACATGTAGGCCAGACTAGGTAAGGAAGGCAGTTGCCTTCCCTAAAGGGAATTAGTGAATCAGATGTGGTTCTCTGACAATCAACAATGGATTCATGGTCACCATCAGACTTAATTTCTGATTTTTATTGAATTCAAATTCTACCATCTGCTGTGGCAGGATTTGAACCTGCATCCCCAGAACATTACCACTTGGCCATACCTTTAGTTCCTGTGCTCACAAATTCATATATTAAAATGCTGTTTAAATTATTTGCAGCTTAGGTCAAATAAATTAACATGATTGTGATAAATACATAGTTTTAGCATGAAGTGATTGGACAGGTGCTGAAGATTAAACAGCAGGACACTAGAACAATTAAAATCACCTAAACTGACCATCCTATTGGGAGGAAGTGACCATCCTATTGGATTGGATGCTTCACCAGAAATATTTAAACAGAGGGCGATGTAAAAAGAGGGTCAACAGCAGAAAATAGATAGAAGCTCAGGGATTAGATATGTTCACAACTTTTTGGAAGATTGAAATTCTAAGTGGCACCAAGAATGCAGTTGAGGAAATTGAATCTTCATCACTTAAAGAATATAACCAATAAAGAATTAAATGGGCCTAATGTTTGTCTGCTGATGTAAATTAGGTCCAGAGTTTTACAATCTTGGATTGATCTGGCAGAATTAAAAGTCATTAAATGTCATGGATCAGCCCATTTGCACACTTATTTACACACTGGTGAAAGGTAGTATTCATCTGACATCTGGGAGCAGACACTAGAGCAGAACTGGAAGCAAAAATGGTGACGTAATGTGAGCATTAAACTCAAGTGTCAAAAAGAGTAATAAGAGCAGAAGAACCCTTTGGAAGGCACAAAATTCATTTCATAATGCATTAGCAGCCTCTGCACAGGAAAAAAAAATGCTAGAATCTTAAGAAATGAGACAAAACAATAAACGGAAAGAAACTTGATAGCTGCCGGCAACTTTAAGTTGCCCAGCATTAAATCCCCTGTTCAGAAGCAAAGCAACTGCAGGCTGCTAGATATTTTCAAATCGACCTTTTCAGAAATGTTATTATATGCCTTTGGAGTAAATGGGATGTGAGCTCAGGCCTCCTGGTTCAGAGTCACAAGCACTACCATTGCACCACAGAAGCCATACCCGAGATTATGATGATTCTGGTTTGCTATTTGATGTTGTGACAGTACTGAGCCTTTGAGAGGGGCTTGTTCTGCATTGTTTCTCTTGAAGAGAGGTGTTGCCAGTGGTGATGGGATGTCTGCTTCAGATGCAAAGGGTGAACATTTTTGAGCTAACGGACTGTCTTTTCTTCAAAATTAGAGAAAAGAAGCATAAATGGGTGAGTCAGGCTGTCACAGACCCAGGATTTTAATTTTGCTTTCAGGTGAAGTTCGGATTTTGGAGTTGAATATCATAGCACAGGTCAGCAGCAAAATGCTGGAGTTCAGTCTCTGCTGCTAGATTGTTTTTTTTTCAGTGCTCCTTTCTTCTGGACTAGAGGAGATAGCAAGATAGAAAACCTGTTTTACTGAATTGGCCTTTGCCAAGAGTGTGTTTACAGGATGCTGCTAAAAGTTAATTAATTATTTGTTAAATAAAACTGCCAACTAAGAGCTATTCATTCTCCCAGGCTGATCATTATCCACTCCTTTGTCTGTCCAACTGTTCTTCTCTCTAGTTGGGCTCCATCTCAACCTCTCATTCACTCCTTACCCCATCCTCTCCCACCCTATCTTCTGCATAAAAATCAATTTTTCCGAGTTCCTGTCGGTTCTGAGGAAGGGTTAGTGAACTTGAAATATTGACTCTGATGGCTCTCCACAGACTCTGCCAGACCTGCTAAGCTTTTGCAGCAATGTTTTTTTTACTTCTTTTGTTTGTACTTTAACTGTGTTGTAAGAATAAAGTATGTTTTGCTTATAAACTAATAGTGGACCAATCGAATCATAGCTGGAACATGGCACCTTACACTTGCCTTTAAATAAGAAAAAATTAGGATTGAGGCGATCTCTTTGATATACTTTGGGGAGTTTTGGTCTGGTCTATAACAGCACCATAGCATCGTCTTAAAAGGACTTTGGAACACACTTGATACTGCAATTGCCTTGGTATACCGACTACCTTGCTGACTCTATGGCACATGCTTGCCCTAAGAAGTTGTTCACCATTAAATGTGAAAGTGCCTCCCATTATCAGGTAGCTGGGACAATGTTTGAAAAGTCAAGCAGAAGTGAAAGAGAATGCAGTGATGAGCAACCACCACGCGTTTATTCATTCAGCACGATGAAGAACAGGTATACTGGTTGCTTGCAACATCAAACAGTTATGTACTGAGCTCATCTTGTCTACACTATAATCAATCACAGAGCTGCATACACTCATGCTCACTGGTGTGCAGATGAAGGTAGCTGCACACTGGGCTGCTCAAGTTGTCTGGATTAGTGGTGCTGGAAGAGCACAGCAGTTCAGGCAGCATCCAAAGTGCAGCAAAATCGACGTTTTGGGCAAAAGCCCTTCATCAGGAATAAAGGCAGTGAGCCTGAAATGTGGAGAGATAAGCTAGAGGAGGGTGGGCGTGGGGAGAAAGTAGCATAGAGTCCTCTCCACATACATGGATCCCCATTGCAGGGAATGTTACCATCGAGGGAGAAATGCAAACAAATGAAGATTGCTGGCCCAAAGGCTCATGGGAACAAAAGCAGCAGCATTAAACAAAAAGGCAAGTGATCACAAATGATTCTTGAATGACTCTACTTTCTAGCTGCTCTGTTCATGCACTTAATATGGGTAGCTTTTCAGAATAACAAAGGTCAGGGAGAAATGAAAGCCATGCTATAATTTCACACTGTAAAAAGTGAGGTCTGCAGATGCTGGGGATCAGAGCTGAAAATGTGTTGCTGGTTAAAGTGCAGCAGGTCAGGCAGCATCCAAGGAACAGGAAATTCGACGTTTCGAACATAAGCCCTTCATCAGGAATGATGAAGGGCTTATGCCCGAAACGTCGAATTTCCTGTTCCTTGGATACTGCCTGACCTGCTGCGCTTTAACCAGCAACACATTTTCAGCTATAATTTCACACTAACATGGTTGCACATTAGAATATTTCAGTGAATAACTCTCTTCTCCCTAGGAATCAATTATCATGCACATACAGGGTAGAGACCCAGATATGCTGGACTTTGATTTTTTCCAATCTGTTAAGCACCATGCAGTGTCAACTGTGGTTTTAGGAGTACTCTGAGTCAGAAGGTTATCAAATTCACAGTTAACACCCTGTTACTGCAATTGTGGTAAACGATCACTCCTCAAGAGCTTTCAAAATAGCAGAGTGAAGAGGAAGCAGAGTCCTTCTACTCCAATGACCTTCAGCAATGATTCTCAATTTACAAAAAATTTCATATAAGAATGAAGCCAAATCAGCTCTGTATTGATTAAAGGATGATCAAGCATCCTTTGTGGTACTCTGGAGCAGGTAATTGGTTTCTTTCTTTGTCACAGGACCCACATCTACACAGAGTGCACAGAATCGAATAGCACGTATTTAGAGCAGTTCAGACACAGCCCAAGATTTAACAGACTTAACGGCCTTTTGGAGACCTTAATGCACAAGCATGGCAGTACCACCATCTGACCAGAAGCTCTGGGTTTGAGCCCCATGCAGAAGTCTGTTGGGCATACAAAGTGTAACATGGCCAAACAGGTTGATTATCAGCACGTAAACCCTTACAATGTGCCTGATGGCAGTTGGCAGGAGTGGGAGAGTCTCCTAGTCAGCCTTCCCACAGAAGGTAATGGCAAACCACTGCTGGACTTTGCCTGTAAGTGTGGACCAATCCAGAAGTTTATGGCCCAACTCTCAGAAATGAGGACGGAAGAAA
The DNA here is from genome assembly GCF_020745735.1 of Hemiscyllium ocellatum. Classification (NCBI taxonomy): domain Eukaryota; kingdom Metazoa; phylum Chordata; class Chondrichthyes; order Orectolobiformes; family Hemiscylliidae; genus Hemiscyllium; species Hemiscyllium ocellatum. The sequence continues at coordinate 15,281,614 of NC_083423.1, forward strand.
AGACAGTAGACAGAATAGACTTTTTCTCCTTCACTTCTGTAAAATCACAGGATTCAAAGATTGTTTGGCATGTTGATTGACAAGAGGCTTTATAGATTAAAAGAAAAGCCACTGAATTGGACATTGAATACGTACAAAATAACTCAAGGCACTTTGTATAGCCAAAGCCCAGATACACTTAGCAGAATCACAAAATTAAGGACAAGCATGCAGCATTTTGATCTTTCAAAGATAGATTTAATTGCATTATTGTTAGAACATTTTAAAGGCCTCATATGAAACAAAACAAAGATATTCCACTTAATGTCATGGGTCAGATCAATTACAGAAAAGCTGAACATTTTCCTGGTAGGACTATAAGCATGACAGGTTGTTAAGACATTCATAACCCTGCTAAACATATCCCCACTGATTAAATTAGGGTGCTTGCTGCTGCTGTTGCCGTGGTGACAATGGCCTTTTGTTTCCTCTTTCCCATATTGTCCAGATGCTTTGCTGAGCTTCTTTGAGTGCTCCTGAAAGATGTTCTGTTGTTGAAATTGACGATGAGGGCTTTTTGATGTGATGGTGGGTTGTTTTAACCTCCTTTGCTCAGCAGGCTCTAAAAGTGCAGAAAGACAAGATATTAAAACAGCAAAAGAATAAGCTATCAAAGGTTTTGATGTAGTTTTGAATCAATTGTTTGGTTTTTCAGGAACATATTCACTTGCAGCTTATTGTTCTCTTTATGCTTCCATTAAGATAATAGATCTTAATCAATACATTCACTACTATGCCAATCAACGTAATGAGAACCAATACAAACCATGCTCCTTCAAAAGGAAGAGTGTACTTCCTTGTGTGCTTTACAATGTGATGCAAAACCATAAAGCATTAGTGGAATATGGTGAAATTAAATTTGTGTGCTACAATCACTGAGATGTCTTCAAGCATGGAAATGTAAATGGAATGATAAATTTTATGGGCCAACTAATTTTTTTTTTAAACTCCGATTTTCTTCTGCTTGTTGCATGAACACAACAGAGCAAGAGGTGTGGTGGCAAGAGAGAAAAATGCCAACTACCTCTAGGCTGGTATGAGCTACTGTTGGATATCGAGCACTATTAACCACACGATTACTTTCCATTTTTCTGGACTTTAAATGTCTGTAGACTGAGACAGGCAGGGGAGACTGCAATTGGTCTGCACAAGCCACAGGTTTCCTGGGTAGAATGGTTATTTCTCATTTCCTGCTTTTTTTCTGTCCTTATACTTTATGTTGGAAATGTTTTATAATGTGAGGAAACTTCAAATGAAATTACTACAAAATATAAATCAACCAAGGGTGTGCAATTTGTCATCTTTCAGGAACCATCGTACACCCTGATTCCAATACTCTGTAATAGCATTCATGGGGAAAGTCACACCATCCACAGCATGTCCACGATTTGGAAAGAGGTGAGTTTTGAGAAGATTTGTAGCTCAGGTTGAGGTTTTGGATGTAGGTTTGCTCACTGAACTGAAAGGTTAATTTCCAGACGTTTCGTTATCTTACTCGATAACATCTTCAGTGGACCTCACGCGAAGCAATGCTGAAAGTTCCTGCTTTCTATTTATACGTTTGGATTTCTTTGGGTTGGTGATGTCATTTCCTGTGGTGATGTTATTTCCTAGAAATTGCAAAGAGGTGTAATGCTGTGCTGAATGCCTAAAATAACAGGAATATTAAACAAAACAAAATGGATTATCTTCTTCCATTTTGGAAGCTCCACTTACAGAAAGGTATGGTTTTGGCCAAATCCTAGTGATGATTCATCAGTGTGATCCTAGGGATGTTGAGATAATAACCTTTGTTATGTCTGAGTAACATTTACTTGCGATGAGGAGATTAAGGAGTAAGCTGATTCAGATATTTAAAATTAAGGCAACTGAAAAGATATACCAGGAATAAATCCCCATTCTCGATAAGCATGAATTAATTATGAATAAGGGAATAAGGAGGTTAAAAGAAACTTCAAGATATTGTTGTGGTTCTGTTTGCCGAGCTGGGAATTTGTGTTGCAGACGTTTCTTCCCCTGTCTAGGTGACATCCTCAGTGCTTGGGAGCCTCCTGTGAAGCGCTTCTGTGATCTTTCCTCCGCCATTTGTAGTGGTTTGAATCTGCCGCTTCTGGTTGTCAGTTCCAGCTGTCCGCTGCAGTGGCTGGTACATTGGGTCCAGGTCGATGTGCTTATTGATTGAATCTGTGGATGAGTGCCATGCCTCTAGGAATTTGCCTCAAGCCAAACAGAGAATAGCCAGGGAATTCCTAGAGGCATGGCCTCATCCACAGATTCAATCAATAAGTACATTGACCTGGACCCAATATACCGGTCACTGCAACGGAGAGTTGGAACTGACAACCGGAAGCGGCAGATTCAAACCACTACAAATGGCGGAGAAAAGATCACAGAAGTGCTTCACAGGAGGCTCCTAAGCACTGAGGATGTCACCTAGACAGGGGACAAAATGTCTGCAACACAAATTCCCAGCTCGGTGAACAGAACCATAACAACGAGCACCCAAGCTACAAATCTTCTCACAAACTTTGAACTTCTAGATATCCTTGTCTGGGTGAGTGTAGCTTCAGCAACACTCAACTAGCTAGACACCACCCAAGGTGAAGGCAGCAACTTTATTGGAATCAAAGTTCACTCCCTGCACTACAAGCATACAGTTACTTTTATGCATTCTTGGGATGTTGACAGGGCTGGTTTAGTGAGCATTTATTGACCATTACTAATTGCCCAGAGGCCAGTTAAGAGTCAACTGCATCACTGTGGGTCTGGGGTCACATGTAGGCCAGAAGACGAAAGGATGACACTTTCCTTCCCTCAAGCAGATGGGTTTTTCCTTGCAATCAACATCACTTATTCTTATTTTCACATTTTCTTTATATTGAATTCAAATGCCACCATCTGCTTTAGCAGGATCTGAGCATTATCTCAATCTCTGGATGAATAGTCTAATGATGATACCACTAGGATATCGCCTCCTCACTGTATACCATCTACTTTAGCAATTCTCAAATGGCCCCTTCCACAGCTTTGTACACCTTGGAAAGACAAGGGAAACAGGTGCATGGCAGCACCATTGTCAACAGTTTTCCCTTCAAATTACACCATCCTAAATATGAACTATATGTTGTTCCTTTATTAATGCTGATCAAAACCTTGGGAGCTCCCATTTCAGCAGTATTGTGGGTGTACCCACAGCATAATGGCAGCAGCAATTCAAGATAAAGGCTTGTCACCACCTTCTCAAAGGCAATTAAGTTGAAGCAGTAAATGCTGATGTTGCCAGGGATGCTTGTATTCCATGATGAATACAAACAAAAGGTTGTAGAAATATCTAACATGTTGCCCAGGTAGCAAATGAGTTAACTGAAATGCTTAAAAGGTAAGCAAATAGAGTCCATAGAGATGTACAACACGGAAGCAGACCCTTCAGTCCAACTTGTCCATACTGACCAGATATCCTAATCGAATCTAGCCCCATTTGCCAGCATTTGGCCCATATCCCTCTGAATAATTCCTATTCATGTACCCATCCAGATGTATTTTAAATGTTGTAATTGTACCAACCTCCACTGCTACCTCTGGCAGCTCATTCCATAGATGCACCACACTTTGCGTGAAAAAGTTGCCCCTAAGTCCCTTTTAGCACTTTCCCCTCTCAGCCTAAACATATGCCTTCTAGTTTTGGACTCCCCCAACCCAGGGAAAAGATCTTGTCTATTTATCCGATCCATGCCTCTCACAATTTTATAAAACTTTACAAGGTCACCCCTTAGCCTCCAAGGCTCCTTAGGAATAATGAAAAATTTTAGTGACTTGCTCTAGTCATGTCTTCCCAAACTACTTTAAGTCAATGTTCTTACAAGTAGTCACTGCTGCAGTACAGTGAGAGAAATCAAATGACTGAATAAGCAGTGGTGGTGTTGATTTAGGGAAATTTTAAATGAGACACTGGGGTCTCTTCTACTCTAACTTGATCGGTGAAGTGGGAAACTGACACAAAACTGAGTAGACAGTCGAGTACTCAGCTTAGCATCTTATCTGAAAGTTAAGGTAGAAAGAGAAGAGAAGAGAAAAAAGGGATTGAGCTAAACAGAGAGACAGCTACCATGACAACAAAGTGATAGGGTGATCTGCTGTACTAAATGGCTTAAACAACATATTTTCAAGAGTAAGATTCATTGTTCCTTTCAGGAATAATTCTATTTATGCTTTTTCTCGAATGTATTGCTGTATTTAACCTGACGTATGCAGCCAGATATTCCACAGACCATCCTGTTTTGAATTTTTAAAAATTTCACTGTCAGAAATGACATACAGACTGGGACAAAGCCAAATATAGTAACTGCCTGGATTCTATGATCAACAACAAATGAACGGCACCAGCTACGTTCTGTGGGCTTTTGCACTAGAACCTGCTGTTACAGTATTTGGGTTTGAGAACAGCAAGATTCCTGTACAAGGGCTGGTGACCCTCTTGCTCAAAGCATTGAATGATGCACCCCCTTAAGTCCTCCCTGAGACAGAGGGAAAGCGCGAGAGCACGAGTGCCTCACTGTAATTTTTACTGCAAGATCTGGGCCAACAATAAATTTAATTGTAATTTGTTCTCCTTCCACTTTCATTTTTTGAGAAAATATATATTGCCCAAAAGAAAAGCAGCATCTCTGACTGAAAAATGGCACAGATCCTTTACAGTTAACGACTAATGCACTCTCCATTTCTGACTTACTGCTTTTGAGTAGTGAATGCCTTTATTTCACTATGAATGGCTTCTCTGGTCTCTGACAGCAATTACATGTTGGCACATTCAGTTACTCAGGTCACAAGAAGTTCATTACTATACTTACACCTTTCCAGTGGCACTATACTCAATGCAATGAGTGATGTTGAATAGTTCTAAAATAATAGTCATAGAGATATACAGCACAGCAACAAACACTTGGGTCCAACACATCCATGCTGACCAGAAATCCTAAATAAATCTAATCCAGTTTGCCAGCATGTGGCCCATATCCCTCTAAACCCTTCGTATTCATTTGGACATCCAAATGCCTTTCAAATGCTGTATTTGTACCAGTCTCCACCGCTTCCTCTGGCAGCTCATTCCACATACACACCACCCTTGACATGAAAAGGCTGCCCCTTAGATCAACTCTAAACCTTTCCACTCTCATCTTAAGCCTATGCCCTCTAGTTTTGGACTCCCACACCCCAGTGAAAAGACGCTGTCTCTGCCCCTCGTGATTTTATAAACCTCTATAATGTCACCCCCCCCCAACCTCCAATGCTCTGGGGAAAATAGCTTCAGCTATTCAGCTTCCTCTTGTAGCTCAGATCCTCCAACCCTGGCAACATCCTTGTAAATGTTTTCTGAACCTTTTCAAGTTTCACAACATCCTTCCTACAGCAGAGAGGCCAGAATTGAATGCAGTATTCCAATAGTGACCTAACCAATGTTCTGTACAGCCACAACATCACCTCCCAACTCCTAAACTCAATGCATTGACCACTAAAGGCAAGCATACCAAACACCTTCTTCACTATCCTATTTACCTGTAACTCCACTTTCAAGGAACCACGAACCTGCATTTCAAGGTGTCTTTGTTCAGCAACACTCTCTAGGATCTTACCATTGAGTGTTTAAGTCCTGCTAAGATTTGCCTTTCCAAAATGGAGCACCTCATATTTATCTAAATTAAATTCCATCTGCTACTCCTTGGCCCATTGCCCCAGCTGATCAAGTTCCTGTGTACTTTGAGATAAGCTTTGTTGCTGTCCACTACATATCCAATTTTGGTATCATCTGCAAACTTAGTAACCGTACCTCCTATATTCTCGTCCAAATCATTTGATGATCCAAATCACACCAATCCTTGTGGCATATCGCTGGTCACAGGCCTCCAATGTGAAAAGCAACCCTCCAATGCCACCCTCTGTCTACTACCTTTGAGCCAGTTCTGTATCCAAATAGCTAGATCTCCCTCTATTCCAGGAGATCTAACCTAGCTAACCAGTCTACCATGAGGAACTCCTTACTGAAGTTCATATAGATCACATCAATCCTCTTTGTTAATAAAAACTAGTTGAATGCAGTAATTGTCCTTCCTCAGGGTAGTGTTTTAGGCCTAACAATCTTCAGCTATGTCATCAATGCACTTCTCCCATTATAAGGTCAGAAATGGGGATGTTTGCTGAAGATTATATAATGTTCAGCACCATTTGTGACTCACCTGAAGCATTGGTGTTCAAAACCTGGCAAACATCCAGGCTTGGGCTGATAAGTAATATGAATGTTGCTTTGCCAAGCTATGACCATCTCAGAAGAAAAGCACAATGTAATCATCTTGCCTTTCCCTTCAGTGGTATTATCATCACTGATTCCTCCACTATTAATATTGTGGGGGTTACCTTTGATCAGAAATTGAAATAGATGGGCTATATAAATACACAAGGGGTCAGAGGCTAGGATTTCTGCAGCAAATAACCCCCTCCTGACTCCCAAAGATTGTCCATCATCCACAATGTAAGAATTTCTTCAACCTAAAACCTCAACATCATCCAATAAAAAGCTGCCTATTTGATTGGCAATCCATTTCCCAGGTTCAACATTCACCACTAATGCAGAGAGGCAGCAGTGTGCACCATCTACAATATTCCCTATACTAACTCCCCAACCCCTACAACCTGGAGAGAAAAGGGTAGATGATGCAAAGGAGCACCACCAGTTGCAAGCTCACCTCCAAGCCATGCACCATCCTTACTTGGAGCTGTTACTTCATCAACACAAAATTGTGGAGCTCCTTTCAGAACAGCACTATGGGTATACAAACACCCCAATGTTTGCTGGGGTTTAAGAAGGCAGCTTGCTATCACCTTTTCAGGGTCAATAAATGCTGGCCTAGTCAGTAAAGCCCAGATTGCACAAATTAATTCAAACAAAATTATACATCATTGTCCTACAGGCATCCACAAAGGGGAATGCATCTGCTCAACACACCTCTTACCACATTGAGATCAGTGTTAAATATACTGGCACCAGTGCTGGGAGAGGAAGGTACTGCACCTGGACAAAGGAATAGCAGGACATATTTCTGGGGTTAGAGGAAATAAAGTAGGAGGCATATTCTAGGAATCACAAATACCAGCACAGACAAGTTGGACCAAATGGCCTGCTAATGAGCTGTCAATTATGTATAACAATATTTTCTTTAATTTCTGTCACAAAGACACTGATTCTTCCTCATGAAGAATCCAAATCCTCTGCTGCTCTTTTCATGAGGCTATTCTTCAAAGATAGAGTGAGCATCAGCAAAGAGACACCTTACCATCAAAAGTGGTACAGCCACACCAGATCTTATTCTGTGAATTTACACAGCAGGTCATCGGGGAAAACTTGCATGCTGACTGTTTTTTGTGTAAATTCAGGCTTATACACAAGAATTAAAAAGGAAGAGTGTTTAGAAGGTGAAGCAATAAAGCTAAAAGCTCTCGAGTCTCAAAGATAAATGAATATTTTAAAAAACACAGAAAACTGAAGCTCAGTTCATTGAGCCTTAAATACCAGCCCTCCCCTCCACTGGTCCAATTCCTTCATGCCTGTGTGCAGTTTTGTGACTGACATTACAGCACTTACTTGTTTAGCATAGTTAATACAGTGAATGTACTGCTTGGCCAATGCAGAACAGCTGAGAGTCTGCTCTGGGTTCTTCTGATAGCAGCGGAGGACTTCCCCTTGGAGTTCAGCACAGATGGGTTGTGACTTGTACTTTCTGGGGAAAGAAATGAATGAAGGAGACGTTAAAGCAAACAAAAGAATTAACATGTGTTTGAATGTCAGATCACACGTAGGTTTCAAAATGAGTTGACATCTGTAAAGGCATGATATTCACTAAATGGAGTCTGGTATCAACCAATAAAGTGTACACTTGTCTAACTTTGCATTTGGGCACTGATTACTGTAAATAGCTAATGCCAGTGTAAAATTCAACACCTTGATAACGTGCTCCTGTGATCACAGTTAGGCACAGCGTTGCAGCGGTCTGCTCATGAGGATAAAATCTTAAAGCCAGGATGTGACATTTCTCTTTTTGTCCAGGCTTCAGCAAGCAATTATCACCTGATTAACATTTCTATTGTAAATAGCAGATTTGATCACTAGGCTGTTCTAAATGAGGACGAGATCTCAGTTGCGATAAAAGGTAGGGCCAAGCAAGGACAAATCAGGGAAACAAAAATCAATCATTCCTCAAGTTCTTGATTCCAATAAGTAAGGCCCACACATGTATTTACTTATTTAACATGGTCTCACATCCTGCACTGATGTATAGTTCAATGGTTTCTTAGTCGAAAACAAAGGTCAGCAACAAACTATTGAAGTTGGCTTTATTGTTTCATTGAAATCATGGATAGCAATTAATCTGTACATGAAATCATGTGAAGTCATTGTGCAAGTTCTACTTCATGATCTCTTTCATGCATAGAAAATAGGTGCAGGAATAGCTATTTGGCCTTTTGAGCCTGCACCACCACTCAATATGATCATGCCATCTCAGTATCCCATGCCTGCTTTCTCTCCATACCTCTTGATCCCTTTAGCCATTTCCAGTTCTCTTCTGAATATACCTAATGAACTGGCCCCAATAGCTTCATGTGGTAGAGAATTCCACACATTCATAACACTGAGTGAAGAACTTCTTCCTAATCTCAGTCCTGAATAACTTACCCTTTATTCTTAGACTGTGACCCCTAGTTCTGGATTTCCCCAACATCGGGAACATTGTTCCAATATCTGGCCTGTCTAGTCCCATCAGGATTTTCTGTTTCCATGAGATCCCCTTCATTCTGCTAAATTCCATGGAGTATAAGCCCTGTTGATCCAGTCTTCCCTCATATGTCAGTTTTGCCCTCCCTGGAATAGGTCTATTGAATTTTCACTGGACTCCCTCAATAGCAAGAGCTTCCGTCCTCAGACCAGAAGACCAAAACTGCACTCAATACTCCAGGTGTGGCCTCACCAAGGTATAAAAGCAACAAACCATCCTTACTCCAATACTCAAATCCTCTCGCTATGAAGGCCAGTATGCCATTAGATTTCCTCAGTGCCTGTTGCACCTACATGATGATCTTCAGCAACTATTCCACCATGACACCCGGTCTCGCTACACCTCACCTTTCCCTAAACTGCCAACATTCAGATATTAATCTGCCTTCTTGTTTTTGCGACCAAAATGGGTAACCCAGATTTATTCATACTATTTTGCATTTGAGAAGTATTTGCCAACTCAGCCAGTCTGTCCAAGTCACCCTGTAGCTTCTTGGCAATCTTCTCACAGCACACAGTATTCTTAACTTCAGTATAAACAACAGACAAACATCCTCTCTCTCGTTTATGGTGATATCTGCAAATCAGAATTGGGCATTTCACCAGGCAATGGTAATTGTAATTAGTCCAGTGCCAGTTGCCTGCTCTGCAGCCCCAAGAAATAAAAGAAAAGGTTGGAAAATTTAATCCAGGCAAAGAGAGTAGCATTCCCACCCTTCATACATCTCTAGTTATTGCCATTAAGTTGCAATTTCAGCACAAATGTGAATTTACAGCTCCAGTTTAAATGCGGTATTAGGCACCAAATGCTCGAATTCCCACTGTGATGCTTAAATGATAAATAGTTCCATCTGTTTGTCCACACGCGGAAACAAGTTCCATCCAGCAATGAGAACAAATGTCCAGAAATACCAAAATTGGAGTCAGTTCAGTCCCAGGTGGATGTGAACTACACGCATGCACGAGTCACTTATAGTTATCAGCTGTTTTCCAATATTCAAAAGTAGCAAGGCAATAAGCAAACAGACTCTGTCAATTCTCACTCATTAATCAACTGCTGCAAGAGTCGGCACTTCCAAAGCGCTTTGAGGAGCAATATTTCTATAATGTCATCCTAAAAATAACCACTAGGGGACTTGATCAGTCATATCCTTAAAACCTGTTATATCATAATTCTTCATTTGGTGACTTCTGAAAAATTTAAACCTTGAATTTTACTTAATGTTTTTCTCCAGCTGTTGAAAACTGACTTGAAAAAAAAAGTGTTGAATGGGGAATAGAGTAAGATAAGGTGGATTAATTTGATGTTAAGGAGAAAGAATGCAACACAACAAGCTGCAGCGGAATCCAGACGATAGTTTCAAAGGGAAGTGGATAGTATTTGGAAAGAAAAAGACAAGAACTTGTTTTGAACTGCTCTACAAGCCAGGTGTGGGTACCATGAATTTGTGGATGTAGCATGCTCTAAAACAGGCCTATGAGAGGATGTACAGCAAAGAAAGTGAAAACAAGTGTCAGGACATGAGCAAAAATGAATTGGAGAAATGAGCCCTTGCTCAGGAGAAGAGCCAAGAACATGCCTACCAAGATACAGGTTTAGATTATGGCCATCGGAAAAACCACGCTTTCGCCAGTGCGAAGTCTTAGCCACACTGGAAGAAAGCAAATAAAAATGGAGGGACAAATATCTTGTTTGAGAGATTAGACCTTTGGCTTTATCTCCATTTTCCATATCCCTTAATTCCCTTAGATCAGAATTCTCTCCATCTGAAAAATATTCAATGTCAAAGCAACTCTACTTTCTGGTGTGAAGAGTTCCTACTCCTAACACTTTGGCAAAAGCAATTTCTCCTTATCTCAATCATAACTGTCGACATTATCAATTATCCTGAGACTGCGCAGTGTTTTAAATTTCCCAGCCAAGGACAACTTTGTTGGACCTGGAGCTCCAGCTATTTACAATCTATAGAAATTGTTAGAGAAACTCAGCAGATCTGTCAACATCCGTGGAGAGAAAGCAGAGGCCCAGTGACCCTTCTTCAGAACAGATAACTGGACTCGAAACATTAATTCTGCTTTCTTTCCAAAGGTACTGTCAGACCTGCTAAGTGTTATCAGCAATTTCTGTTTTTGCTTCAGATCTTCACCATCTACAGCTCGTTATTTACAATTCACATTGGCAATTTGGATGGAGAGAGAGAATTTGTTGACAGAGCACTTTTGGAGTTGTAATGGTTAATAAGACTGGCTCTCCTTCTAACTGCCCAGGTATAGGGCCAGTTTACTCAGTATGTCATCATAGAATAGCCCCTCATCGCAAGGACTAATCAAATGAGGTTTTGCTGTACAGCTTCCAATTCAAGTCTCTCCTTCCTTAAATATGGAGAGCAAAACTGCATAAGCAGCATTATTTCTTCTATAACTGCATGAAACCTTTAGAATTGTAGCAAAAATTCTTGATTTTTGCACCCCAGTTTATTTGCAATGAAGATAAATTTACTGTTTGCATTTCACATTGATTTGCTGTACAAGCATACTAACTTTGTGCTATACAAGTATACCCAAGTCCCTCTGATCACCAAAATTTCCAGGTGTCACACCCCTTCAAAAAAAATTTTTTTTTATCATGAAAGTGAATGTTGTCACACTTAGCCACATTATACTGTATATGACACTTTGCTGCCAACTCGCAACCCATCTTCTTCTAAAGCCTTGTTGTGTCTTGCATTTCGATTTAGTTTTGTATAGTTGATGGCTTCCATTATCTTCATCTGAGCATTGGTGTAGACTGACACTTGGGGCATTCCATTGGTTACAACCTATAAAACTAAAAATGACATTTATACCTGCTCTATGCTTCCTGTCCATTAACCAATTCTTTATGCACGTTAATACTGTACTCCCAACTAATGATACCATTAGCAGGGGGCTGGGATCCAGACAGAATGTTCAGCTGGGAGAGATGAATGGCTGAAATTTGGGGAGACAGCAAGTGAGTCAAGAAATCAGAGAAATTATAGACCAGTTAAGGTCTTTGGCAAGGTTGGATGGATTTAGTTTAATGTAAGAAGTCTGACAAGGAAGATGTGTTGAGGGTGCACATGAAAACATGGGGAGAGTAGGGCTCAATATCCTAAAACTTAAAAGATTGGAGGCAATAATCAACAAGTAGGGTAAGCTGCTCACCGAAGCAAAGGGTATGGCAGAGTACTAAATTGATATGCTGCTTCTGTATTTACCAAATTAGAAGATGGTGATATATATTTGAAAGTGATGAACTTAAGAGGGCGAAGCAGATAGGGCTGGAGAATGAGACTGACTGGGTAGCTCTTTCAGGAGCAGGGAGAGACATGATGGGTCAAAGAGCCTCCTTCTGTGTTGTAAAATTCTAATGATTTAATGAGGCCATTGCTGTCACTGAGATGTGGTTGAGACGGGGCAGAATTGGCAGTTCAATATTCAAGGATATAAGATCTTCAGGCAGGACAGGAAAGAAAGTAGGGGAGAGTGCAATCACAATATTGACTAGTGAATCAATACAATAGGAAGAAGTGATGTCATTTCAGAAGGCTCCTCAACTGAAGCCATATGGGAAAAGCATGAAAACCAAAAAAGAGCAATTACATTGCTGAGAGTGTCGTATAGGCTCCCTAATTGTCTGAAAGAAATAAAAGTGCAGAGATGTAGACAAATTTCAGAGAAATGTAAAAATCAAAGGGCAGTGATCGGAGGGAATTTCAACTCCTTCAACATTAACTGGGCGAGTCATATTGTGGAAGGTTGCGAGGGAGCAGAATTCTTAAAATGTGTCCAGGACAGCTTTTCAAGCCAGAATTTGGAAGGCATTGTAAAATGGGGGTTGGTTCTGGATTTAATTTTAGGTAACAAAGTCAGGCATATGAGTGAAGTACAGGTATTAGTGTGGGAGCATGTTGCAGACATCAATCATAACTCTATTAGGTTGAAGACTATTTTGAAAAAGAACAGGGATGGTCCTGAAATCAAGGTTCTAAACTCAGAAAGGCCCTATTTTAAGAAGATTTTGGGCCAGAGTGGATTGGAAGCAGTGGGACACATTCAAAAAAGGAAATGGGGAGAGTAACAGACGAACACGCTCTCAAAGAAATAGGGTAGAACCAACAAATTCAGCAAGCCCCAAATATCAAGGGATGTACAAAATTGGATAAAGAGAAGAAAAGGAGATTCTGACAGATACCGGGAGCTCAAAATAGTAAGGCCCCAGGAGTACAGAACATGCAAGAGAAAATGTAAAAGGAAATTAGAAATCAAAAAAGGGGCATGAAAGAATAATGGCAAGTGAAAGAAACAAAAATACTAAGTTATTACAAGTACAGCAGGGGATAATAAGGGAAATGTTAGACCCCGTTGAGGATTACAGTTGTAATTTGTGCAGAGAACATAGGTAGGATTCTAAATGACTATCTTGTGTCGGTGTTGACTCGTGAGAGGAATGATGTTGGTATAGGAATCGAGGGGGAGTGCTACTGAGAGATATTTTTAAATCAACATGTTCAAAGATATTACTACACACCTCTGGAGCAGGTAGGACATGAAGCCAGGTCTCCTGGACAAGAGGTAGGGACATTACTACTATATGGGATAAGATGCTTGTGTTGGTAATTGGACATATAAATATGAGAGGATGGATTTGATCCATTGACCTCCAGATTATATGCCGAGCACACTGCTGTTGTCCCATGCTTGAAGAAATTAGCTTACACAGAGAAGAGGTTTTGAGTGATCTGGTAGGCTTAAAGTAGGATTGGCTGAAATGTTACTGAGGCTGTAGAATGAAGCAAGAGCAGAAATAGCAGGGATGCTTGCAATAATTTTCAATTCCTCTCTGGCCACAGAAGTGCCAAGGGACTGAAGAACAGCCAATGTAGTACCCATTATTCAAGAAAGGAGCAAGAGGCAAATCAGGAAACTACAGGTTAACCAGTCTAATCTCAGCAACTTTGGAAGCAATTCTGAGCGACAGAATTAATTTGTAATTAGCATGCTTTTGTTAAGGGGAGATCATGTCTGACCAATTTGACTCAATTTTTTGAGGAGGTGATCAAGTGAGAGAATACAGTCAGTTCTGATATAACATGGTGGTTCCATTCTCGTGCAATCTCGCTTTGTAACAAAATTGCATAATACAGCACCATTTAAACTAATGGGGCTAGAAGTGCATTGTAATCAATACACGCTTTAAAACTGAGCGCTTTAGAAAGAGTATCCCCAATTCGTCAATCATGTTATAGCAAATTAATGTTAACAAAGCATGCATTATAGCAGAACGACCTGTAGATAACAATAATACATTTGACACACTCCACTCAGATTTCAGCAAGGCTTTTGGTAAAGTCCCAGTTGGGAGAATGATAGTGAAGGTAACAGCCCATTGGATCCAAAGAAATTTATCAAATTGGATGCAGAATTGGCCAAGTAGCAGGAAGCAGGTGGTGATGGTCAAGGGGAGTCTGCAGTACAAATAATGGATTTAGAGTTGAATGTAGGTGGGTTATCAATAAGTTTGTGGATGATATGAAAATTGGTGGAGCGGGATATGGTGAAGTGGATATAGATGGGCAAATAGAATTCAATCCAAAAAAGTGTGAGTTGACGCACTTGAACAGGCAAAACAAGGCAAGGGAATGTATGATGAACAACAGGGCCCTGGGATGCAACAAGATTCAACGGGACCATAGTGTGCATGTCCATCTGCCCATTTAGTTTAGATTAGATTAGATTACTTAGGAAATGGGACAGGCAGGTAAAGTGGTTATAGGACACTTGCTATTTTTAGTTTAAAAGCAGGGAGATTATGCTGGAACTATCTAAAAGGTTAAGCACTGTATGCAGTTCTGGGATTCACATCATAAAACAGCTGGGTTGGAACTGCAGAGGGTGAAGAGAAAAGTTACCAGTATAATACCTGGGCTGGAAAATTTAAGCTGTGAAGACTTTTTTTTATTCATTCATGGGATGAGAGGAGTGCTGTCCAGGCCAGCATTTATTGCCCATCCCTAATTGCCAGGGGGCAGTTAAAAGTCAACCACACTGCTGAGGGTCTGGAGTCACACGATGTCAGTTTCCTTCCCTATATGACATTAGTGTACCAGATGGGTTTTTCCAACAATCGACAATGGATTCACTGTCAACATTAGACTCTTAATTCCAATTTTACTGAGCTCAAATGACACCATCTGCCATGGTGGGAATTCAATCCATGCGCCCAGAACATTATGTTGGTCTCTGGATTACTGGTCTAGCGATAATGCCTCTAGGCCGTTTGTTTTCTTTGGGGCTGAGGAGACATGTTTCAGAAGCATAACAATGAAGTGCAAATGCATAGACAAGGTGGTACTATTGCCCTTGATGGAGGGATCAATGACCAGGGGACATAGATTTAAGGTAAGGTGCAGGAGGCTTAGAGAGGACATGAAGATTTTTTCCCCCACTCAGATGATGAGGAGTATCAGGAGGTTTCTGCCTGGAAGGCTGGCAGAGGTGGAAACCCTCAACTTTTAAGCAGCATTTAGACTTACATTTGTGATGTCAAGGCAGACAGAGATACAGGCTAAGTGCTGATAATGGAACTAGAATAATTAGGTTGCTTTTTCTGACTAATGAAAACCTGATTGGCTGATGGGCCTTTTTCTGTGCTATAGACTGCTATGACTCTGTGAAGACACTGGCACTATTGATGGCGAAGTCAAGATTGACAGTACAGGTAAAAAGCTGAAAATGTGTTGCTGGCTAAAGCACAGCAGGTCAGGCAGCATCTCAGGAATAGGGAATTCGACGTTTCGAGCAGAAGCCCTTCATCAGGCTTCTGCTCGAAACGTCGAATTCCCTATTCCTGAGATGCTGCCTGACCTGCTGTGCTTTAACCAGCAACACATTTTCAGCTGTGATCTCCAGCATCTGCAGACCTCATTTTTTACTGACAGTATAGGTAGACAATCCTTTACCCGAAATCTGAAGTTTTTTTTCCCTCCGTAACAAGTTTTTTTGGCACGCAAACAATTACCCCAACTGATCAGTGGCAGGTGTTAATTCTGTCTCAGTACTTGGAGCAGTCACACATGCGTCTGCTGCTCGGTAACTTTTAAAAAAAAATTTCACTGCAAAAACATCATTTATTCCAAAATCTGAAAACCAGCTAGCCCCATGGGTTTCGGATAAAGGATTGTCTAGTTGTATTTAGGATTAGTTCAATTTCAAGCTCCATTTTCCACTGAAGTGAAAAGGCATGCCTTTCCCCACCTCCCTGTTATCTTTTCCATTGTCCAATGTGTCAATGACAGTTAAAAGATGCAGCAAAGAATCTATTTCAATTCCCTTGGTTACCCTACAATGCCTTTTATCCTCCCATTAACCTAAATACTTGTGGGAAATTAGTGACTCCACATCCACTCCTTTCATGGCACACAGTCATGGTGAAGTGGTTAAAAAATACATTATCCCATTGTTCTTCCACCCTCATATTACTACTCAATCTCCTGTGTTATCTAATTGGGCTCCAATGCATTACATCACCACCATGTTCAGCTGAATAACTGGCTTTTCCTTCTGAAATTCAATCTTGGATTCTCCCATCCCCATCACTGCCCCAAGCTGATAACATTAATTGCATTTATTTTGTTTCTGTAATTCAGAATCATGGTGTAACTAATTTTTTTGTTTGTGCTGCTCATCAATTCACCTTTTTTTTTACAAGAAAAGGGGACTTCATATCAAAACGCATGTGTTAGGAATTAAAAACAATTACAATGGAATGCCAAGTCCCAGCATCAAAGGAAAATCCCGGAGACTTAAATATTAGGCTGGACAGGATAATATCAATTGAAATGTTATATTCTGTAAATGAAGGGAATGAAGTGAAATCCATCTTTAAAACAAAAGCAGAAAGAATTCCCCTAATAGTTTTGATCATTTGCAAACAACATTATAGTATGTGACTTTCCAATGAGTGATTTCACCCATAGATGTAGGTATTGCTGGCTGGGTGAGCATCTGTTGCTTATCCCCAGCCCTCGAAAACCTGGTGGTGAGCTGACTTCTTGAATTGCTGCTGCATGCTTACTATAGGTAGACTTACAATGCCATTAGGGAGGGAGTTCCAGGATTTTGACTCAATGACACTAAAGGAATAGTCAGTTCTGCTATAATGCAGTGATTCCGGTCTTGTGCAATCCTGTGGTATAAGGAAATTGTGTAATACAGCATCATTTAAACTAATGGAGCCAGAATCACGTTAACCAATACATGCTGTAAAACTTTTGCACTTTAGAAAGTGCCTCCAATTCGTCAACTGTGTTACAGTGAATTAGTGTTAATGAGACACACGTTATAGCAGAACAACCTGTCGTAATATATTTATAAATCTGGATGGTAATGACTTGGAGGGATTTTGCAGGCAGTGGTGTTCCTGAATATCTGCTTTCCTTATCCTTTTAAATGAAAGTGATCATGTGTTTGCAAGACACTGTCCAAGAAATCTCTGCATATTTCTGAAATGCATCTTGTAAATGGTACACACTCATCTACTGGTGATGGAGGAAGTGCATGTTTGTGGATATGGTGTCAAACAATGAGGCTGCTTTGCCTTGAATGGTGTCAGGCTTCTTTAGTTGGTGGAGCTGCACCCATCCACACAAGTATGGAGAGTGCCATCACACTCTTGACTTGTTCCTTGGCGATAGTGGGCAGGCTTTGGGGAAAGTGAGGACTGCAGATGCTGTGGATCAGAGCTTAAAAATGTGTTGCTGGAAAAGCACAGCAGGTCAGGCAGCATTAAAGGAGAAGGAGAATCGATGTTTCGAAGGGCTTATGCCCGAAACGTTGATTCTCCTTCTCCTTTGATGCTGCCTGACCTGCTGCGCTTTTCCAGTAACACATTTTTAGGTTTTGGGAAGTCAGGTGCCGTGTTACGTGCTCAGGATTGCTAGAGTCTGACCTACTTTTGTAGCTACTGTATTTATGTAGCAAGTCCAGTTGAATTTCTGGTCAATGAATTCCCCCTGTCAATATCCTGGGGAATACAGTGACAGTTATGCCATTGAAAATCAAGGGGCAGTGGTTAGATTATTTCTTATTGGAGGTGGTCATTTCCTGGTATTTGTGTAGAGCAACTGTTACTTGTCAGACCAAGCCTGAAAATTGTCCAAGTCTTGCTGCATCTAGACATGGACTGCTTCAGTATCTGAGTCTTTAGTGGTGCTGAACATTATGCTATTATTGACAAATATCCCCACTTCTGATCCAATGATGGAGGGAAGGTTGTTAATAAAGCAGCTAAAGATAAGTAGGCCGAGGACACTATCCCAAGGAACTTCTGCAGAGACGTCCTGAAGCTCAGATGCCTGACTGCCAATAACCATGACCATCTTCCTTTGGTACAACATCAACCAGCTGAGAGTTTACCTCTGATTCCCAATTTCTCCAGTTTCGCTGGACCTCTTGGTCAAATGCAGCATTGATGTCAAGGGCAGTCACTCTCAGCTCAGCTCTGGAGTTCAGCTATATTGTCCATATTTGAATCAAGGCTGAATGAGGTCAAGAGCTGTGCGGCCCAGGATCACTTGACTAACCATAAGAACTTTGATTGCACCTTCATTAATTTGGAAGAATGAAAGACATTCTCCCCGAAACTTGAATTCAGGATGTATTCAAGTCAGAATTGTTACAATGGTTTTAGGGGTATTGTATCTTTAAGAGAGTTGAAGGACTTAGCAAGCACACAGAGTACTGCAGAATTTACAATGTAACATTTGGTCTAGCCGCAAGCAGTACCTGGATTGCTGAGAAAAAAACAAATTCAAATTCCGCCAGTTTAAATTATGTTCCAATATACTAACCTTAAATCATGTTTGAATTTAGTATTTTGACAATATTAAAACCAATGAAATAATGCAATGCTTTGGGGTATAAGACTGGGAAAAATTCAACAGTTGGAGAGCCGGCAAAAGACCAACAGATGTGGACTGCTAGTAAGATTTCTCTGAAAGGTATCTGTGTGGAGAAGGAGTTTGCACAGAGAAAAAAGATCGACACTGACCGGTGAGTGCAAATCTACAGAGGAAGATATCAAGAGAAGATTCAACAGCGGCTGGTTTTGAAATTTGAATTTTTCTGTAAAACTTAATCGGGGCTTTTAGTGGACTAGTATTGTAGAGGGGAAGGTAAAAGGTAGGTTTAGATAAATGAGTTGTAAACAGTTGTTAGTTAATTATTCTGTTAGGCTTTAAAAAAAAAGTTGTTATGGTGACTTTTGGGATAGTTCTTTGTCTCTCCAATTTTAACAGATTACAGCATAGTTTAAATCATTTCTGTGTTGCAGGTTTAAATTAGAGGGGATGGGTTTACCCCATGTTGTAACAGAATGGTGTGTAAAGCAATGGCAAAGAGATGATTGCACTCCCCTTTTGCAATCAGGTCTCAGCCTGTGTGTTAGATGCAGGAGTTACTGTTGAAGTAATCTCACTGAGCTGTCACACCTCATTTTGTATACCTTGTAACTATTATATTCTGGTGGTGGAGGGGTTGGGTAAGCAAGAAATTGCTTTATATCCAAGAAGTTGAGCCTCAGTATTATTGTGGCGGTACCCATCCAGACAAGGAGTGAGGTTCTCTCACATTCCTGACTCAAGGCCTTGTCAATGATGGGGAGGTTTTGAGGTTGGGGGGGCGGGGGGGAAGGTGGTTGAGGACAATCAGTGATCCTTGGGTATTTGATATCTGCCCCTGCTGTTGCAGGCAGTTCATATAGTTAATGCAGTTCAATGATAGGGTGAATCATTGTGCTGGTGCCACAGAATGTCAGTGGGTATTAGGAGGACATTCTACAGCTTGAAAATGACATTGTCTGCCCTTCATATGTTGGAAAAGATACTGCAGATATTCAAAACTGAATTCTATTGAGGTATTGAACAGCTCAATGCTGTTCTTTGGAATACTGTAGGTTAGATAGGCTTCAGATTGGTTTCACAGGTCGGTGCCACATAGAGGGTCAAAGGGCCTGTACCGCACTGTAATATTCTATGTCGTGTTGTAGACTGAAATAAATTGTTTCATTAACTCAAAATGTGAATAGCATTGAACATAATGAAATTATCAATGAACTGACCTGATAATGGAGGAATGCTGAAGAAGCAGATCAAAACATTGGGCCAATAATATGCTCCTCATGAACTTTGCTGTTAAATTCTGAGGCTTCAAAAACAGACTTCTCTTATGTCAGGACAGGATTACACAGTATGAAGATTTTCCCCTAGACATTTTCCACAGCTTTATAGTGCGACTCAGAGCCATACTGTTGACTACCAGCCTCATATTAAGGCCAACTCTGAACCCCTCTGCATTGGTATTCAGCCCCTGATTCCATGTCTGGTTCAAGGATATGATGAGAAATGGAGTCATGATCTTGTGACTGCACTGTGGATTGGCATGAAAACTGCTGCACATTGTCATTTGATGGTACAATTACTGCCACCTACCATTCCTCGGATATATTAGATTTGTTCTTTTTTTTTGCACAGGATGTACTTGGGTAAAATTTTAAAACTCTGGGTAAATGAGTGTTAACTGAGTGTTAAAGGAGTGAACTGTCCAGTTGTTAACATCTTATCAACACCCAGTAAGAGCTGTCAGCAGATGGATTCCTAGTTTGCAAAAGCTACAAAGGGTGACTGAATTTCATTTATTATTTGGTATCTCTACTCTTTTAAAGCATTTTTCCACCAACTCCACTAATGTCAATTATCACAGTTGTTTTGCCTCAGTAACTTTCTACTGATGAGCCAAGTAGGTGGACTTCAATAGGCTATTTAACTGCTGTGGTCTTCACAACTGAGATGAATATTGACCTTGTTGGATGCCCACATAAGAACACTTTGAATAGACTTTATTGAGATGTTGATCAAGAGTGGAGAAACCTTGACTAAGTTTCCATTGTCCTGACTGTACCACAGAAAGAAATCAATGAAGCAAACACGAATCAGAGATTGCAGATGGAATCTTGGTAATGCTAGGCTCAGTTAGCGCTTGGATAACTTGGGTGGGTGAAATGGGGCGGTTGAGATGGGGGTGTGGGGGGCAGTGAGGAAGAGTTGGAAGTCTTCATTTAACTTCACTCATTATTTTAAGCGAAAGGATGTGATGCACTGTGCAGGAAAAGATGATGGATGGATTTTAGGCAAATCAGGAAATGGTGGCTGGGTGGCATCAAGTTTGGTTCAAAGATTGCAGGAGAAAGAGAAGTTTGAAATACTAATTCTTGTTCAACCATCTGCAGAGATGTGCTTCAGCTCCTCAAATAGATTGCATTTTCCTACTTTGTTATATAATGTTTTGTACAAGTTTGATTTCTTTTTCAGAAGGAACATTCTATTAACTAGCTAATCGTCAACTTCAGTTAATTTCTTTCAACTACATTCAGGATATTCAGTCACAGTGACACCAGAATAAGTTCATGATATATTTCAGCTTGAAGCATAACAGCTCACCCCTCCCCCTACTACCCATTCACAATCAATCCAAGCTATTGTCTATGAAGACCACCACCACCACCAGACTGCGATCACCACAGTCTTCCAAGTGAATTCAACATTCCTAAAAAATGAAAAGTTTATTGAAATCAGACACCAACCAGAACTCAGGTCTGCAATAACAGGGTTTGAAAAAATAGGAGTCACAATGTGCCATATATTCCCTTTGGACATGATTGACCCACTTACATTATGTGTCCGTAACCACGTTCCACTTTCAAACTCAAACCATTTATTGCTTAAAAAAGGAGTCAATAAATAGTTCATTCTACACCTACTTCGAGCAAACTCCTCCATTATTCAGAAGAACAACACTAGGAAGACAAGGAGATATTGATCCCATCCACATGCTATCCAAGTCCTAACGTGCAGGATAACTGCAGCAAAGTGGAAATGAATATTTCTGGTAAGAGCAATGTTTCAATAAACCGTCAGCACACTCTTATGCTTGGTTTTCTTCCAGAAAGGAATAGGAAAGGTTTGGAGGGATATGGCCAGGAGCAGGCAGGTGGGACTAGATTAGTTTAGGATTACGCTTGACATTGACTGGTTCGACCAAGGGTGTGTTTTCACACTATGACTCTATAAATGGAACTCTTGCATTCCATTTTCAGTGCAAAGCAGCTCCAAATGTTTCTGTTAGCACGAATCATTAGACAGTACAAAGATCAGATCTGATTGCACTGGCAATCACTATACAGCATACACTGTACACCATTTGAAAGGCATTAACCTTTACTTCTGCATCAACAAAAACCATAAAGGAAAAGACACAGAATACAAAGTAGGGATGTGGGATCCAGGACCATTTCAGATGCTGCAGTGCACATCGACAGACAGCTCTTAAAATTCCAGGATTCAAGGTTAAGTTATTTTTATTTACAAGAGGTGTAGGTACATTCATGACAAATTCAATTTTAACAAAGCAGTAAGAAAGTGGACAACGTACTACAGATTACTTGTCAATCACTGAGACTAATCCTTTTAATTCAAAAGCTGTGTGGATATGGAAGGATATAATTGATGGTTTAGGAGCAAGTAACAAGGCTGTAATTTAATTAGGATATTCACATGATCTCAAAAATGGAAGGAATAATGCAGTAGTTGATTGCAGCAGCATCTGAATGCAGCAATTGAATTACAGCCCTCATGTTCACTTACGGCCATCTGTGATTGAAACAATAAAGTAGATTTTTATCTGAGGGCTCCTATACTAGCAAGGAGAAAAGAGGAATTAGCTGCTCCTGAATAACATTAGCTAATAATAATCTCTAGTAATAATAATAATAGAAAGTCAATGCAGTCAGGCTCAGCTCTAATGCCTTTTGTGGTTGAATGGTTACTTGCACATAGCATCAAGGCCATGTGTGAACGAGAGTCATTTGGGTGCGATACTAGAGCCAGTGAAATGCAAGCAAGAACATAACATGAGCCAATCCTAAGAAGGGTGGGTAGGCGTCAGAGGTGGAGAAGAGAATACAAAAAGAAAGTAATGTACCCCTGGTTAAGTGTAAAAGACAGTTCAACATGATTTCATGTTTCGGATTTAGTACTTTAATATCTTAGCATAGAAGTCATTGTCATATCAACGCTACAACATGATTGTTACACGATTCACAGGATAATTCAGTTCTCAAAATTACTTTGCAGTCTCAAAAACTGTCAAGAAATGATGCATCTCAAACAGGATTTGCAATGATCCCCAGTTCTTGGCATGTTTGGTAGCACAAGTTTACAAGAAAAGAAAATCATGGCTGTCACAGCAGTATTAGTCGAAAATATGAGCAGAATGGCTTTTTTTTTCCTCAAGCCTCAATCTCAACCTAACTAGGTTCTGCTTTAATTGAGCTCCCTCCCCTCTCACATTGTCTCATCTGCTTAACAGTTGTGCATTTTGTGTACGCATCGCAGTCCAGACATCATTGATACAAAGCAATCTTCAAGAAAAAAAGTTTATAGGTACTTTATCTCAAAGCTAAAAATTTACAAGCTACTTACTAGCCTGCAACTGAGCTGTTGGATGTTAACTCCGATTACTTGGATTAACACAAACAACATTTAGTTTTAAAAAACTGGATATATGAAAGAACTGTGATTGAAACCTCAGCTGCCTGTCAGTTGGTCTTCAATTGTTAAAGCAGGCGACTGACCTGCTTTTGAAACTCTCAAAGGGGTATTGCTGTGCTGCCATCTGTGAAAAAATACCCACCATATCTTTTACATTGAATTACAGAATCCCTACAATGTGGAAGCAGGCCATTTGACCCAACAAGTTCACACCGACCCTCCAAAAAGCATCCCACCAAGACTCAGCCTATCCCTGTAACTCTGCATTTCCCATTGCTAATCCACCTAACCAACACGTCCCTGGACACTATGGGCAATTTAGCACAGCCAATCCACCGAACCTGCATATCTTTGGACTGTGGGAGGAAGCTGAAGAACCTGGAGGAAACCCACGCAGACACAGAGAATTTACAAATTCTACACAGTAACCAGAGGCTGGAGTCAACCTCAGGAATTGAACCTGGGTCCCTGGCGCTGTGAGGCGGCAGTGTTAACTACTGACCCTCTTGGTTTGAAAAGTATTATTTACTGAATTCTTTACTGGATTTGAGCTTGACTATCTTGTACTCATAGCACCTAGTTTTGGATTCATCAAGTGGAAATAACTTTTCCATATCCTCCCAGAGAAGCTGATATTGATAGATCCTAGATAGATCTCTTTGACAGATCTCGAAACTCAGGTTCTACTTAGTTACCTGCAGTGCCTGAGAAATGGTGAAGTTACATTAATCCTGTATGAACTTTGATTACACAAAACCTAGGAATACCTAGCATAGTTCTGGCTCCTATATTATAATAAAAATGAGGCACAAAAGGAGGTATGACAAATATTTCAAGGATGATACCGGAACTGAAATCTTATAATCACCAAGAAAGATTACACAGCTGTGTCTTTCCTCGAGAAGAACAAGACTGAGGAGTAAGCTAATTGATACCTTCAACATGATTAATGGTTTTGGGAGCTTTTATTAGACTTGTTCACTGAATATGAGTGCAATGGCTAGGTCAGGAATGATTTCCTATCCCTAATTGTCCTTGAGAAGGTAAGCTGCCTTCATGAACTACTACAGTCCATATGCAATGGTACACCCTCAGTCCTGTTAGGAAGGGAGGTCATTTCTTTTGACTTTGCAATGTTTGACACAACTGAGTGACTTTTCAAGCTTTTTCAGATGACATTTAAGTCAACCACAATGTTAAGAGTCTGGAATCTCATGTAGACCAGTAGGGATAAGGGTAGAGGATTTCCTTCTCGAAAGGGCATCAGTGACCAAATGGATTTTTATGACAATCAATGATGGTTTCATGTTCACTATTATTGAGCCTAGCATTTAATTTCAGACTTCTTCAACTTTTACTATTATTGCTATTAGGATATAGGCTTTGTGAGCTGTGCCATTCCTTTATTACGCTTGAACTAAGTAGGTTGTTAGGCCATTTTAGACAGCAGTTAAAACCACCACATTGTTGATGTCTGGAGTTACAAGTAAGCCAGACCAGGCAAGGGTTGCAGATTTTCTTCCCTCAAAGACATTTATGACAATCGATAGCGGTGGCATGGTTATAATTTAATGATGTTTTAATTCCAGATTTTTATTAAATTCAGATTTCAGCATCTGCCTTTGTGGGATTCAAACCTGTGGTACCAGAACATGAACTTGGGAATACTAGTCCAATGATATTACCCTGTGTCACTGTCTTCACTGAGGAAGATGAAGAAAAGGTATTTCCACTTGATGAAGAATCCAAAGCTAGATGCTATGAATACAAGATAGTCAAGCTCAAACCCAAAAAGGAATTCAGAAAATCATTTTTTAAACTAAGGTCTACATAATATGGAATTTACAATAACATGGAGTGGTTGAGAAGAATAATACGATGCTTTAAGGAAATCTAGGTCAACACCTGGGAAAGGGAGAAAAAGCAAGATACATTGACTGGGTGAAATGAACAATGATGCAAGGAACATTGATATGGACATGTGTCAAATGGCATATTTCTATCTTGTTAATGCTAAGTAACACGATATAGTAAATGCAAGCAACAGATGTTCGTGGAACTGCATCTCACCAGACATTACCCATGAAGGAGAAACCATAAAACATAGGAGAAGCAGGCTATTCAGCCCACTGACCCTGTTCCAACATTCAATGAGACCATGGCTGATCTGATAATCCTCAACTCCATTTTCCTGCCTTTTCTCAATAACCCTCTATTCCTTTACTAACCAGGAATCTATCTCAGCCTTAAATATACTTAATATCCCAGTCTCTGCAGAGTTCTGCAATATAGAATGCCACCAATACCCTGAGAGAGAAGACTCTGTCATCCTTACCACTTGCTTCGCCACCTATCCTGGTGGCAACAGTGCATTCACTTTCCTCATGCAAGTCATTAATATTTTTGTAGATAACTATGGGCCAAAAGTGATCCCTGTGGCATTCCATTAGTTTACAGGCTGAAAATGTCCCCTTATCCCAATTCTCTAATTCCTATTAGTTAATCAATATTCTATCCATGTTAACATATTACCACAATACCATGGGCTCTTTTAAAGAAGCCTAACAGAGTAATACTGCATGGAAACAGACCCTTTGATTCAACTCATCTGCACAAGCTGGACATCCCAATTTGACGGAGTCCCATTTGCCAGCATTTGGCCTATATTCCTCTAATCTGCTCCTATTAGTGTACCCATTGAGATGCCTTTCAAATGGTACCTGCCTTACGTGTGGAACCCTGTCAAACAAGGTGGTGAAGAAATTGGATTGGAGGGGAAAAAAGAGAAAGGAGGTATTTGTGAGGAAGTTAAAACATAAGCAGGTTATTTTGACAAGGTTTTTACTTCTCTCAAATGTGGATTCTAGTTATGGAGCTAACTCCTGTCGACTATACAATACAGGGCAACTTTTCAACATTTCTCTAGCACTTTCGTTTTTATTTCAGATTTACAGTACTTTGCTTTTATTGAGCATTTTCCTGTATCCTATTCACGTCCGGAACACATTGTGAATCACCACACACAAACAAAAAGGCACATTTTCTTAACAAAGTTTCCCACGAGTTAACATAAATCACTTACATCAGCAGTTCAGGAAAGAAAACATGAAATCTAATCTGCATGACTCCAGTATTAGTATTTATAATGTTAAATAAATTAAATCATACAGGACAAAAATAGATAGCTTACAAAAAGATGCAAAAAATCATTTGTCCTGCTAGTTTCTTAATAAGATTAGTGGGATTTACTGAAGAACATTAAGTGTTGCATTTAAAATGTAATGCTGTCTGTAGTTATTGATGTTGTGATGTATAATTTTACTGCTGGTACTGGCTGATTGCGTGTCAGTTGACAGGCACAGTTTCACTTCCTTAGCAGAAAGAAAACATGTTTAAAAATAAAATCAAAATTGTTCTAGCTTTCTGTGTGGCTCGTGGATAAAACACTGCCTGGTGTTGAATTAATCATTATGGACCAGGAAAGTTAGAGGCTAATCAGACTGAACTGACAAATTAGGGGGCCTGAACTGGCCAGCGCTCAATAATTGGCCTCAGTTCCTCCAGGTTTGGTAGGATCAAGAATAAACAAGCCAGAATTCTTGCCACTGATTCCACCAAGCTCAACTGCTGGAACGTGCTTACCAGTGGTAGTTGAATGGGTTGAGATTGGATTGGCTTCAACTCTGATGCTCTCCCATGATCATATAGATTACAGACATTTAGTAGCAAAGCACAATGTGAACACATGCTTCAACAAGCTACAAGCATGAGTGGGGAGTACCGACTTGTGCCCTGAAGAGTACAGTTCATGTGGGAAAGGTATACGGGTCAAGCTATTGAGAAGTAAGTTTCAAGATACAGTGAAAATGCAATGATGTAGTTCTGAGACAGGAGTGTGGTGGGATGGGCAGCAGCTTGGAGGGGGAACTTGTAGGTTTGGTGCTCCCAAACAATTGCTGATCTCATCAGAGAGGTCACTGGTTTGCAAGGAGGCTTGATGAGCTGCTGCAGATTACACACTGCACTGATGTGAGTGGTGGATGGAGTGAATGGTAAAGGAATGGACTGGATGCAAATCAAGCATGCTGCCTTGACCTGGATGGTTTGGAATCGGTCGAGATGTACAGCACAGAAACAGACCTTTTGGTCCAACTTGTCCATGCTAAACTAATCCAGTCCTTTTTGCCAGTACTTGGCCCACATCCCTCTAAACCCTTCCTATTCAGACACCCAAGCAAATGCCTTTTAAATACTATAATTGTACCATCACCACCACTTCTTCTGGCAGGTCATTCCAAACACGTACCACCTTTGCGGGAACAAGTTGCCCCTTAGGTTCCTTTTGAATCTTTCCCCGCTGAACCTATGCCCTCCACTTCTGGGCTCCCCAAACCCAGGGAAAATACCTTGTTTATTTATCCTATTCCTGCCCATCATGATTTTATAAATCTCTTTAAAGTCATCCTTCAGCCTCCAATGCTCCAGGGAAAACAGCCCCAGCCTATTCAGCCTCTCCCTATAGCTCAAACCCTCCAACCCTGGCAACATCCTTGTAAATCTTTGTTGAAGTCTTTCAAGTTTCACAACATTTCTATAGGAGGGAGACAAGAATTGCACATAATATGCTAAAAGTGGCCTAACCAATGTCCTGTACAGCTACAACATTACCTTCCAAATCCTACACTCAATACTCTGACCAATAAAGGAAAGCATACCAAACACCTTCTTCACTATCACTCCACTTTCAAGGAACTATGAACCTGTACTCCAAGGTGTCCGTTAAGCAACATTCCCCAGGACCTTACCGCTAAGTGTACAAGTCCCACCCTGATTTGCTTCTCCAAAATGCAGCACCTCACATGTATCTAAATGAAGCTCCATCTATTACTCCTCAGCCCATCTGATTAAGATCCTGTTGTTCTCTGATGTAACTTGCTTCATTGTCTACTACACCTCCAATTTTGATGTCATCTGCAAACTTACTAACTATACCCCCTATGTTTACATGCAAATCATTTATATAAATGATAAATAGTAGTGGACCCAGCACTGATCATTGTGGTACTCGACTGGTCACAGGCCTCCAGTCTAACAAGCAACCCTGTGCCATCTTTCTCTATTTTCTACCTTTAAGCCAGTTTTGTATCCAAATGGCTAGTTCTCCCTGTATTCTATGTAATCTAACCTTGCTAACCAGTCTACCATGAAGAACCTTGTTGAATGCCTTACTGAAATGCATACAGATGTCAACCGCTCTGCCCTCTTAGTTACTTCTTCATAAAACTCAATCAAGTTAGTGAGACATGATTTCCCACGCACAAAGCCATGTTGACTATCTTTGATCAGTCCTTGCCTATCCAAATACACGTAAAATCCTGTCCCTCAGGATTTCCTCCAACAACTTGCCCACCACTGATGTAAAGTGCACTGGTCTATAATTCCCAGGCATTTTCTTACCACCTTTCTTAAAAAACTGGCACCACTTTAGCCAATCTCCAGTCTTCCAGCATGTCATCTGTGACTACCAAAGATTCAAGTATCTCAGCAATCAATTCCCGAGCTTCCCACAGAGTTCTTGGGTACATCTGATCAGGTCCTGGGGATTTATCCACCTTTCTGCATTTCAAGACATCCAGCACTTCTTCCTCTGTAATCTGGACATTTTGCAAGATGTCACCATTTATTTCCCTACAGTCTATATCTTCCATATCCTTTTCCACAGTAGATACTGATGCAAGATATTCATTTAGTATCTCCTCCATCTCCTGAGGTCACACACATAGGCTGCCTTGTTAATCTTTGAGGGGTCCTATTCTCTCCCAAGTTACCCTTTTTGCTTAATGTATTTATAAAATCCCTTGGGATTCTGCTTAACCCTATTTGCCAAAGGTGTCTCGTCCCCTTTTTGCCCTCCAGATTTCCTTCATAAGTATACCCCTACTGCCTTTATACTCTAAGTATTCATTCAAATTCTGCTGTTTATAACGTCATATATGCTTCCTTCTTTATCTTGACTAAAACCCTCAATTTCTCTCGTCATTCCTGACACCTACCAGCTTTGCCTTTCACCCAAACAGGAATATATTGTCTCTGGACTCTTGTTAGCTCATTTTTGAAGGCTTCCCATTTTCCAGCCATCCCTTCACCTGCGAATATCCACATCCAATCAACTTTTGGAAGTTCTTGCCTAATACCGCCAAAATTGACCTGCCTCCAATTTAGAAATTAAACTTTTAGATCCTCTGTATCCTTTTCCATCACCATTTTAAAACTAATAGAATTATGGTCACTGGCCCCAAAGTGCTCCCCCCATCTTAGTCACTTGCTCTGCCTTATTTCCCAAGAGTAGGTCAGGTTTTGCAGCTTCGCTTGGAGGTATATTGACATTGAATGTTTTCTTGTACACACTTAACACTATGGCAGTCCCACTCTTTGCTTGAAAAGTTAAAATCCCGAACCATTACCACCCCATTATTCTTACAAATAACTGATATCTCCTGACAAATTTGTTTCTCAATTTCCCGCTGACCAACTGACTGGGGGCAGGGTGAAGCTGGTGGCTTATAGTGCAATCCCAATAAGGTAATTAATCCTTTCTTATTTCTCAGTTCCACCCAAATAACTTCCCTGGACATTTTCCCAGGAATACCCTCCTTCAGTACAGCCATAATATTATCACTCATCAAAAATGCCACCCCACCACTTTCCATCCTTCCTGTAACGTTTGTACCTTGGAACATTAAGCTGCCAGTCCTGTGCATCCCCGAGCCAAGTCTCTGTAATTGCTATGACAGCCCAGTCCCATGTTCCTAGCCATGCCTTGAGTTCATCTGTCTTCCCTATTAGGCTTATTCCATTCAAATAAATGCAATTTAATTTACTTCGGTCTCTGCCTTGTTCCTGCCTGCCCTGTTTGACTTGTTCCCTTTCCCAAGTGTACCAGTCTCAAATTGATCTCTTTCCTTACTATATCCCTGGTTCCCATCACCCCTCCACTCTTTGTAAGTTAAATGCTCCCAAACAGCTCAAGCAAATCTTCATGCCACTGTATTAGTCCCCTTTTAATTCAGGTGCAATCCATCCTTCTTATACAGGTCACTTTTACCTAGGAAGAGATTCCAATGATCCAAAAACGTGCACCTTACTCCCCTGCATCAGCTCTTCTACCACTCAATCATCTGCTCTATCCTCCTATTAATGACCTCACTAGTGCATAGCACTGGGAGTAATCCAGATATTACTACCCTCAAGGACCTCCTTTTTAAATTTCTGCCGAACTTCTTATATTCTCCCTTCAGAATCTCATCCTTTTTCCTTCCTATGTCATTAGTTCCAATGTGTACAGTGAACTTGATGCTATTGCAGTTGTATTCACCTTGACAAGTTTCATTACACTCGACCATTTGTGCTTGAAAGATGGTGGACTTTGGAGAGTTGAGACATGGGCACTTATTCCTGAATTCCAAGCCTCTGACCTGTTCTGGTCAGTGTTTACACGGTTCGTCTATTTATGTTCCTACTCAACAGTAAACTGCATCATTTTGAGGATGAACTTGCAGTCATGGTAATGCCTTTGAATATCAAAATGGAACAGTTAAAAATCTCAGAAATTGCTGAAGAAATACACCAGCTCTTTTGTCCGTACTTGAACAAAGGTTGTAGTGAGGTCAGGAGTTCAGTGGCCCTAGCAGACCAGGCTTCAGTGAGCAATAATATATATATTTTTTTAAAACATATGAGTGTGTTTGCTGGCAAGATCAGGATTTGTTGCCCATCCCTAACTTCACTTGGACTGAGGGAAATCAAGAGTCAACTGCATTGTTGTGGGTTTGCAGGCAGGGACCTGACCAAGGACGATAGATTTCCTTCCCCACAAACCTTTAGTGAACCAGATGAATTTTTTACAAGAATTAACAACAGTTGCCATGGTCACCATGACTGAGATTAGCTTGCTGCTCAAAATTCAATAGCCAAATTTAAACCTGCGTCTCAAAACCATTATGTTGAGCCTCTGAATTACTATCCCAGTGATATGATCCTTAAGTCAACCTCTTCTCCAATGAGACGGTACTGCAGATGCTGGAGATCAGAGTCAAGGTTAGAGTAGTACTGGAAAAGCACAGCAGGTCAGACAGCATTTGAGGAGCAGGAAAAATAGACATTTTGGGCAAAAGCCCTTCATCAGGAAGGCCCTTTGCCTGGAATATCGATTTTCCCTGTTCCTTGGATGCTGCCTGACCTGCTGTGCTTTTCCAGCACCAATCTAATCTTGACTCTTCTCCAATGAGTTGATTCTGGTGAGTCACCTTCTGACCATATACTATACGTACATACACATTGCTGATTGGGAAGGACTTCCAGGATTTTGACCCAGTGACAGTATCTGCTCCCTTTGTCCTTCTGGTGGTTGAGATTGTGGTTTTGAAAAAGTGCTGGTGAAGCTGTCTTGAGCAGTCAAGAGGTGGCGTTATCGAGGTACAATTTAAACACAATTAATTACAATCTGGAATTTAAAAAAAATTCTCACTGTGATTATTAAAACATGATTTCTGCAAGATTGCATGGGTTTAAGGTGAGGGGAAAGATTTAAAATGGACCTCAGAGGTAATGTTTTCCACACAGAGGGTAGTGTGTGCATGAAATGAGCTACCAGAGGTGGTGATTTAGGCAGGTAAAAGGCATCTTGATGGTTAAATGATTATAAGGGTTTAGAGGGACATGGGCCAAATGCTGGTTCGTGGGACTAGATTAATTTCGCATATCTGGTCAGCATGGACAAATTGGACCACTATGCAAAGCTGTTTCCACGCTGTGCATCGCTATGACTCTAAGTCAAGGGAATTGAATCACAAAATGTTTGTGGACTTGCATAAGAATAAAGGCAGCCCTAAAAAAGTACCTGATAGGCAAACATCATAGTAGCGATGGTTGTACTTTTATGAATGTGAACTTGCAAGATATTATGCGTCACATCTGGAAAAATTGAGAAAAGACCAATGGCAACTTTCATGGATTGTGATGCTCCATTAAAAACAGGAGAGCTCTTTAAAAGTGTTGGCTAATACCTGTCAAGCAGTAAAGGTCGGGTAAGTTTCCTAATGATTAGCCAACACTACTTTGGGCTGTGAAAACATCAATAACATCCTCAGATTAAGTTCTCAGACTATTTCAACAATCCCGAAGTGGCAGTGAAAGCAGTGGGAAAGGAGGAGAGATTAACACATTCACCTATTCAAAATTCAAATATTAGCCAACTGTACATAGCTTTTTTTTAAGCATGCTCACATGTCTCTCTTGCACTCAATTCCAAATCCCTTAATCTACAGTTTAATAGAACTTCAGAGTTCTCAGTATCTCGCTGAGGAATACAATGTGAACATGTGATAAACATTATTAATATTATTGGTAACCCTCAGATCAATTGCCTTCAATGAAAAAAAAATCACTGGATTGGCTCATTGTTGCAGGCATTTTCTCGCGATCTCTGAAGACATAACACATCAATGGGGAGTCCAGAAAGAAGATGATTACGAACATGATGACAGTTATTACTTGATACTGTTATGGCTGTGTAATGTTTGTGGAAAACAGCAACAGGGCTAGCATGAAAATGTGCCATGGAGCAGTCCTCTCAAATCATTGCTAAAACCAATACATAAGCATACTAAAGCAGAATGTGACAGTAAAAAGTTAACACTGAACCTTGGTTATATCAATCTTCATAAACATGTCCATGAAATTACAACTAGCTCAACATTACAGCATGTCAGCCCCAAATGTACACAAAAAGTTGACCCGGAGGCTTGGTGAGGCTTTTTAAAATGGTCCGTTAAATGGATGGTATTATAACCAGTACAGGGAGGAAGGAATGACTGCAAACAGGGCTGCGTGTCCTAGCATTCTTTTGGTAGAGGATGAGGCCGAAATGAAAGTCAAATGGGAGCTGGAATGAATTTAAATCCAAGTTTCCTAATGCTGTTGCAGCAGCTGTGTATGCACAATGGTGTGTAATGAGGTTCTGATGATGTACTGGCATCCTGCGTTGATCGCTTCATCTGTAGCTGCCTGCTGGGAAAACCTGGGGCTTGTGGAATGACCTTCTCCCAAAGGATTTGCTAATGTTTCGACACCAACTATTAAGATACTTAGTGGTTGGCTCCCCTCTTTTGTGAGGGCATCTCAAAGTGAAGTCAAGTCAGTTATTATGATAAAGGCCCCTTTATTTCTTTTGCGCTGTCCATTTGCCCTGTCTTGCAAGTCCTCAGGGGAAATCAGAGAGAACTGATTTATGTAGGATTTTTGTACTTTTTGTCACAAAGCTGGCTTGCAAAAGTATTGAATCTGAAGTGGCCCTGACAAATTTACTGCTTATAGCCAGAACAGAACACTCCACACTTAGCTGGGTACGAGAAAAAAGGATCAATGCTATTTACTTAAATTTACACAGAATGATACCTTATTCAGGCTGTGTTTCTAGCTCTCAAAGAATTACATTGTTACACATAAACTATTGAGGGAGACCTCACCTTTTTAAGATTGAGAAAATAAAAGATGACTTGGATTTTTTTTTTGTCTTTGCTCAATAAAGCAAATCTATCCCAGTCAGGAACTGCATACAGCAATCACATAAAAACATCTAGATTTAGACTCGGACCAGACTTCTGTCTGTGACGAAAAAAGGAACATTTTCAGCTTAGAGGAGGAAAGGAGGTTAACTTTGTGTTTCATGCCCCTGAAACGCAAGTGGTTTCCAGCATTATCATAGATATACCTCCCAGCAGATAAAGCTGATGGTGAACAGGTACTGAATTTCACTGGAACAGCTTAATTTCAGGGTTTCAACAAATTGATTTACCTGCATCCTGACTGTCTGTTATCAGTTCTAAAGTGTAAGCTAAATATTGTCAGCAAATATTCTCTTACTGAATTTATTTTATTCACTTCAGCAAATCTACCAAGCAGTTCTGACACCTGCTTGCAATGGTCTGAATAATGAAGTACCAGGGTGCCAGGACAGGAGGAATTTACATCTCTTTACTGGCAGTTGCAGCATTAGGTCTGTGCTACACCAATGCTATCCAATTCCAAAGGCAACAGAACTAAAACAAAGATCAGATCAGCCACGATCCATTGGCTGGAGAGTCAAGTTCCTATTTCTTACCTTATTAAACATGAAATAAGTATCCATGACTAACTCACTGGTTAATATCTAGCTTGATATTTATTATCTACAAAAACCTTACATTCGTATATTTTGCCTGCCAGTACTACCTAACTAGTCAGATAATTTGCTTCAACTTTTTGCCAAAGATTCCTCTGTAAACGTTTCTCATCATAATCATACCCCATCATCGGCCAGGATAAATCCTGTATATTCAAAATATGCATCAATTAGGATGTTGTCAAACAAGGATTGCAATCATTGACTTAAAGGGTGACGAAAATACTGTACTCATGGCTCCTTTCAAAGCCATCGTGGAATGGTCCTGCTATCATAGATCTGACAACTAACTAATGCGGTTAGATTAAAAAAGGCAGTATTCTGTCACATAAGGACTAAGAGAAATCTCTTTATTTGATTAATCTTATCTGCTTTCTGAAGAGTTTGCCTGAGAAAAGCAATGTTGTGGTGCACTCATTGTTCCTGCTTAACTACAATGATGTGTGGTAGCCATGGTGTCTGACAGTATTGGAGTTGCATTGGACTTCTATAATAGTAACTGAGTCAGTGGAGAATAGGACAAAGCCAAAGTACAAAGTACAAGAAATGCTTTGCAGCATGTGTCAGGTTGCAAGGTGAACAATGACCCAATGACAAAACTACATGGTAACACAAGTACTGAGACACCAAATTATGCTGTGTTTCAACAGTTCTGTAGCACAGACAGCAACAGTCAGTTACCTACTTGGTTCAAAGAACAACATGATTTCCAACAACACAGACAGGAAGAGGTTCTACAGGCAACTGTATTATTTCTCAATTACTCTCTACACAGTCCCCACAAATAACAGAATAATCAAGAGTGGATAATACTGCAAATCAAACACAAATCTTAATATAGTCAACCATTAAATGACACCATACATTTGATAACTTTGATATCCATCAGTCTCCATTTCCTTAGCTCTGATCCTGGAACTTCTATTCTTCACTCTTCATAGGTGCATTAGCTTTGTGACCCTATATAATATCTTTATCTTCTCCTTTCTAAGTTTTCTATTCCTATCAGCTTCCCATACAGATGTATGTGAACAGCTATTTTTGCCTTTCATTTCTCCAGATCACAGAATCATTCTTATTTCACTGCACAAGGATAGCAAACACATTAACCTATCCAATCCCAATGAGACTCTTCAACAACTTACCACATGTAAACACATGTTGTTATACCAATTGAAACTAAGCATTCTGACCATAGCGCACAAGTGTGGATCACAATTGAAACTGACACCTTGCTATATTCATGACTGAAACTACCATAATCTCTCTCTCTCCAGACCACGAACAGCCATTCATAAAGAGAATCATGTATAATTTACTGGTTAGTCTATTGTAGCCATGCTTATTGCAAGCCAAAAGTTGTAATTTGATGTAAGGAATATTGTGCACAATGGTACACCTTAATGATAGCAGAATGTAATTTCACTCAGATAACCACAATCTTAATTGATAACAAAGCCTCAGTTCAAGCGTTTGGTAGTTTTCAACATATGAACACTTGCTGAACTTAATGTATTTGTAGCTAATAAGCTTTTCAGCCCCTTAGTCCTATCCCAGCAAACAAATAAAATCATGAATAACCTTCAACTTTCCAAATTGATTCTGTAACTCTCAAATGCCTTGCCTTCGTGTGTCAGATAAAAGGGCCTGCTGCACACACACAATAGCAATGAATGGACTTACTTACAAGCTTCATCGATCCCTGATGGTTGCAATGATCAATTTTTTGGTGCAGAGGCACTAACCTGCAAAGGCTTCTCTTCCTGCACCTGTTTGATACCGAAGACCACCTTGGCCATCATGTATTTCTCACAAACATGATGGCCTGAGTAAATACAATAAAGAAACATGGCATTAGTTGCCACATGCATGCTGATGACATTCAGTTCTGTTTCACTGCTGTCTCTCCTAACCTCTCTGCTGCCTCTCAAATTGTCAGGCTGCTAGTTCAACATCCAATACTGGGTGAGCAGACATTTCCTCTAAATAAATATTGAGAAAACTGAAGTCTTGGTTCCTGCCTAAAACCGTGCTCTCCCAGATACCAGACTCTTTCTCTCCTCTGCAACTATGAGGCTGAACTAGATGTTTTTGCATTTGTTTACTTTATCCCAAGATGAGCATCTGAACACACAGCCATTGCATCTTATAATTCAACCTATTTCCACCTCTAATAATATCACCTGACTCCACATTTGCCTCACCTAATCTGTTGCTAAAACCTTCATGTCAAATCAAAACATGACTCTTCTCCTAACCAATCTCCCACATTCTCCAATCTGTAATTCAAGCCATCCAACACGCACTGCCTGTCCTAACTCTCAATATATCTTTGTCACTATTAGCCTATGCTTTCTGATCTACACAGGTTCCTGCTTAAACAATGACTCCCCATCTTTTTGTGTGCCTTTAGAGGAACTGTTAAACGCAGTCATGACATTTAAAAGTCATTTCGAGGAGTACATCAACAGGAAAGATTTGGAGAAATATGGGCCAAACTTAGACAAGTGGGACTAAGTTAGTTTGAAAACATGGTTGGTGTGGATCCATTGGACCAAAGGGTGACTTATTTGAAACCTACCATTTTGATTAAGCTTTTGGCCATCCGGGCTAGTATGGCCACTGAGAATCAATCAAGTTCTATTTTTCAATGTTTCTGTGAAGCAAGTTGAAATATTTCACTGTGTTAAAAGGTGCCACATGAACACAAGTGCTGCTAATGTTGAAAGTAGGTATGTGTGTGACAAGGGATTTCCCTTAACTTTACGATGCATTGCCAGAAGATGCATTAAATCAAACGACAGGATTTCACTGGCCAATTCATTAAAAAGTGCACTGCAAAGAAAAACTGAGCTAAATCAGTGGGAAAAATATGAATTGCCTAACATTTCACTGATACTGGTGTTGCTGTGTATTTATGACATCTATTACTTCTATATCTGGTGTTTAGATTTACTATTTTCAAAACAAAGTGAACCTGAATCTTGATAACATGTAGGTCACATGCCTCTAACTTGTGATGGTGACTTTGTCTGAAGAGGATGTTGACCGTCATCTGTCAAAAGCAATATTATGCCATTCCTGTTAATGTTTGGGATCTTGCATGTGGCACACCAGGACTGGGAGGTGGCAGAAAGATTGGAGTAGACCAGGTTTGTCCTTCATTCTGTCTTATTGCTACATCATGTAAATGTACCTCGTAAGAAGTCTAATCACATTTGTGCCACCTCAGTTAGTTACCATGTATCTTCTGTGAAATCCTGAATATGGACTTGTCTCAAATGTAACTGGCAATTCTGTACCTGCACTGTATCTTGGGGTTTTACATGCCACTTGAGTTTCAAAAACAGCAGTGAGACTTGAGTTGGTAAATTGCTAAGTACTGATCTGCCAAACAACAGCTATGCCACTGAGGAAATCATCGCATTGAGTTACTACTCTCAAACGTAACAGACCGTTGGACCAGAGATAATGTGGAAAATCAGCAACTTGAATGTATCTTGAATAGTTTACAAATAAATTGAGCTCCATTGTCTGTAATGATCTCTCTTGGGGCATTAAACTAATTAAAGATGGAGTTCAGAAAACGTGCAACAGTTTTATGAACTGTAAAATGATGTATGGTGGGGTAAACTGTCAAAGGTGATGATCCAGTTATTTCCATGGATACTGAGCACCCATCTACTCCAGGCCTGTCTTCCAGCACTTTGCCTATTGACTTGAATGCTGTGTTTCAAATCATGAAATAATTCAGCAATTTTGCAACAGTTCTCATCTCTGTCACTCTTTCAGGCAATGAGTTCCAGATACCCAATCACCTTCTGGGTGAAAAAAAATGCCTTAAATCACCTCTAAATATCCTACCCTATACTTGCAGTCTATACCCCCTACTCATGACGCCTCTACAAGGGGAAAGCTTTCTTCACTTAGACCATAGGAAATAGGAGCAGAAATTAGGACATTCGGTCCATTGAGTTTGCTCCACTATTCAATCATGACTGATAACTTTCTCAACCCCATTTTCCCTGTAACCTTTGATCCCCTTGACAATCAAGAGGCTATCGATCAATGACCTAGCCTCTACAGCCTTCTGTAGTGATGAATTGCATGGAGTCACCACTCTCCAGCTGAAGATGTTTCCCTCACCTCTGTTCTAAAGAGTCTCCTGTTTACTCTAAAGCAGTGCCCTCAGGTCCTTGTTTCTCCTGCTAATGGAAACATTTTCCCAACATCCACTCTGGCCAGACCATTCAGTACTCAACCCCCCCATCCTTCTAAATTCCATTGAATATAGACCCAGAGTCCTCAAACATTCCTCATATGTTAAGCCTTTCATTCTGGGGATCATTCTCATGAACCTCCTCTGCTCCAGGGCTACTTCTACTCTGTGCCTCTCATAATTTTGTACATTTTAATCAGGTCACATCTCAGCATGCTCTGTTCTAGGGAAAGCAACCTGAGCCAAAATAATTTTTCTTCATAACTAGAATGCTCCAGCCAGGCAACATCCTGGTGAATCAGCTCTGTACCCTCTCTAGTGACTACTGAGCAGTCTTTTACATCTTCAAAGAAATCCTGCCTAATAAATCACCTGAAGAGGATTTGTTGAAACCTGTAGCATTCGAATGGGACATGGAATGTGGTGAGTACTTATTATTCACCGCAAAGTGTACTGATCAGTAACCACATTAACTAAGTGATTATTAAGGAAGTCACATGTCATTCAGGAGTAACAGTTTCTCAATCACTTTAAAAACAGTAACATTTTCATGTTTGGTATTTACAATTAAAGTCTATCCATGCGTATAAAATTAATTTTATGAATATAATTGGAAGTAGTCATTACAAAGGCACATTATTGCAACAGTACAAAAAGTCAAATTTAAAAGAAGGTAAAAACTACATTACTTTATCATTTGTAAATAACAAGTATCCCTCACAAATCATATTGACTATGATTGAACAAAGTTTGTTGCAACATTTAATTTGATGCGTGGTAGGGATCTTTTCGAAAGGCATCAGTAATTTAATTGCATCAAACAGATTCTTTCTGAAAAGCAATTATTAGAATGTTGCTAAGGTCTATGGTGCTACAAAAGCTTTAAATCAGCCTTCCTTTCTGGTAGCTGCCATTTCACCAATTACTCAAGGAAAAAAAGAGGTCAAGAACCTTGAATCTAATCAATCACTAAAAGCTGAAACTAGCACCAGCTCTGCCTTTCTTGTGCACCATTATGTTTTATCAAACACGGTGTGAACTTTCCAGTACATTTAGGAAATGTGACTATTTCAATCTAATACTTTTGCACTTAACCTAACCATGCAAATTTGATCATCATTACTACTGGATGCCAAATAACAAGTTAATAAACATTAATGTTCAGAGATTAAAAAAAAACCTTTTAGTTTACCATATAGTGGCTGAAACCAATTAAGTCTTTAAAGAATGGAAACATATAGTCTATATAATGGAGTAGTCAAAAACGGTGGAATGCTTGATTTACCTCTCCTTCTGTTAAGTTATCAATCTTACAAAGTGCTAATTAGGAACAGGAGGCTTTAACGTTGTAAACAATGTAACTGTGAAAAGCCCTGAAAGCTGATGGCTTCCTAGCCCCACGGTTGCAAGCGGTCATGCACAAGCTGCACAAAGGTCTTACCTAGTGAAGAAAAGCAAGAAGCAAATTCATCTAGAGGAAATGAAATTAGCTTTTTTTAAAAAATTCAGTGTAACAAGTTGTTAGAAAAAACAAACAACAGGCCAACAGAACATGCATCTTGCAGTCATTTTTCTCAGAAACAACCTATTGAGATGAGTTCAGTTGGTCAGCTGTTAAAGGAGTGATGAGCTGAACCAAGCAGATTGTGGTACTGAGATTAGATGACAGGTCTGTTGATATCAATAAGCACAATGGAGGAATGGCACAACCAATTAGGATTTCCGAGTCTGATTATTCCATTGAGAACAGAAACAGACATAATTATTGTGTTACCACGACTGAATACACTTTTCAAAGTCTAAAGATAAAGATTAGTTTGGGATTGCCACCTGCTGCATAGCTATCAGCAAGCCAACACTTTCAGTGGACAAGCATAAAATACTTGCCCCACAATTTGTCATTAATATATATTTGTTTTAAACATGAACCTTTCGACTTTAAATCTTCAAATCAACTTTCAGGCTACCACTGCCCACACTGAAGAAATTTGCTACCTTATTCTTTTTTTACCTACAATATCACTTTCATGCTTTACTGAATGCAAT
This sequence comes from Hemiscyllium ocellatum, assembly GCF_020745735.1. Classification (NCBI taxonomy): domain Eukaryota; kingdom Metazoa; phylum Chordata; class Chondrichthyes; order Orectolobiformes; family Hemiscylliidae; genus Hemiscyllium; species Hemiscyllium ocellatum. The sequence continues at coordinate 15,322,587 of NC_083423.1, forward strand.
ATTCTAAAGAGCTAAAATAATCTTAAAAACTGTACAAACTTAGTTGGAAACAAAAATAAAAGTACAGTGAAAAAAATCCAGTGTCTGGATATTGAGGGATCCTTGCAAGTGTATAATGTAACATCATGGGCAGATACTTCTGAGGAGAAGCTCCACCTAGTTTTTGCACTGAGATGTAATTCACTGCCTCAATGACTCCCAGGTATTCACCATTCTGTATCTACCGGTTAATTCTGCTGCAGTTTAGGCAATGCTGATAATTATAATACACCTTAGCACTCCATCATTCATAGTGTATGAAACACAATGCACTTGACTATTTTATTCCCCTATAAAACAGAGCAATAAAGTGCAGGAAATGAAATCACAATGGCCTGTGTGCAGTAACAGCTCTCTCAGGATTCAAATGCCAGGATCCAGCACATTTTGCATCTACTCTCAGATTTGATGGCCTTTTTTGTTCATTAAGCTTCCTGCTGAAAGCTAGGGATTTTCACTGCAGTAGTGCATGGGGTCATTGTTAAAAACCAATCCACATTTTCTATTGATCACAGCTCATTTTTAAATGGCCTCAGATCTTACAGACACATCAAATTTTAATAAACCGCACTAATAAATGATTGTAGAATACACTTTAGTTTTTCAGATACTCATCTGAAACAAAACTTTCACAAAAAAACTGAAAACCTAGAGAAGAAAAACATCCCTTTATTCTGTTTCAATTAGCTTTGACTTATTAATTTAAGAAACAAATGCTGATACCAGAAGCATTGTTTCAGCAGTACTTGTAAATTGAAGACATCTACTTTCAGTTAGTTGTGATTTTGACATCTGTGGAATGTCATTACCATTCGTGAGAAATTGTCATCAAACTAATAAGAAATCCACATTGCTTGTTCAAAATGGAGTGCATTAAAACCAAATGACTTCACAATAAACTCTTGATGCAAATATTCAGGTCCCTAAAATTGCTTTAACCATCATATGAAAGCTCAAATCTTGAGATAATTAGTTCAACTTTCATTATGTAAACCAAAATTATTTTTAAAAATCAGTTTTATATTAAGCTGATGCTTTTCAACTAATTTAATTCACAGGTATAGCATTTTATGTATAGGTAATCACAGTACCAAGAATGGCGTGATTACTCCAAATGCTGAAATGGCTCAAGTGATGTGGGCTGATCATGACAAGACATAGGATGTCTTTGCATGCATTGCCACCATCATTGCACTCTGCGCATTCACAATAAACATAACCTTGAAACAATGACAGCATTAAGCCAAATGTATGAACTATACAGCCTTTTGCATACACAATTTTCTGACCATTTATTTTTATTCAAGGAAGAATAAACAATGAATAGGAAGTTGAAAGCAACACACTTATCCATTATCGTTAAAAATATTTCCCTTCCATTATTTTAAATATGGAAACACTGAGTTCAAGAAATAACTGATTTTTAATACCTGCATTATATTTGAGAGAAATAGTAGACAGTATGTTCTATAATGTTAACTTACATTTAGTTGATCTCGTGACATTATTTTAAAACATTATTTATAAGATTGAATTGAATTGAATTGAATAGATCACGATGGTTTGCTGGGTTTGCTCACAATTTGACTCCATAATTGACTTGACTGAATGCAGGAGGAGTTACTATTTTATTTCTAACTTCAATCTTTGAATGGGTAGCGATTATTATAATTGGCATCAATTGTTTGCACATTGAAAGCTAGATGCATTCAAATTAAATTTATTCAAACTTCCAATTTCAGCTTCTGGCATGGTTGATCATGGTTACCTTCTGTATTTGTCATGGACTATGATTCTTGCATCTGATTGACAGCATCCTTTGCTAAATATGAAGTATTAAAAGAAAAATTTTTTGTTTGAGGACAACTATTTTTCCAGAAACACTAAGGCAACATGCTTCCATTATTAATACTTCTTCTAAACCACAGGATTATGCAGCAATTTGGAGTGTCCATGCACATCAGTCAGCATGCAAACGCATTAACTTTTAGCTCCTTAAGTCATTGCTGTGCCCAGCTCTTGGGGGTCAACACAGTAGCAGGAAAAATTAGAAGGAGCGTAGCACATCATCACATCCCCCATTCAATCTCCAGGAATTTCTGAAGCTGAAGACATTTCTGAATGTTTCCTTTTTGATTTTGGAGAACACTTCTAAAAAGACCAAGGAAAAGACAAAAAATGCAAGACCATTCATGGCTGGAATCACAGGATCACTGTCCTGTGATCCAGTGGTAGGGGAGTCATACAGGACGAAATGAAGAAAAGTATTTCATTCTTCACTAAGTGCTGATGTAACCAGATCAAAATATTTTGTCACGAGAGTACTCTGTCCCATTTACATATCCAGTGGATGCATCTGGCATTCAGACTAACCTTTACAGTAAATTTTCTGATTTTTATAGGTATCATGAAATATCTTCAAAATTAGGTGCCTAACCCACCCCTTCCACCTTAAAAACCAGCTGTTTTGCTTTGGAGTTGTTGTAATAATAATAATACCTAAAACAAAGCTATAAGAATAGCTTGAGTTTGGCAAAAAATACAACGAGTAAAAATATGCAGATGTTAAATATCTGAAATAGAAAATGCTGAAAACACGCAGGGCCAAGCACTGCTGGCAGAGACAGCAGTCTGAACTCTTCAAAGATTTCTTTTTTGCTCTACTGGCTCTTCAATATTAGGAATCAGTATCTAGCTAGGGAATGCACAAATGACCCTTCAACATGTGGATGTCAGCTTCACCCTTTTCCCCTTTAAGTACCTGACCTTTACTCTGCAGATTAAATGGAAAGATGTACTCAACAGTGCACAGATAAGTACATTTGATACAAAATGATCTTTTCACAATTCAGTTTCACAAAACATTGCTGAAATGTACAACAATACATGCATTTATTTGAGATAGCTGCCATGTCCAATGTACTATTCTATACCATTCCCTCCTGGATACTGTGTACTCCATAGGGCTATCATCTAGAGTTACATTTGGCAAAGACTGCTCTTCGTGAATTTTCAATGAAAACTGCTAGGATCACATCAGGAACATCTCTGGAAAACTTAATAAATAACAAACATCAAAATTCCTAATGGTGCTTTTATTATTCAAAGAGTTGCAATGGTACATATTATCTCATAAAACAGAAGTCAAAATGGAATTAAAGAAGTTGGATTTACATTAAGGAGTTTACTTCAGACAGCTAATTGACCTTTTATATCATGAAAATGTTTTTATGTGCACAAGAATGACCCACTTCGTTTCTGGAGGTCTGACTTCCTAAGATTGAAATGCACATTATTGCTCGTGATAACTTACATTATATCAAATGCTGTCAGTGTAGTCGTACTTAACTGTTAAGTCCACTTCGTTTCTGGACACATGATATAACCTTGATTTTTACACAAATATAATCACAGGCATTGTACATTTTACTCATTTCAGAGGAGGAAAAAGACAGAAGCACCATATTCAAGGAATATGAGAACATTGCTACTAATTGTGCGTTTTATAAATTTTCCTTGCTCTCTGGCTTTTCCTAAACTTCAAATACACCTCCTTACATGTTCTTGTTCCTCCTACTGGCTGATTATGTTAAAATCAAGATCCAATGCACTGGCTCTAACTCACTCTTTCTTTTTCTAGGATCTCAAGAAAGTGGAGCTCCGCATCTTTTTCAGTTTTTCCTTCCTCTTGCACTTCACAAGCTTTTAAAACCCAAACTGTTACTTGATTTAACTCATCTTCTCTCTTATATTTTTCAATCTTGCACGTGTCCTGCACTACAGGCCTTGGTTCTGCACCTGGATATATAAGAGACTTAATACAGTAAGAATAAACACTGTGATTAGACTACTTAGATTAGATTAGATTACTTACAGTGTGGAAACAGGCCCTTCGGCCCAATAAGTCCACACCGACCCTCTGAAAAGCATCCCACCCAGACCCATTCCCCTACATTTACTCTTTCACCTAACACTATGGGCAATTTAGCATGGCCAATTCACCTAACCCGCACATCTTTGGACTATGGGAGGAAACCGGAGCACCCAGAGGAAACCCACGCAGTCACGGGGAGAATGTGCAAACTCCACTCAGACAGTTGCCCGAGGCGGGAACTGAACCCGGGTCTCTGGCGCTGTGACGCAGCAGTGCTAACCACAGTGCCACCGTGGCAGGTAGTTTGTAGTTCAATAGCTTAGTCTTGGGTTCATGCATTCACAAATGCTTCTGTTTTGCTCTCATAAATCAAGGTGCCATTAGAAGTCTTTGGCCTATAAGATTCCCTATCCACGTTTACTGTTTCCACATGGATGTTTGTTCTGTGCTTTCATTTTTCTCCCTTTCAGCAGATAAAGTGCAAAGAGGTGCATGGCAGTTGCTACTTTCTACTGTGCATCAATTGTGAGATGCATTTAAGATCAAGCCACATAAACACATGAGGGAGAAAGGAATGGAAGAATATATTGACTAGATGAAGGAGAAAGAGGTGCTCATATTCAGCATAAACACTAGCATGACTATTTGGGTTCAATTATGTTGTAGATTTTACAAGATAAGAACATTTTAAATTGTGTAGGATAACCAACAGAGATGGTGGTGCACGGTACTAGTAATCCCTAACCCCTGGCTCATGTTCTGGGAACATGTGAACTCCATTTTGGTGGATTGTGAAATCTGAATTTCATAAAATCTAGCATCAAAAACTTGTCTAATGGTGACCATCTAATCACTGTTGATTGTCATAAAAGCATTCCTGAAGGAAATCTGTCATTCTTACCTATTACACAAAAACACACAGAATTGATGGAGCAAGCCATTTGGTCCTTTCAGCTGACTCCACCATTCAATATGATCATGCTTGATCATCTGACTCAGTATCCTGTCCCCACTTTCTCCAAAGCATTAAAAACTATATTCATTCCTTTCTTGAAAACATTCAATATTTTGGCCCCAACCACTATCTGGTACAGACATCCAAAGACTCATCACTCTGTGGATGGAGAAATTTCTCATCTCAGTCCAAAATGGCCTACCTTGTATCCTTCAACTTTATCTTCTGGTTCTGGACTCCCCAGTCATTGGGTACATCCTTCCTACATTCACCTTGTCCTATTAGAATTGTGTGTGTTTCTATGAGATTCTACTGCATCCTCCCCCACCCCAGTAAGTATAGTCTTAACCAGTACAGTCTCTTTTCACACATCTTGACATTTTGGGAATCAGTCTGGTAAGTCATCACTGCATGCCCCTTCAATAACCTGAACATCCTTTCTTAGATAAAGAGACTAAAACTGGATGCAGTATTCTAGGTGGGGTCACATCAAGTCCATATACATTTGCAGTAAGACATTACTGTTCCTGTTACTGAATCACTTGCCTATCATTTAACTGCTGCACCTGCATGCTTACTTTCAGTGACTTGCATACATGGCCACCCAGGTCTCACTACACCTCCTTCCTTTACCAATCTATTGCCATTCAAATGATAACTCACCTTGATTTTTGCACTTCATCTGCCATGTATTTGCCTATTCACTCAACTTGTCCAAATCACCACGAAATATCTCTGCACTGTTCTCATACCTCACTTGTCTACCCAGCTTTGTGCCATCTGCAAACTTGAGAGACATTACATTCAGTTCCCTCATTTAAATTAATACAACAATGTTGGGAAAAGCTACATTTCTAGCACCAATCCTTGCTGTATTCCACTAGTTTTTATCTACCACACAGAAAAATACATTTATTTCTACTCTTCGTTCCCTGCCAGCCATTCTCTACCCATGTCACTACACTATCCTAATCCTGTGAATTTTAATTTTTCATGCTAATTTCTTACATGGCCTTATCAAAGGCCTTCTGAAAGTCCAAGTAAACCACACTCACAAGCTCCCCTTTATCAACTCTACCAAGTACATCCTCAAAAATTCCAGAGGATTTCTTAAGCACGATTTTCCTGTCACAAATCCTGATTCTGCCTGATACAATGACTGCACTTGGAGTAATCTTTCACATCATTGTAGCATTTTTTTCCAACTACCGATGTCAGGCTAACCGATCTATAATTCCCTTCTCTCACTCTTCTTGTTTAATTAGTGGAGTTGCATGAGTTCCCCTCCAATCTATACTGACTGTTCCAAAGTTCACAGCATCTTGAAAGATTATGACCAATGCAGGCAATATTTCTAGGGGCCACTTTCTGAGGTACTCTGGGATGTGGACTATTGAGCCTTGAGGATTTATGGTCCTTTGATCCCATCAAGTTCCCCGATACTATTTCCTTAACAATTCTGATTTCCTTCAGTTCTTCCCTCTCACTAGATACTGTGTTCCCAACATTCCTGGGATTTTAACTGTGTCTTCCTTTGCAAAAACAGAACTAAAATATCATTTACTTGACCACCATCTATTTGTCACCAGTTCTAATTTCCCCGTTTCTGACTGTAATAGATCTACACGTCTTAACTAATCATTTTATCTTCATAAAGCTACAGAAGCTTTCACAATCAGTTTGTATATTTCCTTCAAGCTTACTTATTCTATTTTCAATCTCTTAATTAATCCCTTTGTCCTTTGGTGAAATTTAAAGTACTTCCAATCCTCATCTCTGCTGCCTTTCTTGGTGAATCTGTATACCACTTCATCAATCAACTACTTTCTCTAATTTCCTCATTGGCCACACTTAGATCACAATTCTTTGATTTTTGTGCTTGGCAAGAATGAACAAACAATTTTGGTCTGTATGCAAACTCAGACCCCTAGTATTTTGGGTGACACTTAACTGCTCTATGAAATGTCCAAAAAAGCCGCTTAGTCATATCAAAACGCGACAAGTCTATGACATTGACAGAATGCTATTTCTGAGAAGTAACACTCCAGTCAGTCAGCTTTAATCACCACTAGTTTTAGGCATAACTCAAAGTTGCTTCATCAATATATCACAACAGAATGACAAGTTTGTTTATTTGGATAAATTTCTCCAAACTTTTAAGAGCAAAAGTGAATGCATGATGTTTAACATCAAAACAGACATTGCTGGAAACACACCAGACATCAGCCATGACACAAAAGATAGTAATATCTTGATGGGGTTGTGGAGGTGGCGTGGGGGGTTGAGCGGGAGGATATTTCTGGGATTCATTCATAATGACTGGGATCATGCTCCTCACACTGAAGATGAATTGTCTCTCACGCTGTTTAAGATGCTGAATGATCTGCAACATATTTCCAGCATTTCTGCTTTAACCTCAGAATTTTAAGTATCATTTTTCTGAATCATCACTGGAAAAGGAAATAAAATGATAGTGTGCTATTTAAGTTCTACCTCATTACCACCCCACGGTTCTACAGTGTGAGCAGCGAATCTCAGCAGCAGTGCACACTCCCATGCTGCTAACTGAGCTGCTTCATTTCAGATGAAAATGATCAATATAATGAGAAATGATGTAACTATCATGATATTTGCTGGATGAACTGAAATGCACAGATAACATTTAAAGGCACCATTAGATTGCTTCTGCTTTAAACAAAGAAGTGGTTCACCAAAAAAAAAGACAAATTACAATATGAGATCTTACTTGAACTTGGACTCCACTTCACTAACAGCTTTCTGATATTGCTCAGCAGTCAGCTTGTAGAATTGGGCACTCTAGGGGGAAAATGAAAACCATTAAAATGATAAAAATTATATTCAAATGAGCCTCTGTTCCCCACCCCCCTCCAACATAACAGCATAAAGTAGTCTTAGGATGTCAATGATTGTCACTCCCAGGTTTGTGTTAATCACATTGATGGCAATGTGATTAAACAGGAGTGTAACTGGTTGGGGTGCATGGGTCATTGCGCAGGGTGATGAATGGCTCAAAACCAGTCTCACAGCCTGACGCACTGACATACAGTAATCTCATTTGGGACCAGATTTATCTTTCTTTACTGAATCAATAAAGATGAACACAACAGTTGTAGGAATCAATAGCAATTTTTGATTGTTTCAGCTTGAGGGCTCATTTTTGTTTAGGCACGGTAGTTTGAGTAGTTTATTTGCTGTTTTGGTTGCTGTTCAACAGCTCAGTTGGGGTTTCAATATAAAGAAAGGCTTTTCTAATTTGATTGCAAGCCAACTTATCAAAAAGTCATTTGTCAGCAGAGATAGGATTCATCATTTGTTTTGTATATTCCTCTTCCACCATCATTTAGTCATTACACACTCAGCCCTGATGTTTGAAGACATTTATTACCACCTGCTTTTATTGTGATAGAAAAGGGAAATACAGAACGCGACACAGAGTCCCTCAGGCAGGCATGATCTTGCGTAAATTATCTGCTTCAAAAGAGCAAGCGACAGTGTTCAGAATCCATCATACTGGGCACAAACAATCATTTCAAAAGTGAACGCACTGTTCATTTTTTTTCCAGCTATGCCTTATTACTAATGCAATCTAGCTTCACAGTATTTTGTAAATATATTTACAGTATGTGTAGAATCAAACCATAATTCAGGATTTGGTTCAAAAAGGAAAAGAAACCTGTTGTAAATAACACACAAAAAGGTCACTAGCTCCATAGAGGTTAGATCGTGTTTGTGTTGCACAAATTAGTAGCACAATTAAGAAATACTAACTGTTATGTTTATTCATCATAACAAAGTTTGTGGGATTCAATTATGTGCAAAATAGCTATCATATTTACCTCCACAATGTACCATTTTCCACTTCACGATAAGTTTCTGTCTTTGCATTTAGGAGCGACCTAAATTCATATTAATGAAAATCATGACATTGAATATACAGGTGTGGATCAACCAATAGACAAAATGGTGTTGAATGAGGGCAGAATGGAGCTACTCATGGGCAGGTAGATAGGAAATAGCAAAGAGATATCTACAGGCTGGGGGTGACAGACAAGCTGGATGGGGTGATTGACAAGCTCTGGTTAAGTCACAACTGGAGTACTGTTTTCTAGACGTCACATTTTAGGTAAGATGCTTGGATCCTTGAGAAGGTCAGGAGAAGAACCATTGTCAAATGGTTCCAGGGATAGGGGATTTTAAGTACAACGTTAGGTTAAAGAATCTGGGGTTGTTCTCTTGACAGCAAAGGACATTGAAGGGAGATTTGAAAAATGTGCACAAGATGATCACACATTTGATCAGGTAAATAAGGACCAAGTATTCTTGTTAGCTGACTGCACAAGGACTAGAAGACACAGATGTAACATCCAATCAGAACATGTAATGGAGATTGGAGGAAGCATATTTTTAAACACAACTGGTAATGATCTCAAACCTATTGCTCACAGGGTGATGGAAGCAAATATGAACAATTATTTCACAAGAAATCAAAATAGACACTTAGAAGAAATAAATTTGCACTGCAATAGGGATGGTAAGAAGAATAATGGAATAAAGGAACAGAACTGAACAATTTGCTGAACAGATCGCAAAATGAATTTGATGGGCTCAATGCCCTTCTTCTAAGTTGTAAATGACAAAGAAAAGAAATTCCAAATGTTAGTTACTGAAATGTGTTTCATTAGCACATGGGACAAATGACAAAGCAGTCCAACTGCATCAAAGTAGAATTATCCCATTAATAAAGAGTCTCCTGCTTTGCCAACACTTTGAGACGTTATGAACAGGTGTTAAGAAGAGATCATAAAATGGCATCTAATTCATATTGCTTTCTGAAGGATCTTGCTTCTGCTATTAAATTCTATGGAGTGGTTGCATAAGTTTTATAGAAATGGATGTAAAAACGTAAGCAGTTCTGTATTGCTCCTTTTGGTTACAGCAAAAGTGGATGGTAAGTTATTTCAGACATGAGGACTTGCTGTGCTTTTAACTACTAATGGGGCAAGAGATGAAAAATATTATTTTTTTTCTGCTGGCTTGGATTTCCTTCCCCACACAAAACAAAGGATAGATACGTGGCCTCTTGGATTCACATCAGGGGACTAATCACAGTCCAAAATTACAGGTCTGCAAAGAATTGATTGTGGTTTTCTTTCAGAAGTCTCAGTAAATGGTGCTTCCCAAATGTTTTCTTCATAATTAAAGAATGGTTTTGATTTTTAGAGCCAAAGAAGTTCTTTAACAGATTCCTGAAATGAACATTTTAGAATATGTGCATCAATTGCTACATACTATATGATATTGAAGTAAACGAACTTGGATAGCGCAGTGATACTACAATGGGAGGGAGGGGATAAAATATCATGGTGAGTAGTTAGTATACACTATTTTTCAAAAAAGCAAATATTTACTGCAGTCAAAGGTACAACCTATGTTTCTTATGGACAAACCTATAAGGAAGGCTCAAATTAATGATGCAGCATATAATATAAAAAGGTTTTATGCTCATCTGTATTTGTCAAAACCAAAACAGCTATTCAGAAAATACTTGGAATCATTTATGAAACTGCACTCTTCAAATAAAGTAGATAGAAACTGAAGTTCTGAGGAGATCATCAACCAAGGTTTAAGCAGTGAGACAGATACAAGCGTGAAATTAGAAACATGCTTCATGGAAGCTTACAGCTGCAAGCTCTTTAACTGATGCTGCATTTTGGAGTACTTTCCATTCATTGAACAAGTATGTACATTGTTTTTTTATTTCTTCACTTTTTAAGCTTCTGTGCTTTCTTTATTTCTTTCCTTGTACAATCATGGAACAGTTCAGCACAAATGAAGTCCATTTAACTCATGACATCCCATTATTTCTTTCCAACAGCAATTCAGTTTGCCCCATTCTTCAACTCTTCCCACACATCCCCACAATATTACCCCGAGAGCTCCCACCCAAGCATTCATTCCATTCCCTTGAAGACTATGGCTGAATTTACATTCACCAACCTCTCAGGGCATGCATTTCAAATCTTGATCACTAAATGAGTGCTCACTAATTACCAACCATTCAGCCACTGGAAAGGGGCACTCTTTATCTATTCAGTCCTTCCTGATTTTAAGCACCAAATCAAATTTCTGAAGTCTCGCCATTTTTCCTGGGCTACAACTCACGGGTGCCAGAAACCTTCAAACCCCTGCCCACATGGCCAGTTCTCAAAAACCAAAACAGAACATCCAAAGTCAAGATCAATCCTTTCCTCAGTAATATGTGCACATTTAAAGGAGACTTCATACAAGGTTGTTACAGCAACAGAAACACCAAGAAACACTAAGAACCATCAACATGGCAAACCTGTCAGAAGCCAGCCTGATACTGGCATTTGGTTGAGACAATAGAAATAATTTGCATCTTTGAAGCAATGGATAACGGCATTGGTCACTCATCACCCCTTCCCAAAATCACAACAATCTCCCATGCAGACAAACATCGATCTTTCAACAATATTATAAGACAATTGCATTGTTTCACAATCTTGAAACACCGCTGCAAAAGAACGCGACACTCCTTCTTACTTTTTCTGTGGGAAATTACCAAGTAGCCCCAGGGTGCAGAGGTCCTTTAAATTTAAAAAAGATAGCAATCTTTACCTTCTGTCATTTATCAATTACATCCATTTCTAAAGCTTCTCTGATCCAGTGATATTGGAGGATCACAAGTGAAACGAAGTGCATCTGTCACAATTTAGTCCTGAGCTGACAACATCCAAAGTGTTTTTCAAAATAAAAACCTACTCTCGTGATCGGAGCTGCCTGAAAAACATGAACAACCCATATGCCTTTTGTTTGTTCAATGGACGTGTACGTCATTGGCAATGCCATTGTTTAATAATATCGCTCTTATCCAGGAGAGTAAAGAGTCAACCATATGGCTGTGGGTCTGGAGTCATATGCATGTTGGACTGGGTAAGGATGTCACATATTCTTCCCTGAAGCCAAACAGTACACCAGATGTTTATGATGGCAACTGGGTTGTTTCAGGGTTACCATTAGTAACATTAAAATCTTATTCCAGGTTGGCTACATGAACTGGATTTAACTTCCTTAGCTGTTGTTTTGATCCTTGAATTCATGTCTCCGGATTATCAGTTGTGGTCTGTGGAAAACCAGCCGAATAATATAACTACGCTGGCATTCTTCCTTGCAACTAACAGTTTATATAATATTGTCCAGGCAGAACAATTATCCAAAGAAATTTTACAGTGGTAAGAAAGGAATTGAAGGATGAACTATAGTGGGTGGCACGGTGGCACAGTGGTTAGCACTGCTGCCTCACAGCGCCAGAGACCCAGGTTCAATTCCCGCCTCAGGCGACTGACTGTGTGGAGTTTGCACATTCTCCCAGTGTCTGCGTGGGTTTCCTCTGGGTGCTCCGGTTTCCTCCCACAGTCACAAAGATGTGCAGGTCAGGTGAACTGGCCCTGCTAAATTGCCCGTAGTGTTAGGTGAAGGGGCATGGGTGGGTTGCGCTTCGGCGGGTCGGTGTGGACTTGTTGGGCCGAAGGGCCTGTTTCCACACTGTAGGTAATCTAATCTAATAAGGAGGCAGCAAGAAGTTTTGTTGAGAACATGGGCTATTTAAAGGTTTATGAAGGCAGAGAGAGAAATTGCTGAACTATTGAGACCAGGAGAATAGAGTCAGAGAGTAATGCTAAAGTGGTTAAAAGGTCCTCCACCAAAAATTGTTCAAAGTGAGGTCATGCTAATTACCACAGATCATCAAAGTCAGGATGATCAGCGGAAGGACTGCATGGACGACTAGAAAGGCATAATTTCTGTGGGGTGAAATTAGAAAAGGTTTGAAGATAAGGAAAGCAATTTTCATTTTGTATAATGGGGAGCTAGGTGCAAAGCAGGATACAGGACTGAAACAGAGGTAGTTTGAATTTTAAATGTTAAGATCTGCTATAACAGGAACTGCTAATGTTGACACTATAACAATTTGGTGCATCAAAGGATACAAGTTCAAAGCTGAATTGAATGCTAATTTCACAGACGGGTCGTGGAACTTGACGTTATAATATATTCGAGGTGCAAAACAAACAATATTGGGGGCAAGGTGGTTTTTGGGAGATGAGACTGTGTGTGTGTGTGTGTGTGTGTGTGTGTGTGTGTGTGTGTGTGTGTGTGTGTGTGTGTGTGTGTGTGTGGGGGGGGGAAAGAGAGGAAAGAAAAAATGAAATTTTAAAAACCTATTAAACTACATCGACACAGCTGGAGTAGTCCAAAAAAAAAACCTGCTTAATGCGATTAGGAATGAAGTCGGTTTACTCCATGTTGGTTCTACACAGTTGAAACAGAATTTAATTTCTGGCAAATTGGATTTCTGTTAAATCCAAACATACAGTCATGCTAAAATCCAGTTTTCCACGGCAGGAATGTCGAATACAATAGCTTTACAGTCTAAAAGGCTTGCTTGTTGTCTGTGCTACAAATCATGCTTTCAACTTGTGATCTTGGCTCTTCCTTCCCAAGAGGGAAGAAAGTGGATTCACTACAATCTGTGCTTTAAATTATTAAAATATCATCTGACAGGAGATGTTTGTAATAATCTTTCTTCATAAAGAGCATATTGAGCTGCTACTAATCCAAAGTCAGTCAGTGACCTCAATACAAAGCTGATGTGTGTGTTTACTCAATCATCAAAAGATAGAACAGAAAATGAAAATCCTCACACTGAAGATACTGAAATAATCAGAAAGCCAATTAATCATACAGATGTCGGCCGACACGACGAAGGTCTTAGAAGAGATGGGAAGGGAAGGGAAAAGTGCCACCTATTACTGGTGACAATAGCAAATCTTCACTTAATTCAGACAACTTCACAATTTACATGATACTATGATGCGTTTGATAAATTCCTTTAAATCAACAATTCCATTTATGAATTTTATTGTCCCTCATTGTTACAACTAATTCTGACTAACAGGGAACTAAAACATGCTTAGCAGAGGTAATATTTATTATTAACTCCATCACTGCTTTTCTAAGTCTTTAAAATTAGAACTCACATTAAAAAAGATGCACAATCACATTTCATTTTAAGCATATTTAATCATTTACTGTATTTCAAAGTACGACATGTGCTTGGGAGGCTCAATTATCCAACATTCTTAATTGTATGCTATTCAATAACTCTCCACCATCTGACAAGTCTAAGTGACTGGTGTTGAATCAGTTTCAAAACATGCCTAGATCTGTCCTCTTTAAAAGAAATGCAAAAACAACTTACGTTCACCTGCAGACAGTGAAACATTTTTTTTAATGAATGGGAAGATCATCATTTATGACCTAAAAGTTAAATGTTGGTAAAGACAGAAGACTCTGTCCTCTGCTTCATAACTTAATTTTAGATCATACCCATCAAAAGCAGGATAAGGCCATAGTTTAACAACTCATCTGATTGATGGTACTTCAATGTAGTGTTGCATTGGGGGTACAAAGGTAAAAATCATACAACGCCAGGTTATAGTCCAACAAATTCACTTGAAGCACGAGCTTTTGGAGCACTGCTCCTTCATCAGGTGGTTGTGGAGTAGAAGATCATAAGACACAGAATTGAAAGCAAACGGTTAGTGTGATGTAACTGAAATTATGAATTGAAAAAGAACGGATTGTTCAAGTGTCTCATCTTAGAATGGACATGTTGGTTTCAGGAACTTTCATTCTAAAAGATGGGAGACTTAACATACAATCCAGGTCTTTTCAACATATAATTTCAGTAACATCACACTGAAAAGTTTTGTTATAAATTCCCATGTCTTACGATCCTACACTCCACAACCACCTGATGAAGGAGCAGCACTCCGAAAGCTCCTGCTTCTAAATAAACCTGTTGCACGAAAACCTGTTGTTGTGTAATTTTTTTTAACTTTGCACACCTCAGTCCAACACTGCATCCCCAAATCATTGAAGTATCAAGTTGCTCTAGTCCTAGAATGAGACTTGAAGCCACAATGTTCTGATGCAGATGCAAGTGTACTAACAATTGAACCAAACAGAAAGTTGAAGGATCATCAAGATCACAATAGTAAGTTAGACAAAAGAATTCCCAGTAATAATGGAGGCTGGTACAATTACAACATTTAAAAGGCATCTGGATGGGTGTAAGAATTGGAAGGGTTTAGAAAGAGTTGGACCAAGTGCTGGCAAATGGGACTAGATTAATTTAGGGTATCTGATCAACATGGACGAGTTGGACTGAAGGATCTGTTTCTGTGTTGTACATTTCTATGATTCTAATAAATCAGAATTGTCCCCAACAAACCTACAATGGTAACTTTAATATGCATGACATACTTCACACTCTCAGAAGTTATTCAAGATGGCAGTTTGCTGTGAACTTTGCAATGAAAATTAAAGGTAGGCAATAAATACTGGCCTCAACAGTGGTATTAAACTTAAGGCAAACAAGTTTCGGCTTGACCTCTAATCAAGCAAGCACAGCATAACATGACAGGAATAACTATATGCTATACGTGTAGGGCAAACCCATGTGTAAGTCCAATAATGCACTATGAAATGATAGATTGCTGTCACTGTGCACCATTTAGATCTTAAAAGCTGTGTAGTGGAGTGCAACGAGGTTCATCACTCATGTCAGAAGGATGAGTGATAAGGAGCAACTTGATCAACAAGCTTGGGAGAGTGTGGTCTCAGTAGGAACTTGGTAATCAGGATACATTTACAAGCTAGCAAATCTAAAAAATATTTGCAAATATATTTTGACAGTTAAAAGAACATGTGCGAGGTTATGAAGTTAAGGTTGAGAATAGAAGATAAATAGTATGAATTTATGTAAAAGAAAATTAACAGTGAGAATGGTTTGCTAATAAATATAGTTCATTCAAGGACACTAGATTAGTTTTTGAAGCAGTTAGATGCTGCAATGGCAAGGTGATTAAGGTGGTCACTTCTACCAAACCTGTTGTGTAAACTTTTAGTCTTGCAAAATTATGGTCCAGTAATAAGATGAAAACCCACTTCTTTGTTCAAATATGTTCTATGATGCTGAAATATGTCTGCCTATGTTTACTATTTTGTTTAGATTTCAACTAAGTCAAGAATGTTGTACTTACACCATTAATCTTGTATCTTTAAATATGTGGTGTTTTGATCTTAAAAGGCATGGGAGAATTGGCAAAGATGAATTGGAATACAACCATCTGTGAATCAACTTTTTCATAAAAAGAAAGCATATTTGTTTCTTGAACATGATCAGACAAGTGTAAAACATACATAATGATAAAATACCTCATTAGTTACCTATAGTTAGAACTAGCATAGACTCCTCTTAAAAATGTGTCTGAATTGAATATTAGCTTAAGAATATGAAATTAACAGATAAATTAAATATAAATTTTCAATTAACCTTTATTTTGCTTACATAAATACACAAATACATTGTATTCAGACAGTGAGGCAAATTTAGAATAAAAAAGCCTGTGCTCTATTTTTCTAAATCAATCTAGAACATTGATCGAAACCAAATATAAACTATGGTTGATGGGGCAATTTGCTTTATGATACTTGTCAAAGCCACTCTAATCTGCTGCCCATTTATTGTAATTTTTTAAAAATCACAACATTTGCTACTCATTATGCTGCATGCCAAGCATTTTAGGAGTGCTGAGGCATTGTGGATTTAATTGATATATAGGATCTGAAGATGCACCAAGCAACAGTATAAGTGAGCCTCTAAATGGCAAGCAATTTAGCTCGGAGTAATCAACCACATATTATTCATAGCATAGAACAAGATGGACCAAGGACCATTATGGAGTCAACTGGACATTATTAACATGCAAATAACAGTTCTGAATTCAAGTTTAGGATTTATTAATTTGTGAAAAAAAGTGCTAAAATCTTGAATTCCACTGGTGTCAAACTGAAGGGGAGATAAGTTGTCAGAGTCTATAAGCAGGATTTCCAGAGTTCATAGGTTGTTGTTTGGAAGCCTCTAGAACTGCAGATGACTAATGATGGGGCACAAAGCAGCAAGTGAATCAAGGACTATGATGGCATCATAAACTACCAAGATAAAATTATGAACATACAATTTTCTGATGAGCTGATGCAGGTGGCATTTCAGTTCTGATTTGGGAATATTGTATTAGCCCCATGAAATTTGCAAATTAAATCAATGTCACACAAAAAGATGTATCTAACTAATGAAGTTTAAGATTGCAAAGCAATTAAAAAACAAACTGAAAATTTATTGGCAACAGCACACCTTATGATTTTTAATAGGAATTTCTCAGATTATTTTCAAAGAATAGACTCTGCTCTGGGAAACATCGATGTACATTCATGTTGGCACAGTGACGAATATTCCATACCATTAATACAGTGATAACATGCTTATGTTGGAAATGAGCGTTAAACTAAAAGCCTATTATACCAAAGGATGTGTCACACAAAAGGTATTTATGTGGGGTTCTACAGTATTCACTGAATCTAAAACCTTACATAAGATTTGGGGGCATTTTACACAAAGGCAACATGAAATGGCGTTTTATCGGTGTGATTGTGCATTTTAAGCAGCTTGTTTAAAAGAGCATATTTTTCGAGTAGCATACCAAACAGTGAGCTACCTGAGTGTGCCACAAAGCTCAAACACAAAGACTGTAACATTTACACTTAAATTTTAGATACTATCTGTAATACATGGCTTAATCTCAACTGTCAATCAGAATATATGCAGCGCAGTGAATAAAGAGATCACTCAATGAAATACGTAACCAGAGACTGTCCTGAATTCCTGGTTTATGCCAAATTATTTAGCTGAGATGGGGCAGTAGTTAGAAGCTAGAATGATGTTAGTAACCCACCATTGTCTTTGCTACATGTGGGTTGTGTGCACACTGTGGCAAACGAGGACAAGGCTAAGATTAGGTACTGTTCATGGCCACACAACATTTAAGTTCAATTGATCATCCACGAGGTACGACATGGCTTCCGGTACTTGAAAACTCAAATCTACAAATCTCAACAAGCATAAAAAGAGGAAAGAAATTGACCAACATTTAAAGGTCGCCTCCAATTTGAGCCTGGATTAGTTGCAATTGCAGAAATATTTTTCTGCTCAGGCCTGTCTCTTCTGCAGCTATTATACAAGTGATCACAGTGAGACATCCATCATGTGAAAATGAACAAGGGTTTTTTTTGCTGTGCTTGTTCTTGAGATATTGAACCTCTTGTGTATATCAGCAATAGAATACACACTGATGAGCAGTAGTTTACAAAAAGATTCTGTTCATGACAAGGCTGTGAAAACTCAAGTGTGATTCAATATCAAGCTCAATGAGATACTTTTGTGAACTATGTTCACTGATATTGACTCTCTACTCCTTTGTACTCAGGAAGAGACAAAAGCGTGAACGTCTATCTCTCAGAAAGTCTTACAGTTTCAAACAATGTAAAACTGATCATTTTAGTTGGATGAATTTCTTTTTTTAATATGACTAAATGGTATGTTTTATCTTTTCCAGCTTTTTAAACAAAATATTCATGGGCCATTAAACCCATGGCTTCCAAAATAAATTGGCATATCTAACTCCTGACTTTTACTTGTTTCTGCTTTCCTCTTCTCACCTATTCAACACGGCGTACAGACTTCTATATTTCATTTTCTAGTTCTGATGAAAGAGTTCATTCTAAGTATTAACATTTCTTTGTAATTGGTGAGGTTTACATTATATGCCTTGGAATTTGTATTTTTATTGCTGACTTTTGGCATATATGGCTTTTCCCTTTCACTAATTTTAACACTTTTATAAATTATTTTATTACTGCTGCAACTTGTTTTTTGAGTATTCTGACTTGCCAAAACATCAGTGTTTTCCAAGAAAAATATCAGTAGTTAATTTAGTACAATAAAGCACCGATTCCTCTTTCCACAGACTCATGGAATTTTTTATGTTGAAAAAAGTGACTTTTGACCTAACATCTCAATAATGAAATGGAGCTCAATATGCTAACATACTGATTCCTAATGAAGGGCTCTTGCTCCTTGGATTCTCCTGCTCCTCGGATGCTGCCTGACCTGCTATGCTTTTCCAGCACCACACTCTTGACTGATCTCCAACATCTGCAGTCCTCACTTTCGCCTCAATATGCTAACATTCAACATTGAAGATCTGCAATGCTACAGAATATTTCTTGGGCAATCAAAAGCAAGAGTTCATTTACCAGAACCCTGCCTGTGGGGACTGCTTGAGCCTGCATGCTTGAAATCTCTGGTCAACATTTTGCTGGATACATCCAAATCAGAACACCAGGACTCATGAATCTCAATCTCTTAAAATCAATGCAAAACTGTGGAAACGTCAATTTAAGACATGATTTACGGTTCTTTCTTGTATTTCTGCAGCATGTTACACACTTACAGGGCATTTCAAAGTCCTTCACAGACAAAGAAATACGTTTGAAGTATATTTGCTACTGTTCCTTAAATAACAGCAATGAAGTTGTACAAAGAAAAGTACCACAATGATGATTTAAATAACAAGCATGTTCTAGGTTATTGATTGAGAAATGTATTTTGGCCAAGACATTGGGAGGACTCCTAGTATGCTGTTAAATAACCACAAGGAATCTTTAACACTCACCTGCTCAGGTAGAAAATTGATCTAACATACTCAGAAGACAGTATTCCCTTGGTACATTTAATTCGCTTTCTGGAATTTATATTCAAGTCCTTCAGTAAGGTGGGGTTCCATAAATGTAACATCCTATTAAGCTGTACGCATGCCTGACTGTGCAACAACCAGAAAGCTACCTGGTAGGTCACTGATAAGCTATTTAATTTAAGACACTTGCCTGTGTGCAGCCAGACAAAAATAAAAAGCATTGTACTCTGAAATGAATAGGTTGTGCACAAAAAGATGAATGCATGCAGCTACACAGTTTGCAAAGACAAAATAAAAACCTGCAACATAGCAATGCAGCGCTATACTTGACAGGACTTCTACCATAAGGCTACAAGGAGTGCTGGTTATTAAGAACACTTAATCGTGGAGGATGATAGCAGCAGCATGTAACTGCCACCGGAAAAGGAACCCAGGGGCCTCGGCTAATGCACTGGGTTCAAATCCCACCACAGCAACTCAGGGCAGTTTAAGTTCAATTCATAAATCTGGAATTAAAATGTAATCTCAGTAATGAATTCCAATTGTCATAGAAACCCAACTGGTTCACAGATGTCCTCCAGAGAAGGAAGTTTGCTATCCTTCTCTGGTCTGTCCTGGGCGTGATTCGAGGTTTATGGAAATGGGGTTGGCTCTTAACTGCCTTCTAACTAAAGTGTCATTCATTCTATTAAAGACTTGTTTTTAAATCGTGTTTGTCTTCAATGAACCTCCCAGTGCAATTATAGTCATTGATGCCTTAGAAAATTACTACCATCAAATGGTGTGATGGTTAGAAATATCGTTAGTTTTGGACTAATTCACTTTGTAGTTTAAAGTATAGGATAGGCTTCACTTGAGCTGGTCTTGCATTGAAACCAATTCAGGTTGGGCAAGGAAAATACATGTAGCTGTCCTGCTGCCTTTCAGTTTACAATTGAACTTCTTTCCACAACCTTGTCAACTAATGTTTCTCATGAGTGTCTGCTGGTGGATTAGAATACGCAATGTATCTTTTTGGAAAGGACATCTTGCTTATCAACGATGAACTGCAAAACAGTGTACCTCATGTTCTAAAACTAATAGAATACTTCAAATAAATCACAGATTACAAAGTGAATCAATCAAAGTCACAGGCTCTCATTTTCTACTGAGTTGGAATATACTTCTTCAATAGGTCTTTTCTCATGAAATTGTGAGATATAAATAATTTTGGAGTTATTACCCAAAGAAAACAAAATATTCCCAAAAGAGTATCTTTTGAGAGTTAAATAGTCACCTTTATATCAGTCGGAAATTATCCTCACATCATTCCAAAAGAACATGAATTCTTCAGAGTACGTCACAAGGGCAGAGGTGGATTATTAGCAAGAAATGAAGGGGTAAGGTAAGAGATGCTGTGCCAAGGTTCAAGCTTTTCCTTTTAATGGAGGATTTTAAAAGGAACAGAGAGCTGCAATAAGTAGAAGCTGAGGTCAGTATATTGTTATGTCAGGATATTTTCAAAGGACAGCTCTGATACTGCAGCCTATGGAGCATGAAGGTGTAATCCAGAGAGTGGACCAAGGGTGCAAAAGCAGGGATAGTATTGAAGACTATTTTCCACACAGGTTGGAGTGAGGCCACAGAATACAGGAAAACCGAGAACAATTATATTCACTATTGAACGTAGGAGTTGCTGCACTTGGGTATGTGGTTGAGCAATACCAAAGTTGCAGAACTATGAATTGTTTGAGGTTTGTGATATATGGAAATAGGAAAAGCTGTAAGGCAAATATTTCAGTGGCTACACAAAACAATGGAAAAGGAGCAACAAGAGCTTGAGCAGCATTGAGAGTCAAGTAACGAGTTTACATTAGATTAGATTAGATTCCCTACAGTGGAGAAACAGGCCCTTCGGCCCAACAAGTCCACACCGACCCTCCGAAGAGCAACCCACCCAGACCCATCCCCCTACACCTAATGGACAATTTAGCATGGTCAATTCACCTAACCTGCACATCTTTGGACTGTGGGAGGGAACCGGAATACCCAGAGGAAACCCACAAAAACATGGGGAGAATGTGCAAACTCCACACAGACAGTTGCCCAAGGCGGAAATTGAACCCAGGTCCCTGGCACTTTGAGGCAGCAGTACTAACCACTGAGCCACTGTGCCGCCCTTGATATTCTTGTCCATTTCAATGATAGAAGCCCAATGGAGGGAGGTTTTAATACCTTCAGTACATTGTATAAACCAGCGGCCAAGACCAGAGGTTATCAAGTCTCAAGCCCAAATAGTTATTGGAGTCAGTCATCTCAGCTTCAGGACATCTCTGCAGGAGTTCCTTAGCATAGATATTTCTAATCAACCTGTTCCAAGCTGTTGTGGCACATCTCTGGAGCAGATGAGAATTGAATCCAGGTCTTCTAGTCCAGAGGTAGGGTCACCACCACTGTGCCATCTAACTAAGACCAGTAGAAAATAGTTGATCAAGTCCCAAGCTCCCAATGATATCCAAATCCTACTGTAACCTAACTGGCTACTTCATTATCTGGGGCTATGAATAGAGTTATACACTAATAATTAGCAGCCACAGCTCCACATTCAATCTTTGGTGAATGGACATAATTCAGAATTGAGCAGCTGATGATGATTGAGTTGAGGAAACTTATGGCACCGCGCAGCGATAAACCAAGGGTACAATGACCACCTAACGAAGAAATTCATTTGCATCAAGTACAACTGCACTTACTGGACACTACCTTCACTCCAATTCATATTTGCTAATACTTCATTGACTTCCCCTACTTAAATACTGTCTTGCTGTCAAGGATACTTGCTACTCTTGCATTCCATTTGGTATACAACTCTTGGGTCCATATCTGCATCAAGACCAAGATTAGGCTGAAGCTAAGATGTTCTGTCAGAATTTGACTGTGCAGCTTAAGAGTTTAAAAGGATTATGTCTGCCATTGTGACACCACCTTCTGAAACATGAACACAATCATGATGGTGGAAATCATGACCATTTCATCTGTGGTTCATCCATTGTTAAGAGAATTCATTCAAGCTCTTCCATGTGTAGTAAATAAACAACCACAAAAGGAAACCAAAAGTGTAAAGACTCTTTGGTAAAAACAAAAATCAGCAATATTAAATGGTTACAATTTCAGGAACGAAAGTGTAGGGTGCCCTAAATGGATTCTATTTGAGTACTGGATGAGGGAGATAGTTTGACAGACATATAAAACACCAAAAGCTCTTCTCCCAGCTCAACCCAAATCTTAGGACAAACCTGTTGGTCAAAAAAACATTGGACTGCAGAAGGTATGCAGAATAATTGAGACCATATGCCTCACATTTGACCAAAAGAACGATATACAGATCAAATTCTTTACTAGGATTAAATTCTAATTGTGTGGTCCAAAGAACTATACTCTCAACTGCTTCTGCACCAGGCTGGTCAGAGTATCCTTCAACTCCTGGGCCGACCAGGAACCAGGCTAAGGGTAGCAATTCCTGCAATCATTTGCGGGAAAGAGCCCAAGATGTTGGTGCCCTCTTCACCAGCAGAAGTAAGGTTTTGCTCCAATGCTTGCCAATCAATGTTAATATTTTAGAACAAGCTTCATATTCTTCAAAGTTTTGCTTTGATGGCAGATAGTTTCTTTTTGTTTTTCCATTGGCAGAGCATGTTTAACCAAACAAGTTAAGTTAAGGTCATGTCTGAGTTTTGCATGTAACGAAAACTTGGGAGCGGTGTTGAAAGTAAAAAGTGAGGTCTGCAGATGCTGGAGATCAGAGCTGAAAATGTGTTGCTGGTTAAAGCACAGCAAGTTCCTGATGAAGGGCTCTGGCCCGAAACGTCGAATTTCCTGTTCCTTGGATGCTGCCTAACCTGCTGTGCTTTAACCAGCAACACATTTTCAGCGGTGTTGAAAGGCAACTGAGACTTGAAGAACTGGAATCCAGCGAACCTTTAGGAGATAAGGAGAAAAAAGGAAAGGAACTACTTTTTAATTGTCAAGAGAAAGCTGAGAAAACAAAACTGGAGCAGTTAATTGCATCCCTTACCCTTTTGTGGTATATCATCAACAGTTGTAATAATCCAAGTTAATATTTTTTAAATGCATGCCAAATGAAATTTGAAATTGATTTGCAACTGAATGGACTGAATAGAGTAGCAGGAAAATAAATACTGGTTTAGTGACAAAAACAGGACCTGTTCAGGCAATTTTCATCTCTCGCATATCCAAACACCATTACCATTTGGCATTATTTCACTTTTGGTGGATTCTTTTAAATTTAGAAAAATAGCTGTCAACTTTCCTATTTTAATGATTAAGTTGGTTTTCATCAATAAGAGGTATATATAAGAGAACTAAAATTTCCATTTTAGACACTCACTAAGCACATCCAATCAGAAACAAGACTAGTAAAGCTCCTCGACTTCAGAAAATCTTTAGAGCTTCCTTGAATGTACTTGCTTCGTGTTTTCACTTTCCATATAGTGATTTCACTAATTATTTAATGTTGAATTGGAAGCAAATTATCACATGAACCTATTCCTACCAGAGATGGGTATCAGTCTACAGATATTCACTTCAAGTGGATGCAGTAGAATAGTCATGTTCCAGGACTAGAGATGAGAACTAACATCACAAGATGACAATTCAAACTCAGCTTTAGAAAATCTAGAAATTGTATAATGCAATTTTCTAACAGTTGTAATGAATTTACATGTAATATTCTAGAGTAACTAGACCATTGTCAAATAACTCATTTTGCTGAACAAAATTAAGTTTCAGCTCATCTCGGAGTTGATGTAGAAGAAACTGCCAGATAGTACTGCTTAAGACCAGCAGTGGGAGTGCAACTCTGTCATTGGCTTACATGTGGAAACTTGTGACAATGTTGTCATATTATGGGGATACTTTGTGACATGTCAAACATTATTGTGAGAAGTGACACTATCAACAAATTAGTCCATAAGGCATAGTGTCGTACAATTAGCCAATGTTTTCCTTTACTGTCTAGTTCTTAACTCACTCCTTTTCTAAAGGTTGCGAAATGGGCTAGGATATAATTTGAGGCAGGAACAAGTTTGTTGGTATCTCATGGAATTGTTACGTTGTATCAGACAGAAATTGGCATGTTTCATGATGCATGGCATTGGCATGATATTCTGTATGCACATCATGAGCAAGCGATTAATTTAATGTTGATATTGCACGTAAAGGTTGCTGGATATCATTGACAAACAGAGATTGGTTAACATTTTCAATAATGCCACAGGTGCAAGTGTTAATTTGTGATCCTCTCCTGTTCTGACTGAAATAAGCCCTCTTAGCTTCAGTAGTATTGAATCCATCACTAGTTTATCTGCATAGGTAAAGGCCAGGCCATCCAGTGAATAGTTACTTAGCTATCACAAGAGACTGAAGTTAATAAAGCCTTAAGCCTGCAGACAAAATACACACATTCCACGAAAGAGACCTTTCTTAGTTTGTTCGGCAACTCCAAAAATAATCTGCGCTTGATTTTATTTCTAAACAACGAAATTCAGTATGAGATTACAAGGTAATTAAATGTTTGAGATATCTGTGTTAGTTTACAAAATCTGCAAAGAAAAAGTCGAACATTCAGCACTAAACATGGTGTACAATTAGTATTTGCTATGTTCGTTAACTAAATTCTAAAAATACATGTTGGAATTTGAACCTACAACCTCTCATTTTGATCAATTATCCCCAATGTATTTGCTTGGTTAGTTGATGGGTCACTCAACCAAATTTACTGAGAAATGTTGGCGGAAAGATATGCTGTTATCAGGAGGCAAGAAATCTGCAAGGGGATCCAGATCGGTTGAGTGAGTGGACAAAATCTTGGAAGATAGAGTTGAACAGTTACTGGAGGCAGTTCAATAGACATTCAAAAGGCTGATTCCTAGGATGAAGAGGTTGACTTATAAAGAATGATTGAACAGGTTAAGCCTTTATTTGCGAGAGTTTACAGAATGAGGGGTGATCTCATTGAGATGTACAAGATTCAAAAGGTGTTTCCTCAAGTTGCGGGATCTTAAATTTGAGGACCTAGTTAAAGAATCTAATTTCAAAACGAGATGGGAAAGAACTTTTTCTCCCAGAGGATAAAAAGTGTTGTGATGCTTTACCAAAGAGCTGTGGAGGCAAAACAAGACATTTAAAAAGGTTAAGATTTTTGAAATATTGTGGAGTTAAGAGTTATGAGGAGCTGGCACCAAAAAGCATTTCAGCCTGGGGCAGATCAGCCATGATTTTGTTGAATGGTGGGCACGCTTGAGAAGCTAAATGGCCGATGTCTGCTCCTCTTTCCTGTATTCCTATGTTCATGCAGATTTGGGTCATCAAGGTTCCAGCCCCAAGACAGCACTTGGAGTACACACGTTCTAGAGTGAAACATCTGTGCAGTGTGAAGAGAGCATTCATTTATATAGGTGGACTTCTTGGGATGCAACTTACTTCAAAGCTTAATCCATCTTTATTTATTCGCTATTCCAAGTGAATTAGTCACATGATCTAAATATATATTTTTAGGACTAAATTTCAATGTTCCAGCAATAATTGTGTGTCTTAATTCAGGTTATGAGACAATTCCTTTTCAGTACAAAAAAACTCTTCAATTATTTACAGTAATCTGAATTTGATTGGTTAGTTAGGTGGGTAGTTAGAGTCTCATGGTAATATCTGAAGCCAAGCAAAAGCTTATCCCAGTTTCCTAGCCAGCATTCCTGCTTAGATCAACATCCTCAAATACAAATTACCTGGTCACTCCACTCATTATTATTTGTGTTAATTGGTACACCCAAAAAGACCACTGCATAATCACTGAACTTGTTAAATTAAAAACCAGTGTTAAAAGTCAAAATACAATGAAAAATATATGGGGTCACGATAGAAACAACAGGTCAGGTTCCAACGGTCTTTTCTTTTGGCAGAGCTGGATTTACTACTTTACATTATCAATAATTCTTGTAGATAATGGTCATGTTACAGATAAATACGTTCAGCAATGATCTCTAAGTTATGAAAAGATTGTCAGAAAACCTTGGAAGGTTTAGATATGCTCAAATTTAAAAGGACCAAACAAAAAATTCATTCAAGGATGATTTAAAACAAAGGTCTTTGTGACCCCGATCCCTGATGCTTCGATACTTGAATAGAATCGTGGCAATTTACTTAAAGCCAGCTCAAGAGACAAATCAAAACCAGGCTACCACAGGCCTCTCAACCCAACATCCATTCTGAAATGTTGTGAGAAGGAATCATAAGAGATGTCTTTTAGAAAGAGATGGGGCATGGAACTGCACATTAGAAATTCACAGCATTTTTTGAAAGTAAGTTATGGCGACCAAATTAAAATTAACTTTTTTTTAAATGGAAGCCATGAAGGCAATGGAAAAGGGCAATCCAGGAAGCATTGGCAATATTGCTATTATCCTCATTGAGACCAGCAACATTTTGTTTTATTAAGTGACAGAGAAAACATCCCAGTTATTTACTGAAAGAATGAAGCCAGTATATTCCAGTTTAAAACAAATGAATTTTTACTGTGCAAGTGTCAAACAAAGCAAACACTAGATCCTATCCTAGTAACCAGGTTTACTTCAAAACCAATAATTAACACATTTCAAATATGAACAGGCAAATTGCACTAATATAAATTATGCATTAAATGGCAGATACAATGAGGACATGCCTTAGAAATTGGCTCGACAGGCTATATAGCTTACGCATAATCAAAACCAATTATCAAATCCTTCAAAACTCATCTTCCTCACAAAGTGTTTCAACCCTTCTCTGAAAGGATTTAGCCGAATCCTGACAGCTGCACACAACTAACCAACTACTACGGTTACGGACTTTCCAAGTAAGGCACATTTTTACAAAACCTCATGAACTCTGCTGCTGAGGGCCAAGATGCATTAACGTTATCTTAAAGTAACAAACAACTGCAGCAAATATGTAATGGTCAATTCCCAGTTTGTGTGTCTGGACTGCCTTCTTCAGCATTTCTGTAATGTACCCCTGGGATTGTACAAGCTCTGATGGCTGTGTGTCCAAATATTTGGCATCAACCAGTTTCAGTTCCCAGAAATGCTGGTTTCCAAACTTGCTTGTTTTCTTGTTTTCCCTTTTCCATTAGTTGTGTCTTAAAAGTACCAGTTTGAAACCCTGGATTTTATTATGACCTGCAATTCCAGAAAGCCACCAACAAAATACTTCACTTTAAGAGTCTTGAGTGAAATTTAGACAAGTTGGGTGAGTGGCCAAAAATGATAGCTGCAGTATAAGTATGAAGTTGTCCACTTCAGTAAGAGAAATAGAATGGCACAATATTATTTAGATAGTGATAGATTAGTTTATGTAACAAGGGACTTGGATATTTTTATACACCAAGTAGGCAGATGCAGCAAGTGGTCTGGAAGGTGAAATAGAAATTTGGTCATCACTGCAAAAAGGTTTGAGTAAACTAAGAAAGTCTTACTGCAGCTGCACAAATCTTGCTGAGACCATACCTGGAGTAATGTGTACAGTTTCTATATTTAAGAAAAGATTTTCTTGCTTTTGATACAGTGCACCTGTAAGGGACTAGGCCAGATCACTCAAAACATTTTTGTTTCGGTAAATGTACAGTGAAAATTACCCGGAGTATGTTAGGTTGACTAGCAGATTTTAAATCAGACAAAAATTTATTCACAAAATTACAGAATGAAACATAAAAAACAGAATATAGAATACCCACAGAATTCAGTCTATCCAGACTTAATTATGCTGTTTCAAAAATACACAACAGTTCCAATATGCAAACCCCTCAAACACAAAACAAGAAAAAAAACAAAGGTTTATAGGTCGAAGTTTGAAGGAGATAGAGACTCACAGCCTGTTTCCACACAGCTCCACTACTGAACTGACTCAAACAATACTTCAGTCTTTCAGACTGACCACTCCCCTCCCATTATTCAGGTTACTTCTAAAACATGAAAGCTTTGGCCTAAAGTCTCATTTGTTTACTTGTAGGCAAAAAGACGTCCCAATACCCTTTTCATCTCTGTACCAAACCAGTTGATTCGAAGCCTGGAGTGTTTTACAACTCCTCTGTGGAAAAAAAAACCAAGGACACTGTATCCTTGCGAAAAGGAACAGCTTTAAGTGAAAAAAGGACCAGCTTCGTGATACCTCCTCCCTTAATAAAAGAACCATTAATATCTAAAAATGGCTTCATTTTTAAAACCCCTTAAAAAAATTGGTTCGTAATCTAAAACACACATACACTACACTGACTATACACATGCAAACATGCACAATCACATTCGAATTCAGGCTGTGGCACACCTGCCACCGAACGCCTCAATATCTCATCCGAGTCTCGACAATGCATTGGCAATCAGGTTTTCGTGATCTGCCACAAGCACAATTGTCAACTTATGTGGCTGCAACAACAAGCTCCATTTAAACAGTCTGGCATTTTTGTCCTTTAATTTCTCCACAAATACTAATGGGTTATGATCAGTGTATACTATTGTCTCAGATGCATTACTGGTAATATAAACACTGAAATGTTGTAATGCCAACACCAAGCTCAAATTCTCTCTCTCCACCATTGAATATTTCTGCTGATGAACGTGCAACTTCCTGGAAAAATACCTGAAGGGTCTTTCTATCCCCTTGTTATCCTCCTGCAGGAGCACCGCACTGACACCCACATCACTGGCATCGAGAGGTACCTTGAAAGGCTTTGTGTAATCAGGTGTGGCTAATACTGGGATTGAAGTTAACAGGTTTTGGACTGTCAAATGCCTTTGGATAGTCCACTGAAACTTCTTGCTCTCTTTTTAAAACAATTCAGTGAGTGAAGCAGCCATACTACTAAAGTTCCACACAAACGTTTGGTAAAATCCACTCAATCCCAGGAACCGTATTACTGCTTTTTTCACTGTGTGAGAAATGCCCCAATTACATTAGTTTTCACATTGTCTGTGTCTATTAACAGAGCCGTTGAAAGTGACTTGGCTTTGGCAAATTCACTTTTAGTTAGGCTTACCATCAAGCTTGCCTTCTGAAGTCAATCAAACAAGTCCAATAAATGCTGTAAATGCTCCTTCCACGAGTGACTAAAAATCACCCGAATAAACATCACACAGTTGGGTAATCCTGCAATGACCTTATTTGTTAGTCTCTGAAATGTGCCTGGAGCGTTTTTCATACCAGATGGCATGACTTTGAACTGACATAGTCCATTTGGCATAATCAAAGCCGAAATTGCTTTTGCTTTCTCTGACTGAGGTACTTGTGAATAACCTTGGAGCAAATCCAACTTAGAAATCTAAGTTGCTTGTCTCACCTTTTCAACATAGTTCTCCAACCGTGCAATTGGATATGCATCAGTCTTCGTAATGGCATGGACTTTGCAATAGCCCACACAGAAGCGTTGGGTACCATCTGGCTTTGGCACTATGACTATGGGTGAGCTCCAGTCACTGTAACTCACTTAGATTATGCCATCTTGGAGCACGCATTCTATCTCCTTATGAACCTGTGTCAACTTTAGAGGGTTATGCCTACAAGGATATTGCTTAATCGGAACAGCATCTCCAATATCTACACCATGCACAATTAGATTGGTACTTCCCAGTTTATTTCCGCATATCTCCACATGTGATAGTTATAGCTCTTTCAGGTCATTTCGATTTTCTTATGGAAGTTAATTCAATAATTCATCCAGATTTTTGACAATTTGCTCATTGTCAAATTTGACTTGAGTAATGTCCAATTCAGAATTCTCTGAACTTAGTTCTTCCTTCTGTGCTGTAATCATCAACACCTGCCCCTCTTGCCTTCCTACCCTGTCAAAATACCTTTTGAGCATACTCACATGACACACTGAGATTTCTTCCTGTCTGGAGTCCCTATCAAGTAGTTCACCTCAATCAATTTCCTTTTGATTTGATAAGGTCCACTAAACCTTGCTTTTAAAGGTTTACCTATTACTGGATCTAACACCAATACCTTATCCACAATGGAAAAATTACAAATTTTTGATTTCTTATCCGCTTCTTGTTACATTGCATGTGGTGATACTTTTAAATGCTGTCTAGCCAACTCCCCAGCTCTACTTAGTTGTTCTCTAAAATTTGAGTCCAAAATTTTAGTCCAAATGGGTGATCTCTGAATTCTGACTTGCTAATTTCTGCTTAATCAATTTTAACAGTCTGTTTACTTCATGCCCAGAAATTAATTCAAATGGACTGAACTTGGTCAATTTATTTGGTACATTCATTTGGAACTCCCTTACCCCAATCATCTGAATAATCCTGACTTTAAGCCCTCAACATGGTATGTGGCGTTTGATGCCACCTTGTTCACGCTCCCTGCGATTCTGGATGGTATGCAGTAGATCTGAATTGTTTTATTCCCAAGCTATCCATAACCTCCTTGAATAACTTGGATGTGAAGTTTGACCCTTGATCTGACTGGATCTCTATTGGTAGCCCGAATCTAGTACAAAATTTCAGTAATTCTTCGATAACCCTTTTAGCTGTGATATTATGTAATGAGATTGCCTCAGGAAATCGAGTCGATACTTCCATTATTGTCAATAAATAATGATTCTCACTTTTTGTTTGCAAATCAATCAAGACTCTTGTGACAAGTTCCTCAAAGCTGGAATAGGGATTAAAGATGCAGGTTTTATTACTGCCTGTGGTTTTCCGAATACCTGACATGTATCACACGTCTAGCAAAATTCGACCATCCTTGTCTTGTTTAGCCTGTGTTTTCCTCATTTCTAAAAGACCTCCAAGTGGTAGCTCATGTGCCACTTGTAGCACCTCCTTTCTAAACGCTAGTGGCAAAACAATTTGATTAACTTATCCCCATTTCTCATGCGCTTGAATGTGTGATGGTCTCCATTTCCTCATTAAGACATCATTTGTTAAGTATTAACACACAGGGATGCACTCTCCTTTCATGTGTATGCCTTCTGATACAACTGGGATAAAGTGAGGACTGTAGATGCTGGAGATCAGAGCTGAAAAATGTATGTCTGCTGCGCTTTTCTGATACAACTGCTTTAAGTTCTCATCTTCTGATGTAACTCAATAGGCTTAGCAGAGCGAAAGATACTTGCAGGTTTACCATTTTGATTCTTCTCTGTCCCACTTACCTGATCAAAAAAGTCTCAGATAACATTATGTCAGCTTTATCTATGCCTTTTCATCTCCCCTGCTTCAACTTGTGACTCTAATCTCATTAAGACACAATCTGGGAAGACTCCTGGATAAATATCCTGCATTTCTTTTGCCTGCATCTCCACTGGATTTTCAAATGGAGTAGGCACCATACCACTTGTAATTCAGCTAAATCATTTGCAAGGACAAATTGTATTACTGGAGCTGAGAGTTTATCCAGTGCTCCTACCACAAATTTTCCACTCTTCTCTGGACACTCTAGCCTCACTGTACATAATTAAGTGCTTTTTGACTCACCGTGAATTCCTGATAGCATTGTTTTTCTGTCAATAGTCCTTCAGGAGTACATATCTCCTCACTCTTCACCATTACAGACTGAGAGGATCCTGTGTCCCCATATACTGTAACCTCTTTACCTGCTATTTCTGGACTGTGCAAATAAACTTTACCCTTGCATGTATATTTTTTAAGCAGATCTGGCACTTTATCCTTAACCAACATCCGATCAACTTGTACACTGAGGCAGTTGTCTAACTTCCCTTGTGTTTTCTATTACCAGTCCAACAAGACTTCCAAGCTTGGTCCTGTTTTCCAACATCTGGCTTTCTCCTTGCCCACCAACATTGATTTCACATGGCCCACTTTATTACAATGAAAACACCAGCGTGCTTTTTACCTTTGTGCCCTTCAAGGGTTTCTTTTTTACCCTGTGTTAAGTTATCCTTATGATCTTCACTGAGATCTGACTTTCCCTTCCCACATGAGGGTTTCTCTTTGCCCCAATTTCTATCCCTTATGGACTGAAATGGATTCTGGAAGCTAAACTGTGTTTTATGGACTTACTTATAAATGACCACTTCAACTGCTAACCTTGCCATTTTAACTTTCTGCTCTCCCCCCGACTTGCCTTCAACCTTGTCCATCTATTTCTGCTGACTTCCCTTTATAAGTAGTAAAAAATGAGGTCTGCAGATGCTGGAGATCACAGCTGAAAATGTGTTGCTGGTCAAAGCACAGCAGGCCAGGCAGCATCTCAGGAATAGAGAATTCGACGTTTCGAGCATAAGCCCTTCATCAGGAATGATTCCTGATGAAGGGCTTATGCTCGAAACGTCGAATTCTCTATTCCTGAGATGCTGCCTGGCCTGCTGTGCTTTGACCAGCAACACATTTTCAGCTTTTTCCCTTGAAGTGTCAGTTTCAAACACGCTTTTTTATTCTTTCTCTTCCGCTAAAGCCCCTCATTCTTTTTCTTTCTCATTTGCTTTTAATTGTAACTCAAAATGTTTCATTTCTGCTGCCCTTACCTTCCCTTGCCTCACAATCAAGCGGCTCCATTAGCAATTGAATTCTTGTGATCTCTGTAGATCTTGATGGCGTTTCCAGCAAATTTAAATGCTGAGCTACGACTGAAATAATCTCTCCTCACAGAAAGAGGCAACTCAGAATGCAGCTTGTCTGCTAACTCCTGTAGCTAGTTCTTATTCACCTCTGGTAAAACTTCCAAAGTCACCCCATCCACCTCCGGAAATCTCTTGGTGACTAAAAGAGCCATTACTATCCCAAGCTTTGTCTACCCAACCAAACCAACACCCAAAACAAAGACATGAGCACCTACCACTTGCTGTTTAGACTCTGCAAAGAGCCACAAACCTGTTATGGACTTGGCCAGACCACTCAAAACATTTTGAAGCTGGCAGCCCAGACCGTAACTTTGCTATTTGTTTCGGTAAATGTACAGTTAAAAATTACCTGGAGTAAGTTAGCTAGGTTGACTACCAGGTTTTAAAACAGAAAACTTTATTCATAACATTATGGAATCAAACACAAAGAATAGAATAACGAATAACCACGGAACTCTATACAAACTAGACTTAATTATGCGGTTTCGAAAATACACAACAGTCCCAATAAACAAAAATGAAACAAAGGCTTACAGGTCGAAGTTAGAAGGACAGAAGGAGATAGAGTCTAGTAGCCTGTTTCCACACAGCCCACTGCTGAACTGACTCAAACAGGACTTCAGCTTTTAGGACTGACCACTCCCCTTTTATTATGCAGGTTACTAAAACGTGGAAGCTTTGGCCTAACGTCTCATTTGTTTACATATAAACGAAAAGGCCTCCCAATTGCCCATTTTCATCTCCATACCAAATCAGTCGATTCAGAGCCCGGATTGTTTTATGACTCCTCTGAGAAAAACCTAAGAGGCAATTTTTTCATGCAAGGGATGGTCCGTGTTTGGAATGAGCTGCCAGAGTAAGTAGTGGAGACTGGTAGAATTACAACATTTAAAAGGCATCTGGATGGGTTTATGAAGAGGGAAGGGTTTAGAGGGATATGGGCCAAGTGCTGGCAAATGGGATGAGATTAATTGAGGATATCTGGTTAGCATACATGAGTTGGACCGAAGGGTCTATTTCAGTGTTGTATGTCTCTATGACAGATTCTATGACTTGATGTATCGTAAGGTGTGAACTAATGGATCAATCCATAGTTTAATTATAGCAGCTGAATATTATCAACAACCTAAGTGACTTGTCTGAAAACGCCCACTCTCATCTGATCTTGGTAGCTAAGCACACTCAGGTTTGATTAGTTTTTGGATGAAAAACCACCTGGGAATACATAGTGCAGTAGAATTTGGGTGCCCTCTTGAGACTCTGTGGTCATGTCTTGGTCCCTAGACAAAGATGCTCAGGTTCAAATTCCACCTAGTCCAGAAGTGTGTAATAACATCTCTGAACAGGTTGGTTAGAAAAATAGGTTCAATATTTCAAAAAATAGTGTTTAATCACAGGACTCTTGTGGCACAGTTGTATTATCCCTATCTCTGAGCCACAAGAGTTGAAGTCTTACCTGCTCCCGAAGTGCGTAATAGCATTTTTTTTAGATTAGATTAGATTAGATTACTTACAGTGTGGAAACAGGCCCTTCGGCCCAACAAGTCCACACCGACCCGCCGAAGCGAAACCCACCCATACCCCTACATTTACCCCTTACCTAACACTATGGGCAATTTAGCATGGCCAATTCACCTGACCCGCACATCTTTGGACTGTGGGAGGAAACCGGAGCACCCGGAGGAAACCCACGCAGGCACGGGGAGAACGTGCAAACTCCGCACAGTCGCCTGAGGCGGGAATTGAACCCGGGTCTCTGGCGCTGTGAGGCAACAGTGCTAACCACTGTGCCGCCCACTTCTGAACTGGTTGGTTAGTAAATAACTCGTGTGTCATCATTCATGAAAGGCAAGTTGTGAAGGGTCATCTGAATTGCTTTTGAATACATTTTGACTAACATTGAAGATGGTGCTGTGCATCATAAATTTATTTGAGACTTAATAAAGTGTACGAGAAGTGATTTTTCCTTCTGGTAATACATATATAACATTATCTTCATTTATAATGGAACTGCTTCAGCCTGACAATATTTGAGGCATCATTGACAAAACGGGCAGTTAAGCTGTCCTTGGGCATATTGCAATGTTCATGACTTTTAGCATTGACTGTGCTGAGATTTTCTATCCCCACAGGTTGTGGCCAAGACACATTCAAGCTTGCATAATAACTGTTAAAAAAAAATGACAAACACAAACACTGTATGCTGACAAAAGAACAGTATGGAAGCAACACACAAATATTAATATGCCTGGGAAAGGTGAAAATAGGGATTTAGGGACTGTCAATTGCAACACTTCAGTTATTCTTCTGGATCTTCATTGAAATGCTTATACCAAAATCCTGTAATTTGAAAAGTATTGCAAAACATGTCTGCAATACAGAGGCTTCACCTCCCAAAACGAAACTGAAAATCATGATGCACCACACTACTCTCGGAATCAACGTATAGATGGAAGTTCAAAATGCCTTGCCATGATGGATTGAGAACCCCTCTAGTAAAAAATGAGGTCTGCAGATGCTGGAGATCACAGCTGCAAATGTGTTGCTGGTCAAAGCACAGCAGGCCAGGCAGCATCTCAGGAATAGAGAATTCGACGTTTCGAGCATAAGCCCTTCATCAGGAACCCCTCTAGCCTAACTGCTCCAAAATGATTCACTAAGTTCGGGAGGGGAGCAGGCAAGGCAAGAGAAGTGGAAACAGTTAAAGGTTCTCTGTAAGTAGCAAGGCATTCAAAAAAACTTGATGGCCTTTTCTTTCAGCCATTTACAATTAGTACAGCTTAAATTTGTGATTGTAGCACATCGTAAATGAAAATAAGATCAAGCCTTTTCAACAGGATTCACTTATATGAGATAATGAGCATGGCTCAATGCTCCTTGTTCTGCAAAAACAAAACGTAGCAAAGGAAAAAATGTACATACAATCAAGGCATGGTATTTTAAACACCTTTTTAGTGGCAGGATACTCTAGCCATGTAATATGTTTAAGCACCTTGAGGCATCTTGATGAAAAGGCATTAAATAAATGGCAATTATTGATTGCATTCAGCTTTATGCAAATATTTTTTAAAAAAATAAATAGTGATATGCAGATAAATCTGGGTATCCTTGCACACAAATCAAAACAGAAATTCTAGTACAACGTGTGTTTAGGAAAACAAATGGAACATTATCATTCATAACAATGTAATTACATAAGGCTTTGTAGAGGTAACATTTGGTTAACAAGAGTACATTTTTGATCATCTTACCATAGGAATGAGACATTTGCCCAACAGGGAGTGGAGGAAAGTTCACTTGATTGATTCCTGGGATGGTGAAGGAGGAGCAAATGCCTAGGCATGAAAGATTGAATCGACTAGGCTTTTACTTTCCAGTTACGAAAGTGTTTGTATTGAAGTGTCTGAAATTCTTAAGCAGCTTGACAGGAATACTGCAAGCAGTATATTTTGTCAGACTGTCACCTCAGTCATTTAAGACTGAAACTAAGAGAAAGTTCCTCATTAAAAGGATTGATAACTTTTGGAATTTTCTACCTGCAGAGGCTGGGGATATTCAGTTACAAAGTACATTGAAGACTGAAATTTATAGATGTCAGCTCAGGAGTTTAATCAAAGGATACAGAAATAGTATGGGAAGCTAGAATTGAATTGGAAGATCACCATGCCATTAATGAATTGTGCAGCAATTATGAATCGCCAACTCTTCGTATTTTTCATCATCTTAATTAATATTGCTATTTTGAAAAAAAAATTAAGAGGTGACTGAAATCTCACTCCATCTCAAAAGACAAGGTATGCCACCTGCACTTGAGATGTGTGCTCTCTATTGTTCCTTTAGTGCCTGATGAACAGGAATGAATGAAAAGTTTGGCTAAAATAGTATTTACCTTCCTGAAGTTTGTACAGAAAATGCAAATGGCAGTTTTTAAGTTGTCCACCAATAAAAGAATTCAAGTCCTAGAATTATGCTATTTAAACATTCATTTCCGAACTATTTAGTGTAGTTATATTGAAGTATTCCCAGTTGTGCAAAGTAGTTGTATGTTACCGAAGAACCAAGAGTGGAATTGCAGCCATACCACATCAAATAACTTTAAACACACTTTTACAAACATAAGAACTTGAAAGACTAACACTTTGCTCGATTATTGGATAGTGTGATTTTATGATAATGTATCAAATGCTAATAGCTAACAGTATTATCCCAATGACAAAAGATTTGTGAATGCAAACATTTCCTTCAAAAATAAGCTGGTGTCCAACTAGATAACAATTTAATGGCCTACGCATGTTTGGTATTGTTATCAAGTTTGTCCAAGAAAGAAAGTTGACTATCCATCAGCAGAGAGTGAGATCTGAAGATGATAATATTCAATGTAATTTAGTCAGTGCTACTTTTGAAAATTGCTATTTTACATTCACCCCTCCACATTTCAATCAGTGAAAATGAGGTAGCTGGAAAGTTTACTTAGATTAGATTTTAGGTAATCATATGAAACATGAACAATTTATTCAAAAGGACAGAACTTAACAACATGCTTGGAGACAGCTTTTGACTGTTAGCATTAAGCTATATGGTTTGTTCTGCTTTCCCTCAACTTCAGTGAAAAAAGCATTTGTTAAAAACAAAGTCCTTCTTACCCTATCTTCAAGTCTGGTCACTTGCTCCTTGTAATAAGCATTGAGCTTTTGCAGTTCTTTTTCCTTTTCTTCCAATTGTTTTGTCTGAAAGTGGAAAGAAAATGGTTATTTGTAATTCAGCGAGTAAACACATTCGTGCCTCTATTGTACAGTTAAAAAGCTTGGGTGCCTTTAAATTGCAGGAATAAAGTACGGGATATGCACATTTGTTGGTGGTGCAGATACACAAGGCTCACTGCAAAGTTTCACATTTACCACAATGAAGGTGATGGTCAATTTTCTGACACTCTCTCTTTTAAAGTTTGGATTTCACTGTCAGAGAACACAGTGAAGAGCTCTACTTTTCTGAGTAGAGAGTAGGAAACATTAACTCAATGCTATATGCCTGGACAAGTGTCACCCAGCACTTACATTCAAACTGAGTTATGAAAGGAAGATTACAGTCAGAACTCATTAAAATTATGCACAATGGAATGACAAATGAGAAACATTTTATGTTCAAGTGTCAAATTTGAAAGAATCTCTTTGTTCAACATCAAATAATGACAACACAATTGGAGAAACAGACTGGACAAATGACTGAGCTTGATAGTGAAACACAAATGAGTTAACATCC
The DNA here is from genome assembly GCF_020745735.1 of Hemiscyllium ocellatum. Taxonomy (NCBI): domain Eukaryota; kingdom Metazoa; phylum Chordata; class Chondrichthyes; order Orectolobiformes; family Hemiscylliidae; genus Hemiscyllium; species Hemiscyllium ocellatum. The sequence continues at coordinate 15,361,025 of NC_083423.1, forward strand.
ACACAGATGCAGCCAGTAAATCATTTATTTGTAGTTGAGCACAGTAATTTCTACTAGTTAATTCTGACATGCACATAACACTCATATTTGATAAAACATGGCAAAATCAAAAATGATGGTAAGCACATCCCTCAAATACTGAACCCAAAACGGTAATTCTGATTTCTCTCCACAGATGCTGCCAGACCTGAGATTTTCCAGCAATTTGATTTTGTTTCCAAAAATCGGGCACTATTTAGGGCAATTCCACAGATCCCTTTGCAAAGAAATGGGTGAATAAATGACACAAGCAATGTTTAGGGAACAGCAAATTTCCAGTTACTTTCACCTCCTTTTGCCAGATCTCCACCATCTTTTCTTCATTCATCGAATGTGACTGTTGCTCACTGGGACAGCATTTATTGCCCATTCCAAATTGTCATTGAAAAAGCAATGATAATTTCTTGAACTATTACAGTTGCTGTGACACTCAACCCCATATATCTTCTAGAACTAAAACACAAAACAAATTGTTTCTGTTGCTACTGATGCCACACACAGACCTCGAGTGTTTCTAGTATTCTCAGCTTTTCTGTTACATTAATAACAACTGCAGAAATTTGTCCTAAGGCTTTTGACCTTACTTTTTCACTATCTGACAGTGACACCAATGGACTGGCATTTAATCCAAGGATGGCAACACCTTGTAACGCCTTCCTTAAAATGCTTATTCTGATGTACCACAAAGAGAATGGAATGAACAGGAAGAGAGTGAATCTTACAAAGCCCAACTCTACACTCCGATGTATCTGATAATTGATGAATTTTTCTTTGAATTACAATGAACAGGTCTTGTGCTTTCCATTTATCTAGTCAGACATTTACATAGTTAAGCTCAAATACTTGGCAAATGATAGTTTAAGAAAATATAGATGACATTAGGCAAAGTACATTTTTTGTCCACTTCAAATTGTCCTGAGGGAAAGATAAGAATCTTCTGAAGATGGTTCTAAGATTTTAGAAGAATAACAGATGATTTTATTGAAACACAGGATTCTTAAGAGGCTTGACAGGGTAATGCTGAGAGGATGTTTCCATTCAGGGAAACATCGAGGGCTATGAAGCACAGGTTAAGGATAAGACTGCGACAAGGAGGAATTTCTTCTCTCAGAATTGAAGGTGTCTGAAGCTTGCCAGAGACAGCTGTGGGGGCAATGCCTTAGTGTATATTTAAGGCTGAGATGGATAGATTCTTGGTCAGTTGGGGAAATCAAGGATTACAAGCAAAGAACAAGAAAATGGACGCAAAGAATATTGGATTCCATCATGATCCTATCAAATGGCAGAGCACACATGAGGAGCCAAGTGGCTTACTCCTGTTCTTATTTTTTATGGTCCTAAAGTCAACCACATATCACAAGAAAAGCGCAGTAGTTCAACAATTTTATGCTCTCAAATAATAAGCTAGCACATATTAGACTTACTCAACTCCATTTCACAACTAGTCATGATGGGACTGGAACTTGGAACCACTGGGCTCCCAGCCTGTTGCCACAAAATCATATTATCATACCTCGAATACTGGACATGAGAGGACGTAAAGCTGGAAGTTTAAAGGGAGACATTGATGCAAACTAAAAGTAGTGATTAAAGTTGAGTGAGTAGGAAAATTCAGATCTAGTTTATGAATATACATGAAGTTGTAGAAACAGAGAAAACAGAAATAAGAGAGTACTATTTAAAGGTTGATGATCAAAGAGACCTAGTCTGTCCTTGTGAATTAGTTATTGCAAGTATACATGCATTGCAGCAAGCAGTTAGGAAGGGAAAAAGCATGCTGGCCTTCATTGCAAGAGAATTTGAGTTCAAGAACAAGGATGTTGCAGTGCCGCTGTACAGGGCTTTTGTGTGATCACATCTGCAGTATTATGTGCAGTTTTAGTCTCCTTACCAATAAAAGGATGTACTTGACAGAGAGTGAGTGCTGCAGAAGTTCACTGGACTAATTGATGGGATGACAGATTTATTGTATAAGAGATAAGGTTTGATCAACTGGATGTGTTTTAATTAGGATTAAGAAGAAGAAGAGGTCTCATTCTAACATGTGAGATTCTGACAGCATTGGACAGACTGGATGCTGTGATAAAGAGCGTCTGTGACATGATGACGTTTCCACTGGCCACAGGATGCACAACGATGGATGATGGATCTGAATAAGTGATGGCCCATTTTGGATTGAAATGAGGAGCAATGTTTTCATACAGTGGTGAATTCATGGAAACCTCTACCACAGAAAAACTTGTGCAGGTTAAGTGATTGAACATGCTCACAAAATATATAGGGAGATTTCTCGAAGCTGAAGGTGACAAAGGTGTATGATAGAATGGATGCGATGGGCCAAATGGCCTACCTTGGTCATGTTTTCTATCTTTCTATCCTTATGCACAAAAAGGAGGGACAATCACCTTAACATTTTCTGAATGATCAGAAAAGGCACAAAAATGTTTGAAGGTTTGGAATAAAACAAAGTAATGGAGAAACTCATCAGAACTGACAGCATCTATCTCAACCACAGATACAGCCTGATCTGCTGAATTTCTTCAGTACTTTGCTTCATTTCAGATTTCTAGCTTCCTCAATAAGTTGTTTTTATTTAAATGTCTGAAATTGTTTATAATGAACTTTTTCTAAATCTAGATCATCATTATGGGACAAAGATAAACCAAATAGTACAAAACCACTTAGCAAAGAGCAAAAACTTATTTAGTTCCTCATTTCTGTTATATTCCTCCTCTGAAAGCAACAATTGAGAGCCTGTTTTTTAAAAACAAAGTTTTGAGATGGAGCATATTAAGTAGGTCAAGATGGAAATTCAAAGCAATGATGGAGTTTTCCAGTTCGGAGCTGAGAGCAATTTTATTATTCACTCACGTGGCTACATTTCATCTGGAAACCATTAAAGTGTGGCGTAAATTACAGTTAAACTTGAAGCTGTTCCCACGTGAGATACACCTTTCCGAGCACCAGTCATTGGTTACTGATCAGAAATACAACTTGTATTTATTTGCCTCCCTAGCTTATGAAGCTCTTTGAGATATTCCTCAAGACTTTGCTGGCTATCTCAGAATAATTTGGACCTTCTTCTTTGAACAGCTCAGCATCATAGGTGGATCTACTCACCAAAATCAATTTTCCATCTCAATTTGAAGATAACAAATGCTCATCTTTAAAAAAAGATACTGCAGTGGTTTTACTTCACCATATAAAATCCAAATGTAAATGAAGCTCTTCAAGTGTTGACTTAATGAAAAGAATTCAAGCTTGATCACATTTTCCACAAATATAAACATCACACAGAAAAAAAATTAGCTAATACTGAGTGTTTAAATGATCTGAAACTGGCACTTCAGTTGTGAGCGTGAGTTTGCAATAAGAATTAAGTGCTACAGGATGAACCAACCAGAATTCAAGAAAATAATTTGTACTACCTTTTGTGAACTGGATGAATAAGCACGTTGAAAGCATAGCAAAGCTTGCAATCTGCCATTCCATTTACAGGGTGATTGTGTCTCAAAGCAACCAATTGGCCTAAATTACACTATTAAGCAAAAATGTTTTACTCAGCTACATGATGGGAAGCAAATCGATTTGAAGCACTGAAAGAAAAAGAAGTTTTATTATAAAGATAATACCATGTAATATCTTTATTCTGTAAATTTGTAGCAAATTTGTCAACCGCTTGTGCACTATATTGCATTGAAGCAAGTATTTTTCAGTCTGGGAAATGTGGTTTATTTGGAACTGCTGATGAAGCTGGGAAAGAACAGTTCCATTTATATACTTATTGAACAGAATGGGTTCGTACAATTAATGTGACAACATACATATTTTCAAACATGTATTTTCAGCATATGCTACCCCTGGGAAGTTCAGCAATTATTGCCCATTGCTAATTGCCCTGAAGTGACAGTGATGCTGATTGTACAAAGCCAGTTAACGAATAGGACAGACTATTTTGTACATGTTGAGCATTGCACAGATTTATCTTAATTCAAAGTCCTGTTTAACTTAATGGAGTTAAAGAGTGATTTGAAAAACACTGTTCTGACCTACCTTTCACACTTTTGCTTGTGAAGACCTCGACTTGTTCCAGTATACTCAATGCCCTACTGGAGTGTATGTTGTTGTTTATGAATTTGTGTTGATTTCCAACTGACTTTGGTCCATTTATGCAAAAAGCTCTTGTTTCTCCTTTTCTTCTTTGCTCTTCCTCATGACCCAGTAATGTGCAACAATCTCATATCGAAGGAGAACTGGTAACTTCACTGCCAAAACTCTGAAAGCTCATTCTAAACTGAAAGGGAGGGAATTACTCTGGTTTTGGATTTTTCTTCCGTCTTTTCTATTTGCACTATTGCTTTGTAGCTGATCTTTTCTCTTGAAAATTCAAATAATTGGCAAGTTGTTTGCAACAGGATTTATTGTTAATACAAAAAAATGCACAAAATGAAATAAGGGGTGAGAAAAATGACATTGATGGTTCACCTTAATTTTCATGACTTGTTTGACAAGGGATATTATTCACACTTGAAAAAAAAAGAGACTTGCATTTATATCCCATCACTGATGATCACAGGATATAACAGTAGACTTCACAGTCAATTCCTCTTAATTGTTGTCCATATTTAGTCCAGTGGAAGTGAAAATAGCTTCATTTTAGCCATACAGTAACAATCTCATTACTACTTAACACTGAAAATTGATGACCAGATGAAATACTGACCAAAAGCAATGATCAAATAAGGACATGATGCCTGGATCTTTTATGGCAATCAGTTATTTTCAATTTTTATATCTAGAATTCTTCAAGTGTTTGTGGGTTTTCTTGCGCAGTCCAAAGATGGATTGGTTGGCTCAGCTGAACAGCCCTGTAGTGCCCTGGGTAGTTCAGTTTAAGTGAATTAGGCATGAAAAATCCAAGATTACAGAGATGAGGTAGGGTAGGTGGTGGGCAGTGTGGACTCTATGGTTGAATGGCCTGCTTCCACACTGTTGGGAGTCTATGAATGGTGTTCAGAATAGGATACAGGTGGTAAAACACTCATGTCTCCCAAGGATTTATCCTTGTACCCTCTCATTTACATTTTGTCCGTCAGCAGAATTATCCAAAAGTAAAGCCTCAGTTTTTACAGGTTTACTCACTATGCCTAATTCTACTTTACTACCATTTCTCTTGATTCCTCCACTGTTGCTAAATTATCAGACTACCTATCCGAGAGCTAGTATTGGAAATTTCCTCAAATTATTTTTAAAAGACAAAAGCCATTGTTTTGCTACCTACTTCAACTGCTATCCCTTGTAAACAAATTGCTCTTCCTAGCAATAATGTGTTTCCAGTCTGGCAATCACGTTGGATTCAGACAAAGTATTCCAACCTTACATATGCGCCATCATCACGACTCCCATTTCAGTTTATTAGCATTGGCAGATTAGTCTCCAATCTGAACTCATCTGCTGAAATTGCCATTCATATTTTTGGATCTCTGGACTTCAACATCCCAAATGATTTCTGGCTGGTCTTGTACATTCAATCCTCTCAAAACTTCCTCCCTAAACTCTGTTGTCCATACATCACCTTCTGTTCTCTTTGGTCATGAAGTTATATTGGCTCCCAGTGGAGCATCCCTATTTACAAATCCTTTCTGTAAATGCTGAGCTGATCTGGCAACATCTGCAGAGAGGTCACAGATCTAAAACATGAACTCGGTTTCTTTTTCCACAAACACTGTCAGACATGTTCGCTATTTCCAGCATTTTCTGTTTCTATTTCTACTTTAGAGTACACAAAATATCACTGTATTATCCAACAAAATTGTGTACTGGAAATTTGGGAAAGATACGCGACTTAAGTCAAATTAATATCATGCATGGAATTGCTTGGAAGCTAGCCTTAATTAACCATCTGAATTTGCACCTATTGCTACCATCTTTAAGCTGTAAAATCACAGCTTTGATTGATGTACCTTAAAATGGTCTTTCCAAACAATGTTCACATTTGAAAGGGACAGAGTCTGTAATCAACTGCACAGCACTTTTCACAGTTAAACACACATCAAGCATTATGTGTCACTGAAGTTCTGGGAAAATGTGGTTGCAGTGTAACTGCAAAGACATTGCACACGAGGGCTTTACAAACAGACTGAACACTCAGAATTAAAACAAAAATCATTCTTAGCTGAGTACAGCAGAAGAACGTAATTCAGCAATCACTTCGCTTTGAACCTGTAATGAGGGATATGATGCAAAGGCTTTGCACTTAAGAAATGGCACATCATTGCAAGATGTTTTTTTTAAGAAACCTTGCCTCTAATTTTGCATCCATTATGTTGATTTAACAGGCTCAGCATGAATTAATAGGAGAAATGAGGACTGCAGAGCTGAAAATGTGCTGCTGGAAAAGCGCAGGATATCAGGCAGCATCCAAGGAGCAGGAGAATTGACGTTTCAGGCACGATTCCTGAAGAAAGGCTCATGCAACACATTTTCAGCTCATCATGAATTACTGCTTGCTGTTGCTAACTCAGAAGATTGTTCTTCACAACTATCTGTTTGGTCCTTCCATTTTTACCTGCACATTTTAGCATTGTTGTGGGGAAAGCAGAGTTGAAACACTCAGTGTAGAATTGTGACTGCAATCTTCTATGTATCACCCTAATGCCGCGATTTGAATACAACTTTGACATTTGGTCTATGCAAATTAAGAAAAGCCAAATTAGGGTCATACATGATGAAAATAACTTAATCAATCTTAATTGATTTTTCTCTCCAATGCATATGTGCAGGAATGGTTATTTGGTTGAATAATTCTCTCACCTGTCACTGGTTCCTTCTGAAGCTTGTGATTTGTTCAAAAATGAAATGCTTTTCTGTTAGCACTAAGCTATACAGAAAGATGCTGGACTCCAATTTCCAGTCTGTGACAAGTTCACTCATGTCAGCAAGGGTACAGTAGTAAAAGCATAATTGATCTGCCTCAGCTTGGGAGAGGAAAAGAAAACTTCACGGTTTTGTTCCTTATTATTTACTGACACTGTTGGAAAAGAGCTGTTCGGTAAGAAGTTTGGACATAAGCTGTATGTCTCTTCCACATTCACTCTCCAGAATCACAAATAAAGAGTGGTCTCAAGCAAAGGTACCCAGAGGATTGTGAGAATCAATGAAATTCTACCCTAGCAAAAAAGAACAGCTATAAGAACAAAAAGCAAATAATTCTTTCACAGACGACAAGTTGAAAATTTAAATTTTTTTTTCAGTTAAATCAGGTCAAATTCAGTTGTTCACATTACTCATGCTGTAGTATACATGTGCAAGTATGTTATTGAAGGTTTGTTTAGTAATATCAACAGGGAAATAGCTTCCATTTCTTACTTTGCACATGTTTGATTCATCAAGACTACATCTCAAAGATGGTGCCTATTGCATACACAGAAGTCAGAAAATATTTAAAACTGATTTTCTACCTCCAAGCTACATTATGACCTGTGTTTAAAAAAAAGGTCTCAAAGGCCCGACAACTAAGTAAAACTGAAACTGTATCAGTTTACTTGTCTTTTGCACAATATATTGTATTTTCATTTATATGATAACAAAATACAGTTTTGATGCATTTTACTATAAATTTTAGCTTTATGGTTAAGTCAGTGGAGTCCAGGACCCAGAGGTTTATTAATGCAGCTCAGCTCAGGAGTAGGAAGAATTACTTGCACAGGAATTATTGGCTGAATGCAGAAAGGCAGGCAATGTTTTCAATAGGCTATTTGTATTTTCTGGAAACTGAAGTCAAATTCTCACATCTTTGTTTTTGTGTTGCTTTGACATGCATTCTGATATTTTCCAATGGGTTTTGAGAATAATGGTGATGACTCATAGCATGACATAGTGACATGCTTACACGAGATACATGCTAATTACACACAAACAGGATAGTTAGCCCACTCAGCCAGCGCATAACTACCTCATGAGTAAACAGTGCCAATCGTACTTGCCTAAAGCCTTTCTAGATTGAAAATTAATAACTTCAGTGAGGAATTATATATTTTCGTTACAAACAGTAACAGTAATTACACATTGCTATTTTTGGAGAAGATTTGTAGCTCAGGTTGTAAGTTTGCTCACTGAGCTAGCAGATTTGTTCTCATATGTTTTGTCACCATGCCAGGTCAACATCCTGATGAAGGGTTTCTGCCCAAAACATCGATTTTCCTGCTCCTTAGATGCTGCCTGATGTGCTGTGCTTTTCCAGCACCACACTCTGGACAAATATTATCAAAGAACTTCTAATGAAGTGCTGTGTTCTGTCCTACTTGTTATTTATCTATCTTGATATGTTGTTGGTGATATCACTGCCAATTCTGAGAAGTTGGTAATCCATCCATTTTGAGACAGGCTAAACAAAGACACGAACAGGAATTCCTAGAGGTCTGGAACTTGATTAACAAGCATATTGATTTGGACCCCATTTACCAACCCCTCAAAAAAAGAAGCGGAAGTGATATTACCCACCATAACAGACCAAGACTGATAAATGGCATGCGGGACAAAACACCTGTGCTTCACTGCAGGCTTACTGATATATCTATATAAAGAACTCCAATTTCTGAGATATAGTAAAACTAATGGGATTCTCTTAAGTCATTCAATGTTACCATTCTATGGTAGGAAAGATCATGAGGTGATTTCACATTACCAAAAACACAGAATATAAACAAATGCTCTCATCAGCAGTGTAACATTCAAAATCATGAGGACTCAGAATATTTATTATTAAAAATGTAGAATATTTTGTAGGCAATCAGGCAACTTTACGATTTTTATGAATGTTACCCGATTTAAAGTAATAATAAAATAATAGCAAAATGATTTGTTACCCCAAATGCAAATAAAGCACTTGGTACAGCAAAATCCACAAAATAAATCTGCATTTTCTGGAAATTGTGCACATCAATGAGTTGTATAGTAGTTGCAAAATGAACGAACTAAATGCTGGTCATTGATCACGAGTCTACTTGACAAGATGCCTGGTTTGATGTTCATGCTGTGTAAACTTCTCGCACCTGCATATAAGGATGTTAAGGGGTACAATCTTTGGCCTAAAATTCTCCCAGTTATATATGAGAGGACCGATACCTAAAAGATGCAAAAGCATATCACACTGAGATATAGTACAAAACAATGATAACATTCACTTACAAAAATGAAAATCTCAGTGGATGCAGTAACCAACCAACTAAAAACAAGATACTGCAGACATTGAAAATCCGAAATAAAAACAAACAGTCTTAGTAAAAGTCTTCAATCTGAAACATTAACCCAGTTTTTGTTGGCACAAATGCTTCCCTGACTTGAGTATTTCCAGTTTTTTCCATTTCATATTAAACATCCTAATGCTGTAATCCTCTGGTCTCAAGTAGAAGTCCAGTCACCATTGAACATGTAGGAAATGTACCAGATACCCAAATACTGTACCCATCATAGGACATAACCACGTACTAAAGGATTCACATAAGCAAAGTAACTTTGACACCTCAGGTGCTTGTCTATCATCACATGGCAGATTCTCAAAGCCAACATATCCATACATTTCAACAATAAAGTCCAATTTGATGTACAATGTCATGCCTGCAGACAAAATGTGCATGGCACTCAAATTTATTGGAGAAACAAATTTTTGTTTTGAATTATATCCTGCCCATCTAGAACAACAAAATAGATAGACAAAGCCATCATTTCATGTCTCATCTCAAGGATGAGGCTTATCATTGTGTATAAAGCACACTACTCTAAATCTTTACACACCACTTATGCAACCAACTGATTGAGGAAGAGGATCACAACCACGAGTCACAACAAAAGGGAATAGAAAAAAAATCTATCAGAAATCCATGGGCTGAGTAAGAACCAAATGATGTGGAAAACATGGTTCATTCCACCACATACCAAAACTAAAGACCGAATCCTGAAATTCCATTTTACTACACTTGCTTTTTCCTTCTAATCTGCTGTTAGCTGAACAATCTGATCAAATCTGGCAGCAAAAGCTGGCTTGTTTCACTCATGAAAGCAGCGAATTGTCAAATTGCCCATATTAAGGATCCCTGAACACCACAACAAACCACTTTTTAAAAAAAATGAGAGGCTGTCAATGTTTGTGAACTATGAGTACATTGTCAAGAGATTTTTTAAAAAAAAGTTCTACATTTATTTGTCTCCAGCATGGTTTTGTAATCACTATTTCACATTTATAAAGTTAAGAGTACCAATGGTAACCTTTTGGAAATTCAATAGAATTATCTTAACGATGATCGCAGCAATTTCAGCAATAAAGGAACTCTTTCAGCCTTATTGCGCCTGTCAGTACAAGCTTAACAATGAATTGACTTCAATTTCAATATATTGCCATTTAACCGTTATGAAGACAAAAAATTAAGTCCAATTTGCATAATAGCATGATGAGCGAATCAAAGAGCAAGATTGTTATCATGGGAGATAGAAAAACATGAACAACAATTGAACTCAATGGGGGTGTGGGGGGAGAGAAAAGAGTCATTTAAACATGACGAACAACATTACTGCAAATATATTTTGCTTGTTTGATTATCCTTCCCTGTCTTTCATAAATTGTTAGGCACTATGTTTGAAGCATAGCTTCAACTTACTCGTTTGATCCTTACTTCATTACTATTTGGCTCACTTTTCCCATCTCTCTTGTTCTTCTAGATTGCTACTTAGACTTGACTAATTCCAGAAAACAGGCACAGCTGACAAGGCCAACATTTGTTGCTCATTTCCAATTGCTCTTGAGAAGGTGATTATGATCCACAACTGGTGGCCACACCTTCAACTGAAATCACCTATCGAAATCTTCTGGCCACTCTTCCTGTTTTTGTTAGGAATTCATAGATTGAGGCTTAGCTCTAGGGACATGTGTTTATCCCATTATAGCAGACAGCAAAATAAAACAAAAAAGATTGCAGATGATGGAAATCAGAACCAAAAATTGTTGGAGAAACCTGGCTGAGGAGCATTTGTAGAGAGAAAGCAGAGTTAATGTTTTGGGTGCAGTGATTCTTCCTCTGAATGGATTTAGCGATGAAACTGTCGGCTGAATATGGGATGGGGGAGGGGAAAACAAATTGGTGGAGATGGACCTCAGAGAGACAGAAAAATAATTGGGAAGACTGTTGGCAAGAAATGGGTGAAGACCAGCATGGAAGAATCAATAGCTACTCATGGGGACCATTATTGGCTGACAATGGGTTACAGTCCATATGATGTCAAGATCTTGTGATAGTGAAGTTGAATTCAAGTAATGAAACTGGAATTAAAAGCTAGTCTAATAGTAAAGATAAATCCATTGTCTACTGTTGGCAAACAAGACATGCAATTCACTAATGTTCTATTGGCAAAGCAAATCTGCTCTCACTTTCTGGCTAGCAAATAAATTCAGATTGTAGCGAAATGGTTGGTTCTTAATTGCTTTCTGAATGATCAAGCAAGCCTTCCAATTGCACCAGACTGCTAATCTAAGTATTGAAAGTACAATTTTCATTAATCTTCGGTTTACGTAATCTAAGATTACGAAGACATCGAGATCAATTAGGTCAATCGGCTGAAGAGTGGCAAATGGCGCTTAATTTGGATAAATGTGAGACTTTGTATTTTAGCAAAACAAACAAGGGCAGGACTTATACAATTAAAATTAAAACCTTGGATACTGCTGCCAAGAGGAGGGAGGGAGTGGTTCAGGCACATAAATCTTTGACATTTGGGTAACAAAGACAGGACAGTTATAAAAGCATTTAGCATGCTTGCCTTCATTACTCAGACCTTTGAATCAAAGAGTTGAGGTTGCAGAAGACTTTGGAGAGGCTTCTTCAGGAGTACTGAGGCAGTGAGAACTGCAGATGCTGGAGAGTCACAGTCGATAAACAGTTGAGCTGGAAAAAGCACAACAGGTCAAGCAGCATCAGAGGAAAAGGTGAGTTGACGTTTCATGTCAGAAGCTTTCATCAGGAGTCCTCCCCTTCTCCTCTGATGCTGCTTGACAGCTGTGCTCTTTGCAGCTCAACACTTTATCCACTCTGGAATATTATGTCCAGTTCTGTTTGCCCTATTATCGGAAGGAAATGACTAAACTAGAGAAGGTTCAGAAAAGATTGCTGAGAATGAAGGGCTTGAGTTATAAGGAAAGGCTGGGACTTCTTTCACTTGAGTGTAGGAGTTTGCAGGGTGATCTTACAGAGACGTATAAAATCATGATAGGCATAAATAAGGAGAATGGCAGGTGTCTTTACACTAGGAGGGGGATTTCAAGACTAGGGGGCATATTTTTAAAGTGAGAGGAGAAAGATTTAAAAAGACATGGGGGCAACTGTTTTATTTAAAACAGAGTGGTTCCTGTTTGGAATGAACGTCTAGAGGAAATGGTGGATATGGGTACAGTTATGTTTAAAAGTTGTTTGGATAACTACACAAATAAGATATGCTTGAAGGGATATGGGCCAAGTACAGGCAGGTGGGACTAGTTTAATTTGGGGTTATGGTAAGTATGGAACAGTTGGATCAAAAGGTCGGTTACATGCTGTATGATTCTACGCTTTAGAAGATACGTAATCTGGCACTGACCAACAAATTGGAAAGGCCAATGGTTAACACTGTCCTAGAACCCTGCAGAGTCATCCATAGTTATACCTAAGAACATGTGACAAAATTTGGAGTGTTGATTCACAGATCAGTCAAATAACAGGTGTAATGTCATGAGAATTACTATGTTAAAGACACCATGTAAACCATCCCTTTAACGAGAGGACAAACTGACAAGAGATGTGGGCACGAGGAGAGATGTCAGGAGGCAGTTACTCTGGGAGTGCTCAATTAGACATCAGACCTCATGAACTCACATCGACAAGGAATATTCTGCTGATGCTACTTGACCGAGCAGCACTACAATTCACCATGCTGGTCAAGTCCTAAGAGGACATACCTGCTAGACTGAACATGCTGCACATGTTGAAGGACTCAAGATAATGGAAAAAAATGTACTTTACCCTCTCCTGTGGAGTGACCACAGCGCTGTTCTTGTGGAGATGAACTTCCACTTTTGTACTGTGGATACCCTCCTTTGAGGCATAAAACAGACCAACAGCAGCAGCAGAAATTTATTTAATCACAGTATGCAAACGTTTAGACCAGCATAAACCCCATTTTGCAATTAGCACCAAGTTGGGGGATCAACACTGCAAGATATGAAGACATGGTAAGAGCAGCACCAGGCATAACTAACTGATAAAGCTGAAACATTTGCAAACATCTTCAGTCAAACAAACCATTGAGCTCAGCGTCCTTCCAAGGTGCCCAGCATTAGATGTCAGCCTTCAGCCAATTCTATTCACTTTATGTGAAATGGCTGAAGGCATTGGACATATTAAAAGTCATCAGCCCTGACAACATTGTGACAATAGTACTTGGCTCTGGACCAAGCACACTCCTAGCTAAGTATTCCAAAACAGTACAACATAGACATCGAATCAACTATGTGCAAAACAGCTCATTGCTGTCATATATATAAATAGCAGAAAAAAATTCAACTGACAATAACTGCAACAAACTACCCTCAATCATCAAGGTGATGGGAAGCCTTGCTGGTGAAACTTTCAGGCAACACTTTGCCAACTTAATCTGTTCACTGGCATTCAGTTTGAATTACACCAACCTCATGCAGCAGGACCTCATCACAGCCTGATCCAAACATAGATAAATGGCCTGAACCAAAGAGGTGACATGAAGGAGCAAAGCTGGAGTCAATGGGAAAAGGGGAAAACTCTCTGCTCAGTCATACAGAGAACAAAGGAAGATGGTTATGGTCAATAAAATCTAAAAGGGGAGAAACTCAGCAGATCTGGCAGCATCTAGGGTAAGACACAGCTCTGAAGAAGTCATCTCAGGTTTGAAATATTGACTCTGTTCCTCTTCAGATTGACTGAGTTTCTCCAGCACTTTCTCCTTTCATGTTGCCAGCATCTGCGTTATTTTGTCTTTAAGATGATTACCATTGTTGGTGATCAATTATCTCAGCCCCATTAAGTCATTGTATGAGGTCCTCAGGATGGTATCCTAGATTCAACTAATTTCAGCTATTTCACCACTGATCGATTTTCCATCATGTCAGAAGTCTGGATGTTTTCGGATGATTCCATAATGACTACCTTAATTCGCAACTCCTAAATTCTTGAAGCAATCTGTCCCAAATGGAGCAGGAAGTGGACAAGATTCAGGTTTGGGCTATTAATTAGCAAATAAATTTCATACTACACAAGGGACCATCTTTAACAAAACAAAATCCACCAAATACTTGAGATTCAATGACATTATCATTGCTGAAATCTATACCATAAACATCCTGGGCTTTATCACTGGCCAGAAACTAGCACAGTCAAACAAAGATGTGGATATCAGAAACTGGGAATTCTGTTGCGACAAACTCACTCCCTGACTCCTCAATGCCTGGACAGCATTTACAAGGTACAGGACTGGACCGTGATAGAATACTTTCTTGGATGAGTGCAGCTCCAACAACACTTAAGGAGCTCAAAACTATCCAGGACAAAGCACCTTGCTTGACTGGAATTCCATCTAACACCTTCAATATTCACTCTCTTTCACATAAAAACAATGGCAGCAATATGCACTGGAAGAGCTCACTAAGGTTTCTCAGCCAGCATCTTCCATCCCCCCTGAGCTTTATCATCTAGAAAGAGCAGCATAGCAGATGCATGGGAACATCACCACCTGTAAATAACTCCTCAAGCTACACATCATCCTGATCAGAAACAATATGGCCATTCCTTGCAATCCGAACTTAACGAAACAGCACATAGCCTGCATGAGTTCAAGAACGCAGCTCATTCCCTGGGGCAATGAAGGATGAACATTAAATGTTGGCCTAAATAGTCACTTGCACGTGCCAACAAAATTTATTTTTGAGAACTCCAAACTTTACTTCCAAATCCAAATGCAATAAAGAGCATCTCGTCAACCTTTTAACACCATAACCAAAGCAGATTTTGTCCTAATAATATTCAGCGTACTTTCCAAAAAGGATAACCAGACATGGATCAAGAGTGAGAAACTTGATTGAGACTTGCCCATTATTATCCAAGACTGCTTGACGTAACTATAGACTCTATAAAGTGCACGAAGGCTGTGAAAAAAAGCAGAACCAAATTTGTTTTTCTTTCTCTGTACCACTCAGTGCCAGTATCACACCAAATAATGGATCTGTCCAGCAAATCATCAGATTTCCTTCATAGAGATTAACATTTGAACAGGTACAAAATATAATCTTTGACTGATTGATAGTGAAATTCTTCCTGAGAGATCAACTAATGAGAAGTAATTTACTTTGGTACCAAGAATAGGAAATAGATTATGAATAAATACTGCCAGAAACTGGTGACTGATCACTTTTATATTAAAAACATTCCCTGATGACTTCTGAGCTTATTACTTCTGTGTTAGAAGCAAAATGTAATTATAACAAGTTTGCTCACTGTTGGTCTAATATTTTGTATCTGCAAACAATCATTCTACACATAAAACAAGGCTTATCGAAATGGTTCACTGAGTGTTAACATAAGATACTTATTTACTTGCTATACTTGGACTCCAAATCATCACTTCATCAGTTTTCTGAATGAACAAATGGAAAGGAAAGTAATTTAACATATACATTATAAGAATAAGTTCAGTTTTGACTTCAGTCAGAAATTGGAGGATTAAATCACACTGAGGAAATTGATTAGCCTAAGTGGAGCACGGAGTGATTTTTATTCAATGAAACATGAAATCTTAAACCTGATCAACCTGGACCAGAAGCATAAAGGACAAGTCATAATCCTATAATTGTATATAAACAGCGCTGTTACCTGTATTCCTCAGTGACCATTTCCCAAAAGAAACTGATAATTTCTATCACTAATATACAGAGCACCTTCCCACGTGCAAATGACTAATTTGTCCTCCCAAACAGTAGGCAATAATTCAAGACACAACATATGGAGTTGCTTTGTGTTATTGGAGGGATAAAGCATGTGTGAAATGAAAGACAGCTTTAGTTAAATTATGAAGGACTGGTTATCAATCTTTTTTTCCCAGAAGGCTCAGAGCATGCAAAGTTCCATTCTGACACTGAGGTTACCATGGCAAAAAGAGCCTATTTAAAAATCTGATATCGGCAGGTTCTCCTCAGCCTTTATCTGTGCTCAATGACCTCTGTGAATGTATAGGTTTCAGCTGAGTACAGCCTTCGTGGTGGAGGTTTACTGCTGAGGTGCAGAGGAAAAACCATTTGTGGCAAGTACTGGAAAATATAAACAGCCTGCACATCTTGTGTGCACAGATGAGGAAAAGAGAGAATGAAGGTGGAGATGGGATTAAAGAGGTCTTTGAGAGAAATTTCCAACTATCAAGATTCCCAAAGTTATTCTGCAACATATTATGAAATGACAGAGTGAACAAGCTGATAATTTGACCAATTGTGCTTAAGCTGGCTCTTTGGTCAAGTTGCCCAATTAATTCCATTAATTCTGCTGTTTCTCTGCAGCTCTTTGGGTCTTGAACCAATTCTCAACTGAATTGAAGTGATGAAACCATTTATACCAACTTTCAGCAATGCATTATAGGTTAGGTTTCTACTTTTCTCATGCCAATCATCTTAAATCGGTGTCCTCCAATTACCAATCTTTTACTAATGGAAGTAGTTTTTCTGAACTGTTTTGAAAACATTCAGTGTTTTGAACATTTCAATCCAATTTATCCTTAAGTATATCTGCTCTGAAAAGCACAACCCCAGCTTCTCCCATCTCGCCTCAAAAATAAAATTTCTTGCTCCAGGTACCACTTAATGGGGAAATGGCATTATAACAGTAAAATCTGGACTAGCAATCCAGATGCCTTGGCTAATGCTCTGGGGAATGAGTTCAAATCCCACAATGGTAGCTGAGGGGAATGAAATACAATCGTCAAATCTGGATTTGAAATCTAAGCTCAGTGATGGTAACTCAAAAGTCACCACAACATACAATACAATGGTTGACTCTTCACTGCCCTCTGAATTGTCCTTACAAGTCACTCAATTCATGAGCAAATTATGGCTCAGTAGAGAACAAATACTTGCTAGTGACATCCACATCCCACGAAACCATGAAAACAATACTAGTAATTATTTTATTTCAGTTGCTCTAGTGCTTTGACAACTCTCAAATTACCATGTCCAGAAATGAGTGTAATACTCTAACTATGGCCAGGTCAGTGCTTTACAAAGGTTCAGAATCAACACTATTTTGTACTCTGTTCCTGTCTGAAATAAAACGGAGGATTCCCATAGCCAGCAGCCTTCAAATGTGTGTACATATACCCCAAGTCTCTCTTTCCCTCTTTAAAAGCGTACCATTTTGTTCATGTGGCCTCTTCTCATCTTTCTTGCCACATCATATTTCCTTGCATCAAATGCAATGCGCCATCTGTCAGCCCATTTCACCAGCTTATGCCCTTCCAAAGTCTGTAATCATTCTCAGCACGATTGCCTACATTTTCATGTTCTTGTATTATCTGCAAATTTTGTAATTCTTGTTATACTAGAAAGACAGCAGGCAAAATCAAATCAGTTTCCCTTATCCTTGCATTCACAACATAGTAAAATTAAAATTCTCAATGACCCTCAAAATTGTGCCAAAGTTCCTAACCAGACATTTTAAATAATCAGCAGACTTCGTGAACAATTGAAACTGGACTTCAAGTGCAGCGCTTAAACAAAAGAATGAACACTTTATTAATAATACAGCAACTTTGACAAAGATAAAGAAGATCATCGAATTAATATCAATGACTTAAACCCTTGTCTTCTTGGATTTGAGCTCCCATTCACACAAAGACACAGACAAGTCGTCACAGTTAAGGAATAACCAAAAGAAAAATTAAAGGAGCTGTAACTGGCCAGTTCACTTAAACAGTTTCCATTTTGTCATAGGCACATGGGATGGCTCCTTGCTTGGTTTCCAAAGACAGTGGTGCATGCGTATAGCTTCTAGTAGGCTCTAAGGAATATTCATTTAATCCTTACAATCGAGATTCCATTCTCTGAATTTTCACTGAGTTGATATGAGAGGATAATCAAAGAGCAATCAAACCTTCTTCCTGGGATTTGTGTAACCACTATCCTCATGACAAAAAAGTACAAAAGCAGTGCAAATTTTGGTTTCTCTTCCTGTTTTTTCAAACATTTTCTTTGCTAGATTGATTGGCACCCCCACACTCTGTGGGGCCCCAATTAATATTCAAACATCTGCCATCAGTTTCAGTACAATGTATCTCCAGAACTGAAACATCTATAGAATACTTAGCATAAAAATCACCTTGCAATGAACATCCAGACTGGGACTCAAACAAATATCAATTTATTTGTTCTCCTCTTTTTAAAAAAAACAAGCTGTTGCTCACAACCCAAAGGTCATCTTCAGCTCTAACCAAAAAATGTTTTAAAAAAAATATCAATAAGGTTTCTAACATTACAGCTATATACATTCCTGAGAACTCCTGCAAATGCACTGCTTATCAAATTAAGTTAAAATGCTATAAAGTATCAAAGGTACATGATTTTTGCCCACTGATTTTTATTTTTATTCCTAAGAATTAGACATGATTTGACAATTTTGCGATTTCGTGGATACAAAAGGATTTCCTGTACATAAGTGACAAATCTCCTCAACAGACATTTTGGCTTCAATTTTCATGTACAATGACAAGGAACACAAATAAATATATAAGTGGAGTATGAAAGAGTATGGCTATATACTGGGTGTATGGCGTCAGGCATACAACTCTAACAGGAGTTAAGAAAATAAAATGGTTAATGATGAAATTTTAGAAAAGAAAATCTACAGCAGCGGACAAAATGGAGTCAAGTCTGAAAACGTGCAAGTGGAATAGCTTCTCTAGGTTGAAGTTCATGAAGCATAACTTAAAGTAGCATTTTGACAACAAGTACTTGTATCCTAGAACACAAATGTGTACAGGTTCTATTGCTACATAGTAAGAAATAATAAAAGGCAGCTATTATTGAGACAAGGAAAATATGAGATTACAGCTGAGGCAAAGGAAGAAAATAAATTTTTGAGGTAAGATTCTATATTTGAGAGTTCACGTTTGTTGTTGCTTATGTCAGGAACTCTGACAGCTTCTATCAATTCTGAAGGATCATGAACATTCAAAGGATAAAATCTTCGACAAATAAATGATTATGAATTCAGAAATAGGCACAGAGAAATTCTGCCTCTGGGCCTACGACAGTAGACTTGAGACATGGAAACTTGTGATATTCGATGGATTGTGTGAACTGCAAATAAATGCAACTAAAATCCGAAAAAGATAAAATAATATTGATTAAATAAATTAAAAGACATGCAGGTAAAGTTGAACAACATGCTGCAAAGAGTGATAAATACATTTACACGTGCAAAAGAAAGATGGACAAGAATAAGAAAGTGAAACTAACAAGAGAAAGAAAATCAAACAACTTTTATCCATGAATCCCAACATCAGGATATCCCAAAATGTTTCAGCGTGTGAGAAATGCACTTGAAGTGTGATATTTCTGTTTATGAACAAAACAAAAGCATGCCATGTCCTGGAAGATATCATTGATGAACTTCATAAAAATAATCAATGACAGATGTTGTAGTTACTACAACATTGAAGAGTACAGCACAGGAACAAGCCCTTCGTCCCACCAAGTCTCAATGACAATAATGCCATTCTAAATTTATCCCATCTGTCTGCACATGGTCTGCATCTCTCTGTTCCCTGTCTGCTCATGTGTCTGTCCAAACACCTCTGATACTTTCCAAATGTAACTGCTTCAACCAGCTTCCCTGGCAGCACGTTCCAGGTGACCACCACTCTGTGTAAAATAAAACTTGCCTCTCACATCTCCTTAAAAGCTTTCCTCCCTCTCAACTTAAACCAATGCCATCTAGTATTTGACATTTCCACCCTTTTAAAACTACCCACCCTATCCATGACTCTCAAAATTTTTATATTGCCCTCTCAGCTTCCAATGTTCTCGCAAAAACAATTAAAATTTGTCCAACTTGCCCTTACAGCTAATACACTCCAACCCTGGTAAACCTTTTCTTCACCATCTTCAAAGTCTCCACATCCTCCGTATACCGTGGCAGCCAGAAGTGCACCAAAACGTTAAGGAGGCTGACTAGTAGTTCTATTTCCAAATAAGCAATAGCAGCAATGCATTGTCCTCTGGAAGTAACTTTATATAGCACTGCTCAGGTTTCCAACTTGGACCACAGTAAAAATTGGCATTCTGTTCAATAAATAAAATCAGTATCACACACTTCTAATGCGATACCCACAGGACAGTTTTTTTATTTCTTTCAATTCTGCCAATGAAAGAAAATAAACAATTAATGGTTGCTTGATGGATTTTGCACTCAAACATTAACACATCAGGTAAAACGTCTCTTCATTCTACAAAGCTTAATCTCTGAAACCCACTGGGTTACTCTAAATATTTCCGATGTGCAAATGTATTTGACACAAACAGAAGATATTGAACTCAAGGAAAGAAATATCGAAAACTAGTTTCAACTTTGATTTCTATGCATTAGCAATATGGACTAAATCTTTCTCAATATCACGTACAGCCAGTCAATTAATGGCTATTAAAGATATTAAAACACTGACCATGGTGCAAGCTACCTGAATGAGCAAATACAACTTGTCCAAAGGCTTGGTGTGTAGTTGCTGTTATGACTGAAAAAGTACATCAGGGCAGGGGATCTCTCAGAGTTCTGCTGTTTTTATCATTAAAGGAAATATAGTGTAGAAATAAAAATGTGGTTTCAAATTCATTGCACTGGGCAGGTATTCTAGATTTCATGTCAGCTGATAAGCCCCAACAAAACTACAATTTCAGGTTTCTGGTCAGGTCCCAGAGTCACTCTGTTGATGTCTATCAGAGGTGTGGCTCTACCGAAATGTCAGCATCAGGAGCAACCATTTTCATGTCAACTAAAGAAAAGTTACTGGATTATTACTTGGAACTTTATCAATAATCGCAAGTGCTCAGTACAGCAGACATCCTCATAAGACACAATGTGAGAAACTGTGATATGGTTCAAACTGAAAGAATACATTTCATTTGCCAAGGAATATTACAACCAATTTAGGGCTTCTGCATAATAGGAGAAAATGGGTAATGCATGTCATTTGATTTGTCTCTCTGCACTGGGCATGCTTGTCGATCTGGAAGCTCACTGCAATATGTGTGTATGTTAAATGGGCATTCAAAGAAAATCATAATTTCACAAACAAACAATTTCCAACAGATCATCAACAAATTTACTGATTCTATGTGTACTCACACAAGGTCACAATCATGCAATAACACAAATTAATCCATGGATATTATAAAAATACACTGTCCTTTTTGCCCCCTTCAACAATTTGAAACACATCAGCAGAAAGCAGAGACATTAAAGATTTGGTAAGGCTGAAATCTTATAATCTGTAATATCTCTCAAACACCTGCCTGTTTTAAGTAAGAAAACATCCCTTGTCAGGAATCCACTCAATTTGCAACAACCAGTCATCCAAATGCCACATGCAATGACAGAGATCTAAGGGAGATACACGACTGCAGTGAATTAATCCTGTTCCTATTATTTAAAAGGAAGAAGCTGAAATACTGTGTGCGACGGTGGCGAAAGTGGCCTTTGATCTTCATTGTAACAGAAAAGCAATTTGACGTGCTCAAATGAAAATCATTTATAATGGATGGAAGTGGCAGCTATGGTTCACCTTTTCTTGTGTGAATTACAGCAGCCAATGTATGGAGCTAACAGAATAAAGCAAGTCTGATAATGAAAAATACAAATGTAAGCCTCTTTCAGCTAGCTCTTCTGAGATTTTCTTCAGCCAACTGAAGTGATTTAAACCCAGATAATAAGGAGGGGGGGAATGAATCCTTCAACGTCTGGGCAATAAATGTTTCACTACATCCACTAAAATATATGGCAGAAAGTTACAAATACCGAAGTTCATTTTGAAGAAAAACAGCAAAATAAACTTGTATGGAGTATTTTTCATTCATATTATCAGAAATAAATCTGAAGAGACTTTGAAGAAAGTTACTACTGGTTCATGTTTTCAATGCAGTGCAATGGCCTGCATCAATGTACAATTCCTTGGTCACATGTCTTTACTTGAGTTGGATTCATTGTTGAGTTTTGAAAAAAAATTAATTCACAATGTAGGTGTCATTGGCTGGGCTAGCATTTATTGTCAATTCCTTGTAACTCTTGAAAAAGCCGAAGTGAGCTGTGGTCCACATGACGTAGCTAGATGCAAAACATGGCTCGGGAGGGAGTTCCAGGAATTTCACCCAACAACACTGAATGAATGGCAATGCATTTTCAACTCAGGTTGGTGAGTGGCTTGGAGGGAAATGAGTTGTCAACTTGGTATTTCCATTGGCAGCAAAATTTTACTGCTTAGTCAAATGAAAGAACTGTCATTGAGTGAAACACTATTTACGTAAATAGAATATGGTTATTTTAAAGTTCACAGCACCTGAGACTTGGATCACAATCCAAACTGTAGGCATATGGAAAGGATAATATGAAGGGCAACAAATGTCTGTCTTGTTTTGTATTTCACACAAAGATAACATTACCAATGGTTTTAAAAGAGCACAAGGGATGGTTCAGTGGTTAGCACTGCTGCTTCACAGCGCCAGGAAACC
Organism: Hemiscyllium ocellatum; assembly: GCF_020745735.1. Classification (NCBI taxonomy): domain Eukaryota; kingdom Metazoa; phylum Chordata; class Chondrichthyes; order Orectolobiformes; family Hemiscylliidae; genus Hemiscyllium; species Hemiscyllium ocellatum. The sequence continues at coordinate 15,383,877 of NC_083423.1, forward strand.
GGCTCGAATCCCGCCTTAGGCAACTGTGTGGAGTTTGCACATGGCCCCCATGTCTGCATGGGTTTCCTCCAGGTGCTTCGGTGTCCTCCCACAATCCAAAGATGTGTAGATTAGGTGAATTGGCCAGGCTGAACTGTTCATAGTGTTCCAGGACGTGGAGGTTGGGTGCTTTAGTCAGGGGTAAAATATACAGTAATGGGGATTGGATTTGGGTAGGATACTCTTCAGAGGGTCGGTGTGACGTGTTAGGCCGAATGGCCTATTTCCATACAGTAGGGATTCTAAGATTCTAAAAAAATGCAAGGTTTATGTGAAATAAAAACAAAGTAGCTGTTTAAACTTACTAAGTCTGGCAGCATTGGTCAGAGAGAGATACAGACTAATATTTTGAGTTGGCTGTTCTTTGGAACTTACAAAAGAGATTATGATTGAGGAATGATCCAGTGAACTTAACCCTAGACACAATAAATTAAAGAATAAACATAAAAAAATGCAAATTCAGCTTGAGATGGCTTTGGATTGGCCAACTCCACCATAATTATTACATCAGTCTAACATATATTTCAAAACTTAAGTTAACGATATAGAAGATGGTATTAGTAATAACATTAGCAAATTTGCTGATGATACTAAGCTGGGTGGCAGGGTGAAATGTGAGGAAGATGTTAGGAGATTACAGGGTGACAGGTTAGGTGAGTGGTCAGATGCATGGTAGATGCAGTTTAATGTGGATGAATGTTTGGTTATCCACTTTGGTGGCAAGAACAGGAAGGCAGATTACTACCTAAGTGGAATCAATTGAGGTAAAGGGGCAGTAAAAAGAGATTTGGGTGTTCTTGTGCACCAACCAATGAAGGAAAGCATGCAGGTACAGCAGGTAGTGAAGAAGGCTAATAGCATGCAGGTCTTCACAACAAGAGGGATTGAGTATAGAAGCAAAGAGGTTTTTCTGCAGCTGTACAGGGCCCTGGCGAGACCATACTGGAGTAGTGTGTGCAGTTCTGGTCTCCAAATTTGAGGAAAGACATCATCAGTGCTCTGGAGCCTCCTGCGAAGCGCTTCTTTGATGTTTCTTCCGGTATTTATAGTGGTCTGTCCTTGCCGCTTCCGGGTGTCAGTTTCAGCTGTCCGCTGTAGTGGTTGGTATATTGGGTCCAGGTCGATGTGTTTGCTGATGGAGTTTGTGGATGAATGCCATGCCTCTAGGAATTCCCTGGCTGTTCTCTGTCTGGCTTGCCCTATGACTACTATCATAGTACTTGATTGATTACTTGAGGAAAGACATTCTGGCTATTGAGTGAGTGCAGTGTAGGTTCACGAGGTCAATCCCTGGAATGGCGGGACTACCTTATGCTGAAAGACTGGAGCAACTGGGCTTGTATACCCTTGAGTTTAGAAAACTGAGAGGGGATCTTATTGAGACAGAAGATTATTAAAGGATTGGACACTCTGGAGGCAGGAAACATGTTTCCGCTGATGGGTGAGTGCCGAACCAGAGGACACAGCTTAAAAGTACGGGGTAGACCATTTAGGATAGAGATGAGGAGGAACTTCTTCACCCAGAAAGTGGCGGCTGTGTGGAATGCTCTGCCCCAGAGGGCAGTGGAGGCCCAGTCTCTGGATTCATTTAAGAAAGAGTTGGATAGAGCTCTCAAGGATAGTGGAATCAAGGGTTATGGAGATAAGGCAGGAACAGGATACTGATTAAGGATGATCAGCCATGATCACATTGAATGGTGGCGCAGGCTTGAAGGACAGAATGGCGTACTCCTGCACCTATTGAAGACTTCAAATACCCTTCTGGGAAAAACAGCTTAAAACCCCAAATCTCCTTGTTGCTGGAAGCACTGCAGGCCTGAGACCTAATTCATAAAGTAAAGCCAGCACCAATTGGAACTTGTCTAAGGAAATGAAATGTGTTTCCTTCATACAAAATTGGATTGAACAGGGTCTCATTACTCGTGGACAAACAACTTGGATAAAGACTAATCTGTGGATTCTAAGAATTTTAGGATTCTCCTCCTGCTCCTTTCTCCTTTGAACTAAGATGTTGCCCCCGCCTCCCCCAATCTCTTTTCAGTTTTGCACATTAGGGTAGATCAGATGTTATAACACAGCTGGGAATTTATAACAATTTCTTATTGTGATCGCAGGATGTGAACAACTTTGGTGAGGACATATTTTATGGTGCACTTCAGGTGCCTCTGATAGCATTCTAACAATGGCACTGGATAGGGTTTTAAAGATTTTAAAGAATTCAAAGAATGAAACAATAGTGATGTATGCCCAACTCATTGTGACTTATCATTTGGAGGTGGTGTTCCTGCCCTGTACATATTGCCCATATCCTTGGTTAGATGCTGTTGGTGAAGTAAGCTTGGCAACCATGCAGTCAGCGCTTGAGGGTGAAAACAGTTAAGTACAATGCAAGGAGTCAGATAAAAAGACTCCTGAGCCTTGAACAGAGTTCAGGTTTGAATTGTTGTTGCAGCTTCACCCATCCAGGCAAGTGTTTCATATTTCATCATACTCGATAACAGCTGTCAATGTTCTTCTTTCAGAACAGTTCCAGAGTATGGAGAGAAACATAATTGTTAATCTTCTTCTGGATTAATTGCAGATGTGATATTTACAATAACAAGAGATTTTAATTTGTTCACCACTTTTGATTTTTCAATTTCAGAATAAGGAGATTTGGTTCATCTTGCATATTCAAACTATTATTTAACTACATCTTAAAAGTGGTGTCACCAACAATGAAACAACTGCTTGCAATGATACTTACCAAGTCACTGATGGAAAGAAAGAATGGTGCCAAGCACAGATTCTTGAAGGGGATTTAATGAGCATTTTGGGAAATTATAAAACATTGGATAGATCATTATCTAATGCGCAGCTTAACAAATAGGCAGAAAAGGAACATGAATCAATGATATCCTGATTCTATTGAATGGCATAGCAGTATCTATTGGCTGAATAACCTACTTCTGTTCTTATGGCATGTGGTCTTTCTCAGTTCATCTCAATTGGGTGCATTCTCACCCAAGTGAAGTCGACAATTTAAACTTCATTTCAGACGTCATCCTTTAGATATATCTTAAATTTGTGGTTCCACTCACTCATTCCAGTAGCTTCGATACAGATGGAAGATTATGCAACACCATTTGAAGCTTAGTAATTTATCTCAGCACTACGATTATTGTTCCTGGTTTAATTAATTTCCATTCAATAAAATTACTTGCACAACACCATGAGATATCTGTCCCATTGATAGCCACGGTGAAGTGCCTGAAGACAGGAAGTTGACTTATGTGGTGCCATTATTTAAGAAAGACTATAAGCAAAAGCTAGGGAACTACAGATCAGTGAGTCTTACATCAGTGGTGGTTAAGTTGTTGGAAGGGATAATGAGGGATGGGAATTATATGGATTTGAAAAGGCAAGGATTGATTAGGACGAGTCATCATAGCTTTGTGCATGAGAAATCATGTCTCACTAACTTGCTCGAGTTTTTTGAAGACGAGACAAAAAAGCTCAATGAAGGCAGAGTGATTGATAGGCATTATCCGTATGAACTTCAGTAACGCATTCAGCAAGGTTGTGCGTGATAGACTGGTTAGTCGAGTTAGATGGCATGGTACCTGGGGGAGCTCGCCAATTGGGTATAAAATTGGCTTGAATGTAGAAGATAGAGATTGATGGTGGTGAAGAGTTTTTTTGCCTTAAGATTGGAGGCCTGTGATCAGCAGTGTGCCACTAGGATCAGTGCTGGGTTCACTGCTTTTCATCATTTATACAAATGATTTGGATGTGAATAGACAATAGGTGCAGGAGTAGGCCATTCTGCCCTTCAAGCCTGCACCACCATTCAATAATCCTGTTCCTGCCTTATCTTCATAACCCTTGATTCCACTATCCTTGAGAGCTCTATCCAACTCTTTCTTAAATGAATCCAGAGACAGGGCCTCCACTGCCCTCTGGGGAAGAGCATTCCACAGAGCCACCACTCTCCTATAGGAAGGATGTTATTCAACTTGAGAGGATGCAGAAACCAATTTACAAGGATAGTGCTGGGACTGGAGGATTTGATTTATACGGAGAGAGTGAATTGGCTGGGGCTACCTTCCCTCGAGCATCGGAGGCTCAGTGGGTGACCTTATAGAGGTTTATAAAATCATGAGGGTTTCAGAATAACCGAGGTACTTTTTCTAGGGTGGGGGAGTCCAAAACTAGACAGCACAACTTTAAACTGAATGGGGAAAAATTGAAAATGGATCTGAGGAGTAACTTTCTCATGCAGAGGTTGGTGTGTGTCTGGAATGAGCTGCCGGAAGTAGTCATGGAGGCGAGTACAATTATAAAACTTGAAACACATCTGGATGGAAAGGACTTAGAGGGATATGGGCTTAATGCTGGCAAATGGGATGTCAGATTGGGATGTCTGGTTAATAGGGATGAGTTTGACCAAAGGGTGTGTTTCCATGCTGTATGGCGCTATGACTCAATTTATGGGATCTTGCTATGCATTAAAAGTGCACTGCATTTATTCACAAAAATTAATGGCACTTAATATTACTTTTGCACTTTTATAATGACAAAGTGAAACTTACTTTGTGCATTCCTGTTCTTAATACCTATTTAGGAATAAGAGTATAGTTGACATAAGAATGCAACAAAAGACAGAGATAGTATGGATAGATATTGCCTCAGGAAGGATAGCTGAAAACTTCAATTACTGTACTACTTTAATTTGCTGGACTTTTGTTTTAATATCCCACAGATAGCCATGCCAAAGAAAGTCAAAACTGATGGAGAATTAAAATTGTATGGTAATACAAACCATATCATAACAATGTAGACCAAAAGGAACTTTGAAGGTTTGACAAATAGCCAAATGTCAAATGATAATGGCTGGGAAAAGATGAGAAGTGAGGAATTAACACTATGATGAGTGAATGAACTGTGATATACTTAAATATTTTAATATTTGCTCTGCCAAGTGTTTGTTTTTGATATTACAAGAAACTATTTCAGCAAAAGAGATTTTAATGATAAAGTAGTGTATCATTAATCAATATCTGAAAGCTATGAATCCCATTCCACATCATTGGTGTTTTCTGTTTAACTAATGAAGACATTTGGTTTTGCTCATGTGTTTAACTGGAACTTGAGAGTACCTTCCTCAAATAAACAAATGCTGCCAAGCATGCGATTATAGGGCGACATCAAAACCAAATTACATCCAATATCCACCTGAAAATCGTATCCATATGTATACTAGGAGGCATGACAGTCAAGAACAAGAAATGTGGTCAATGCTATTCCTGTTCTCAACTCCAGAAATAGAGATGTCAACTATGCACACAAATCCTGCCCCTGCTAAGGTCAGACAGCATGAACCCAACAGAAGACCTCTCATACATTAATGGATCACCTGGGGGTAATTACAGGAGCGACTGGAAAGTGCTGTCTAAGAAGCCTTGATGTGTTACTGCAGTGTACCTTGTAGGCAGCATACATTACTGCTGCTGAGCATTGGTGGCCAAATGACTGCTTGAGGATGTGGCAACCTTCATACAGGTTGCTTTGCGCTAGATGGTGTAAAGTATTTTGAGTATTGTTAGAGTTGTACTCACCCAGGCAAATGGAGAGCATTCTATCATACTCCTAACTTGTGTCTTGTAGACGGCCGACAGGCATTGGGGAGTCAGAAGGGGAGTTACTTGCTGCAGGATTCGTAGTGTCTGACCTGCTCTCATCGCCACATCATTTATATGGTTGGTCCAGTTTTCTAGAAATGGTAACTCCCAAGATATTGATCATGGAGGATGCAGCGATGATAATGTCATTGAATATCAAGGGGTGATGGTTAGTTCTCTCTCGTTTGAGACAAACACTGTCTGGCACATGAGAAGTGAAAGTCACTTGGCAGCCCAAACTTGGATACTGTATTGGTCTTGCTGTATTTGGACTCAGACTCTTAGACTGCTTCAGTACCATAGGAGTCATGTATGGTGCTGAACATGGCGCAATCAGCAAATATTCCCATTTATGGTCTTATGATTGGTGTCATGAGGTGAAGAGAGAGATATGCGAGCTCGGTTTCGGGTGCGCTAAGACAGAAAGTGTGTCACCGATGAAGCAATTGAAGCTAAATGGGCCAAGGATATTATTCGAAGGACCTCCTGCAGGCATGCGTTGGAGTTAAGGTAACTGATCTCCGACAACCACAGCCTACCTTCGTGTGAGGTACACTTCTAACCAGAGGTAAGCTTCCCAATTCCAGCTTGGAAGTGAGGCCTTTTCTTGGGATTCGTCATGCAACAGAGATCTCAGGCATTCTCAAAGTATTAATGATTTGCAGAGTTCAAAACAAACATGTCTGGTTTTGGAAGTTTCACAAACTGAACTCTTCCCCTGACAGCAATCATTTCCTTAATTAAGTTAACAAACTTCTTTTTTCTACAAGACCACATTTGAAACGGTCTCCGGTCAGCTTATCTTCAAAATGCTCCTGAAGCTTTTCTGAGCTCTAAGCTTGTCTAAGTAGAATAGAATTGTAGAATAGTAATTTATTGTCTTGTATGTTTACAAAAAAAAGTGAAAAATGTTTAAGTTGCTATGCTCTGACACCTATGTTAAGAACACAAAGGCCAACCTCCCATCTATAGAATCTATCTACCAGGCCTGCTGTCAAGGAAAGGCTGCCAGCAGTCTCAAAGATCCATCCCACCATGGTTTTTCTACAACCTCTACCATCGGGGAGAAGGTACAGAAGCCTGAACACATGAACCAGCTGGCTTCATAACAGTTTCTATCCTACTGTTAGAATATTGAATTGACTCTCAAATTCTTAACATTCGCCTGCACCTGTGTTGTTTTTGCTGCTGTTCGCCTATTATTTACATATCTATGCTACTTAACTCTGTTCAGCCTGCATTGCTCGCAAGACAAAGCTTTTCACTGTGCCTCAGTACATGTGATAATAAATTCAATTCTATTCAACAGAAATTAAGTATTAAATAAAACTAAGACAAAGTTCATCTTTGTTCAAATCATGACTCATGGGTTCCCAAGCTTAAAAATGTGTTGCTGGAAAAGCACAGCAGGTCAGGCAGCAAAGGAGAAGGAAGGTTGACAAAAAGGCAGGAATCACATTCTCCATAGCTGCAGAAAACTAACAGCGAAGTCACCGAGTCTCAGGCTGTGGGAATCCCAGACTAACCACCATGCCACCAAAGATGGAACTCCGAAATTGGAGACCAATCTCACTGTTGAATGCGGATTACAAAATTCTGTCAAAGGTAATAGCCAACCGGGTCAGGTCTGCTCTGGGGTTGGTGATTCACCTTGACCAAACCTGTGCTGTACCGGCAGGAAGACCGCTGAGAGTCTCGCACTCCTCAGGGATACGATCGCCTATGTGGAGGACAGAGGGTTGGACACCTGCCTGATCAGTCTGGACCAGGAGAAAGCCTTTGACAGGATATTGCACACACATATGAGAGATGTTCTCTACAAAATGGGCTTTGGGGAGGGAATCTGCAACTGGATCAGACTGCTCAGTGCAGTCTCAATCAATGGGTGAGAATCAGATCTGGAGTCAGGCAGGGCTGCCATCTCTCTCCTGCATTGTTTGTGTGCGGCATAGAGCCATTTGCTGAGTCCATCAGGAAGGATGCGAGCCTGAGAGGGGTGACTATTCCTGGCAGCAGGGGCCTGCAGGTTAAGGTCTCCCTGTACATGGATGATGGCGCCGTTTTCTGCTCGGATCCGTTGTCCGTGTGCAGACTTATGTGCATATATGACCAGTTCGAAAGGGCCTTGACAAGAGCGAGGCCGTGCTCTTCGGGAACTGGGCCGACCAATCCTCGATCCCCTTCACCATCAGGAATGACCACCTGAAGGTGCTGAATATGTGGTTCAGGGAAGCTACGGCGTGCACCCAAGTCTTGGGAAGAGCGTATCAGCAAAGTGAGGCAGAAATTGGACAGATGGAAGCTATGGTCGCTCTCCATCGCGGGAAACAACCTGGTCATCTGGTGCGAAGCACTGTCATTGTTGTTATACGTGGCACAGGTCTGGCCTATTCCCAGACCTGTGCCGCTGCAGTCACCCAGGCTATCTTCCAATTGATATGGAGGTCAACGATGGACCGGGTCCGAAGGGACGCAATGTATAAAGATCTGGGCAATGGAGGAAAAAATACACCCAATGCCACCCTCATCCTGATGGCCACCTTTGTGTGTGGCTGCATCAAGCTGTGCGTGGATTCCCGGTACGCAAACACCAAGTGTCACTACGTACTGAGGTTCTACCTGTCCCGGGTGTTGCGAAGGATGGGCCTGGCCTCGCTGCCGTGGAACGCTCCGAGTAGTTGAACCGTTCCGTATCACCTGTCCTTCGTGGAAAAGTTTATGAAGAAAAACACCTTTGACCACAAGTCCATTGGGAAGTGGTCAGCATGTAGTGTCCTTGAGACCCTTCAGGAAAAGGAGAGGGCGGATCCTATCGAGCGGTTCCCTGAGCAGACTGTCAAAGCCATTTGGCAGAATGCCTCATCGCCAGAATTTTCCAACAAGCACCAAGACATGGCTTGGCTGGTGGTGAGAAGGGCTCTGCCTGCGAGATCCTTTATGCACGCCGGATTCTCAGCTGCACTTCACGCTGCCCTTGAGGCGGCTGCAGGGGGGAACGAGACTGTCACACACCTCCTTCTGGAATGTGCCGACGCAGAAGTCTGGAGAGGAATGCAGTGGTGTTTGTCGAGGTTCATCCCGAGCAGCGCCGTGACGCAAGACTTCACGCTCTACGGTTTGTTCCCCGGGACGCACAACGAGACGAACATCAACTGTGCCTGGAGGATCATCAACTCGGTGAAGGACGCTCTCTGGGCGGTCTGAAACCTGTTGATTTTCCAGCTGAAAGAATTGACCCCGACTGAGTGTTGCAGACTGGCACATTCCAAGGTGCAGGACTACGTGTTGAGGGACGCGCTGAAGCTTGGGACAGCTACCGCCAAGGGGCGGTGGGGAAAGACCACCATGTAATGTCTGCCTGCCTAAGCACAGGGGGCTGACAGAGTAAGGGGGCTCCGCTTACCCCCCCCAGCTAAACATGTGGATAGTAATCGTACAGACCTGTATATATGAATGATTACTCTGTCGCTGTATGCAAAGAAATGGAATGTTAACAGATGTATGGCATGACCAATTGTACAGATCATCAATATATTTACGAATAAAGTATATTTTGGAAATAAAAAAAAACCATGCCACCAAAGATGCTGCTGAAGCAGTCCACTGGAATCCGGGCCGACAGATGCCACAGATACTACCTCGAGGAATCCCGGACCACTGTAACCCCAGGTTGGACCACCATGCTGCTGAAGACCACAATACCAGGCTGCTGGAATCATGGGCTGGACACACCAGGCTGGCAAAGTTGAGGGCTACGTTGACACCTCATGGGTTCTTTGTTCACTTTAGGACTTTACGACCTAGTGAGGTAGACAACTGCACCTCAAGCTCTTCGAGAAATTTGTAGACTGGGAGTTTTTTTAAGCTTGAGGAAACACCCATTTGTTCAGGGGGAAAGATTTTTGTTTCAATTTTACCTTGAGCAGGTTAGTTCGAAGAAGTTGTTGTAAGGAGATGCATGTATAAAGCTGTGCTCCTGAGAAGGGAGAATATAGTGAAACAAGATTACCTCAGACTAAGGTGTTATTGATAGCCCTAGTTTGGAAGTGATGAGGTCAAGGCCTCAAGAAGACTTGAAGTGGATTTGATGAAACTCAGGTAAATGGTGATTCCAGTAATAAGCAGAGGACTTAGCTCTAGGAGCTGAGGTCACAGGCACCATAAACCAATGGTGCGTGAACACAGTACAAGGATTGCTGTTGCATATGACACAAGGGTTGTGGTTTTTTTTAAAAAGGGGGCATTTTAAGATTAAATAATTCACAATCCTCCTGTATATTTAAAACTCTGAAATTTTAATATAAATAAATATTGTTTATTCCATATTATTATTTCCGATGCTTCATTAATTTGTTTTATTGCTAAAAAATCTGCAAAACTACTTGCGTTTCATTTTATTAAAATCATACCAAAACAAAATGTGATCGACAAGTCAGATTTCAATCCACGATCTATCTTGACCAGTAACATTAATTTGGATTATAACAAAACTAAGTCCAATCCTCAATTATTTTAAATCCTGAAGAGAATTAATGTGCTTCAATCTTTTCTCTCTCCTGCTGTAAACACCCAAAATATGAACAAATATTCATTAATGCTCTAGGAGGTGCTGCTGTAAACAGCCAGGACTGGGTCTTCTGGTGAACCTGCCACAAGTAGAACTGGGTATATAACGGAGACAAGTTGTAGTATCAACAGTCAAAGTTGGATTCAGAGTGTAGAAGAATTTTGAATCAATATTGTGGGTTAGCCAAGGCCACACACAGCATTTTAGCTGTTGGGAATAAAAAAGATTTACAGGAAATCCCAGGTGCAATACAGTGCCACAATGATGAGATGCATGTTGAATATCCAATGGTGATATGTAATCACAGGGCTGAAAACCACCGGAGATCATAAGAGGGAAACGTTTTAAGTTCTAATTTCTTTTTAAGCAGCAGTGAGCATGGAGACAAAGGCAAAAAACAAAATGGCAACAAAGTTTGGGGATGTTGCTTAGAAGATCAGTCCACAGTGCTGCCTCGTGGCCACTTATTGGAACTACATTTCAATTGGACATATCAAAAATGCAGTATTCCCATCTGTAAATGCTGTTTGGAGAATTTTACCTGGTTAAGGAGATAGCACTTGCAAAATAGCTCATAACATCTGATGGGCAAACAGAAATATCACTTTTTAATGCTGTTTTTAATTCTGAGCATCGCTCTAAAACAAAACTGAACAATGCCAAAAAAAAACACCAATAGAAATAGGAAATTAAAATCTGCAATCAAGACTAAAGTGAAGGAACAAACTCACTGGAGCCCCAGATACCATCAGAGAATGAAAGTAATGTTATCTTTCCAAAAACAAACAAAAATCACACTTTCATTTGTTTCCATCAATTTAGTCTTTCAAATCAAACAGCACAATGACAGAATTATGCTGAACAAAACTGCCATAAAATTTAACCCCAGAGCACGAGTAAGAATTCCACAATCAAAATTTAATAAAAATGGAACTTCGCATTTAATTCACTGTAAATCATTTGGCCTGATGTTATTCCCAACATGGTATAAACATTACTTTTGACTCACTGTGAGCAATGCTGCAGATTTACTCATTTAAAAAAAATGCTGGTTTGATTGGAAAGGCAGCAATTGAAGCACTATTTGAGAGCTCTGCATATTCTTCTAATACTGTAATGTGCAAGAGTTAACGTTTGATATTTTCAGAATAGAATCTGGTCTGCTATTCAGTATTACTTAAATTGGAATAAAGTCAAAAACAAAATTGGATGTTATGTAAATATTTGTCAGACATTAAATACTACCACTTATGAATGAAAAGTGATGCCATGTCTTGTTGAGAAATCAATACATGAGAATAAGAGAAGTGCACAAGAAATAAGGGAATGTAGCAATGTTACAAGGACAGGGTTTCCATGGCAACTGCAATGGCTTCAATTCATAAAGACAGTTTGATTCACTGAGTCAACTGATTAAGTGTGTACCAGACCAATCATTTTAATTCATATCCCTCCTAACTTAAAGATAGATTTGGACCAAATTTAAAATAAAAAGACCCTTTCTGGCATTTAAGCCTTAACACACAATGCAGTTAGTCCATACTAATCTGGAGCAAGAACTTGCTGAAAAATGAACAGAGTCCACTGTAAATTTCCACTGGAATGCTTTAGCTTTCTGGATATGCATTTGGAAATTGCAGGTAATAATCTGGGTCCTGAAATTATCCTAATGTAGACTTGGAAACTAATAGCAAGAAGAGGATGAGTAATTCCTGCAAGGCGCATTAACAATTGTTTCATCAGTTTGTTTCTAGCCAGACAAAGAAAGCAGCAGCTCTGGGTCCAGTTCTGGTGAACCATGTAACGTTTGCACCACAGAACTGCCAGGCAGTAACCTTCTCTAAAAAGTGATAATGTCATCAACGTCCCTTGACATCTAATGGTGTTACTATCACTAAATTCCCCACTAACATGCTTGGGGTTACCATGGACCAGAAACTTGATTGGACTTGCCACGTTAACACAGTGGCAACACCAGGTCAGATGTGAGGAAAAATGCAGCGAGTAAGTCACCTCTTGACTTCCCAAAGCCTGTCCAACAACTACAAGGCATAAATCAGGAGTGTTATGGAATAGTCTCCACTTGCATGGATGGACACAACTCCAGCACCACTCAGGAAGCTTGACACCATTCAGGACAAAGCAGCTGCTTGATTGGACCACATCCACAAACATCTAGTTCCTCCACCACCTACCTCAGTAACAGCAATATGTACTATATACAGGATTCACCAAAGATCCTGAGGCAGCATCTTCCAAATCCATGATTACTTCCATCCAAAAGGACAAGAACAGGATATACAAGGGAACACTATCACATGCAAATTCGCCTCAAAGCCACTTACCATCCTGACTTGGAAATGTATCACCATTCCTTCACTGTTGCTGGGTTAAAATCCTTGAATTCTCTTCGCAAGCATTTTGTGAGCCAACCTACAGCACACGGACTGCAGTGGTTCCAAAAGGCAGTTCACCAACACCTTCTCGAGGGAAACTACAGATGTGCAATAAATGCTGCCCAGCCTGTGATGCCCATGTCCCACAAAGAAACCAAAGAAATAGGACAAATGGATCACATTTTAGTGGCACAACATCTGTGAAATGGTATCTTCAGTTTATAACAGTCATGGAAAAGGAAACTTAACTATGAAAATCGTCCAGAAAGGAGAGCTAAATCCAGCGAATTGAAAAGGAATCTGGGTCCAGGTATAAATGGAATCACACAATTGGCAGGTAAAGTAGTAAATGAGCAATAAGAGGCTTTCATGAAGAAATAACTTCATTACAGACAACATGCAATTCTTTAAGTGGGAAGAAAAAGCACCCAAAGCTTGAATTGCCCAAAATATTGAAATTAAAATGAAACAGCAAGTGAAAAATTAGGCTTGTCATAAATGAGAGAGAGAACACCAAGGTAAACAAAAATAAAGAAGAGAATTTGTGTTGTGTTTCAGTATACTTTGCAAAGACATTGTCATGATATCACTATTTTAACATGGCATTACAGCAGAGGGACGAGTGACTGCAGATCTTATACACGATCTGCTGGAAGCACGCTCCTCCATTGCAATCTAATAGCTTTATACTTGACCAGATATTTACATGGCGAGAGTGAGGTCTGCAGATGCTGGAGATCAGAGTTGAGTGTGCGTTGCTGGAAAGGCGCAGGTCAGGCAGCATCAAGGTGCAAGAAAATAGATGTTTTGGGCCGGAGCCCTTCAACAGGAATCCTGATGTGCTGTTCCAGAAATTTACATGCCTGAGCATTACACTGTATGCACCTAACAGCTACAACAAACATGTCTTGAATTCTTCAGCACCACAATATTCACTTCCAGTTCCTTCTGTTACAAGAGACAACACAAGCATTGTCACAACAGGCAATGAGGTGAAAGCAAGTGGATGAGAATACATTACAGGGCAACAGACAATTAAACCAACAATTCATTTATTGACGTACAAAAAGTTTGTAGTTAAAGGTAAGGGTAAGATTAATTAGGGACCTAAAAAAGACCTTTACTTGAAAAAAAAGCATTAAGGTCCTGGGTGAATACTTTGCATAAATCTTCATGGAAGAAGAGGATCTGCTAACGAAGAAAAAAATCAAACTAAGAGGGAAATTAAAAGCAGCTCAACATGAGCAACTCAAATATTTGGCAGTGCCAGCATGTTTCTCTACGTAGAAAAGCCGTTAGTCAGATGCAAGAATGGAAAGTGCAGAGGCTCTAGGCATGGCCTTTCAGTTCCATAAGTGTTGGCGGGAACTGAAGGAATGCAATTATTATACCCGTATTTTGAGAAACAGAAGGGTAAGTAGCCCACATAATCTTCAGGAGGGGAAACTTTCAGAGACAATAATCCACTTGGAAAACTACAAATCAATAAAATGAAATCCAGTATCATTTGCTAAAGGTGTGAAAACATTACTAAGGCTTGAACTTCAAACAAAGAAACCGTGCGCACATTTTCAGTGGAACACAAGCAGCTGGATACATTGCTGTCAAAAACGTGTTTCCAGCACAAACTTGGGACAGAGCCAACAATCTGCAAACACGCAACAATATATTGCAAATCTGTTAAGTGAATGAGATTTTCACAGTAAAATCAATATGGAATGCCAGGGACAACATAATTCCATCAAAGTACAATTTCAGAATCAATTTTCCAAAATACAATTACAACTTTAATAACTGAAGTGGAACAACACTGACAAAAGTGTTAGTGCTCTCAACTATTCAAGTTAATATAGAAATAAGCCCAGAACTGACAAAGAGCAAAGTGTGATTTATTTACTTAGTTGTATTTCAAATGACTGTAGTTGCATTTACCCTGTTTCGCATCTTTATGAAACAACATTCAGCTGTATATCTCACTGAAAAATATATTGATGGAAAAGTGAAGTAGGTCAGGCAGCATCCAAGGAGCAGGAGAATCGACGTTTCGGGAATCCTCCAACTACAAGGGATGAGTGCAGATTTCTCCAACTTCCTCATTTCCCCTCCCCTGACCTTATCTCAGTCCCAACCCTCGAACTCAGCACAGCCTTCGTAACCTGCAATCTTCTTCCCGACCTCTCCGCCCCCACCCCCTCTCTGGCCCATCACCCTCACCTTAACCTCCTTCCACCTATCGCATTCCCAAGGTCCCTCCCCCAAGTCCCTCCTCCCTACCTTTTATCTTAGCGTGCTTGGCACACCTTCCTCATTCCTGAAGAAGGCCTTCTACCTGAAACGTCGATTCTCCTGTTCCTTGGATGCTGTCTGACTTGCAGCGCTTTTCCAGCAACACATTTTTCAGCTCTGATCTCCAGCATCTGCAGTCCTCACTTTCTCCTATATATCTCACTGCAGAGTCTTGCACAAATTATTACTGTATTTCCTACAACAGGAATTATACTTCAAAACAACTTCTTTGGCTATAACGTAATTTGGAATAACCCTAGGTTGTAAAAAACATTGTATGCATCCAAACTTTTATTTCCTTGGACTACTCTCAGTGAAGATTTTATCAGTTGTGTACCTCATGATGCAATATGAAGACTGACATAAACTCACAGCAGTTGGTGCCACAAGCAGGCCTCAGCCTTTAAATATTTTGTAATCAACCTTACACATCTCTGAACCCAGATCTTCTGGTTCAGAGGTCGAGACACTGCTACTGTGCCTCAAGAACCCTGAAATTGATGTCGATATTTAACTTGACATTTCATTTGCTACCTTGCTACGCGTAATTACTGTTACACAGTTGAAGCCGGGCTTGCTGATTCAAGAGGTATGGACACTTCCACCACACCACAAGAGTCCTGAAAGCTTCACGAACCTGATGTGACTGAACACGCAATGTTCTGATATGGAGTCTGACAGGTTACCATTGTGTCACAAGCCCTATTTCAGTCTTTCAGTGCACAGAGCAGGAGCTTTTGACATTTGCTAACTAATAGGATGTCTCAGACAGAATACCGACTCAGAATGTTTTAAAAAAATCTGGCTTCTCCAGAATAGATGCAAAAATCAAAAAGTGTTTGCCAAAATAAGTAAGGATGAATTAGCACTTCAGCAGGTTACTGAGAATTGTTGATGCCTTTTGTGTTTGGACAAATGACTATAGCTTGTGAAAAGCAGAATTAAAAATTTGTGAAAACTATGTAGCCAGTAGCTCGAGTGAAGGTTTGCAACGTCTGTGATCAACAATCTGTAAAGTAATCAAATTCCCATTCCTGCAAGTATAACTGACTGCAGTAAACTATAAACTCGAGTTCCACAGGTTTCTGAAAAGTGACAATGCTGCCAAGTGCCATTGCGCATATAATGTGTGTGTCAGAACTGTCATTCAGTACAGTGATGCTTGCATGCTCTTCATATGCAAATACATGCAGCACAGAATTATAAACGTTATTTTTGATGCACATCAGGTGGTTGAAGAAATCAATGCCATTTGGCAATATATATCTCGATAAATTTAAAACCTTCAACAATAGAACTGACAGAACTTGGACTTAATGAAATGATTTCCCAAACAAATAAGAAGAGAGAAAAACTAAGTGTCAATTTGGAGACGAGAGTCATGTTAGTTGGGCCAATACAGAGGAACTTTGATTAACTGGCATTTGATTATCCAAATATCAGATTAGCCAGCAAAATCGCAGGGCCCGATGCTCAGCTAAACTACATTAAGTGGCATTCATTTAACCAAATGAAATACTTCCCCCGCCAGTGTCCTTTGGATAATCAAGGTTTTTCTGTGCATAGATCTAAACTGGATGAACCAACACATTCTATTATATTTTCATCTTTCTGCTTTTTAAAAAAAATGTTGACGTGAATGGAGGACAAACCAGAGAAAGGAGTTTAAATCTACTTCACCATCCCATTTTACCAATTTAAACTGGGTTAGAACAATCCAAGGTAATAGTTGAATTGCTATTGTACAAGCTGTGGTTTAAAGTAGGAACAATTTTAACCTCTTAAGTGTTCCTTTAAGTAATGGTTGGAAGGATCAAATGGCTCAACAGTAACAGACTCAGTGTTATGGTGCAGTGAAGGAACTTAGCGATTCAGATTCAAAGCAACATGAACAAAATTAAGTCTTAATGACAAAGGCAATGCTGATTTACACTTTAACAGGATTGAAATTTAAAAGTGAGAGCAGATGTCTCACTTGTATGGAGCTTGGTAAGACCCAAGATGGAGGGTTGATTTTAGATTTTGGACTTCCAATCTCAAAGATACAACAACACTGGAGGGGCAGAGGGTTGCTCAGATTAATTAGGATTAGATCAGGGCTTAAAGCTTTATTTTTAATTCACCCACAGAATGGGGATCTTGCTGGCTGGGCCAGAATTTATTGCCCATTCCTAGTTGCCCTTGAGAAAGTGGTGGTAAACTGCCTTCTTGATTGCATTCCATTTTGTATAGGTAGATTCACAATGGTTTTAGGGAGAGAATTCCAGGATTTTAGCGCACCGACACTGAAGGAACAGTGATATAGTTCCAAGTCAAAGTCAGGATGTTGAGCAGTTTGGAGAACTTGGAAGATGGTGGTACTCCCATGTATTTGCTGCCCTTGGATTTGGAACATGCTGTCATAGGAGCTTTGGTGATTTGCTGCAGTATATCTTGTAGATTTGTTGAACGTGATCATTGCTTGGCACTTGTGTGGCACACGTGCTGCTGGCAACTGGTCAGCCACAGCTGGATATTGTCCAGATCTGGCTGCGCTTGGACAGGGACTGCTTCATGACTACAGGTAATTGTTTGTATTCTCATGTTCAGAAAGCTTAAGATAGATTTAGTCAAAGGTTTGAAAATGACATAAGAAATTGATAACAAACTAGATCCAGAATAATGGGGCCTAACATTCAAATGAGTAGTCCACAAGCATTTTTCAAGCGAAACATGGTTGAAATTTCTAGACTTCTGTCGATAATGCTATTATAAAGTATAGCACAGGGATAGGAGTTAATGTATGGATTAGTCATGACCGAACTGGATGGAAGAGGAGGCCGAAGTGACTGAATGATTTACTACCATGTCAAGATTGCTGGTGCTCCATGGCACCACATTAGATTCTGTTATCATGATAATTAACACCTCTAATTCATTACCAACTTTAAGTTGGAGCTGCGTCACAATGAAGGTGCATGAATAGCAGTCTTACTCTTCTTTACTGGAGGCCATTATATTAAAGGTAAAATTCTCACTGAGGCATTGGGACTACATTCTTGCACTACAAGACTCAACGTAATATTTATACATCGGCAAAGTTTTAAACCTTTTCTATACAAACCAATACTAAGCATTAAGGACTTGACAATCACATTCAGAATTGAAAAAATCTGCAGAAGATTTTAAAACTGGGGTACACTAGCTGACTACATAAGCTTTTGTTAAAAACATACCTATGAAAGCTTTTAAGTATGGCTCGCTCACTGGTAATACTGTTATTGTGGGACAGTGCTTTCAAAGCAATTTGGAAGAAAGCAAAGTGTTGCTTAAAATTTGAGGTTCTCACTCAAACTGGGACCATTCCAAAATCAAAGGTTAATCAAATCAAAATCAAAGGGTCTGAACAAGGGTTACTGGACTCAAAACATAAACTCTTTTTTTCTTTACTGATGCTGTCTGAAGTACTCAGTTTCGCCAGCAATTTCTATTTCGGTTTGTATCAAAGGGTAAAAGTTTGATTAAGTTGAAAAATCAATGCCAATGCAATGACTTTCCCAAACTTTGCATTGAAATTAGCTTTGAAAGTGATACACAAGCTGTCAGAGTTTGTGTGTCATTTTGGTCCACCATACTCAAAGTGACATGAACAGCCTGAAGGTTGGTCGAGGCAGATTCAATTCTAGTTTTTTTTAAAAAGAAACTTCACTAAGCACCTGAAGGAAAAGAATGTGCAAGGCTGCCACAATCAGTAAACCTATCATATTCCTAACTTTGATGACTCAGACTCTAGTTCATATAGCCTGCTTGAAATGGACTTCAAAAAGTAGACAACCTATTGCAAACATGGCCAGAGGTTCAGGGGTTTTTTTTTTACCATTTCTGTTCAGATTTTAAATTAAATCAAAACTCTGGCAAGTTCTTAAAATACAAATGACTAGGAGAGGAATGTTATCCCTACATTGCTGGATATGCAATAACTTGCCAAGTTACACCACCTATTGCATACGCATTTATCAAAACTCAATTTCATTAATTTCTCCCTTCCCCTTGACAGAGTGTCTGCAAGCTTGAAAATTAGTAAAGAGATGCAGGAAAAAAAAAGTTTTCAAAAGCGGTTGTCAACAGCCACCATTAATTGCCAATGATTTTTAACTTTTTGCTTCAGTTAATTGTGTGAAAAGTTGAAGTACTGATCATGTGTTCATACAATCACAGAGGCATAGAGATGTACAGCACAGACACAGCCCCTTCAGTCCAACTCATCTATGCCGACCAGATATCCCAAATTAATCCAGTCCCACCGGGCAGCACTTGCCCCATATCCCTCTAAACCCCTTCCTATTCATATTACCATCCAGATGCCTTTTAAATGTTGTCATTATACCATCTCCACCACTTCCTCATTCCATAGACGTACCACCTCTGAATACCTGAGTAAACTGCTCTATTCTAGCATGATTAGGGATGGACAATAAAGGCTGCCATTTCCAGCGACGTCCTCATCCAAAGAATAAAAGGAACAAGGCCAATAGAAATTAACGCCATGAAGTAAACTATAGTGTGCAATTCAAACATAAATGCATTCAACAGTTGAAACAACACAATGGCTGAACAGCATTTGATAATGGCTTTTGCTGAATATTTTCAAATGAGACCCATGTGTTTTAAGAGTTGGTGCTACACAAACTATTGGACAGTAATGGAATATCCCTGCACTTGTAACAATTCAAGAGTCGTAGATTTGACTGAACTTAAAATTCTGACTGTTTTGTCAAAAGAGCGGGAGGAGAAATGTGTTCACAAACGGAAGCGTAAAAAATAATTTATTCCAGCAAATGTTCAAGTTTCCTAATTTTATGGAACAAAAGCTTATTCCATAATAGGCAAAGTCTCCTGGTCTCAGAGAACATCATTAGTTAAAGCTAGGATTATATCGGTGTCCACTAAAATAAATGGAGTGATTCTTTTTACAATTTGGTTTTGCAACACCACTCACCAACATTGACAATCTTCCCTCAAGCAGATACCATACCTCTTCTTTTGTTAACTTGAAAAAGTGCAGGTCCCATTTTGATTGCTCGGTTTTACAACTTTCTGCTTGGAAACTCAAGTCTACAGGCTGAATTTATTGGCCTTGAGATTCGAGCTCTCACTTCTGTGTATGCAGCATTCATGTTTTTGCTGTATAACTCTCTGTTGCATCACAGTTCAGGTGCAAGATTCGTAGCAATAGGAAAATAGTATGAAATGTGACTGAACAAGCAGAATGCTGGATAAACCCAAGTAGGACTGCCAGCATTTGTGGAGAGAAATAGAACTAATATGTTGAGTCTGATATGACTCTTATTCAGAACTCATTCATATCGGTCTTGAAACCTTAAATCTGTTTCTCCCTCTGTAAGCGTTGTCAGACTTAGTGAGTTTTTCCAGCATTCCTCATTTGTTTCAGATTTTCAACTTTTGCAGGATTTTGCCCTTCCTAAACTGGACCAAGTAGCAAGCAGACAGTGCCCATTTAATAAATCACAACTGAAACCCATAGTTTTGAGCGTGATCAAAAATCTATTCAATTATTAGTAAACTATTGGTCTTTATTTCATTAAGATTTGATAATCAACTTGACAACAACAGCATCATTGCAATGTCACTTAAGGATCATAGCCATTTCAAAATATAAATTTTAACTCTATATAACACCTAATCTTTGAGATCACCACTCGTAGGATAAAG
Organism: Hemiscyllium ocellatum; assembly: GCF_020745735.1. NCBI lineage: Eukaryota > Metazoa > Chordata > Chondrichthyes > Orectolobiformes > Hemiscylliidae > Hemiscyllium > Hemiscyllium ocellatum. The sequence goes on from NC_083423.1 coordinate 15,404,537, forward strand.
CGGGTACCCAAATTTGAAGAGGAGAATGTTGCTGCAAACTCCCATGCCAGTAAACACTGGCAAGAACCTCAGTGCTCTTTTTGATTATTAAATCATTTCTTGAATTCCTAAAAATCTACATCATGTTACAACATTCCTGTTCAATACATTCACTTACTTAACCTCACAATGTGCAACAGTCAAGTCTATAGAAGATCATTTTTTATAGATGATACAAAAACAATTTCAGTGGGAATACTGCTTTGTGTAGTGTGGTAATTAATTACCACAACTAACTCTCTTTCAACAAAACAACCTTCGAGATACTGCATAACAACTCACTACCTTTAACAGAAAATTTTCAGCACTGCCCCATCGCAAATAAAGATGCATCATCCTTGCATTCTCAAATTTTGCAACCATTTTTGTGGGAGTTTCATTGCCAACCATGAGCCAAATTATCAATAATTTATTCAAAAGCCACACATTTTGATTCCAAGAGGACTGAAACCTGATCTCAATTACAACTGGTGTCTGTATTTCAAATGCACAAAATCATTTGTTGCTGATGACAATATATAGTAGTATAGCAAACACTGCATGGCCTTTAAACATATTTTGTGTGTAGTCAGTACATTTTATACGAGGTACTATTTATCATTGCAATGGAAATATCCTCATGTTTCATTTTTTGCACAATCAATGCAAAGCCAGCTATTTAGTGCTAAACGAATTACAATGTTGGACAAAATGGATTGTTGCTACCTTGCACATATTATTTTACATATTAGCCAAATTTATGAACATAATTTTCTACAAACACACCAATGCTATCAAGTTGTAACATTGCTACTAAGACTTTTTCAGTGAGTGGCAAATATTGCATTTATTTGCGAAGCATTAATTAACTTCAAACAGCAACTGCACAATTACTTTTGTGCTGCTGAATTATACTAGAAATAAATCTACAGTGGCAACATGAAGTGTTCTATTGCTTATCTGCACTAAATCAGCTGATTTCAGCAGCAGCAGTGGATCAGATGGAAATAAACAGTCTTGGTGTGCACTTTTTATTCGTTGGTTAGGAGAAGAAACAATGGGCCAGGGTACTTAATCCTGATCATTAACCTGTTATTCCAGCTGAGAAGTGAAGTGCAGGCATGAGAAGGAAGGAGGGTGGTACAGTGGCTCAGTGGTTAGCACAGCTGCCTCACAGTACCAGGGGCCCAGGTTTGATTCCAGCCTCTGCCTGTGTGGAGTTTGCACATTGTTCTTATGTCTGCGTAGGTTTCCTCCAGGTGCTCCAGTTTCTTCCCACAAACCAAAGATGTGCAGGTTAGGTGAACTAACCATGCTGAATTGCCCATAGTATTCAGGGATCTGTAGATTAGATGCATTAGTCGGGGTAAATGGAGGATAGTAGGGGTAGGGGAATTGGTCTGGGTGGGTTACTCTTCAGAGGGTTGGTGTGGATTTATTGGGCTGAAAGGCCTGTTCCCACACTGTAGAGATTATATGATTTGGACTTGCTTTGAAAACTTCCATGATCAAATTTGCTTGAAAATGATTAATGTTGAAAAATATCCAGAGTTCAGCAATAGACTAATATTTAGCACATCTGTTATGACTTCAGGCAGGACCATTGGATTTTAGGTGGAAATTTGACAGATTATTTCAGAGGAGACGGTAAGGGACTGTAGATGCTGGAGGTTCAGAGTCAAAAGGTGTGGCACTGGAAAAGCACAGCCGGTCAGGCAGCATCCGAGGAGCAGGAGACGATGACGTTTCAGGCAGAAGGCCTTCAGACATTTGAACAAGGAAGATTGACATTACATTTCAGTTTAACACTGAGGCAATGCTACCTCAGTGATCCCTTTCGGATGAGACATTAAAGTGAGGCCTCATCTACTCCTTAGGTGATGCAAAGGACCCCCATAGCATTCCTTTGAAGAATAAGGGGGTGATCCTAAGTGTCTTGGCCGATATGTTGTTCTCAAACAGCATAATTAAGAAAAACTTTCATCATAAAATGCCCATTGCAGGAAATAGCTGTATGCAAATTGGCAGTTTATGTTTTGTATATGACAAGGAACTACATTTTAATCCACTTTGTTGATTGTAAAGCACTTTGGTCTTCCTGATATTGTGAAAGAAAGAAAAATCAGAGTCTTTTTTCGTAAGGGAGAAGGTACAAGAAACAAAATTACAAATAGGAAAAAGAAATGAATCTTAATAAAACCAAGCTTCCATCCTTGATCATCATCTGTACTTTTCATTTTCTTGAAACTAAATCTTTGAAACAGTCCTCAAATTTGGTTTAAGTTTTCCTTTCTTCTCTTAACACAACAGTCAAGTTCACAGCATCAAACTTGAAAAGGTAAATACTGGTAGCACAAATAATTCAAGAAGAATCTTTTGATGGTGTTCTAAAAGGGCTCCCCTTCTCGAAAGGTTTTAGCTTTTTATAAATTGCTTTTCCTGACTGGTTTGTATCTTGGGTTTAAGGGCTTATGCCCGAAACGTCGAATTTCCTGTTCCTTGGATGCTGCCTGACCTGCTGCGCTTTAACCAGCAACACATTTTCAGCTCTGATCTCCAGCATCTGCAGACCTCACTTTTTACTCAAATTCTTCTTCAAGTTCCAAAAATAATTCCATATTCCTCTGAGGTATAACTACATATCATTGAAAAATACATGTGCTGAACATGGGAACATTTTATTGTTGAATGTGAAGTAAGCATCCAGAAACAAATACATCTGTGGGTTGGAGAAAGAGTTTCAAATAGGATACGTCAGTAGCAACATCCTTCAATAGGAAATAATAGCTTCATTAATTTAAATGGACTCAACATGCTTTTGTGTCAGTATGATCCTGCACATCAAGATACTGCCATCAGTATCCAGTTAGCATATCAGCTATGCCCAAAATCTTTGATTTTGTATGGGACAGTGCATTTTAATTGGAGCATCAATTTCAGCAAAGTTTCCAAAAACGGGTCAGTTCACCTCAATGGAAAATGATGGACTCTTCTTTTGTTTGAAGAAGTTTTTCAGATATAAATAACTTATCACATCAGTTCAGGAGAACCCCAAAACAGAACAAAATGTTTAAAAGTCATCATGTTGGCACATGGCCGTGATTTGACTGGAGAATTATCCAGCGCAGAGTTGAATTGAATGTCACAAGAAGACCTGATTTGTGGAATAAACCCAGAGAAGATGAAGAAACAAGTTTGGAAGCATCTGTGGAGAAAAATAGAGTCAACATTTCAAGTGTGTTATGACATTCCTTCAGAACACAGCATCTGCAACCTGAAGAACGAAGTGTTCTGAAGATGTATCATCCCAGACTCAAAACGTTAACACTCCACAGATGCTTCCAGACCTGCTGAGTTTCTTAAGCAGAATATTCTCTATTACAAGGTGAACTGAATACCAAAATAGGGAGGTTATGCTTCAGTTTTAAGAGACATTGCTAAGACCACATCTGAAACACTGCTTATTTCAGAAAGGATGCAATGACATTTGATGCAATTCAGGGAAGGTTAAAATTGACTAATGCTGCAAGTTGTGTGACGCCTGCCTGGTAAGGAAAAATTGGGCTGAATGGCTTGTATCCATTGTTGATAAGACTAAGATATGACTTGATGAAAACACTGAAGATCCTCTGTGGTCTTCACAGGAAACCTGTTGAAAGGATACTTCTTGGAGAATAATTTAAAACTTGGCATTATTGTTTCAAAAAAGGTTTACACTTTAAAGTAAACCAACTTCGAGGCTTAGAATTGACTGGTTTTAAAACTGTTTTCCACCAAAGGTGGTGGAAGGAGAGTTGTTCAATATTTTTAAAGCAAAGGTATATGGATTCTTGTGAAGGGGTGAAAGGTTATTGGGGTAAGCAGCAATGTGATCAAAATGGACCAGCTTGAGAAACAAAACATGCTCAAAAGGGTTGAGTGCTAATCCAGCCTCTTAAGTGTCCATTTTACTCTAAACATGGCCAAAGTCAGATCCTATGTGAAAAGCAATGATTTAACAGACACCAGTGTCTTTTAATAAAACAACTTTCTCATCACTGATGTTTAGCTATCCTTGCCCAAGGAATACATCACTATACATTGTGCATATTTGACTAATTGGCAACAAGATTGTTAATAAGTAACCATACTATAACAAACACTAGTCTACCAAATCGGTATCATCTTCTCATCCTTGATGTCACAGCCCTCCCAAACTGAATTGTTTCCACTTGTCCCAGTCATTCATCCAGGTAATATACAGACTAAGCTGCCCGAGATGTAGAAGCCCACCAATTCTTCTGAGGACATTTTGATTTTAGAAAAAATAACAAGGTCACCAATACTGTTTTCAGAGCAAATTAATTGTGAAACTGCAAAATTAGTTTTAATATTATAGATTTCTTACAATGTCAAATATAGTTAGATTGCATTACAATAATGTGGAACATAAGATAGCACTATGTGCAACTTTTATGCTGTCCTATTTATTTACTTCTCTGAACCAATTTAGTTCTTCATTCCCAACGTGAGATTCAACAAACTGTATTGCTTATCTTCAAATCAAGAAATGTAAATTAATGTATTCTGAGTTACCAACAGTCTTTGCTTTGAAGCTCAACTCTCAAAGGGAACAGGCATGAAGTATTAGCCATCATTCTCAAGCTACCATCCCCTCCACAAACCCAGAAAACTCTAAAATATTGTAATTTGACTGGAATTGATTTTTGGGGAACTGAAGATTCCAAAAATTCCTTCATATTGATTCAATGATCCTCGTTCAATGCTTTCATTTTTGAAATTCCAGGTTTTGGTTTATGAATGCATCATACCTTTTCATTTGCGACAACATAGATAATCACAAATCAAATCTTCAAAAGGTTTCATTGGCTTAAGTAGAAAACATTTCGTGAAACCTAGAATTAAGATTTAAAGATTAATTTACACGGCAAAACATGGATATCTGATAATTATATGGCAACCATCATGATCTCAGTGAAGAATTCAAAATAATTCAAGTATCTCAATACATTAAATCTTAAAATTGCTTCCATACATCTTGCTGCACAAATTGTTTGGGTTTAGTTGAATTCTTTAGTTCACTTTGAAATGCAAGTTATACTGTCCCATTTATTTACTTCTCTGAACCAATTTAGTTCTTCATTCCAAACATGAGATTCAACAAACTGTACTGCAAATAGCAGCTGTAGTATCTTGGAACAAACTCAGTTTTAGGTAAAAAGCAGAGCACTTCAGGGAACATCTCTGGGTCACCCACACCGATAAACCACACCGCCCTGTGGCCCAACATTTGAACTCCCCCTCCCACTCAGCTAAGGACATGGAAGTCCGGGGCCTCCTTCACTGCCCCTCCCTCACCATCTGACGCCTTCAGGAAGAACACCTCATCTTCCGCCTCGGACCACTTCAACCCCAGGGCATCAATGTGGACTTCACCAGTTTCCTCATTTCCCCTTCCCCCACCTCACCCCAGTTCGAAACTTCCAGCTCAGCACTGTCCCGATGACCTGTCCTACCTATTTTCTTTTGCACCTATCCACTCCCCACTCCCCTCTAACCTATCACCTTCATCCCACCCCCATCCATCAATTGTATTCTTTGCTACCTTCTCCCACCCTCCTTCCTGACCTATCACCTTCATCCCCACCCCTACTCACCTACTGTACTCCATGCTGCTTTCTCCCTAGCTCCACCCTCCTCTCATTTATCTCTCCACCCTGCAGGTATTCTGCCTGTATTCCTGATGAAGGGCTTTTGCCCGAAACGTTGATTTTCCTGCTCCTCGGATGTTGTCTGAACTGCTGTGCTTTTCCAGCACCACTCTACTCCACAAACTGTTTTGTCAAACAAAAAAGTCTGCATCACCAATTACAGCAACAAATTCTTCAATGATCAAATAATTCAGCTCAGGTCATTGCCCCAATGTCTCTGAGGTAGTTGTTTCATGTTGAATGTTCAGTCCTTATGGAGTGCAGTGGAACAGAGAGATCTTGAAATTCAAGCACATGATTCTCTGAACGTGGAGTCACAGGTAGAAGGGCAGTGAAAAAGGCTTGTGGCACACTAACCTTCATCAGTGAGGGCATTCAATATAAAAGTTGGGAAGTTATATTGCAGTTATACAGAACGTTGATGAGTCTGCACTTGGAGTACAGTGTTCGATTTTGGTCATCTTGCTATAGCAAGGATGTTATTAAACTGGAAAGAGTTCAGAAGAAATTTACAAGGATGTTGCCAGGACTCAATGATCTGAGATTTAGGGAGAAGCTAGACAAGCTAGCATTTCTTTTTAAGCCCATAGGAGACTGAGAAGGGATCTTATAGAAGCGCATAAGATCATCAGAAGCATGGAAAGAGTGAGTGCATTCAGTCTTTGTCGCAGGGTGGGGAAATCACAGACCGGAGGACATCAGTTTAAAGTTAGAGGTGATAGAATGAAAGGGAACCTGAGGGGCAACTTTTTTTTTTAAAAACACAGAGGGTGATACACATATGGAATGAGCTGCTGGCAAACGGTATTGAGGTGAGTATGTGAACAATGTTACAAAGACATTTGGACAAATACATGGATAGGAAAGGTTTAGAAAGATATAGGCCAAGTGCAGGGAAATGGTGTTACCGTAGGTGGACATTTCAGTCGACATGCATCATTTTGGGACAAAGGGTCTGTCCACGTGCTGTAGGACTCTATGCCTCTCTATTAATTTATTACTACCCGAAATTAACAGTTGTTTCCTTCCCTAGTCTCCAGTAATGTGCTTTTTACTGTGGTATAGTTCCATAGAAGATGTGATATTTTGCAGAAGTAACTCATCTTTATGATTGAGACAGGACAGTAAAAAGCACCAGGGTAATTACCCATGGCACATCATGGGAAATCCAAATTTGGCCTCATCTGATTTCTTAATGGACAAAACCTGATATCCATTCGGACCACAAACAGTGGCTGATGACTGCTGTTCCCTTTTTTTTGTTAAATCGTTCATGGGATGAGGGCATCACTGTCGAGGCCAGCATTTATTGCCCATCTCTAATTGTCTAGACGGCAGTTTAGAGTTAACCACATTGTGGAGGGTCTGGAATTACACGCAAGGCAGACCAGGGAAGGATGGCGGTTTCCTTTCCAAAAGTACACTAGTAAACAAGATTAGCTTTTCTGACAGTCAATTCATTATCATCATTAGACTTGTCATTCCAGATATTTTGTTGAATTCAAATTCCACCAGCTACCATGACGTGAACCCAGGGATCCAGAACTTTACCTGGGTTTATGGATCAACAATCCAGCAATAATACTACTGGGCATTTTCTCTACTTAAGAAGATTGAGCTTGATGTTTAGGCTGAAATCAGATTAAATATGACACTTTTCTGTGCCTCAAATATTTGGTTCAATAAACTGATCCATTGTGGTGAAGATGCTTTGATACAAAAAGTGAAGTGCAAATACACTTTGTTTTGTGCATCTCAACAAAAGAATTTGAAAAAACTTCATGTCACAACAGTTGCACATTGTTACAAGTGTCATTTCAAGATCCATTCAATGAAATGCTAAGAACAACAGTTTTATAGCATATTAAAGCCAAAACAAAGTGCTTTATAGGATGACAGTATGCATAGAATGATCAATTATTCTTTTACACTATTTGAAGTGTTATTTGGCCACTTACGTGCGGTTGCAATCTTTATACAAACTGGCAAGAGAATTTTCTCGGTAGCAAATCTATATTGTTCCTGGAAGGGGAAATGTACATTGCACAAAAACCCAACAGTTTGAGAAACTATTAATGAATGGTTATGCACTGCATCAAAAGATGCAAGAATAATACAACAACAGCTGTTTCTATGCTATGTACAAAACACATGATGTGGTTTATACTTTGAATCAAGTAATTTACAAGGTGATTTTTAATAGGCGTGTCGCAGCGAATTTAAGACCAAGTGTAGCTTCACTGAGGAAGGGTCACTAGACCTGAAATGTGAACTGTGATTTCTCTTCACAGATGCTGCCAGACGTGCTGAGCTTTTAGAGCAACTTCTGTTTTTAATTCTAATTTACAGCATCCACAGATCTTTTGGTTTCCATTGCATAAATGTTGATGCTGTTCCAGGCTGTGAATCCTTTAGTTTACATATGACCAAAATATTGCACAAAGTCCACGTTGTCGAGTAAGTGGATTGGATGCAACAATTTCTGCTGATGTCAATATTGGACAAGTCAGATCATAAAAGTTGGCTTGACAGATTTTCTTATTTCAATATGGATAGTCATTCACTGAAACTGAAGCATATAAAGTTTCAGATACTCAGCAACACAAATGTTTATCTCACAGAAGGAAATAAAGCAAATCAAACTAAATATAGAAGTACCTGAAATTTCTTGAAATGAACTAAACAAGGTCTCATGTATTCCTCACTGGTACTGCAGTTTCACAACAAAATTATCCCTTTATCACTGAATCACAACTGAATGAACTTAACTCTTTCCAGTGCTCTGCTGTGAACTGTGACTTCATCTAATGTAATCATTCAAAAAATTGGACAGTCTCAGACTTGCTCAGATTTCAACAGTTGCAGGTTTCTCACTAAACACTCCTGGTTTGGAAGTTGAGCAAATGAACTTTTTGCTAAGCTAACTTAATTCCTGAACTGTTCTGGGACAGAACCAGACAGTAACTACAGATGCACCTAAGTTCCTAAAAATAATTCCGATTTAAATCATTTAGACCCACATTTATTGAGATCAGAGCCAAAGATCCCAAGTCCAAGATGGGACAGATACTAACTCCAGCTGATAATTCCTCTTTTTTCCCAATTTCAAATTAATGTATTATTTGTGCATTTTGTTGGCTGCATTTAGTCAGGGGTGAGCAGAACTGTGTGCCTGCTGGTTACCATGGAGGAGGAGAAAGTGAGGACTGCTGATGCTGGAGATCAGAGTCAAGGGTGGTGTGCTGGAAAAGCACAGCAGTTCAGGTCAGGAGAATCTCTGCTGCCCGACCTGTTGTGCTTTTCCAGCAACATACTCTCGACTGCTGCTTACCATGTACCGTAATGGATGACATAGCGGATACTTGCCACATTGTCAGCCTTTAAGCTGCCCACTTGCAAGGTAGCATATATCTTTCATTACCTGAACTGAAATGCTTCTAAAAATGGCATTTAACATAGTACAATTGAAATATTTATAATTCTATCAACAACAGCAACATAATAATGGCTTCCTGCATACATCCAATGACCGGACAAATTAAATTTACTTGAACAGAACTCCAATGACAGCTGTTCTACTGGCTCCCTGTCCAAAGGTAACAAGCATTAACTACTTGTTAAGTTTCGCACCAGATATGCAACACAAATAATAAAAAGCTCGCACACAGCTTTAATAAGGACAAGTGCAACATTGTGCCATACCAAAATATACAAATCAAGGTAGTCTCAGGATTGACCACAGAGTCATACAACACAGAAACAGCCCTTTGGCCAAACTTGCCCATGTTGATTCCATTTGCTAAATTGAACTGGTCTCATTTGGTCCTTATCCCTCAGTACCTCTCCTATCCATGGATGTGTCAAAATGTCTTTTAAAAGTTGTAATTGTATTGTCTCTACTACTTCCTCTGACCGTTCATTTTATACATGCACTGTGTGTGAAAAAGTTGCCCCTCGGGTCCCTTTTAAATCATCCCCTTCTCATCTTAAACCTGTGCTCTCTATCTTTGGACCCCCCAAACCAGAACGGAAGACCTTGGATGTTCACCTTTTCTAAACTCGTCATGATTTTATAAATCTCTGTAAGGTCACCCCTTGGCCTCTAAAGGTCGAGAAAAAGAAGTCCCAGCCTAACAAGCCTCTTCTTCTAACTCAAATCCTTCAGCCTCAGTAACTTACTCAATTTTTTTGCACCCTTTCCAGTTTCATAACATTCGTCCTATAGCAGGGCAACTAGAATTGTATGCAGTTCTCTCAATGTGGCTTAATCGATGCCTTGCATATACCATAAACAGTATAGGCTCCAACAGGAATTCCTACAGAACCCCACTGGACACAAGTTGCCAGTCTCAAAAACACCTGCGACCATTACACACAGTTGCCTGCCACTCAGCCAACTTTGCAACAAATTTGCCAAATTTTCATGCACTCCATGGGTTTTTACTTTCACTACTGTCTTCCGTGGAGGGCTTTATCAAAAGCCCTGCTGAAGTCCAAATAGTATATGCCAGTTGCCCTAACCTGGTAATCTCGTCAAAAAATTTTACTAAATGGATCAGATAATGACCTCCCCTTAACCAGATCAATGTGAGGAAGGGCACTTGGGCAGGACAAACAAGGCAAGGGAACACAATGATTACGAAGACCTTGGAAAGGGTCAGAAGGACATTGGCATGCAAATCCATTACCCCTTAAGATATCAGGACAGTAGACAAAGGAGGGATCTGGGATTGTTCCATTTTTTGCGAAGGCATAGATATTAAGCGCATGTTATTAATTCTAATTTGAATGGCAGGTTGGGATATATTTCCAATGTCCAAATGTGTTTGTAAGATTTCTGTTTTCCTCTATTTGCAATCTGTGTTGTATGATTGAAAGCTATTGCAGATGAGGCTCTACGAATTTTGATGAATAATAAAACAAACATAACTCACAACAGGTTGGAGTTTGACAAAGACAAAGATAATAAAACGCTTGTTCCTAGTCAGTGCAGAAGTTTAATTGATTCGAAAATTTTTTCAATTGTCACATAATCCAAACTCTAACTGCACTGCTGCCCACTGCTTAGAAAAAAGCCTAACAAGTAGGAAGAAAAATAGATTAGATTCCCTACAGTGTGGAAACAGGCCCTTCCGCCCAATAAGTCCACACTGACCCTCTGAAGGGTAACCCACCTCCCTCTGATCCATAATGCATAATTATGGATTAGAGTGGTGCTGGCAAAGCACAGCAGTTCAGGCAGCATCCGAAGAGCAGGAAAATCGACGCTTCGGGCAAAAGCCCTTCATCAGGAATATAGTAGAGTACCTGAAGGGTGGAGAGATAAATGCCCTTCAGGTACTCTGCCTGTATTTCTGATGAAGGGACTTTTACCCGAAACATCGATTTTCCTGCTCCTCGGATGCTGCCTGAACTGCTGTGCTTTTCCAGCACCACTCTAATCCAGAATCTGGTTTCCAGCATCTGCGGTCATTGTTCTTACCTAATGCACAATTATGGTCAATTTAGCATGTCCAATTCACCTGACCTGCACATCTTTGAAATGTGGGAGGAAACCGGAATACCGAGGAAGCTCACACAGACACAGCGAGGTGGTCTGTGTGGAGTTTGCACAGTCGCCAAAGGCTGGAATCAAACCCCGGTCCCTGGTGCTGAGGCAGCAGTCTGACCACTGAGCCACCATGCTGTCCCTATGCCACTGTGCCATAATCACATGGGGTTTGAACTTTTATTGTTAAGGCTACAGAATACAAAAGCATTCGAGTGGACTAGACAAATCATTGGGCATACTTGAAGTTTAAGAGACTTCGACGTCCAAAACCATGACCGCAAGACTCATTTTCTCATTTATGTTTAACCTAATAAAAGTATGAACAGTCAACATTTACAAATCAAGTAAAATTAAGGAAGCAAGATTTTATAAATACCTAATGAACAATACAGTCATTTCTTATCTTTCAAGACTCAGGATTCGTTGAATGTTACTCTATTCTCTTGTCTTTGAGGTAATGTTACTTTGAATTGTGTATGTAAACTATGGTAAAACTGTCCAACAAAAGACTCACTCACCAACTCTTTTCCCTCATTCAGAGTCTTATTCCTCATAAGCAAATGGTTGAAATTAACTGCTTGCATTGGTGAAAGATGCAGGTCATCAGGCATCACTCCATTTGATAACTCTGGTGAGTTATTGCTTCTCAGACCTAGAATATCCGATGGTGAAGTGCTGTCCCTACTACCTGCCATAAGAGTTCACTTATGCTATTCTGACACCAGTTTACATCCCAGCCCACACAAAGGAAGAGTACACTTGATGAAATATACACCACAACAACATAGCCTTGAGACAGCATACCTTCAACTCCTGACCCATAAGCTGCAATCAGTGAGGCTAGGCGATAACATCTCAACAGCGGTGCCCCACAAGACTCAGCACTCAGCCCATTATAATACTCCTTATACACTGATGACTGTGTGGCTAAATTCTGCTCCAACTCCATTTACAAATTTGCTGATGACACCGGTAATGGGTCGGACCTTAAAAACAACGAGACAAGAGTACAGGAAGGAAATCCAGTTTAAGTGGCACGGCATAAAGACAACAATCTTTCTCTCAATGGCAGAAAAACAAAAAAGCTGATCATTGACTTCAGGAAATGGAGTGGAGTATATGTCCCTGTCTGTATCAATGGGGCTGAGGTGGAGACGGTCAAGAGCTTATACCAATGATTTGTCCTGCTCCATTCTAGTTGGTGCATTAAAAATGAACACCAACACCTCTACTTCTCAGAAGGTGAAGGAAATTTGGCATGTCTATAATGGCTCATCTTTTTTATCGATGCACCATAGAAACCTAACACTCAGATGGTATGACACTTGCTCTGCCCAAGACCATAAGTACTTACGGAGTTGTGAAAGCAGCCCAGTCAATCATGCAAACCGGCCTTGCATCCACTGACAATGTATATTTTCCCCACCTCACAAAAGCAGGCAACATAATCAAAGAGCCCTCCCACCCCACTTAGACACTCTTCGCCCTCTTCCATCATGACTAAACAAAAAGTTTGAAAGCACTCACCAACAGATTTAAGAATAGCATCTTCTGTTATCAGATTTTTGAATGGATCTCTCATATATTACAGTTGATCTCACTCTGTACCTTCTCTGTTGGTGTAAAACGATATTCTGCATTTTGTTCTATTACTTAAATAAGTATGATTTGCCTGGATAGCACACAAAATAATACTTTTCACTGTTTTTCAGTACATGCAACAATCAAATCAAAGCAAATCAACTAATACTAGAGTTTTGTAGACTAAACGAATGCTCATCTCTTACTCTCTCGGCCTCAGGAACTAATTTTTCAGCCTGTGAAGCAATGATACCATTTTAGATTCAAAGATACAGGAGAAGATGTGCAGTAATGCGAATATAAAATGATTCACTTTACTTTTCCAGGATTGTGAAGAACATATACTTCCAGTGGAATATCAGCTGGTCCTTGTTGAAATATAAATAAACTAACTGAATTAAAAAACTTACCAAAACACATTATTCTTGCTTAAATATAGGTGCCATACCCAGTTCATGATGGGAAATTCCATCTAAAAAATTTATTTCTTCAAAGCTGAAAAACAAGGCTATGTCTTGTGACATTCCCAAATAGTTTACATATCGCATACAGAAAATTCTGCATATTTTGCGAAATCTTTTGTGAACATCAACTAGCCACAAATCGACATGACCCTCTCTCACTAATATCCTTACATACAGGTAAGGAAGGACACCACTGAGTGGGACAACACATCCATCCTAGGACAAGCCAAACAGCGAGATGCACAAGAAATCAGAGAAGTAAGCGTTCCGGTTGGAATACCAATCAACAAACACATCAAGTTGACCCCATCTACCACCCACTGAGAAAAAGAACAGGAAATGACATCACCCCAGGAAATGACATCACCAAGCCAAACAAACCAAAACATGGAATGGAAAGCAGGGATCAGCAGCAGTGCTTCGCTGGGAGGCCCAGTGAAGTTGTTACCTAGTAGAGTGACAAAATGTCTGGAAACAAACTTTCAGCAAGCAAACCTACATCCAGATTTTGTGAAATATTGTGCCACAAAACAAAACAAGGGAGTGCTCAAATAAATATGAGTGAATGGGCCAGAATCATATCACTGGCAGTATTGGCAGGGGTACTGAAGCCACACATTCTGCACATGCCTACTTAATGTGTTTTTGAGGATGTCAGCAGATATTCCTAAAAAAAAACCTTGAATTGTACCTAAAACAGACAATTCTTGAACTGGACCCTTGGGGATCTTGAAGACAGTTAGCTCAGCAGTGCAAGCAGCTGTCCCAACTTTGAATTGTCTCATTAGCAGAAATTCAAACCAAACTTCAAAAAGAGAGCCAAGGCAAAATCATATTGTGAGAATACTTCAAGCTAATTGTACATACAAACCATCTGATTCTTAGAAAACTGAACAACACTATGCCTTCTGTTTGTCCTTTAGGAGAAACCAGAAATATGACATGAGATTTAGGCTGATGAGAATAGAATACAATGTTCCAGTTATCAAGATTGAAGGTTAAGAAAACCAGAATTTTTTGAACTGAATAGCTTTTAGAACCATGCAAAATTATTAGGTGTCTTGATAAGACAAATAATGTGACAATGAAGAGTTAACTTGTAAGGAGGAAATAAGCTTAAGACTGACTAGAAGGAGGAAAGGAGAGGTAATCTGTTTTTATTCAGAGGATGGATTGAAAATGGAATTCCCAAATACAAACAATACTGTAAAGGAATCGTCAAAAGCTTTTAAAAAGAGAAGTGACTGAACATATTTGAAAAGTGAAATTGAAAAGAGGTTTTCATGAACAGCCAGGGAATGGGACATCATGTGTAGCTCCTTAGGAAGCTGGCACAGGGAATAGTTGTAAACATTTTACAATTGTGAAATCAGACATGCTATTTCGTGATGAATGAGTTAAGTATTTGATCAGCCATAATAATTTTGTTCTGTCGGTTTACCCAGTCAGTCAATGTGTAATGCGCACAGAATTCTTATCACAACATAATCAATAGTTTCCCCAGTTATCCATGTGTGAGTGACAACCACCAAATAACCCTGCAGTCCCCTACCACAGACGTTATAACTGCTAAAGGCGCCAAATATTTTCTGTATAAAGATTTCTGTCAACCCAAACATGTTTAATCCAACACGTGAATTGGCATGGTGTCATTTACAGGGACAGAACTTGACAGCTCTTCATTCAGCTGAGCTGTGTTGTATTGCTTAATCAAGTATTAGCTCTGAAGGTCCAATAGGACAAAAAGAATTCTCTGACTTGAGTTTCAAAGGATAAATTTTATTCAAAATTTCTTCTTTCTAATGACTACTGGGCACTGATAGATCTGTCTGGTTTAATGTCCCGTGTCCCTCAAGTAAAACCACTGACATATATACAAGCAAAGTGATGAATCTGCTCGTGAAGGACAGATGTTGGCTATAAAAATAGCCTGCCTGGCACACTCTCCTCATTCCTGATGAAGGGCTCTGGCCCAAAACGTCGAATTTCCTGTTCCTTGGATGCTGCCTGACTTGCTGCGCTTTAACCAGCAACACATTTTCAGCTCTGATCTCCAGCATCTGCAGACCTCACTTTTTACTATAAAAATTGTTCACAGCTTTTCGTCAGTGGTCACACCAGTGTACTACAGATTCCATTTTCAGATTCAAGTGATGAAGAGCACATTTGAATAAGAAGAACTAAGGAAATACATGTCATGAATTTCATCAAGTGGATATCCTCTGACCCTCTCTCTTCTACATCATTCATTTCCTTATAGTTGCTCCTTTGGCCTCTTAGTGTTTGTGGCAGGGAACCGTTAGGTCATTTGGCAGCTAAGAATTTTCTGTCGGAAGAACAGTAGGCCATTTAACCCCTGAAAGCCATTCTGAGAGGTTGAATTAGGGAGATGTGTCAACTCAATCTAGTTGTGAATGCGGACAGATAATGAAATCCTGATCATTTTCCTCCCTTGGTCTTTGGTTAAAGGAGTACAATGACATCCAGTAAACAACAAGTTAATTACTTTCCAAAACTATCTTGCATATTTTTTTCAAGTCAATGCTCCATGTGCCTTTATGATGGAAGATTTGCTGAACAATGTGGACATCTTAATGCAAACTTCATTATGAAGGCTGTTCTATTACTTTAGTTGAAAAAAAAACTGGTTCATTTGACAGAGGAAGTACAGACTTTATCAGTTTCTTGAAAGATCACACACAAAAAAGCACCTTTTTAAAGACTTAGTTAAAGCCACATGCCATAGATACAAACCTCCAATTAGACCATTAAAAAGAGTAGTACATTGTTCTTTGCAGAAGACTGAGGTCTAAGTTTTGGAATTTGACTCATCTGCCTACTGCAACTCCAGTTATATTCAGACTGTTGATAGCTTAAAGGTTAGGAGCTGGTTGCATATACTCTTGCAAGGGGAATCCTTCCATTATCAGGGTGAACCTGTTTTGCAAAACAGCTTCACTGAATTAAGGAGGCAGGCGAGATACTCTTGATCTTGTGTCATTGGAAATGTTTGTTATGCAGAGTGCTTATATTCTGGTCAATGAGAAACGATTAATGATCAGTAAGAAATGCATCAAAGTGCTTTTAATTTTTAAAATATAATTGCCTTCCCTTAGAAATGCACCAAGTGATTGCATTTGCAAACATGCCTTACGAATGAAAGGTGGAGTCTGGCTATTGCATGTGTGCCATGAGGGTACGTCACTCAGTGATGAATGCTTGGATCTAACTTCATTCCCTTAAAAGTGAAATTGCTTCTTATAATAATTGCAAAGCTTGATAGTCCCACAAAGTTCTACTTGATTGGTATACTTGCACTTGTGAAATCAACCAGCTGTTTTCATCATTCAAGTCATTCTACCCTCAAAATACAGCTGTGGGTTGGAATGTAATATAGCTAAACAGAATCAGGAACCAGTATTAACTCCTATAGTACATCTCTGATGTGCAGACATTTTAAAAAAAAAAACCAACATGGAGGCCTGTAACTGGAAATTAACAATTTAACTCATCATAACACAATGAGAAGCAGCAGCTTCAATTTTTCTCTTCACTTAGGTGTCTACAAAGACAGGCTTTGCACGAAATATCAAAGAAAAATCCACTCTTTGTTCTAATTAGATCAAGTTAAGGCATGAATAGTATTGCTCAGAAATGTCATCTTTGATCTGGTATGAATTAGCTCAATAGTCATGGGTTACAGAGAGTTGGGAGAAATTCAGGCTGAGCTCCCGCTCTTCGAATTTATCCAATAATCCCTGTATGGAATTCATGCTCATTAGAAAAAAGTTTGTTGATATTATTTGTCTTAAAATATTAAGAATGGACGTTGATGGAACTGAGGGGAACGCACGAGAAAGAGAGAGAGGGGGCGCGAGCACGAGCCCAATAAAATGGCATGAAAAACTCAGTTCTGCAGCTTAACATTGAACTCAAAGCCAAAACATTTTGAGGATCTACATGGCAATGTTGACAATTAGTTCGTCAAAAGGCTACATTTTCTGAATTAATAGTGCACTTGATTGTCCGATTTCTGAATTGTCTAAACTGATGAGATTTTCAAATCAGAATGATGGGCTAAATGACGTATATAATAAATAGGCTGTAAACACATTACTGAAGAAGGGCTCATGCCCGAAATGTCGACTCTCCTGCTCCTTGGATGCTGCCTGACCTGCTGCGCTTTTCCAGCAACACATTTTCAGTTGTAAACACTTCTCCCTTCGTACAGGGACTTAGTTTTCCCATCTCATCAAGCTGCCTGCCCTGTGGCACTATAATTAAGCCATGCTTAAACCATCCAGTTAGAAAGGGGTTGAATGCTGTATAATTACAAAACTCAATGAAGAATGGCTGATCTAATACATGAGCAACAGCTTGGAAACATTGCTTGAAAGATTAAGCCTGTAGTCTTTCCCAGGATTTATATTGGAGATGCTGGTGTTGGACTGAGGTGGATAAAGTAAAAAAATCACAACACCTGGTGTTGTGTGAATTTTAACTGTTGTGCATTAAATATCCTTGTTAGCACTCATTCAACAAGAATTCACCTCTGCACCCAAAACACGGGCACCAAATTGTTCAGTCAGCCTTCATCTGAAACTCCAGCTCGAGAGCTTCGATGTTAAAAAAACCCTAAAGGCTCTCACGATCTCTATCATCTACTGAGGGGAATCTGTTAAATCAGGTGGCTGGTTTGTGATGCAGTGACACCAACATGTGTTCAATTCCCGTACTCACCAAGAGATCACCACAAAAGTCCAGCCTTTTAACTTCACCTCTTGCCTGAGGCTTGGTGACCTGCAGCTTAAATCACCACCAGCTGTCTCTCTACTAATCGGAGATCAGCTGTATGGTCCTCTGGGATGATGGCGACTTTAACTTTTACCACATACAAGGGCAAGGACAGCAGATACATGAGATCACCACCACAACAAGTTTCCTTCAAGCCATACATTATCCCTACTTGGAACCATATCACTGTTGCTTCCATGTTGCTGCTGAAGATATATCGTCTCCATAACAGCAATGCACAGGTACCGACAGTTCATGAAGTGTAAAGGTTTAAGACAGCAACACTAATTTATCAAGGTCAATTAAGGATGTGTAAGAAATGCTGGCCAAGCCAATGATGCTCATATCCTGTAATGAGCAAGAAAGTATCATAGATATGCATGAAAAATGCTGTGGTAATTCACTTTTGGCTTGAATGAATTTAATCTGATTAATAATTGAGTCTTTTTTTTAAATGATTATACATTCCGTACCTCCTCAACTGGTTGTAATATACTTGCATCTACATTCAAAGGGTTACTGTTTCAGTTCAAGATTGGAGAAAAAGAAAAGCAACATTATGATCTTTTATGAAAATGACTTAAGACATGCACATTATGAATCAGGAACATAATGATCAAAAGATGGTTTTCATGCATGCATGCAATTGCGTGGGAAAAAAAATATTAAATGCCACATTTTCAAGGCTGTAGTTAAAAGGTGTTAGGCAGAAGCAATCACTCTGCAACATTACAACACTGCTACTAGAAATCACAGCACTCAGCAGTTCAAAGAACATGATTTGATCATGTGTGCATGTGATCTTGGGACATGGCTCAGAGTGCGTCCAGCTAAAATGGGCTGAGCAAAACATACTAAACCAAGCAAATGGTTGAATGAATGCGGAGAGCTTGGCAAAGGTGAACCAGAGTACTTGTATGCATTCAAATAAACTTATGTTTTCTCAAACAGACTGTTCGGAGGTTATACTTTAATTGCCACTTCGACCACCTTGTTTTCAGTAAAGAGATCAGAAATCCAGTTCTTTTCAAGCGTGATCTTAAAATTTAATCATAACTCAATTAGTAAAGACCAGTACTTGCCACAAGTGTTATTTGACTCATATAAACATGTTGGTTTCAGTGTGCATATATTTTTGTCTTTATTTGGTTTTCCACTTACATTTGGAATTACAGTATGCTGCTAACAACCAAGTATTTTTTATACTCCTCCACAGGAGTCCAGGACTGAATGACATCTGTCATAAAACAAATGTTGAAGGCATACTGTACTGTGAGTGACAGTTGGAATTGCTGAGATTACCCACACGAAAAATAACAAATTTAAATAATAAAACCTATAAATTTCAATATGGAAAGGGATGGGTGGGGACTTGCATCTTATATCCGAGGAAATGGCAAGCAATGTTGCATCGAATATCAATTGTAAGCTTAGCAGAAATTTTTACTTTTAAGAATACCACAAATTCAATGAGACTCTGCGATATCTACGTGGATACATTGATGCAAAAGTCTGCTCTAGTGTATGATCCTAATGTAAAATAAAAGGTATAGTTCCACATGAAGCTCCTTGCTACAATATACAAGAAAATGGGAATCTTGCATTCAATGTATTGATGGCATTAATTGGTTGGACTGACACCAATTTCAAAGTTAATCGTTTTAAAAGGAATGTTAATGTTTCAGAATAATTTTATTTGCTATTTGAAAACTATAACAATCATGTCTGTCAAAACAAAATAAAGCCTCATAGGGCAGACTGGGTGACTCAGTGGGCCTGACACTCATCTTTGGGTCTGGATTCAAATCTGACCACAGAATGAAAGCCTTGTCTGTCCATTAGTTATTTGGCTGCAGTCTAACAAAGTTCAATCAGTGAAAATCATTTTGCACACAGTTTTCTCAATCAACCTCTAATATTAAACTTTGATTAGACAAATCTCACAGGTTTCGATGGATGGGTCAACAAATGCAGCATGAATCAGCTAATCTGCAGCTTTGCAGAACAGCACTTCCGCATCATGAAGTCAGTGAATCAGTATTCAGGAAACACTCAAGAAAGCAAGCGGATTGTTTG
Source organism: Hemiscyllium ocellatum (assembly GCF_020745735.1). Taxonomy (NCBI): domain Eukaryota; kingdom Metazoa; phylum Chordata; class Chondrichthyes; order Orectolobiformes; family Hemiscylliidae; genus Hemiscyllium; species Hemiscyllium ocellatum. The sequence goes on from NC_083423.1 coordinate 15,424,732, forward strand.
GACGAGATTTTTAAACAAGTAGTATTCCCTGAATTGATCAATGGGTAATTACGACATGTGATATCGTCTCTGCAAACCAGCAGCAGTTGACTTGTCACAAGATCTAAAGATTGCTACATCTACCAAGTACTCAAGGGTAGCTGCAACCCATTGATTCACAAAGAGCGACAGTGAGGACCAAAAACATGTTAGCAATTTTCAGAATGTTAACATGGTGCAGTGCAAAGCGATCTAACATTGGCACTGGTCATCTGTTCAGTCACGCTCAAGTCTTTTTGTATGTATCGTACTGATCCATACTGCCTTATTTTCTCAATACAGAAACATAAAACTGTTCAGAAAAAAAAGTAACGATTGGCTCTTGAGGATGCTGTTATCATCTACAAGCCTTGGCCAAATTAATTTCATTTTGATAGATGCAAGTGAGAGAAACTTGGAACTTTTCATTGCACAGATTTAAGCACAAATTCAGGTAGGAATCTGAGCAAGATAAAGAAAAAATATGGACAAGTTTAAATGTTAAATAAAACTGAATAGAACTGTCACAGAAAGACATAGCACATGGGGACAGAGAATATTTAATTTTTAAATTGCTAAACCAAAGAATGGATCAGCAAATTTAATTCTCAGCATACTACAGCTTTGGTTATGCATTTCAGTATTGCCAGGTCAATTAATGTCACCCTTCTGTTTTCATATTATAGTATCCTTATGAACAGGCTGACAATGAAGATATATTCAATGTGAGACTGTTAATGACATGAAATTGGGCACAGGCATTGAGTTTTACATTTTGTTCAATGATGCTCTTTCAACAATGTTTTTTGCAGCATCTGCTCTACCTCAAGCCATGGTACAATCTCTCTGCCTTGCACATGTTATCAGGAGGTAGCTTTCCGAATATTAATATATGCCTTTTTAGCATTATAAAGAACAAAGAAAATTTACAGCCCAGGAACAGGCCCTTTGGCCCTCCAAGCCTGAATCGATCCAAATGTACTGTCTAAACTTGTCGGTCAATTCCTAAGCATCTGTATCCCTCTGCTCCCCACCTACTCACGCATCTGTCCAGACGCATCTTAAATGAATCCACTATGCCTGCCTCTACCACCTCTGTTGGCAACACGTTCCAAACATCCACCACCCTCTGTGTGAAGTACTTGCCACATGTATCCCCCTTAAATTTTCCACCTCTCACCTTGAAAGCATGACCTTTTGTTATTGAATCCTTCACCCTGGGAAAAAGCTTGTCTCGATCCACCCTGTCCATACCCTTCATGATTTTGTAAACCTCAATCACGTCCCCCCCCTCAATCTCCTTTTTTTCTAGTGAAAATAAACCGAACTTACTCAACCTCTCTTCATAGCTAGCACCTTCCATGCCAGGCAACATCCTCGTAAACCTTCTCTGCACTCTCTCCAAAGCATCCACATGCTTTTGGTAACGTGGCGACCAGAACTGTACACAGTATTCTAAATGCGGCCGAATCAATGACTTGTACAATTTTAACATGACTTGCCAGCTCTTCTACTCAATACCATGTCCAATGAAGGCAAGCATACTATATGCCTTCTTGACCACTCTGTCCACCTGTGCAGCAAACTTCAGGGGAGAATGGACCTGCACTCCCAGATCTTTCTGCCCATCAACTTTTCCCAAAGCTCTTCCATTCATTGTATAATTCGCTCTAGAATTATTCTTGCCCAAATGCATCATCTCACATTTGTCTGGATTAAAAGCCATCTGCCACTCGTCTGCCCAACTCTCCAGTCTATCTACATCCTCCTGTATTCTTTGACAGTCCCCTATGCTTTCTGCTACTCCACCAATCTTTGTGTCATCTGCAAAGTGACTGATCATACCAACAGTGCCCTCTTCCAGATCATTTATGTATATTACAAACAACAGTGGCCACAATACTGATCCCTGTGGAACACCACTGGTCACCTTTCTCCATTTCGAGAAACTCCCTTCAACTACTACTCTTGTCTACTGTTCTCAACTCGTTCTTTATTCACCTAGCTAGAACACCCTGCACATCACAGGACTTCATATTCGCCATTAGTCTACAATGGGGAACCTTATGAAATGCCTCACTAAAGTCCATGTATATGACATCAACAGTCCTTCCTTCACCTAACAACTTGGTCACTTTCTCGAAGAACTCTATTAAGTTGCTAAGGCACAATCTCCCCCACACAAAACCATGTTGTCTATCACTGATAAGCTCATTCTTTTCTAATTATAAACAGATCCCATCTCTCAGTACCCTCTCCAGCAACTTCCCCACCATTATGTGCAATGTGACTTGATAACCATAAGGTTTTTTTCAACGTTCACAGAACTTCAGTACAAAAAAAGACCATCCCTTCCTTTGTGTATTGATGGTTCCTAGAAAGAGTTCTCCAATTAGTCTTATTCTCTCACTTCTTCTGCAGATCCCTGCAATTCTTTATGTTTCAAATATCCAAAATTTGCCATTTCATGTGGTTCTGTGAACCATTCAGGCAGAACATTACAAATCACAACAAGTCACCACCTTAAATAAAAAGTACTGTAGATGAAAAGATGTGGAGACCTGTTAAAGACCAAGAGTAAGAAGCACAACCTGATTTTCCTAAGTGTACCAAATCATTGCAGCTGGAAATAGTTCAAGGGTCACCCAGTTAGAGTATGCCAAGTATTTACATGGTCCCTGCACCCTTTAGTTGGAACTCCATGGCAGCCATGGTTGCCTCAGAGCTCATGATGCAAAACTTTTACTACACCCCATCTTAGAAACACCCCTCCAGTTCATGATGAAAGTTTCTCATTCCATACATCATTTGGACGAACTCCATTGCTCCCCCTCTGCAAATCACAGGACGGAGGGAGGGAGGTGGGGGAGAGAGTGCGAGAGAGAGAGAGAGAGAGTGCGAGAGAGAGAGAGAGAGAGAAAAAAAGAGAGTGCGAGAGAGAGAGAAAGAGAGTGCGAGAGAGAGTACAAGAGTGAGACAGTGACAGGAAGGGAGCATGGGCATGATAAATGAAGAGCAGATCCGAATAAGCACATGGATCTCAGTGCACCTTGCGGACAGGGGCCATTGAATTGCATTCTTAACATTCTCCCCCCAATAACATCAACTTTGTTTTTAACCTTTGTATGTGGGTTTAATGAAAATTTACTTGTTCCAAATGCTGTTGACAAGTGTTGCAAAGATGGGGTTAGTAGCTTGACTGCTTGAGCTACATACAGTAATTCCTGTGTTTTAACCTGTAATGAGAATCTATTTATTAATAACAAACAGAAATGTCTTTCATGAAGAAACATTGTCAGGGCTTTCCCTCAATCTGGGTCTAAAATGCCTGGTAAATTGAGGAATTTTGAGGACTTGATGAAATCTTTAGATCTTGTGACAACTCTTGGAATAACAGGGCTTCATTTCCACCACATGACCCAAGGGAGGGATGATACAGGTACAATTCAGGCTCAGGACTGCACTTCACATTTGATAGCCTTTTCTTAATTTGTTCTTAAAACAAGTCAGCTCAAAACTTTCACAACTCAAAAGGTATTTTCCAACTTGCAGAGGTTTATTTCAACAAAATGCAGGATCATTACACAAGATATTAAATCTAAATTCTGCATTTTCCAGAATCATGTGAATCTTTTTACTTGATTCACCATTTATTGGGTCTCAAGAGATGTAATGTCAAGACAAAATTGCTTCTAAAATGGCTCTGCATTTGCTCAGATTCATTTGCACAAGTTCAACCTGGTTTGGAAAGGAATAATTTTCATGGGGCATAGAAAACAAAGATGGTTGTTCTTTCTTTCCTCCTTACTCCTTCACTTCTTAAATTCTATTCAGCACTAAGTGAGATGCCTCTCACCTGAAATCAGACAATGATACTCAAGTGATTTTGAAGTAGAACAGAACGGTCATGGAATTCAACAAAACGTCTTAATCTTTTGAAAATTTAATCAGGTAAATAAAACCAAGTTAAACTTGACAAACGAACTGAGGCATAAGAGAACTGGAACTAATTAACCCCTAGTTTCCTTTTGGCATTTAAATATGAACTGTCTCAGTGAGTGGCATTATTTAAGGATTAATTTCTGAAGTATTTGCCCTTCTCTGTTTCAGTCTTTTCAAGCTTGCCAGATTTTGACTTATGTGGTTTGACCCTTCAGATACACTTAATGAAAAAGAGGAGAAGAATTACATATAAAAAAGCCTTGCTTTTAGGGAGAGTGCATTTTGGGTGTGTTGTGGCGAAACGCAGTAGCCACAAATCACTTCAGGAATGAATTTCTTCAAGTACTGGCAGATCAGACAAGTAAACACTACAACCTCAAGCTCCAAGATTGTTTCAGAGCTCTGAAAATGGAAAATGTAACTTTGATTTTATGTATGTCAAAGATCTAAAGAACTCAGCACTGAAAACAAAAGAAGTACACACTATTTCCAAAAACACCAATTTATAACACTTTGGATCATGTACACATTTGATAAAAATTCTTGATGCATACAAATAGTTGCGCGATTTTCATTAATCTGTTTTTTTCCTGACAAGGTAAAACAAGCTCCACAATTCTACGCAAGTCTCTTAAGGATGCAACAGATCAGCTCTTCAAAGAAAAATCATCATGGATCATCACTTGTTACTCTATATGCTTGGGGGAAGTTGTTGGTGTGAGAGTAGGGGGAAAAAGGTGGGAAAAATAAAAAGACAATTTATGTCCAATAAATTTAACAAAAGGACCAGCTCGTGCAGAAATATAAGACAGCCCAAACATCTATGCACCTACTCCAATACTTAATAAGGAAACACTTCCTTCACAACTTAAATTAAAAGTGCACTTGAAAGACAATTTAGTAAAAGTTAAAGCTTTTTAAAAAAAATTCTTGTGGGAATTTAAAATTTTTTATGGGAAATGGCTAGCCAACACTAATTACCCATCCCTCACAGTCTTTGAGAAGGTGGTGGTGAGCTGCCTTCTTGATCTGCTGCAGTCCTTTTGCTGTGGGTTGACCCACAAATGCAGTTAAGGATCAAAGTCCAGGATTCTTACCCAGCAACAGTGAAGGAATGGTGACATATTTCCATGTCAGGATGGTGAGTGGCTTGGAGAACAATTTCAAGGTGTTGGTGTTCCCATATATCTACAGCCCTTGTCCTTCAAGATGGAAGGGATCATGAGTGTGTAAGGTGCTGTCTGAGGATCTTTAGTGAATTTCTGCAGTTCATCTTGCAAATAGTATACACTGTAGCTACTGAGAATCCATAGAGGGAGTGGATGATTGTGAATGAAGTGCCAATCAAGCAGGTGCTTAGTCCTGGATGATGTCAAGCTTCGAGTGTTGTTGGAACTGCACCCATCCAGGGAATTGGGAGTATTCTATCAGACTCCTGCCTTGTGCCTTACAGATGGTTGAGAGACTTCGATGGTTGGGGTGGGGGTATGGATTGTAACTCCATTGAATGTCAAGAGGCGGCAGATCGATTGTGTCTTATTGGATACAGTCATAGCCTAGTTTTGTGTGGTGTGAATGTTACTTGCCACTCATTAGCCCAAACCTTGATATTGTTCAGGTCTTTCTGCATTTGAACATGGACTGCTTCAGAATCTGAGGAGTCACGAATGGAACTGAACATTGTGCATTCATGACTTCTGACTTATGATGGAGGTAAGGTCATTGATGAAGGAACTTAGGCGGGGGACACACTGCAAGAAACTGAGGCAGAGATGTTCTGGAGTGGAGATGACTGATGTGTAACAATTCCAACCACCTTCACATGTTCCAATTGTGACTCCAACCACCAGGGAGTTTGCCCCGTAACCAAATGTTTCCAGTTTTGCGAGAGATCCTAACACCACACTTGGTTTAATTCAGCCTTGATGTCAATGGCTGTCACTCTCACCCCTCTTCTGAAATTAAGCTCTTTTGTCTATGCTTGAACCAAGGCTGAATTAAGATCAAGAGCTGAGGGTTTCTGATGGAACCCAACAGGATGTCACTGAGCAGGTTATTGCTCAGCAGAAATACTGTTTGATAGCATTGTTGATGACACCTTCCATCACTTCATGATGGTAGAGAGTCAACTGTTGGGGGCGGTGATTGTCAGATGGGATTTGTCTTGCTTTGTGTGTCCAGGTCATAGCTGGGCAATTTGCCACACTGGGTAGCTCCAGCGCTCTAAATGGATTGGAACAGCTTGGCGAGGGGTGTGGCAAGTTCTGGAACACAACTCTTCAGTACTATTGTTGGAATGTTAACAGGTCTATTGGCTTTGCAGTATCCTGTGCTTCCAACCATTTTTTGATACCACATGGAACAAACTGAATTGGCTGAAGAGACTGGTATCTTGAACAATGAGGACAACAGGAGGTGGCTGAGATGGATCATTCAATTGGCACTTCTGCCTGAGGATCACTGAGAATACTCCAGCTTTACTTTTTGCACTAAGCTCTTCCATCATTGAGGATGGGGATATTTGTCGAGCTTCCTCCTCCAGTGAGTTGTTTAGATGTCCACCACTATTCTTGAGTAGATATGGCAGGAGTGCAGGACATAGATCTATTCCAATGGTTGCCGGATCTCTTAGCTTTGTCTATCACTTGTTACTTAAGTTGTTTAGCATGCAAGTCGTCCTGTTTGGTGGTTTCAGTAAAGTATAGTGAAAATGCTTAGCTTATGAGCAGTACAGGCAGATCATAGTAAGCAAGGACATGCAGATCATATGGTGCTTATACAGATGAGAAATGTAGTTTACCCTGCACAGGAGGTGCACAAAGCAAGATCAACATTATTTAGAGTCCATATATCAGTCGAATAATAGTAGGAAAAAGCTGTTCTTCAATTTGTTGGTCTGTGTTCAAGCTTCTGTCTCTTCAACCTGAAGGAAGTCTGTCCAATTTAACATGGTGGTAATGCTCCACAACTGCAGTGGTCACTCTTATCGATATTTTAATGGACAAATGCATCTGCAGCAGGCAAATTTTACCTCTTATTGGTTCCCTCACCATCTATTGCACAACAAGTCCAGCAACTATGTCCTTTTGGACCTGACCAGCTCTACCACTAATATTGCTGCTGAGTCACTCTTGGCAGAGGACAGTGAAATCCCCCACCCAGAAGACATTTTGTGCTGTGGCCATCATCAGTGTCTCCTCCAAATATTGTTTGAAATAGAGTTGTATCGATTAATCAGTGGCAGTTTACTTGTCGATGTTTAATGTGAAGCCACAGGACTTCTTGAGGTCCAGGGCTCCCAAGGCAACTCCGTTCTGACTGTATACCACCATGCTTCCACCTCTGCTGTGTCTGTCCTGCTGGGATAGGGCATAACCAGGGATGATGGTAGTGGTGTCTGGGACATTGCCTATAAATTCTATCTTAAAATCCTTGGAGTGTGAAAGCAGGCCATTCTGCTCATGAAGTCCACCCATCTCTCGGAAGAGCATCCATCCAGACCCCCCCCATTCCTCTAACTCTGCATTTCCCAAGGGTAATCCACCAAGCCTGCACATCCCTGGATAATATTGGCAATTGAGGATTGCCAATCCACAGAACCTGCACATCTTTGGACTGGAGGAGGAAACCAGAGCACCTAAGAGGAAACCCATGCAGACACGGGGAGAAGGTTTGTGTGGAGTTTGCATAGTCACCCGAATCTGGAATCGAATCCAGGTCCCTGGCACCGAGAGGCAGCAATGCTAATCACTGAGCCGCCTTTGGATTCTATGAGTATGACTATGTCAGTGCATGATTAGTTTGTGAGACATCGCCCCCAAATTTTGCCATGAGGCCCCAAATGTTAGTGAGGAGACTTCGCGGGGTTGACAGGGCTGTTTCTGCAGTTGTCTTTTCCAGTATCTAGGTCAATGTGCGAGCAGTGGCAGAGTTTAAACGAACCCAGAAGACTACAGCTAAGGTAAGACAGCTTGTTTTAAAATTACTTACCGGTAGCGGGCAGCGGTGGCTTTTTTTCTCTCTCTCTTCACAGAAAGAGCGGGAGAAGTAGGGGGAAGTGACGACGACCAGAGGGGCAGCCGGGAAGGAAAGCAGTGAGTATATAAATCAGGAAGGCAGCTAAACCAGAGACTCCACAACTGTAGTAGCTCCCACCCACCCTCCTCCTCTAACCTCCTTAAGTACTCTGGTTTTTTAAGGTAAGGATTTTCTATTTCTTTACCAGTGACTGGTTAAAAATTTACTTTTTTTTGTTTATCTATTAATTTTTTTTTTAGGAAAAGACTATAGCAGAGGGGTATCAAAGTATTTTAACTCAAACCTGTACAAAGTAACAAAGTAATTAACTAAGCAGAGATGGCTGGGCAGGTGATGTGCTGTAGCTGTATGATGTGCGAGCTGGCTGATCCCATTGTGAATGGGCAGTGATCACATCTGCAGCAAGTGCAGGAAGAACTCCGGATCAGAGTTGATGATCTGGAATCTGAGGTTCAAACACTGCAGCACATCTGGGAGGGGGAGAGTTACCTGGACGCTTTGTTTCAGGAGGCAGTCACACCTAGGAAATTAAGTAATTCACATTCGGTTAGTGATCAGGGACATCAGAATGTAACTGTAAGTGAGGCAGGTAGGGGGAACCTGAGTTCAGGAGTGCATGAGCCTCAGCCCTTGACCTTTGTCCAACAGGTATGACAATAGACAACAGGTGCCGGAGTCGGCCATTTAGCCCTTCGAGCCTGCACCGCCATTCAATATGATCATGGCTGATCATTCCTAATCAGTATCTGCTTCCTGCCTTATCTCCATAACCCTTGATTCCACTATCTTTGACAGCTCGATCCAACTCTTTCTTAAATGAATCCAGAGACTGGGCCTCCACTACCCTCTGGGGCAGAGCATTCCACACGTCCACCACTCTCTGGGTGAAGAAGTTTCTCCTCATCTCTGTCCTAAATGGTCGACTCCGTATTTTTAAGCTGTATCCTCTGGTACGGCACTCACCCCTCAGCAGAAACATGTTTCCTGCTGCCAGAGTGTCCAATCCTTTCATAATCTTATATGTCTAAATCAGATCCCCTCTCAGTCTTCTAAACTCAAGGGTATACAAGCCCAGTCGCTTCGGTCTTTCAGTGTAAGATAATCCCTCCATTCCAGGAATTGACCTCGTGAACCTACGCTGCACTCCCTCAATAGCCAGAATGTCTTTCCTCAAATTTGGAGACCAGAACTGCACACAGTACTCCAGGTGTGGTCTCACCAGGGCCCTGTACAGCTGCACAAGCACCTCTTTGCTTCCATACTCAATCCCTCGTTATGAAGGCCAGCATGCTATTAGCCTTCTTCACTACCTGCTGTACCTGCATGCTTGCCTTCATTGACTGGTGTACAAGAACACCCAGATCTCTCTGTACTGCCCCTTTACCTAAATTAATTCCATTGAGGTAGTCATCTGCCTTCCTGTTCTTGCCACCAAAGTGGATAACCATACCTTTATCCACATGAGATTCTTGCTCCCTGTACAGATGAGGAAAAGGGCTCTGGACAGGATGAGCCAGCTGACCATGGCACCAGGGTGCAGAAGGCCATTCAAGAGGGGGGAAACAAAAAGACAAGTAGTGGTTATAGGGGATTCTAAATTAGGGGGGCAGATAATATCCTTTGTAAGCCAGATCGGGAGTCTCGCATGGTGTGTTGCCTGCCCGGTGCCAGGGTGCGGGACATCTCCAACAGGCTTGAAAGGATATTGGAGCGGGAGGGGGAGGATCCAGTTGTTGTGGTCCACGTTAGTACTAACAACATAGGCAAGACTAGGGTGGAGGACCTGTTTGGGGATTATGAAGCACAGGTCCTCAAGGGTCATAGTCTCCGGATTACTGCCCGAGCCACGTGCCAATTGGCATAGGGATAAGAAAATTACGAAAGTAAACACATGGCTAAGGGATTGGTGTGGGAAAGAGGGATTCTACTTCATGGGGCATTGGCATCAGTTTTGGAACAGGGGGGATCTGTACCGTTGGGACGGTCTCCAGCTGAACCGATCAGGTACCAATGTTCTAGCGAAGAGGATAAATAGGGTGGTCAGTAGAACTTTAAACTTCTGAGTTGGGGGGGGGAAGGGAAAGTGAAAGCGACAGGGAGTATGGAGTTAAATGGAAAGCTAAGCAGCAGGATAGCATATGTGCAGGCGGATCGAAACTCGAGGCAGACTGGGAATGCAGCAAAGAGGAAGGATAACTTAGGACATCTTATGACTTCCAATATCTCGAATGATAAAGTTAGCATTAAGGCACTTTACCTAAATGCTCGTAGCATTCGTAACAAAGCAGATAAACTAATGGCACAGATCATAGTGAATGATTATGATGTGGTAGGCATCAGAGAGACGTGGTTACAGGGGAGTCAGGACTGGCAGTTAAACATCCAAGTTTTTCAACTTATCGAAAAGACAGGGAGGTGGGCAGAGGGGGTGGGGTTACCTTGTTTGTAAAGAACAAAACTAAATCTATGGCACTGAATGACATAGCGTCGGATGATGTGGAGTCTGTGTGGGCGGAATTGAGGAACCACAAAGGCAAAAAAATGATAATGGGACTTATGTACAGACCTCCTAACAGTGGTCAGGACCAGGGGCGCAACATGTACCGGGAAATAGAGAAGGCATGTCAGAAAGGCAAGGTCACGGTGATCATGGGAGACTTCAATATGCAGGTGGACTGGGTAAATAATGTTGCCAGTGGATCCAAAGAAAGGGAATTCATGGAATACTTACAGGATGGCTTTTTGGAACAGCTTGTCATGGAGCCCACAAGGGAGCAGGCTATTCTGGACCTAGTGCTACGTAATGAACCAGACTTTATAAAAGATCTTAAAGTAAGGGAACCCTTAGGAAGCAGCGATCATAATATGGTAGAGTTCAGCCTGCAGTTTGAAAGAGAGAAGGCAAAAACGGATGTAATGGTGTTACAGTTAAATAAAGGTAATTATGAGGGCACGAGAGAGGAACTGACAAAATAGACTGGAAGCAGAGCCTAACGGGGAAGACAGTAGAGCAAAAATGGCAGGAGTTTGTGGGTATAATTGAGGACACTGTACAGAGGTTCATCCCCAAGAAAAGAAAGATTATCTGGGGAGGGATTAGACAGCCATGGCTGACAAAGGAAGTCAGGACATGTATTAAAGAAAAAGAGAGATCCTATACAGTGGCCAAGAGCAGTGGGAAATCAGAAGATTGGGAAGACTACAAAAACAAACAGAGGATAACAAAGAGAGAAATAAGGAAGGAGAGGATCAAATATGAAGGTAGGCTCACCAGTAATATTAGAAATGATAGTAAAAGTTTCTTTCAATACATATGAAACAAACGACAGGCAAAAGTAGACACTGGGCCACTTCAAACGGATGCTGGAAGCCTAGTGATGGGAGATAAGGAAATAACAGGAGAACTTAACAAGTACTTTGCGTCAGTCTTCACAGAGGAAGACATGAGTAATATCCCAACAATTAAAGGGAGTCAGGGGCTGAGTTGAGTATGGTTGCCATTACAAAAGAGAAAGTGCTAGAAAAGCTAGAAGGTTTTAAAATTGATAAATCTCCTGGCCCCGATGGGATACATTCTAGGGTTCTGAGAGATGAGGCTGAGCAAATAGCGGAGGCGTTGGTTGAGATCTTTCAAGAGTCACTAGAGTCAGGGAAAGTCCCGGATGATTGGAAGATCGCTGTTGTAACCCCCTTGTTCAAGAAAGAATCTAGACAAAAGATGGAAAATTATAGGCCAATTAGCCTAACCTCGGTTGTTGGTAAAATTCTAGAATCCATCATTAAGGATGAGGTTTCTAAATTCTTGGAGGAGCAGAGTCTGATTAGAACAAGTCAACATGGATTTAGTGAGGGGAGGTCATGTCTGACAAACCTGTTGGAGTTCTTTGCAGAGGTGACAAGTAGGTTAGACCAGGGAAACCCAGTGGATGTGGTCTATCTAGACTTCCAAAAGGCCTTTGATAATGTGCCACACAGGAGGCTGCTGAGCAAGGTGAGGGCCCATGGTGTTCGAGATGAGCTACTGGTATGGATTGAGGATTGGCTGTCTGACAGAAGGCAGAGACTTTGGATAAAAGGTTCTTTTTTTTGGAATGGCAGCCAGTGACAAGTGGTGACCCACAGGATTCAGTGTTGGGGCTGCAGCTGTTCACATTATATATTAATGATCTGGATGAAGGGACTGGGGGCATTCTAGCGAAGTTTGCCAATGATACGAAGTTAGGTGGACAGGTAGTACTGAGGAAGTGGGGAGGCTGCAGAAGGATCTAGACAGGTTGGGAGAGTGGTCCAGGAAATGGCTGATGGAATTCAACGTGAGCAAGTGCGAGGTCTTGCACTTTGGCAAAAAGAATAAAAGCATAGACTACTTTCTAAATGGTGAGAAAATTAGTAAAGCCAAAGTACAAAGGAATCTGGGAGTGCTAGTCGAGGATTCTCTAAAGGTAAACATGCAGGTTGAGTCCGTGATTAAGAAAGCGAATGCAATGTTGTCATTTATCTCAAGAGGGTTGGAATATAAAAGCACCGTTGTGCTACTGAGACTTTATAAAGCTCTGGTTAGGCCCCATTTGGAGTACTGTGTCCAGTTTTGTTCCCCACACCTCAGGAAGGGCATACTGGCACTGGAGCATGTCCAGCGGAGATTCACACATTCACACATTCACCATTCCTGGAATGGTTGGTCGAACATAAGAGGAACGGCTGAGGATCCTGGGATTGTATTCACTGGAATTTAGGAGATTAAGGGGAGATTTAATAGAAACTTATAAGATAATACATGGCTTGGAAAGGGTAGACGCTAGGAAATTGTTTCCGTTAGGCGAGGAGACTAGGACCCGTGGACACAGCCTTAGAATTAGAGGGAGTCAATTCAGAACTGAAATGCGGAGACATTTCTTCAGCCAGAGAGTGGTGGGCCTGTGGAATTCATTGCCGCAGAGCGCAGTGGAGGCCGGGACGCTAAATGTCTTCAAGGCAGAGATTGATAAATTCTTGATGTCACAAGGAATTAAGGGCTACGGGGAAAATGCTGGTAAGTGGAGTTGAAATGCCCATCAGCCATGATTGAATGGCGGAGTGGACTTACTTCCACTCCTATGTCTTATGGTCTAATGCCAAGTGATTTGTCCGGTTTCATTTCTTTGAGACTCTATAGTGATTGATACAACGGAATGATTTACTAGGCTTGTGAAAGGCAATTGAGAATCAACCACATTAGTGAGGGTCTGGAGTCACACACAGGCAGACCAGCTGAGGATGGCAGATTTTCTTCCCTCAAGGACATTAGTGAACCAGATGAGTTTTTCCGATATTTAACAACTATTTCACAATCACCTGTAGATTCTTAATTTCAGATTTCTTTTTATTGAATTCAAATTACACCACCTGCCACTGTGAATTCTAACTCTGGTCCCAGAACATGAACCGAGTTTCTGGATTAATAATCTAGTGATAAGACCACTATGCCATCGTCTCTGTGATGGCTATAGCTTCTAAAGCAACTTTTACTAGTGATCAGTTTAATGTCTAGTTGGAACAATTAATGTTTCAACTTGGCTGTGTGTATCCAATGTTGTGAAGAGGTTGAATGACTAGAAGACTGGGGAAATAGTAGCACAGTAACTAGCTAATGCACAACAGCTACGACAACTGATATTGGTACAATGTATTGAATGTAACAGAATGCCCCAAGGCAGATTACAAGAGCATTATAAAATAAAATGAGACTCTGTAACATCAAGAGATATTATACGTGAGAACCAAAATCTTGCTCTTAAGGTTACACCTCAAGTGCCTTAAAAAAAAAGAAAAGCAGACAGACAAAAAAAAAAGGGCTTAGAGAGATAATTACAAAGTTTAAGGCAGAGGCAGTTGATAATATGGCTAAGAACAGTTGTACACTAGAAATCAAAAATATTCAAGAGAATTAGGGGTGCACAAATATTTTGGAGATTTGTGGGACTGACCAATTCACATGCATGTCAAATGGTAGAAACAGCATGCAATGAAGCCAAACTCTGTGGACCATCATCCGCAGCAGAATTACACTTGACACAATCTGCAAATCTCATTCATGATGTAACTCTCATTCTTCTCTTAAAATCACACTGGGAGATCAAACTCTTGCATTAAATGTGTTAACAGCAGTTCCAATCTTACCAAAGTAAAGGAGAAGCTAACCTGGTAAAGCTACAACACAGGAAAACATGCATGCTCAACAAAGGATGGAGTGTGAGAGAGCTAAGCAACCCCAAAACCAATGGTCAGATCAAAGCTCCGTGGTCCTGTTACAACCAAATGTGAACAGCAATGGACAGTATCATGAACACTGTTACTTCTATCCAACCAACATGAAGATGTTAGTTAATCTAGAAAGACACACAAAACTGCAAGTTAACTATTATCCCAAGGGAGGAATTTGATAAGGACATCATGTTTACCAACATGGATACAGCAGCAATCATTACTACATTATAACCAAAACTGGCAGATACAATACAAGCTTGAATAATGATCATTGTACCTATCAATGCACGAAGGAGATTTTCTGGGGACTCAATGGAATAGACTTGTTAACATGGTTGACTCCTGTTAAACATTCTTGAATAAATTAAACATTAGACTATGAGCATTGACAATCATCAGATGACAATCATAATTTCAAAACCAAAAGGTACAACAGTAAGCAAAGGTTATCATTTTACTCACAGCATACTTGGCTTTCACACGTTCCTCTTCAGTTAGTGCTCTCTCTCGCAAAATAGCTTTTATAAGATTGTCGCTTGCTGCATCTCGCTCACGTTGAAGAACCTTGCTAATCTCATCGTGAACATACGGTTTTTCATGTTCAAGCCTGTATTTCAAAAGAAAAAAATATATGATAACTTACGAAACTATATAAATATGAAGGTTATCCTGAGTCCCATTCCAGTTTCAGCACTGACGAAAACAACTTTTTATCTTCTATTTAAGTGATTTGGATGTGAACATAGGAGGTATCATCAAGTAAGATTGCAGATGACACCAAAATTGGAGGTGTAGTGGACAGTGAAGGAGATTACCTCAGAGTACAATGGGATCTTGATCAGATGGTCCAGTGGGCCGAGGAGTAGTAGATGGAATTAAATTTAATTTTGAGGTGCTAATTTAGGAAAGGCAAATCAGGGCAGGTCTCATACACTTAATGGTAAGGTCCTGGGGAAAATTGCTGAATAAAGAGACCTTGGAGTGTAGGTTCATAATTCCTTGAAAATAGAGTCGCAGGTAGATAGCATAGTGAAGAAAGTGTTTCAAATGGTTTCCTTTATTGGTCAGAACATTAAGTATAGGAGTTGGGAGGTCATGTTGCAATTATACATGATATTGGTTCGGCCACCTTTGGAATATTGTGATAAGCAATTCTGATCTCCACCCGATAGGAAGGATGTTATGAAACGTGAAAGGGTTCAGAAAAGATACACAGAGATTTTGCCAAGGTTGGCGGGTTTGAGCTATTGTGAGAGGCTATTTGGGCTGGGTCTATTTTCCCTAAAGCAGAGGCTGAGGGGTGACCTTATCGAGGTTTATACAATCATGATTGGCATGGATAAGGTAAATAGACAAGGTCTCTTCCCTGGGGGGAGTGGGGAGTCCAGCAGTAGAGTGCATAGGTTTAAGGTGAGTGGGGAAAGATTTAAAAGGGACCTAAGGAGCAACTTTTTCACAGAGGATGTTACATGTACGGAATGAGCCGACAGAGGAAGTGGTGGAGGCTGGTACAATTACAACACTTAAGATGCATCTGGATGGGTCTATGAACAGGAAGGATATACAGGGATATGGATCGAGTGCTGGTAAATGAGACTAGATTAATTTGGGATATCTGGTTGGCATGAACGAGTTGGATTGAAGCTTCCGTTGTGAGTTGTTTATCTCCACGACTCTAAATGAAGAAACATTTGTGACCAGTTTCTGGCAAACAAGTGGGTAATTCTACTTGGGCTAATCCTGAAGACATCACCAACAATAGGTATTGATGTCTTTTTCTTAGGCATGGGCCACATACAAGTATTGGTTACTTGAGCTGGACACCAAATTGCAGGCCTTACAAGTGTTGAAATATTTCATTAAATCTATTTCAGTGTCACCATGACACAGCTATCAAGGGTCTTCACCAATTTGGCCTTATGGCAAATAAGGATAAACAATAAATGAGGCTTTCATAGCATTACATCAAAAAAAAACTTGCAATCTGGGAAGTTATAAATATTCTCTCCAATGCATCCAAAATGTGATTTTTTGAAAAAAACTGTACGGTTGTCTGTGTTTTCAGATCAGTATATCTGGTGTGACAAAGCACAGAGACAGTATTTCATTTCACTGGGAACGAGGTGATGATTCTGAAGTGGGAGCAACATAAAGTAAATTTAGTTTTTATTATTCAAAGCCATCAAAACTGTGCAGTTCAATTGAAGGGAAAATGTTAGTTGAATCTGAACAGAATACTTGCTTAAAAGAGACCAGTTGCCTGTTTCATTCCCCAGAGACTGAAAATAACAAATTTGACAATTTTTTCAACTTTAGAACAACTTCCAAAAGTAATATCTTGTTTAAACGGCTAAAACTGGAAATGTGTTTCACACACTTTGTGCTGTACTGTTGTCCTCTCATTCTTGTAGGATAGCTGTTTTTCTCAAGGGGTGGTGGTTTATCCTGTGTGAAGCTCTGCACTAGACTCGATAAAGGTGTATACCTGTTCAATATGTTACTTCGGAAATAGAACCAGTCTGCCTCAAGATCGGGATACAGACAGATTCTAACATCACACCTTTAATGCACTGAGCTGAGATGTCCTTTTTTAAAAATAAAACTTGAAATTAACCTGAGAATACGACTGGAAAACAGTTCTTGGATTTATGTATGTTAAACCTGCAACCTATCCGAAAACATGAAAAACATAACAGCAATCTGGGTTTGTTCAATACATCGCATCACTTGCACGACACCGAAATCTTATGCTTTTGTTGTGTCTGATCATCCTGTTCCACAACTGCCTGATGAAGGAGCAGCGCTCCGAAAGCTTGCACTTCCAAATGAACCTGTTGGACTACAACCTGGTATTGTGTTATTTTTAACTTTGCCCAGCACAGTCCAACACTTTGTCCTTGAGAAAGCAGTGATGGTTTGCCTTCTAGACTGGCTGCTTCGGAAGGAATTCCAGGATTTTGACCCAACAACTGTGAAGGAAAGACAATATATTTTCAAGTCAGGTTGGTGAATGGCATGGAGGGGAACTTATAGATCATGGCGTTCCTATAGATCTACTGTTCTTATTTTTCTAAATGGTAGCCGTCATAGGTTTGTAAAGTGCTGCCTAAGGACTTTCGATTTTTTTGAATTTCGAATTCTAAATTGAACAGAACTAATGCGCAGAGGCTTGGTCCTGCGCAAGGGGAAGAATTGCCAGATGAAAAAGATTCGAGGTAAAAACAATGACTGCAGATGCTGGAAACCAGATTCTGGATTAGTGGTGCTGGAAGAGCACAGCAGTTCAGGCAGCCTCCGAGATTTCGCTGCTCCTCGGATGCTGCCCGAACTGCTGTGCTCTTCCAGCACCACTAATCCAGAGATGAAAAAGATTCACAATCAAAAAAAAATTTTTTAAATGCGGCAATGAGTTGAAGCCTGTAGTCGTACTTGAGAGCAAAGATGCTTGAAAACTAGGGCTCAATTCCATACATCTGCTATTCCTGATGGTTGCTAAGTTATTCTTTGACTGCTTTTCTGCTATTTTAAGACTGTAAGGTATAGAAACAGAAACAAGCCATTCAGCTTGCTCCACCAGCAGATCATAGCTCACCCATTTCTCACTGGCATTCTACTGGTTCTCTCCATAATCCTTGATCCCCTTTTGAATTAGAATTCCTGTAGTGTGTAAACAGGTCCTTTGGCTCAATAAATCCACACTGACCCACTGAACAGTAACCCATCCAGACTCGCTTCCCTATCACTCCGCATTTCCCCTGACTAATGCACCTAACCTACACATCCCTGAACAGTATGGGCAATTTAGCATGGTCAATTCACCTAACGTGCACATCTTTGGATTGTGAGAGAAAACTGCAGCACAAGGAGGAAACCCATGCAGACACGGGGAGGACGTGCAAACTCCACATGGACAGTCGCCAGAGGTTGAAATTGAACTGGATCCCTGGTGCTGTGAGGCAGCAGTGCTAACCATTGAGCCTCCTTGCCGCCTCTTTACGAAAGTACAAAGTATCTAATGTGTTTTAAATAACTTGCCACCACAGCCTTCTGCAGCCATTAGTTCGATAGATTGACTGGCTGAAGAAATTACTTCTCATCTTAAATTGAAAGGGTAGCCTCTTTACTCTGAACCGGTGCTCTTCTTTGAGTGGAAACATCTTGTTTACATGCACGTGATCCAGGTCTCCCAGTAGTTTTGAACTTAAAATCAGAATACCACCACTCCTCATCCTTCTCCACTCTACAGAGTACAGACCCAGAATTCTTAACCAATCCTCATATGACCAAGTCCTTCATCCCTGAGATCATTCTTGTGAACCTCCTCTGGCCTTCCTCCAAGCTCAGCACATCCTTCCTAAGATACAGGGCTCACAATTTTCCAAACATGCTCTGGACAGAGCCTTAGACAGCCTCAGCAGTACATCTCTGTTCTTGTAATTTACAGGTTGCTCACAAGAAGTTGAAAACACTGAGGATGTAAGGATGAAACAGTTTGAGGAATGCAGGGTTCTGTACCCTTCTTCCTACCAAAGGCAATCAATTTATCACATTGTAATCCATCTGCCACTTCTTTGCCCACTCTCCTAGTACATCCAAGTCCTTGTGCAGCCTCCCCACTTCCTCAATATTTCCAGTCCTTTCACCTACAACATATCAACAATGCCTTCAGTTCCTTCATCTAGATTCTTAACGTATAACACAAATAGTTGTGTTCCCAACATTAACTCCTGCTGAATTCTACAAGTCACTGGCTACCATCCTGAAAAAGGCCCCTTTATTAAGAGTCTCTGCCTTCAACCAATTAACCAATCCTTTATCCTTGATAATATCTTGCCATGAACACCAGGGCTCATATCTTATTTAGCCGCCTTTGTTGGACCTTGTCGATGGCCTTCTAGAAATCCATTTTAATCATGTCCACAGGCTTGACTTTATCTCACTTGCTCATTTTTTGGGGAGGTAATTCGACACTTCTGTCAGGCACAACCTTCTCTTGATAAAACAGTGTCGACTTGGCTCTATTTTATCATGTACTTCCAAGTCTTAAAGTACATACAGTCTAACATTTCACTCTGAAATTTTACCAATAGAGGTCAGGCTAATCAGCTTACAGTTTTCAGTCTTCCACCTCTCTCCCTTCAATAGCAGTGCTACATTAGCCATTTTTCAGTCTTCTGAGACTCTCATGACTCCTGTGATTCCTCTAAGATCACTATCAATGCCTTCACAATCTCCTCAGTTATTTCCTTTAGAATTCTGGGGTGTAGCCCATCTGGTCCAGGTGATTTACCCACCCTCAGACCTTTCAGCTTCTTGATGATGTCCCATACACTCATCTCTGTCCCGACTCTGTTCAAATTCTGGTTTATTGGTGTCTTCCAATGTGAAAATTGATACAAATTACCTCTTCAATTCTTCTGTTACTTTTTTTTGCTCCAAATGACTACTTCACCAGTCTCATTTTCAGTGCTCCAACGTCCTCTCTCTTAAGGCCTCTTACTTAGGAGCTGAAAAAACTTTTGCATTTTTTTGTATTACTAATGTGCTTACTCACATATTTTATTTTCTCTCCCCTTAATTTTTTTTTAAAGTTACCCTCTGCTGGTTTTTAAAGGCTTCCCAATAATCTTCACCATATTGAGAGCTTTTTCTTTTACCTGTATGCTGCCCTTGACTTGCCTCGTCAGCCCCACTTGCCTTATCTTCCCTTCCTACATTTCTTCCTTGGGATGAATTTCTGCTTTGTCTCCCAAATTACCTGCAGAAACTTCAGACATTGCTGTTGCACTGTCTTCCATGCTAGGTTTCCCAACTCTGGCCATCTCCCGCCTCCTGTCTTTTTGGTTACTGTAACTCAATTGTAATACCGTTTCAAGTGATTCCAGTTTCAAACTGCAGGGTGAATTCTGTCATATTACAATTATGGTCATTATCTAATAATCACAAAAAAAAAACACATTTACCAAATGGTCCAAAATTCCTTTTGTAACCAACACTAGAAAAACTGATTTATCTGGCCTTTCATCTGATTTGCTGATTGTTGTAGCTTGCTGCACACAACTGTCTGCACCATTTATCCAGATAACTGTCAAAGCACTGAAAAATAAGTCAATCACCGTTTCTGGGAAATATTACCAACAGTTATGCCACTTAAGCAGTTCAATTTAGTTTAGCAAATACTAATAAAACAGAACAGGGTGGAACCTTATCAGGGTTGGAGAGATTTGTGGCAGAATCAGATGAAAACGTTAGGGAGGACGATCTTGATGTCAGGAGCACCTTGCTCCATCTTTTATGCTTTGAAGGCAATTTATACTCTAATGGAGAGAAATGTCAAAGTGTTTCAATGCAGATGAATCTGGGCATCCTTGTGTATGAATCAAAGAAAACTAGTATGCAAGTACAGCAGCTAATAACAATGCAAATGGAATTTTGGCAATCATGCTCAAGGAATAGAGAATGAAAGGAGGGAACTGTTACTGCAACTGCAAGGCATTAGCAGGTGGATGCTGGAGCTAACTAAATTTAAGAAGCAGGTAGACATATTTTCAATTAGTACTGGGTTGAAGGATTATGGGACCAGGCAGGAAAATGGAGATGAAGCAGAGATGAGATCAGCCATGATTCTATTGAATGGTATTGCAGGTGCAAGAGGCTGAAATGCCTACTCCTGTTCCTCCTCCTTTTGCTGTGAAGCAGCATGGCTCGTTTCACACTAGGAAATGGTAAGTTACCAATTAAGACTGATCTTTTCTTCTGTTAATGCCCCATCTAATGTGCCATCCTCAAACAACTGTCATGATACACTTACAAAACACTTCTGAATTACAATATTGCATTGTTTAATTGCTATGCTGCTGCGAGGCCACTTCTGTATTCAGGGGCACATGTCCAGCTCACAGACTGAACCAGTCTGCATCCCCAGAACCTTGACAACGTCCATGCCTCGCTTTTTGCACTTGGTCCCTTCAGCCAGAGACACAGGTAACACATTATTTTTGTCTTGACTTGCTATTTAATGCAGACACACTGCTAGCACGCTTATCATGGCTGTCAACAAGCCTCTGTCAAGTCAATGGGGATACACTTCTGTCAGAGGGCCCTGGACAAATTAGTCAAAATGCAGCCTCCAATGTCAGTCCAGGGGCTCAATAGGGTCAGTCAATCACTTGGTGTGACAGTCAGCATGAGCTTCATGTAAGGGTGAAGAGCTCAATGTGAACCAGACAACCACTGATTCTTTTAATATAATTAGCAGATGCTTTGCTCCTGGAATGAGACAGGCAGCTATAATAACCGAAGGTGAAAATAAGTGTTACTGTCACTGCTGGTGCAAGCGGAGAGATCTTCTGAATAGTGGGTGATAGCAACTGAGGCAAAATGTTTAAGACAACAGTGAGAATAGGGGAGTACAATCCTTGGTGGAAGGTGGGTATAGCAGCAGAGAAAGCTTGTGTCTTATTAGAGAGAGGGTGATGGCACATACACTGGCAGAGTGGCAAAGGTAATTCAACATATCATATTGCGAAGCTTTCCCCCAGACACCTGAAACTGCCTTAACATGAGGAGCAACCTCAGGCCAGCTGGCATGGTCTGGTATTGTAGCCTCCACTGCTGCTTCCAGGGGAAGTGGAAGCGGAAGCCAGGCGTCTCATCGCCCCTTCCAGCAGGATCTCCAGTTCCCCATCTGCCATGCCAGAGTGGAACATTAAAAACTGCACAGGGCAGCTCTTGACTGCACCACAGGCTTTTAAAGATAGCAATAATGTAAGGGATGCCAGTGAATTCTGGAAGATCCAGTGAGTGCCGGGTTGTTTTACACATGGCAAATGGGAAGCTGGGGTCAGAATCAGACATGAGAGATGCCATAGGGGCGACGTTGGTAGTGAATGTGGTGAATTTGGTTAAAAAAACCCATATGGCCAAGCAGGAGGAACCCCGAAAAAGAAAAAAAAAATGACTTCAACACATCTCAGACTTGGAAAAAACAAAATGATTCCGTTCATGAACAAGCAGCTCCCATAGTTAGAATCACGTCTATGAAGGCAATTTTCAGATTAAGATGAAATTAAAATTTTGTCACAAAACTCCAAGTATACACACATTTCCTTTATCTATGCAATATAAGACATTTAAATTCCAAACTGTTCAAGGACTATTAATTTAGTTCACATTTTTCAGTTAACATAATAGGATTTCTGGTAAATACATCCATATATAAAAATCAATGAATGTTAATATTTCAAAGAGCATGGTTTAAAAAAAGGTCAAGCCATAACGATTCAAGAAAAAAAATCTCATTTTTACAAATGTCCCCTGAGGGGGTTTCCTTTCTTAATGAGACTCATTTATCCCTTTTTTTCTTTCGATTAAAAATAATTGAACAGAATGAACATTTGCATGCATGAATGAGAACCTTGTGTTATATATTGCCGCTATTGGCTATGTATTTTTATTTCAGATTAACAATTTCTGATACAATTTAACTAAGTTTGGAGGAAATAAGTGCTTATCATAGAACCTCAATTCTGCTAAGCTTTGTTGTTATTCAGGCCAACACGACTGTGAGCTTACTGTAATACTCCTGTAACATATGCCATTTAGCAAAACGGGCCAGAATGTCCATGGGTGCTAATTTGCAATCACAGTTATTTAGTCCAAAGGAGCCCAAAACTGAAGATGTAGCACTAACCAGGTAAAACTGTTATTTAGTTTGACATAGGTAAAGCTAAACCTAAGTTGTGACTACAATTTTGCACGTCTTTGTTGGAAAAATTGGGGCGATGTCAAAATCGAATTCCTTGACTGTAAAACATTTTTGATATGATTCGCATGAAACAAGTAATGCCAATAATTCATTCTTTAGAATGCAGTCGAAATGATCAAGGTGAAGGCGAGGATGCAGACAATCTATCCTTTGGTCAACACATTAAGTGGCAGCTATTATGCCTGCACTGATCTGATTGGCCACTTGATGCCAAGTCTCCATCGATCCAAACCACATTTTGCATTCACCCTGGCAATTCATAGAGGAGGAAAGAAACATCCTCAACAGTGCTTTCAATGTACAGATTCAAAATAAATGTTGATTACTTTTTCAGCAACAATGCACACAACCTCAGAAAAGCATCATTAGTTAAACGTTTATGCCATGTACAGAAATATGATCAGTTTGTAATGTCTATATTTACGTATAATCAAAATTCTATCATTGTCAAAGAGTACAAATGTACAACATAAGTAATTATTTCATTTCCAATAATTTAGAAAGCCCATAAAAATGGATCTCAAAATAGCGACGATGAACCACAACTTTTAAAAAGGGGCAAACAATAAATGCTCAATTCAGAGACCTATGATCTTTGGATAAATCAAATCTCTATTGAAGCTTTGATTGGTGTGGCTAACTAAAGATAACTGACACAATGTTAGATGTGGAAGGTAACCAGTAAGTTGGCTTGACAGTGGATTTCACTAAGAGCTCATTTCATTAAAATACAATATTCACTACTGCTCAAACCTGTTCAAGAAGCTCATTTGAAGCTTTTGTTTGAAAGCATGAAAATAACAGGTTTCAATTCTTCAAGTACATGAAGGCCTGAATTTAGTTACATGCTAGATTATGGCTCTTGACGACTGAATGGTAGACTGACATGATAGAGAATTGGTGGTGCTGGTTAGGATGTTGGAGGATACTCAATCCTACCAGAAACTATGTTATGGGCTCTGAAATTTGAATTCATCATTTCAACATGCCCAGCCCCGAACTGACCAATGGAAGTATCAAATTGCAGATGGATAGGCTATTTTGTCCCAAGAATGACTCTTCTTAAAGTGTGCAAGTCAGCCTTTCCTTGAACCACACAGACCCAGGCTGCCTTTGTAACACAAAGTCAGAGTTGGGGGCAGCTGTGGTTTACCTGACCTCTGCCTTACTTCCTTTTTAGGAAAATGAGAGAAATGTAATTAAAGTCCATTTGTGCTATTCCCATCATCTCCTGGCAGCAGGTAGTTTTAAGGAATGGGCAGTCGGCAGACTGCTGTTAAAGTGAATGAAGATTCCTTTTTTGGTAGATTCAGATGGGCATCTAACCTGGTTTGCTCAGATCCCACTCAATACTGCAACACTGGCATATTATTTCTTGGCTCACCTGAGAAGATGAGGGGGGTGTGTGTGTGTGTGCGCGCGTGAGCGAGAGTGTGTGATGAGAAACTATGAGGAAAACAAATTGATAGAGAAGTCATATGACAGATTGAGAGAACTGGGTGATGACTGTGAAATTTTGTGAAATCCAAGTGTATTAATTCATGTAAATAGCTGCATTGGTGATTATCAGAAGGATATGGTATTTGCTGCAGTCAGTCCCACTTAATTTCTCATAAAGCTAATCCATTTAGCTCTATCACATTAGTCCATGAAACATGTCGACATGAGACAGAAAGCTTCAAACCTTCAAGACAAAAAAAAACTTAGAAGCCTTGAATCATTTCTTCCAACAATCAACATGATGTTGCTCTCTGCTTAAATTTTTAAACTCTCCTCTGGTGTATAAAGACAGAAACTAATTTGCAGTTTTCATCATCACTGATTGCCACCATCATTTGTCATCGTTCTGATGTTTATTATTATGAATATCAGTCAGGAGCTTATAGTTGTTATATAGTTGATCCTTTTTAAATTCTGTTCCAGCAATTGCATTTTCCCTTATCCAACACATTACCTATTCATTACCTAAGGTTTCAGCCTGAAGAAGTCTTAGACTGAAATTGTCACACATTCATTTTGCTGGCATATTGAAGTTATAGCTTTGCTCATTTAATTAAATTAACCATAGTATCAACACCCAGACGAAAAAACTTGGAATTGAGTGAATTCTATCGTTGAGATTTTGGAAAGTAATGCCACCCTAATTGAGTGCTTGAGTGTTCCACCTTATATTGCAACTGTGCTGAAGTGCTTCTGTAAGAAACAAGCAGAAATGGGACATCTCGTGATAAGAGTCGCTGTTTCTATCAGGACAATGGATACAAAATATGTATCAAGCATAAAATCCTGCAAATAAGCATGTACCTCAGATCTCCATTTTCGAGGTTACTGAGACTTACCTCAGCTGTTTGTAAAGTCCAGCTCACAAATTCATAACTTACAGCATCTATTCATCACAGCTTAAGCTTCCAACGAAGCTTTCCTAATGACTGGAATGAATACCTGATTTCACAGACGTGCACTAGTAATGATCAGTTAATATCTTATCCACGTCAACCAACCTCTTCATAAAAGCTCAGATATTCATAATGATGGGATTTGACAATCATCCCAGATATGCACGAGCTTTCCTTTCAAATATAGTTAATAACTGTTGTAATATGTCTGAAGATTCCAATCAGCAATGAGGGAAGCCATATTTGAATGGAACTGAGCTCTCTTAAGCTGTTAACACTATTTATGTTAGTGGAAAATAAAACTGACACTATACTTGACCAAAACAACTAAAAAATATTCAAGAGGCAAAATAATAAGGTTTTTTTCTATCAAACATCTTAAAGAATTAAGCGTTGCTCTCAATAAAACTTCATGTTAAAGTCAATCACCTTCAGGGTCTGGACTACTCTATTATGCTTCTTACCTTCCAGAGTTGAAACTATAACATCTGTCAATTTTGCATTCAGTAGCTTTATATTTCTAGCAAGAGGTGCACTTCAGGAAATATTCTTAAATTTTGTGTTCACAGGTACAATTAGCAATGCAGAGTTAAAGCTATAATTAGATCTATGACCTCACTGAACAGTGGAATAAGCTTGATGGACCAAATGGTCTACACTTGTTTCAATTTTTTAATGATCCTACGCATACAGCTGTTTACACCCAATTCAAATCAACATACTATTACAATGAATACAAAACCGCAATGAACAGTTTCTCAATTGCATATTGCACAGCATCAAATGGTCATTGAAAGACTGGATGATGAGAAAAAACTTTTTGCTGCACTTCTTTTCATGGTCTGAAATCTTGAAGCAATTTATTTTTTCTGTTTGGATTTTCAAGCATTCGCATGTCGCACATAACACTTCACTGAAATCCTACTGGTAATACAATAATTGCTGACACTTGTTTCCTCTGCATGATTTTTTTACCTTGTATACTATTTAAGAAAAAAATCTAAAGTCAATAACATTTGCAATAACTGCCAACTGACAACACGAGCTACTCAGTGAGGTGCCCCAATAATTAAGCACTCAGAACACATACCATTTACATTCTGACCAAGTTACTAGGACAGTTTGTGAAATTACTATGTAACAGTGGTGCTGTTGAAGCTGGCAGCACATCCGTCGCTCTGCTTGGCTGTGAATCATATTATTGAGTTTTAATTTGGTTTGAGCATGTAAGTAGGCTGACAATGTCAATAATGAGAGGGCATAATTTCGGTGTGAAGGGTAGGGAGTTCAGACAGTTTGAAGAAACGTTTTTTGAAATCCAGAACGCCTGGGTAAGAGCAGTACAAGCATCAAACCATACAAGCTTAAAAAGCACTTGGAGGAATACTTGAAATGTCTGAACATTGAACTTTATGGGCCATATGCTGGAAAGAGGGTCACACAGCACAGAAAAGGCCGATCAAGTATGTGCTAACCTGTGATCTTACAGTGTAGAATTGAAACATCTACGATGCTATCTATTGGGCCAGCTGTTAAATACAAACCCTATTTGCGTGAATACAAGACTCCATAACTCAGTGTGGAATAGTAAAAAGCCTACATGTTGTCCTTGAAAACAGTCTTGCTCAACCAAAAGACGAAGATGAGCTGACCACTGATTGGTGCTGTGTGCTTAAATTGATGACATGTACAGACATATCAATGACTACAACAACTCTGAATTTGAAGCGCATGACAATGTCAGCTACACTATCTTTGCACATTGACATGACAGCAACATTTAAGAGGCATTTAGACAGATATATGAATAGACAGAATAGAGGGATACAGATCACGTGACTAGTTAGGAACATATCATGGTTGGTATAGACATGGCGAACAGAAAGATCTGTTCCTGTGCTGTTTTATGTTCTATTTCTACGTTCATCTCACTGGTTAAGGTCAAGTTGCTGTAATTCTGGAGGCCACAGGACTGCTCTCCAATCTGAAGGGCCACAGGGCTGTGTTTAATGTGAGAACCACCATGTTTCAGGCAAGGGCAGGTTCATTGAGCAGAATCTTTGTCTAACCTCAGCCACTGCAGAACGTGAACCCACACTGTCACTCTGCATCAAAAACCAACCATCCAGATATCTCACTAATAATTGTTCTTGAAGTGCATACAGATGCAGAGTCATGTTAGGCCTAGTTTTGAGTAGAACGCTCGAGATTGGAGATTTCAGAGAAACAAATTTCCTTGAATGGTTATTTTGTAATAATCCAACATCTCAAATAGGACTGCTTGACTCATTAGAATATAGCATCTGTCACAAAAAGCTGTACAGGTTCCATATTAAGAGTCTTACCCGAGATCTATATTGAGAATATATTGATTTCTCTTTGAGAGTAATATTTTTTAAGATGACAGAATGTCTTACAGTGTAATTCAGGATACTTATTGAACGATGAGCCACTGTACAGATTTGTGCTAAACACTGGTTCCTTGTGCCAGAAGGGGATAATTTGGAGAAATAATGGTGATGCAAGATGAGTAACAGAAAACACAAAGATGAAACAAATCCAGTTTAAAAAAAAAGAGAAAAAGAGAGAAGGGAAGAGATGGAACAACATGTTTCACTGCAGAGAGAGACAGAGGCAGAAAATAAACAAAGTCAGCCTTACAATAAGATTGCCAAATATACAACAATCAGGACAAAACCAGTAAAAAGCATAGTGTGCGAGAGTGTCTTGACAACATGATTCCTGGGATACAAGAGTTATCTTTTCCCACAGCTTTAGGGACCTTCACCACATGGCTTTTCTGAAACAAATAACTCATGCTCTCTCAGAACATAAATGTGCTCTTGGCTACTGTGAAGCTCTTGCTTAATAGTGACACACTTCAAAGTTTGGGAGAAGATTTGTAGCTCGGGTGCTCGTTGTTGTGGTTCTGTTCGCCGAGCTGGGAATTTGTGTTGCAGACGTTTCGCCCCCGGTCTAGGTGACATCCTCAGTGCTTGGGAGCCTCCTGTGAAGCGTTTCTGTGATCTTTCCTCCTGCACTTGTAGTGGTTTCGGCATTCATGCAGGAACCGGAGTTGTTCGTATGTGGCGCTTAAGCGGTTGGCACAGGATTCCCAATTCCTGGCTTGTCTTCGCGTCTCTTGCCCATAGGTGTTCAAGGTGAACAGAACCACAACAGTGACACAATTTTTAAAATCAGTAATTTTCAAGCTTATCTGAGAAAGGGCAACTTGCAGAAGTTGACATCTGAGGACTTTGTTCATGAAGCAGTGAAATGTCGCACAGATAAAAATTTAAGTTAGAATTTTCTAAGGGAAATATCAAAAGGTTCTTCAAAGATATCCTCTCCTTACTCAAAATAAATGGCTCCCATTAAACAGGAGGCAATGGCCAAGTGGTACTACCGCTAGACTATCAATCCAGAAACTCAGCCACTGTTCTGGGAACCTGGGTTCAAATCTAATGATGATCTGGAAACCATTGTAGATTGCTGGAAAAACCCATTTGGTTAACTAATGTTCTTCAAGGAAGAAGTCTTTCATCCTTACCTGGTTTGGCTGACACATGGCTACAGACCCACAGTAATACGGTTAACTCTTAACTGCCCTCTGCGCAATTTGGGATGGGCAATAAATGCTGGCCGAGATAACAATGCCCAGATCCCATGAGTGAATGAAAATAAATGTAGAAAAGGTAAACAGTCCAGCACGTTTGCATTACTTCTTGTGACAGAGTGTATCTGGTTCCAGGCAAATTAAAATATCCAACATCACGCTGCCTGTGGTGTTACAACCAGTCAGACCATCTCACACATCTACATCTTAGAAAAGATCCTTTGACAGCATTTTGCAAACCCATGACTTCTTCCATCAGGAAGGACAAAGACAGCAGGTACATGGGAACACACCACCTGCAAATTTCCCTACAAACCATTCAACATCCTGACTCAGCAAGATATTGCCATTACTTTACAGGTGCTGGGTGATAATCCTGGAATTCGCCCATTAAGGGCATTGTGGATCTATCTACAGGATGTGGGCTGCAGCGGTTCAAGAAAGCAGTTCAGCATCACTTTCTCATGGGCAACAGATGCTCGCCAGCCAGCCACTGATGCCCATGTCCTATGAATTAATTAAAAAAAAAGTTTGAGCAACATACTGACTCCAATGTTATCTCATGTTTGTCAAGAATAGTTTGGAATTTCAGATGGAGAACCAAATTACAGGCAAAACACTAAATTTTGTTGAGCCACATTGAAATCAGCAAATGATCAAGTCCCTCTTCTTGTTCTAAGTGCCACTCACGTGAAAAGCAACTCAACTGCATGCTTTCTACAACAACATGTTCCATGAGATGCATGCTGCTCCACTGGGTTAGACAAGAGAGTTCTTTTGCAGAAATCAGAGCAGCCACAGTATCACAATGTCCAACAGATATCAAACTCATCTTTAAGTTCATGAGGCACAGCAATATTTTCCGCTTTTAGTGACCACCTCCTCACTTCGAAGATGAATGCCGTTGATTACAAAGAATCATTTACTGACACATTGACAGAGCAATAAGTCCCTGGAAAATTTAATCCCTTCAGCATGTGGCCTGTTTCTGTTAACTGGGTCGTTTATCAAGGCAACGGAGCCTCTTCAATTCAGTGACACCTTGATCCTGGTGATACCGGGATCGGTAAATTCACTTTGTTCTCAACCAGTGTCAATAAAGCGGCATCATTTCCTCGAGGTGGTTAGAGAGAACTGTGTGGCATTAAAAGCACAAGCTCTGAACAACTGGCTGAAATTAACTGTACCATTGAGTTTTTATGGGTGACAAGAGCCAAACTAATTATCAATGGCAATTTAGCACAGCTGTGGGGAAAATGCCAAAATTACTTAAATGTGAAATATAAAATTGACTCCAACTCCACTTTCCTCCAGGTCAATACTTGTTTTGAGTTTTTTACAAAAATATACTGAGACATAACTCAAAAGTCGCAAACAGCATTTTTAGAATGAAAGCTTTATTAGAACAAAGTATACCCCTCTAGCACAAACTTCATTCTGCTAAATTATGGCACTCACAATATAAGGACAACGTGAGTTTCCTCATTTTGATAAGTATAACATCCCATGACATGTTGGGTTGCCTGAAAAATATTCAGGAACTAAAACTAGAATGAAAATGCCAATAAAATATACAAAAAAAGTGTATCCCTAAGTAGCATAGAGTTAAAGCAATGTTGAAATGGGCATTAAGAATAATGTTCAATTTTCGACACTTAATTATGCTTGAATAGTTGACAGTAAATTTTTATGAGCAGACAATTAAAGACAGCAACTAAGAAGGTTGCTGCTATAAAATCCTGATGGACCATTAAAAAAAAATTCACCACCCAAGAAGGGCCAATAATTGAAATGACCACAACGTATATTTAAGCAGGAGATTACCAACCACTGAACAGGATGAACAGACCAATCTTTATCATAGTGGTACTTTGTAGATTTGTGCTGAGCATTTTTTTCGGTCTCAAGAAGGACATGCAGTACAGCAGTTGGTGGTCACTCAAGTTGAACGTTCGATCATTTAATAAAAATATTCATAGAATTGTGGAATTCCTACAATGTATAAACTGGCCATTAAACCCATTGAGTCCACATGACCTTTCCAAGAGTATCCTACCCAGACCACCCATTTCTGTAACCCTATATTTCCCATGGCTAGTCCACCTAACGTGGATATTCTTGGATAGTGGCAATTTAGCTTGGCCAGTCCACCGAAGCTGCACACCTTTGGACTGTGGGAGCAAACCAGAGCACCTGGAGGAAGTTAAGGCAGACGTGGGGACAATGTGCAAACTCTACACAGTCGCGAGAGCATGGAATCAAACCCATTTCCCTGACTCTGAGGCAGTAGTGCTAACGATGTGCTGACAAACTATTTTGGGTAAGTGATTGGAATTCAAGAAACTATTTGATCAGTTTTAAGTTCATTATGCCAGATTAAAAGTTTAAGAAAGCAATTTACAAAGTTGATTAAAAATAGACTTCTCA
The DNA here is from genome assembly GCF_020745735.1 of Hemiscyllium ocellatum. Lineage (NCBI taxonomy): Eukaryota > Metazoa > Chordata > Chondrichthyes > Orectolobiformes > Hemiscylliidae > Hemiscyllium > Hemiscyllium ocellatum. The sequence goes on from NC_083423.1 coordinate 15,456,182, forward strand.
TTTGACCAATAATTCCAAACATAACAAGCATGGCCATCTGCCCTCAACAAATGCACCGTCTGAAGTTGAGAAGCATCCTAGATGCCCCAAAAAAGGCAAAATCAGGCAAAAACAGAAGAGAAAAGAGACATAAAGAAGAGCGATCAAAAGCGAAAGACACAATTTAGTGTTGGGGCAATGAGGATGGATGACGTAAGGTGCCATTCTGTAGCTTGTGAAAGTCTGGATTGGTCAGAGATAACTAGTTTTGATATCATTAAGGGTTTCAAAAAATTCAACTTTCAGATTGCAAGTACAGGATTGATGGATGAGCATGAAAATACTGGAATCTAGTCTGAAGGTAACAAAGACATGATAATGGAATTTTGCACACGGGTGCAGCAATAAGTGGATGCACATGCCAGTATTTAGCTGAAAAATGTCAGCCTTTATGACAGAGAAGCAATGGACAGCAGTTTCAATTCATGGATTAATAAGATGCCAAGGTTGCAAACACAGTCTGTATTGCTGTGAAATTAAATAGATGAAGACTTGCTCATCCTACCCTCGTGTGAAGAAGGGATCAATGGAGATGCAAGGCATTTCACTCAGTTAGGAGATGGTTACGACACACCAAAAAATGCCATTCAAAATAGGTAGTCATGTTGTTTTTGCTGATTTTCAGCAGAGGAGCAGTACAGTCAATTGCAGGTAGTTAAACCTTTCTTAGTCCATGAAATGGTAAGGAAACGTGTCTGAATGTGCTATCAGACAATGCCACTGTGAGAATAGGATCAAGGTTTGCTTTGATCTTTTATTCCTCACAGTTGATCAGCTGACTAACGGGTTCAAAATGGACATAAAAGGAAAAGAAAATCTATCGTACCACCACCTCAATGCATGATTTTTCTTTCAAAATGTGAAGTTGGAGTGTTTAATGAGCTAGCAACTTGAGTCCTTTGCATAGCACTAAATAGGGATATGGATTACTAGCTTTCACCAACTTATACTTGGAGGCCTATTTGCAAATTTTATTTCAATGATGAAATGTTGAGAAAAAATGCTGACAAGTGGTGTAAAATTATAGATCGCAACCATGGAAGGAAGTATAGAAAAAGAGTTTTTGATAAAAATAGGAGTGTTGCTTTTAGTTTCACGTAAACATGGCAGCAGTTTTGGTTAAGGAGCAGTTGTGCTTTGCCATTAGTTTTGGAAACATAACATTTCTCTCCCTACCTCATCACTGAATTATCACCCCAGCCTATGGTACTACTCGATAGGTGGTATCTCAGAATGGTATCAGACTTGCTAGATCATATATTATTTTTATCCTAGGTAAGAAACATACTAACATGAGGGTGTAGAGTTTATCAACACAATTGTACTGCACAAAAGATGACAATAATCAACAATTAACCAAGCTATCTAACTGCAACACAGTTTGTAAGATCTTCAAAAATTCTGAAAAATCAAGTTTCATTTTGTTTTCCGACACAATCCATTGGAGAAACCCGTAAAACATCCCACTGATATTAATAATCAAATTCAACGTATGTGATGTTCCTTAGTCCTTTCCTGTGAACAGTCAATCTTGGACTACTCTGACCACCAAAACACACTAATATTAATCACATGCTAAGGGGCCCTACTCTTGGATACAAACTGGAAATGGTCATAAGTCCAGACTGCTTCAGAGGAACTATTTAAAAAAAAACTTCCAGGAAAATAACCAACTCGTATGTCACTGTTTTAAAATCCACAATTTGAACATGATATTCATTCATGTAATTCTCACATCTTTCATGACAATTGTTATGGAGTTAATGGCATGAAATATATGCATCTATGCGATAAATATCCATCATCAAAAGTTCTGATTAATCAGGACACTGGCGGACTTTTGCTGTCTGCCACTGGCACTCAAGTAGGATTAAGAGATTGAGAATCAACCTGTTTGGCCACATTTTGACACACTTTGTTGGCATCAAGTTCTGAGGTGAGATTTGAACTGGGAACACTGAACTCTCTGGCAAGTATTGTATCATTGCAGGACAGGACCTATATTATGTTCCTTTTAGCATTAATTGCTGGAGATTTAATAAATGGACGATCTTAACACAAGTCATTTTTCCCTTTGGTCTCTTTGGCTCTTGATTCAATCTTGCCTTCACGATGGTTCTCTTGGGGTGCCTGATTTCACATTGAATTAACTACCTAATTTATATTTCCATGCCAACAAATGCATTTGCACAAGTTGGCCATTCAGCCCTTCAAGTCTGCTCTTCCCTTGAATAAAATCATGGCTGAAAGGAGTTTGGAATTTGGAACACAAACCAATCTATCCTTTAGAATCTTTGATATCCTTGTCTCAGAACAATGCCTCCACCTGAAAAATATTCATGATCCTCAACTCTGTCTTCTGAGGCCTTCTTTGTTCAAATGTTGTTAATTTCTCAAAATTATTCAATTTGATTTATTCAAAAAAATTAAACTGGTGGTCTTATTCACTCATGTCCTCAACACCTGATTCACTTGCTCCCATATGGCACCTCAAACTTTTCAGTAGCTTAGTGAGAACACAAAGTTTGAGTCAAAGGATTCTGTGGTGAGTTGAAGGAAAAACTCTATTCTCACATTCAAACAAACAAAATCGAATCTAAGGGTCAGAGATAGAAATCCACAATCAACAAGATATCATACTAACAATGTTTATTATTTGTATACAGTGATTACTTAATTAAAGTGAGGCACAATTACAGTGCTTCACAAATACTGAATCATGAAAAGTCATGCAAGGTATGTAAAGATGCACAACGAGTGAGTAAGAACAATTAATCGGTGCTGAGTATGGTCTGAAGACTGTAACACATGTGGGGAATGGTATCCTATCAGTTATGCAACCTTAAATAAGGTTTTAAACATGGATTACACGAGGTGGTAACTCCTCGCCAGATTAAGAGAAAAACAACTCTGTCAGATAAAGTTAATATTTCTCTTCATTAAGTTACTTTGAATTGTTTGAGAAAACTATGGTAAAAACCTAGGTTTCCAATTTTGTCAGTCATCACATTCATCAACTTCATTGGTTCCTGACATTGCCTATTAAGTATGATAATTAGCATATTTTCAGTTTACTCAGAATTTCAACATTAAAATAACTGCTTGTTTCCATTTGCCACTATTCACAATAGAATTTGCACAAGCTTAGTGAAGTGCTAAATCATTTCTATTTTAGATATAGGTCCTATTTAAAGCTACTTATATGAAAAGGTGCCATTTTTCCTGCTTTGACACAAAAAAGGCTTGATGAAATGAAACATAGCTTCTCATGATCACCAATCATTTTATTGAATTCTTTTGCTCTGATCAAATCTTCAGAACAACTTCTAAAATTTGTTCAATTAACTCTCTATTTTCGAATGAATAGTTTGAAACTTCCAATTTTTCAGTGGTTAGAACATAGAACTGTACAGCATAGAAACAGGCCCTTTGGGCCACAACATTGTGCTGAACATGACGCCAAATTAAACTGACTCTTTCTGTCTGCCCTTGGTTCATATCCCTCCATTCCATACGTATTCATGTGCTTATCTAAAAGTCCCTGAAACATCCCTAACATCTCTGCCTCCATCAGCACCCCCAACAATGCGTTGCAGACTCCTACCACGCTGACTAAGAAACCTTACACTTGCATTTCCTTTGAACTTTTCCCCTCTCAACTTTAATGCATGGCCCCTAGTTTGAGCCATTTCTGCTCTGGGGTAAAGGATTCTGATCATCAACACAGCTATGCACCTCAACTTTATGAACTTTGATCGAGTCTCCCCTCAGCCTCCGCCACTCCAGAGAAAACAACCTGGCTTTTTCTATCCTTCAGTTATCATTCATACCCTCAAACCCAGGCAGTATCCGATAAACCTTTCCTGCACCCTCTCCAAAGCCTCAGCATCCTTTCTGTAATGTGCTGACCAGAATTGAACTCAATATTCTAAGTGTAGCCTAACCAAAGTCTTATAAAGTTACAACATGGCTCTGACTCTTATACTCGATTTCCCAATTGATAAAAGCAAGCATATATAGACCTTCTTTACTACTCTTTTGAATTGCGTGGCTACTTTCAGCAAACTATGGACTTCAGCCACAAGATGCCTTTGCACACCAATGCTGTTCAGGGTCATGCCATTAACTGAATACTTTTCCTTAACATTTGATCTCCCAAAGTGCAGCATATAACACTTAACTGGATTAAACTCCATGCGCCATTTCTCCACCCATACCTGCAACTGATCTATGTCTCGCTGTATCCTTTGACAACCTTCTACACAATCCATAAATGGACTGGTTATTGGACTCAAAGTTGCCTCTGGCAGGTTTATCTTTGGTAGAACATGAGTTGGGGTCAATTTTTGGTCATACTTATTTCTGAGTTAGCATTTCATCCACACAACTACATAAATTTAACCTCACATCCCAGAGTGGTTTACAGAGAGGTTACCGTTCTTGGAGATAATACCCCTGAGAAGAGATATCTTATTCTGGGTGTGCAGATAAAAGCAAAAGACAAATTGGCATTCCATACAGGAAAATACTACATTAGATAATCTGGATTTGTACATGCAACAAAAACTTCAGTTCATCAAATCTGTGGCCAAATTTTTCTCTCCAAAACTACCAAATCCAGTCAAACCTATTGCCCTCCAATATTCATTTTGTACAAACAACAATTACTTTCCAGACTGTAAGTAATCTAATCTAATCAATCTGATACCCTTTAATGTAACAGACCACTTCTAACATCTAGTGTTAAGAACTGGATCAACTTCAGGCCAAACAAGTGTTCTAAGAGCATTTAGCCACAACTTCCTTTCATCAATACTCTGTGCTTATATTAATAAACCCAGGATACAGTCGGCCATTTTGGCCACTTACTCAACCTGCTTTGCTACTTGCACCAATTTGAGCATCCATATACCAATCTCCATCACTTCCTGTGCTCTGTGAAGCAGCTTAATATTTAGCTTATATTACCTCTCTTTGTTCAAAAATATTGCTGCATTACAACTTGTATGAACGTGCTCTGTGCAAAATGGCTCTTGAACCAAATTAATCCATTGAATTAGTCTGAGGGATTCTAATTCAAGTGCAAGTCTTCCTTTTATTACTATTACAGTGCTTGTCACAAACTAAAACCTAGCAATCAGAGTTTAATACGACTGGTCCACAGCAAAGTATACATCATATTAAGGATAGAAACAACAAAATTGTATTTATTGAATGCCTTTTATAATCTCAAAACATCCTAAAGAATGTTCTAGCCAAGAAAGCACTTTTGATTTACAGTCAATAAAGCAGGCAGTTTGTATTCCTGCTCCTCGGATGCTGCCGGAACTGCTGTGCTTTTCCAGCACCACTCTAATCCAGAATCTGGTTACCACCACCTGCAGTCATTGTTTTTACCAACAATAATTCCAAACAACATCTGATAGTGATCGGATTATCTGTTTTGGTGGTCATTGATGATAACAGCCTACTGGTGAAAGATCAAGATATACAACCTAAGGCTAATGTCATAGTGTGCCAGGTAGCAGTGTCCCCGAAGATCCAATATGCCCTGGACAATCTACAGCAGGCATCTTTAAGTCTAAAAGCAGTTCTGCCAGCAGTACTTTCACAATGTCTGAAAATGAAGTGCAAGAAAAGGTAGTCCAATGCAGTGTGTTTCCCAAAAATGTGTTCCATGTCGAGATGCTAATCACTCAAAACTAGTTCTACTGTGCAGGATAGGTAGTTTGTATGTCAGACCCCAGACACTTGAAGCAACTGCCCAACTCTAAACCTGTGGCAGGAGATTCCCAGGAGGGCAACGAAAACATTTCTGGACCGTTTATGAAGCATCTCTGAAGAAGTCAAACTTCACAGTGGCTTGTGGGAAAATTGTTAATTTATGGAATACCATGAACAGAAAGAGAGACTTGGTCTCTCTCTCTCACACACGCACACACACACAAAATCATTTATCTGTACTGCCAAACACTACCTGTCCTGAATGCGTCAGAGTCTACAGACTTGGCACTGGATTGAACAGCCATTTCAAATCAAACCGAATGGAAGCAAGTCATCCTCAATTGTGAGTGTCTACCTAAGGAGATAGAATATTGGACATGATACTATCAGTGAAAAAGACAACAGTATCATGGATTCTTCTACGAACATGAGCGTGCACAGATGGGGCCTTGGTTTAACTGATTATCTGAAATACATCATTCCCTCAGTAAAGCACTGGAGCGGCAGTCAAAAGTTTTGAGCTCAAATTTATATAATGGGATCATAACCCGAACCTTCTGATTTATAAACAATTGCACCACTGTTGACACTGCTAAAACTATAAACCACCTGTGCAAAGGTAATCAACATTTGTGTTCCTTTATTCTCAAGTTTTGGACACTACCAATAGAAGATTGCTCCTGTTGGTGACACAATTAATATGTATGTTGCCTTAACTGGATGCTCCTCCCTGCAAAATGACGATATAATTCCTTAAAAGAAACTGCTGTTCCAGACAGAAGACAGAGAACTTATGTCTCTCTCCCTCCAGGGCCTGGAATAAAGATAGAAGAGGTAAAACTATACTGTGTCTCTGAGCATTTTGCTTCAACTTAAGGCAGAAAAGGGACGACACCACCATCCTATCCCTGTAACCTTGCATTTTCTTAATCCATCAAGCTTGTACATAACTGTGGGAAAAAACTAGAGCACCATAGCACTCAGGCAGCAGTGCTAACCACTGAGCCACCATTTCACCACATTGTATTGCTTCCTTTATTGCATGGCACCAATAAACGACGACAGCAACTCCTACTTGCTTAACCCTGTGATTCCATTGTGTTCAAAATGGATCAATAAAAGACACCCCAATATTACTTTAAAATACAACTGGAATGAATTTAGAAAACAAAGTGTTTCTGAGATAATGATAAATAAAAACATAAGAACTAGGATCAGGAAGAGGCCATCTGGCCCTTAGAGTCTACTCCGCCACTCAGTAAGTTCATAGCTGATCTTTTTGTGGACTTAGCACCACTTATCTGTGCTCTCACCGTATCCCTTAATTCCTTTATTATTCAAAAAATATTTACCTTAGCTTTAAAAAATGTTTACTGAAGTTGCGTCAACTACTTCACTGGGCAAGGAATTCCATAGATTAACAACCCTCCGGTGAAGAAATTCCTTCTCAATTGAGTCCTAAATATGCTCCCCCAATTGACGATATGCCCTCTTGTCCTTATTTCACCTGCCAGTGGAAACATCCTCCCTCCTTCTGTCTTACCTATTCCATTTATATGTTTCTATACAATATTACCTCATTGTAAATTCTACTGAATATAATCGCAGTCTGCACAGTATCTCCTCATAGGCTAACCCCCTCAACTCTGGAACGTCCTCTGCACCCCCTCTAGTGCCTTTACATCCTTTTTAACGGAAGGAGACCAACACTGCAGGCAGTATTCTCGGTGTGGCCTGACCAGCACTTTGTACAACATAACCTTCCTGCTTTTAAACTCAATCCCTTTAGCAATGAAGGGCAAAATTTCAAAAAGTATTCTTAATTACTGTTGTGCCTGCGGACCAACCCTACGTGATTCAAGCACAAAGACACCCAAGGTCCCTCAGCATAGCAGCATGCTGCAATAGTTTCCATACAAGTAATAATCCTTTTTACTGTTCCTCCGACCAAAATGGATGACTTCACATTTATTAACATTATATTCCATCTGCCAGACCTTTGCCCACTCACTCCAAGTATCTGTGTTCCTCTGCAAAGTTTCAGAGCGCTCTGCACACTTTGCTCTGCCACTCAGCTTAGTGTCAGCTGCAAACGTTGACACACTATGTGATCCCCAACTTCAAATCATCTATATGAGACAATAAGTTGAAATGCTTCACTTCTTAAAGTTTCATAAAACAAGAACTTGCTTTTATAATACTCTAACAATTTCAATGACAAACACAATTCCTATTGTTCATTCTTCTGTTAAATGAGTATCGAGAGTAACCTCATGAAGCAGGGAGAGAGAGGGTGGAATTGAATAAATATTAAAGCAAGATGTGAGTTGCTACTCTCGAATACAGTATCTTACTATACAAATCCGGTAATATGATGTCATGAGTCATTTATCCTATGTGACTCAATGACAAATTACCAATCAGATTTGCATTCTATCAATTGGTCATGGATTTGTTGTTGCAAATCTAACCTCCATCGTCCACTGTACGCCTTAAAAGCACAATCCAAGCAAGGTCCACAAAACAAAGCAAATATATATCAACTGGACATCTCAAAACTGAGTTGTTTTATTTTCTTCCTGAACTGAAAAACAGCACAAACCCCTTGTAGAGGTACCTCGAAGCAATGACTCGGATGCACTTCCTATGGATTTTGAATGACAAAACAATTTCATGATTGGCAAGGGTCAAGTTCATAGTGGGACCAAGTAGTCAATATCATCACATTAGAAAACAGGGGAGGATGCTGGAATGCAGGAAGCTTAATAATCCACACGTGCGCGGGTACACACAGACACACACGCAACATCATGCTGACCTCTTTTGTAGTCTCAAATCTTGCTCGTTCCGTTCTTGTGCCGACCCTTGGGACATTCGTTTTCTGACTTCATCATCAGTAACTGTTGAAAAGGAAAGCAACATTTAGAGAAGTACACATAGCGTGAAGCCAATCCCTGTGGATCTCTGCTTGTGTTGAATGCACAAGCCAACCCAGGTTCACAAAATGTGGCCAACATACACCAACTGGATGTCTTGAAAATTAAAACATGCGATTTAACTCATCAACTGAAAAACAGCACAAACTCCTTGCACTGGTTCCTCTCAGCAATGATGGAGGCGCACTTCATAGATTTGGAGTATCAATTTCATGATTACCAGTATTTCACCATTAAGAATTGTCTTGTGGGCTGCAGTATTACATTACCAAATTGAACTAATGGGTATTGGGAGTGTTAAGAGGAGAACAGACAAAGTTAAAATATTCTTAAAAAACACCATACAACAGAGATAGAATTAAAGCACCCTTCATTTGTTTTGTTATAATCCCAAACCAGGCACCAAAGTTGTTTTGGTTAGGGTAGGGCCCAGTAACTGCTGTCTCTGAAAATAGACAGAGTATGACTTCAGAGTTTTAAAAAAACAATAAACTTTACTATTCCAAGTTAGAAAAGCAATACAATCATTGAACTAACTGACATACATGCAACACATGTTCTATTATCAACCATTAACCTGAAGTGAGAGATTGAACGAGGTCTGCGGAGCTGGTTGGCAAAAGAGCACCTCAGTGGATAGTGAGAGGCCTTGCATTTTTTTTCCAAACCAGCCTGAATGGGTGTGGCCAGCTCTCAGATCAGGATTTCTTTGTTTTGGTTTTTCAGTAGCATTAAGAGGCTGTTGGGGTCTCAGAGTTGGGGGTGTCAGTAAATCCTTCCCAGCTGCTTCCTTCTTTGCATTTTCCTCTTAATATGTTTTTCCTCCTGAATTGGAGAACTGCATATGAGAATATGTCTCTGAATTTTCCTTTATGCCAACAGGTGTGTTTATGAGATATTACTATATTGAAATCGTTAATTAGTAATAATTACTGTATCCATTATTCATTCCAGCAGAGTTAAATTATTCTAAATTCCTCTTTCTACTGTTTGTATCTCAACTGCACAGTTTTGAAAGAAATTGTGCTTTGCTTAACATCGAGAAGTTTGGCTAGTCATATTGCACCTGGCACATCACATCCACCTTCAACATAAGAAAAAGTTAAGGTCCAGACTGCTTCCTGAAAATATTTTGAGGGGGTGTGGTCTGGTTCATGATAAAGGTAAACACAAATAACAGGCAAACTATGGTTGAACATCCTGGAGCACATTAAATAGAGTCAAGACCAATCCCAGAGATTTCTCAGCAAACCCCAGCAGTTAATGACATTATGGGTTTCAAAAGTCATTAAAAATTGACAAAGGTTTCAAATTTTTCCCAGATCAATGTGTTACGATTTCTCTATCCCCATATCAGTTGGAGCAAAACATTCAGAGACACAGTATAGTTTTACCTCCTGCATCATGACTCTGGGCCCTGAAAGGAGAGAGAACGATTGCCCATGTGCACAGTGGCATGTGTTCTCGGTCTGGTCTCTGGAACAGCAGTTTCTAAGGAATTATATAGTCATTTTACAGAGAGGAGCATCCAGGTAAGGCAACATACATATTAATTGGGTCACTGTTACAATCAGCGAGCATCAACAGTAAAGATGAAGCCATCTGCTGTTACACAATGAATGTTCTTAACCTTGTCAATTGGCTTTACAGATTGAATACTTTTCACCTTGTTAACTGAAGTTACAAACAGAAGTTACAAATAGCTCTACATAATGAATGCTTTTCCACTTTGTTAACCCATTACCCTTGTCTCCAGCACCCCATTGTAAACTGCAATTTCTTGTCTGATCTGAGTCATGCTCAGCTGAACCTCTTGTTTCACGAAACTCAGAGCTTACCTCTTTCCCTGCCTGCTTATACCCTGTAAACATTCTCAGCAGGACCAATACACTTAATGGTAAGGTCCTGGGAAGTGATGCTGAACAAAGAGACATTGGAGTGCAGGCTCATACTTCCTTATTAGATTAGACTTACAGTGTGGAAACAGGCCCTTCGGCCCAACAAGTCCACACCGACCCGCCGAAGCGCATCCCACCCATACACCCCTTTTACCCCTTACCTAACACTACGGGCAATTTAGCATGGCCAATTCACCTGACCCGCACATCTTTGTGACTGTGGGAGGAAACCGGAGCACCCGAAGGAAACCCACGCAGACACGGGGAGAACGTGCAAACTCCACACAGTCAGTCGCCTGAGTCGGGAATTGAACCCGGGTCTACAGGCGCTGTGAGGCAGCAGTGCTAACCACTGTGCCACCGTGCATACTTCCTTGAATGTGGAGTCCCAGGTAGAAGGACTGTGAAGGTGGCATTTAGTGTGCTTGCCTTTATTGGTCAGTGCATTGAGTTCAGGAGTTGGGAGGTCATGTTATAGAGTCAAGGAGATGTATAACACGGAAATAGACCCTTGGGTCCAACTAATCCATGCTGACCAGATATGCTAATCTAATCCAGTCCCATTTGACAAAGTTCGGGCCACAACCCTCCAAACACTTCTTATTTATATACCCATCCAGATGCCTTTTAAATGCTGAAACTCGGCCAGCCTCCACCATTTCCTCAGGCAGCTCATTCGTGACGTCAAAAATTTGCCCCTTAGGTCCCTTTTCGATCTTTTGTCTCTCACCCTCAACCGCTGCCCTTGAGTTCTGGACTCCATCACACCAGGGAAAATATCTTGTCAGTTTCCTCTAGCCATACCCCTCATGATTTTATAAACCTCTATAAGGTCACCCCTCAGTCTCTGATGCTCCAGGAATGTAATTTAAAACCCTGTATAAAGGGAGGATGGTTCTGTTGTTGAGACAGCTTTGCTTGACACGCTCCACAAGCATTGTGAAGAGTGTTATGTGATCCTCCAAAAGCTGGTACTTACCTAAACAAATCATGGTTGCTCACAGAGGTTGGCATATTGCAACTGCATCAAACGTGTAAGAATCTCAAGGGGACCTAACACAGGGAAACTGCCCCAGCCTATTCAGCCTCGCCTTGTAGCTCAAATGCTCCAACCCGGGCAATATCCTTGTCAATCTATCCTGAACCCTTTCAAGTTTCACAGCATCCATCCGATGGGAAGATGACCAGAATTGGACACCATATTCCCAAAGTGGCCAAACTGGGCGGCATGGTGGCTCAGTGGTTAGCACTGCTGTCTCAGTGCCAGGGACCCGGGTTCGATTCCAGCCTCGGGTGACTGTCTGTGTGGAGTTTGCACATTCTCCGTGAATGCATAGGTTTCCTCCAGGTGCTCCAGTTTCCTCCCACCATCCAAAGAAGTGCAGGTTAGGTGAGTTGGCCATGCTAAATTACCCAGAGGATTCAGTGATGTGTTAGCCCGGTGCATTAGTCAGCAGTAAATACAGAGTAATGAGCAATGGGTTTGGATGAGACACTCTTTGGAGGATTGATGTGGACTTGTTGGGCCGAAGGGCCTGTTTCCACACTGAATTTAGGATCCTGACAATCATCTGGACAGTTGCAACATGACCTCCCAACACCTATACTCAATGCTTTGTCAAATAGAGGAATGGATAGCAAATGCCCTTCTTCATATTCTGTTTACCTGTGACTCTACTTTCAAACAACTATGAACCTGCACTCCAAGGTCTTTGTTGAGCAACACTCCCCTGGACCTTACCATTAAGTGTATAAGTCCTGCCCTGATTTGCCTTTCCAAAATGCAAGACCTCACATTTTCCTAAACGAAATCCATCTGCCACTCCTCAGCCCATTGGCCCATCTAATCAAGATTTTGATGTACTGAGGTAACCTCCTTCACTGAAGAAGGGCATATGCCCGAAACGTCGAACCTCCTGTTCCTTGAATGCTGCCTGACCTGCTGCGCTTTTCCAGTAACACATTTTCAGCTCTGATTTCCAGCATCTGCAGACCTCACTTTCTCCTCTAACCTCCTTCACTGTCCACTACACCTCCAATTTTAGTGTCATCTGCAAGTTTATTAACTATACTTCCTATGTTTACATCCAAATCATGTATATAAATGACGAAAATTAGTTGACCCAGCACTGATCATTGTGGCACTCCGCCATTGTGGTCACAGGCCTCCAGTCTAAAAAACAACCCTCTACCACCACCCTCTGTCTTCTACCTTTGAGCCAGTTCTGCATCCAAATGGTTAGTTCTCCCTGTTTTCCATGAGATCTAACCTTGTTAACCAGTCTTCCATGGGAAACCTTGTTGAATGCCTTACTGAAGTCCATACAGATCACATCAACCACTCTGCCCTTATCAATCCTATTCGTTACTTCTCCAAAAAACTCAATCAAGTTTGCGAGACATGATTTTCCACACACAAAGCCATGTTGACTATCCCTAATCAGTCCAAGCCTTTCCAAATGCATGTAAATCCAGTCCCTCAGGATTCCCTCCAACAACTTGCCCATTATTGATGTCAGGCTCACCAGTTAATGGTTCCTTGGCATTTCTTTACCACCTTTGTTCAATAGTAGCATCATGTTCGCACCCTCCAGTCTTCCACCACCTCACTTGTGACTATGATACAAATATCTCAACCAAGGGCCCAGCAATCACTTCCCTCGTTTCTGACAGAGTTCTGATCAGGTCCTGGAATTTATCCACTTTGATGCCTTTTAAGACATCCAGCACCACCTCCTTTTTAATATGGACATTTTTCAAGATGTGACCATCTATTTCACCACATTCTATACCTACCATGTCCTTCTCCAGAATAAAGACTGATGCAAAATACTCGTTCACTATCTTCTCCATCTCCTGTGGTTCCACACATAGGCTGCCTTGCTGATCTTTGAAGGGCCCTATTCTCTCCCGAGTTACCCTTTTGTCCTTAATGTATTCATAGAATCCCTCAGCATTTTGCTTCACCCTATTTGCCAAAGCTATCTCATGCCCCCTTTTTGCCGTCCTGATTTCCCTCAAGTATACTCCTACTGCCTTTATACACTAAAGGATTCACTTGATCTATCCTGTCTGTGCCTGACGTATACTTACTTCCTTTTTCTTAACCAAACCCTCAATTTCTCAGACTATCTGGCATTCCCCACAGCTGCTGCCTTTCACTCTAACAGGAGGTAATGAGAGTGCAGAGGCAATATCTTCATGTTTGAAGACTTCTCATGTTCCAGATGTCCCTTTATCTGCAGACATCTGCAACAAATGAATTTTTGCAAGTTCTTGTCTAATAAAGTCAAAATTGGCCTTCTTCCAATTTAGAACTTCAACTTTTGGAATCTGTCCATCTTTTTCCATCAATATTTTAAAACTAATAGAATTATGGTCGCTGGCCCCAAAGTGCTCCCACACTGATACCTCAGTCACCTGCCCTGCCTTACTTCCCCAAGAGTAGGTCCAGTTTTGCACTGTGGAAGGTACATCCACATACTGAATCTGAATGTTTTCTTGTACACAGTAAAATTTTTCTCCATCTGAACCCTTATTGCAGTCACAGTCTATGGTTGGGAAGTTAAAATCCCCCACCAAAACCACCATATTATTCTTACAGATAAGTCAGATCTCCTTACAAATTTGTTCCTCAATTTCCCACTGACTATTGAGCATTTATAATACAATTCCAATCAGGTGATCACCCCTTCCTGTTTCTCAGATTCAATTAACTTCCCTGGATGTATTCCCAGGAATATCTTCCCCAAGTACAGCCGTAATGCTATCCCTTATCAAAAACGCTACTCCCCCCTCCTCATCCTTACTATAGCATTTGTATCATGGAACATTCTGTTGCCAGTCCTGTGCATTTCTGAGCCACATCACCATAATTGCTATGGTATCTCAGTCCCATGTTCCTAACCATGCCCTAAGTTCATCTGTCTTCCCTGTTAGGCCTCTTGGCATTTATTTAAATGCCATCTTATTTATATTCTGCCTTGTTCTCAGCTTTGCTCTTGCCTGCCCCAGTGCTTGCCTCACCCCTTATCCCAACTGTCCCAGTCTCAGATTGATCTCTTTCCTCAGAATTTCCCTGGGTCCCCCCCCCCACCCCTCCACTTTACTAGTTTAAATCCTCCCAAGCAGCTCTTAAAGCTCCCAGCCAGTATATTAGTCCCCTTCCAATTCAGGTGCAATCTGCCCTTCCTGTACAGGTCACTTCTATCCCAGAAGAGATTCCAATGATCCAAAAACGTGAACCCTTGTCCCTGCACCAGCTCCTCAGCCACACATTCAGCTGCTCTGTCATCCTATTCCTACCCTCACAAGCTCATCGCACCAGGAGAAAATTAGCTGTGATTTCCTTTCAAATCAATAATTAAACTTTTCAGGCTGGGATGAATTTTTGAGGCACACTCCTGCCAATTTCAAAGTTTGTATTTACCAAGAAATTATGATGAAATGTTACACAATCTTTTTTTTCTTTCCTTTGTAGAAAGACTCAGACAGTGCTCTGAATCACTGGTTGAAAGTAAAAATCCCACATACATTCGGTTTTGTCAATTATCTGAGATTTAACCATCATGGACTTGGAAAAAGATATGTAAAAGTATCCCGTTTAAAATGCATTTGATGAAACTTGTGCAATGGCAGAGACAATTTATTTTTATCAATCATTTCAGGTAGTGAAATAAAATTCAAAAGTATGTTGACTTCAGGACTAAATACTAATTGCTTCAGTGCGATGAAATGATGGGCTGTTCCATGAAGGGTCCACTGGAACTATTTAATACCTTCAAAAACAAACAAAAAAAAACGCCAGAGAATGGAGTGTCTTTGTGTCTTTCTAAAGCACAAAGGCATAAAGACCATAGGTTATCAAGTACTGTTTAGTAGCTTACAGAAGTATTTTCACTTCTTCATTACAACCAAAAGAATCAGACTATCTTGTATGTGACCTTCATGCAACCTACTTTGAAGGGAAAAAGCTTCAAAATAATGCTTCAGAACTATTCAAGTCAGTGGTTACCGGTTTAGTGCCTTGTTGCATGTTACTTACCAGAAAACTCACTATTCTGTTGTAAAATAAAGTAATACATGGTTGCTGTGTTTGAAATCATAACGCTTCAAGAGTTTTCACAAAATAACTGACTGTAAAACCACTGATGTGAATATGGACTTTGAATACTCTCTTCACAATTAACCACACAAAGTATGACAGCATTTAAAAAACGAAAGCCTGAGAGATTAGAGGAACAGTGTCAGTACAGGTATAAAATTGGCTTTGTGCTGTCAAGTTCAGGGTGGTAGTGAACCATACTATGGGGTCCTCTGGATTTGGTTTTGAGATGTTTTTATACGTCAATGACTTGAACTTGATATAAAAGGGAAAAATTCAAAGTTTTCAGATGACAAGAGCACACAAAGTATATTTTTGTTTTGGAAGGTAAAAAGAATGAATGTTTCTGTAGATTAGACCTTGGGATGGAAGGCTTGCCCTCGGAGGATAAAATGGCAATAATTCTCTCGAATTAAAGTTGATCCCATTGAAACGCAAGGAAGAAACACAGACCCTGAGTAAATTAGTTCTATATTAGATAAAAATATAGACATTACATTCGATAAGACACTAGTGATTGTCTCTTAGCATTCTGGAAAGTCATAAGCAATTTTGAATAGCCAGGGACCTGATAGAGAATCACAGAATAGAGATAAAGGTCATAAAAATTAGTCTCCAAGTACTCAAATCACATCTCCAGGTGGTATTGAAGATTTTGCCAGTGTAACCCTTTGTCTGAGGAACGACGTTGAAACATCCAAAAAATGACCTTGAGCTGGAAAATAGACAGGAAGGGAGGTAATCATGGCATCATGGATACCTGTCCTGTTTTCATTGGATAGAAGGGTTCTGTGACAATGCTATGGCTTGAAGAGGTATATTTTGTCCTGGTTTTTGCTGTGAAGAGAGGTTGAGACAGAGGTTGCGAATGGTCTGGCTGGCCAATAAAGTAAACAGCTTGTGGGACCTTCAGACTTGTTTTAAAGTTGGAACAATAAATGCAGCCTGAATGTGTGGGGCCAAGCTCTCATGGAACCAAGATTACTAGTTTAGCTTTCTGCAGTTGTTGAGGGTCTTGAAGCTTGATGTGGAAGCTGTTATCCCTCTCTCTGCCATAGCTAAAAGCTGGGGGTCTTCTCCTGTTGCTAGAATTGCATGAGAGATAATTAATTTTAATGACTTTGCCTCTGCTAAGAGAGTGTGCTTATGGGATGTTATGAGATTGGAATAGTTAATGAGTAGGGAATTATGTTAAGTATTTTGATAGAGTTAAATTTAAGCCAATATTTTTCTCATTTTATTTCTTCCGTAGTTTAGCTCTCATATGCGAATAAAGTGTGTTTTGCTTCAAGCCTAGTAATTTGACCAATTGAATTGCATCTGGAACAACACCTGGCACTTACCTTTAAAGTAAGGTCAAGTTAGTGATCTAGGCCATCTCCTTGACATGTGTCAAGGGAGTTTTGTCTGGTCCATAACAGGTAATTTATTCTACCTTGACAAATGCTTGTAGACAAAAGGCAACCTTCAAAAGGATGTTGCCTTCTTCAGGTGGAGGACCGACCAGAACACGCGGAGGGAGGTTGACCAGAACATTCTGGGTGGGGGTGGTGGTGTCAACCAAAATATGCAGGGGGGGGGACAGCAATGGCAGAGCAACCACAAAACATGGAAGCAGACCAAGAGAACACTCCTCTAAGCATCCGGCTGTGGGGCTAGAATGTTAGTTACTAAGAAAAACACACTCCATCAAGCTTCTATTCTCTTTTGAGTGAATAGCACTAACCTGTGTTAAGTTGAACACTTTTGTCAACTTAGCTCAAACTAAATTAAATTTTGCTGAATGCATGTACTGAAGTTGTTACTTATTCAGATAACTAAATTATAGTTATCTGTGGTCACTGAATTCAAAGTCTTAAGATCTAAGATTCGGAGAGGATGTTTCCTCTGGTAGGAGAGCCCAAAATTAAGTGGAGGAATCGGTGACTGCTGAAATTAGATTTGGCCAAAATAAAAACACAATTAAACAGTTCTCGTCATTTTCAAGCAACCTGTTTAGATTGTGATACAATGACATCTGAGGCCAGTGGAATTTGAACTCACCAAGTACATTAGTTCGCCTTGATTCAGAAACAACTCTGAAGCTTATTCATTTTCTTGGTCACTTGGAGTCACACAGCACAGAAACAGATCCTTTGGTCCAATCAGTCCATGCTGACCATAATCCCAAACTAAACTACGCACACCTGTCTTGCTTGGCCCTCATTCCTCCACACATTTCTTATTCATGTACTCAATCAAATGTTTAAAGTCTGACTGAAGATTTGTAGCCCGGGTATCCGTTGTTGTGGTTGTGCTCGCCGAGCTGGAAGTTTTTGCTGCAAACGTTTCGTTCCCTGGCTAGGGAACATCATCAGTGCTGTTGGAGCCTCGTGTGAAGCGCTGCTTTGATGTTTCTTCCGGTATTTATATTGGTTTGTTCTTGCCACTTCTGGGTGTCAGTTTCAGCTGCAGTGATTTGTATATGGGGGCCAGGTCGATGTGTCTGTTGATGGATGTTCTTGCCGCTTCCGGGTGTCAGTTTCAGCTGTAGTG
Organism: Hemiscyllium ocellatum; assembly: GCF_020745735.1. Lineage (NCBI taxonomy): Eukaryota > Metazoa > Chordata > Chondrichthyes > Orectolobiformes > Hemiscylliidae > Hemiscyllium > Hemiscyllium ocellatum. The sequence continues at coordinate 15,474,418 of NC_083423.1, forward strand.
GTTTGTATATGGGGTCCAGGTCAATGTGTCTGTGATGGAGTTTGGGGATGAATGCCATGCTTCTAGGAATTCTCTGGTTGTTCTCTGTCTGGCTTGTCCTATGATAGTGGTGTTTTCCCAGTCAAATTCGTGCTGCTGGTGTTCTGAGTGTATGGCTACTAGAGATAGCTGGTCGTGTCGTTTTGTGGCTAGCTGATGTTCATGGATGCGGATTGTTAGCTGTCTTCCTGTTTGTCCTATATAGTGTTTTGTGTAGTCCTTGCATGGTATTTTGTAAACTACGTTAGTTTGGCTCATGCTGGGTATTGGGTCCTTTGTTCTAGTGAGTTGTTGTCTGAGCGTGGATGTTGGCTTGTGTGCTGTTATGAGTCCTAAGGTCACAGTAGTCTGGCTGTCAGTTCTGAGATGCTCCTGACGTATGGTAGAGTGGCTAGTCCTTTTGGTTGTGGCATGTCCTCGTTCCTTGGTCTATCTCTTAGGCATCTGTTGATAAAGTTGCGTGGGTATCCACAGATATAGAAAAAACACACCGAATAATCAACGCCACACTCGCAGGAATCCGATTCACATGAGAAGAGGAAAAGGATAGCCAACTCCCATTCCTAGACGTGTTAGTAGAGAGAACACCCAACGGAGAATTCACCACAAGGGTACACAGGAAACCAACACACAGACCAAGTCTTAAACTATGAAAGTAACCACCCCAACACACACAACCGAAGCTGCATCAGGACACTATTCAAAAGGGCCACAACACACTGCAGTACACCAGAACTGCAAAAAGAGGAAGAGGAACATCTATACAAGGTATTCGCCAAAAACGGATACCCACGCAACCATATCAACAGATGCCTAAGAGATAGACCAAGGAACGAGGACATGCCACAACCAAAAGGACTAGCCACTCTACCATACGTCAGGAGCGTCTCAGAACTGACAGCCAGACGACTGCGACCCTTAGGACTCATAACAGCACACAAGCCAACATCCACGCTCAGACAACAACTCACTAGAACAAAGGACCCAATACCCAGCATGAGCCAAACTAACGTAGTTTACAAAATACCATGCAAGGACTGCACAAAACACTATATAGGACAAACAGGAAGACAGCTAACAATCCGCATCCATGAACATCAGCTAGCCACAAAACGACACGACCAGCTATCTCTAGTAGCCATACACTCAGACAACCAGCAACATGAATTTGACTGGGAAAACACCACTATCTTAGGACAAGCCAGACAGAGAACAACCAGAGAATTCCTAGAAGCATGGCATTCATCCCCAAACTCCATCAACAGACACATTGACCTGGACCCCATATACAAACCACTACAGCTGAAACTGACACCCGGAAGCGGCAAGAACATCCATCAACAGACACATTGACCTGGACCCCATATACAAATCACTGCAGCTGAAACTGACACCCGGACGCGGCAAGAACAAACCAATATAAATACCGGAAGAAACATCAAAGCAGCGCTTCACACGAGGCTCCAACAGTATTGATGATGTTCCCTAGCCAGGGAACAAAACGTTTGCAGCAAAAACTTCCAGCTCGGCGAGCAGAACCACATCAATCAAATGTATTTTAAATGTTTTAACTGTACCTACATCCATCACTTCCTCTTGAAGTTCACTCCACACCTGAACCACTTTCTGTATAACAAAACACCCCCAGATAGCTTGGTTAATTCTTTCTTGTCTCAGCTTAAAAAATGCTCCCAGTTTTCAAATCTCCTAATCGAGGGAAAAGATACCTGCCATTCACCTCAACTTAACCCTTCGTGATTTTATAAACCTCTATAAGGGAGCCCATCCACCTCCTACACTTCAGGGAAAGAAGTGCCAGCCTATTTTGTGTAACTGAAACTCTCCATTTCCAGCAACACCTTGGCAAATCTCTTCTGAACTATCTTCAAATTAATAATACTCTTCACATAACAGGGAGACCAGAACTGGATACATCACTCCAGAACAGGCCACACCAGCATCCCTTACAACCTTAACATAATGTCCCAAATCCTAGACTTAAATGTCTGAGCAACAAAGGTAGGCATGCTAAACCTCTGCACAATTATTCTTTGCATGCTACAAAGGGTAAAGTCCATTAGAACTCTCAAGTTCCCTTTCAGAGTCTTCTCAACTCATAATTAACACTAATACCAACATTCCTGGTACTTCCTTCCAACTGTACCATACTGTAGTTGATAAGCAAACTTTAAATGCAGCCACAAAGACTGGCCTTGGAAGAGGTATCATAAATTGTTGCTTAAAGCTTAAGCAAACTTAACAGTATTCCACATTCTGTTACCTCTCTGTAAATACACTTGTAAATCAAAGATTAGTCAACAGGATGGTTAAAAGACAGAAGTTGTCTGCACAGCAAAATTCTCAGAGCAGTTATTGCATTTGTTTACCTTGCTGCAGTGAATTCCCACTAATGAATGGGATCAAAACGATGGACTGCTTTACATCAAAGACTTACCAGTTCAGTACAATGTAGACAGGAATATAGTTTGACCACAAGTAACACTTCGATCAGCACACTGTAACCTCAAAATAAAATTGCTTCTTTTCGTTTCTGGCTACTTGAATAACTCAGTTTGAATGCTGAAAATTCATATCAACAAGGAATCTGATGGAGTTATTCTCCCTAACAGAGTGGGAAGTTGTAAAGACATTATAAATAGCAATAGCAGTACCACTAAAATAGTCTAGAGTTTTAAAAAAAATCCCATGATGTTTGCCAAATTCCCTCAAACTGTCATGTTCAGTCAGCTCTTCTCAGTCAATTTTCGAATGTTGCACTCTGGGGCTTGATCCAACAAATTAACAGAAAAAGGAGTATGAACAGATGGTCAGAATCAATAGTTGATTGATAAGACTCATTTACAACAGCGGGGGTAATGACAGGAATCTGTTTAAGAACTTGATTAAACTGAACTTTTCAAACTGATATCAGGACTTGCAGCATTTATAATGCCCATGCCCCAAGGCTGTATTAAAAAAACTTAAACCGACACCGTGTTAGACAATTTTACAAATGGAGAAAACAAACAACAGCACAACAAATTAAAGCTTGGTTTCTTACTCATGTGTATATGGAAAGACTGCTTGGCAAACATACCCCTGGTCAATCCACAGCAAAAATCAATCAATCCTGAGTTTCCAGTTGTCTGTCATTGAGATTCTCCAAATCATTTCCACTCTGACCCCTCTTTGCTCATTGTCCTGCATTATTCCAATGAGAAACAGCAGCTCACCTCTGGATGACACAGCTTTTTAGACTTTATTTTGAGTGCTGAAGAAGGGTTACACCCAAACACTGACTTCTCCACCTCCTGATGCTGCCTGACTTGCTGTGTTCTTCCAGCATCTTGCCTGTCTAATTAACATGGAGTTCAGCAATTTCCGATCAGAACTCTCATCTGTAAAGTGGGTAAAGAGGTTATCAGTGATTCTGCTATTCCATTGTAAATAACCTCTGGAGCTATCCTTTTTACCTTTTGTTTGTTTCATTATCATCTCCTTTAATCTTGCAATGATTTTGCAATTTAGCCTCCCAGGGTGCCTGCATTAATTTGAACTTGTTTTATCTCTAACTTTTATTGACCTGCAAAAGTGATGTTTTTTTCCCTCACAGCACAAAGGCTGCCTGACTTGCTGAGTACTTCTAGCATTTTCTGGTTTTATTTTGGATTTCCATCAACTGTAGAATTTTAGTTTGGTATTGTGATAAATACCAATACTGAGAAGTTGGAATGCAATCAGAAAGGACAATAGGTGGAAAGTTCACAACAATTTCAAAGGGAAAAATCAAAGTCATTTTAATTTGACAACTTTCAACGAGTTCAAAAAATTCAACAACAAAGTACTGAGAATAATGGACTTATAGAGTCAGAGAAATATAGCATGGAAACAGACCCTTTGGTCCAACCTGTCCAGATATCCCAACACAATCTCGTCCCACCTGCCAGCACCCGGCCCATATCTCTCCAAACCCTTCCTATTCAGATAAATGTGAGGTGCTGGGAAAGCAGCACTTATACACTTAATGGTAAGGTCCTAGGGAGTGTTACTGAACAAAGACACCTTTGAATGCAGGTTCATAGCTCCTTGAAAGTGTTAGATAGGATAGTGAAGGCGGCATTTGGTATGCTTTCCTTTATTGGTCAGGGGATTGAGTACAGGAGTTGGGATGTCATGTTGCGGCTGTACAGGACGTTAGTTAGGCCACTGATGGAATATTGTGTGCAATTCTGGTATCCTTCCTCCAGGAAAGATGTTGGGAAACTTGAAAGGGTTAGGAAAAGATCTATAAGGATGTTGCCAGGGTTGGAGGATTTGAGGTATAAGGAGAGGCTGAACAGGCTGGGGCTGGTTTCCACGAAGTGTCGGAGGCTGAGGGGTCACCTTATAGAGGTTAACAAAATTATGTGGGGCATAGATAGGATAAATAGACAAAGTTATTTTCCCTGGGGTGGGGGAGTCTTGAAGTAGAGGGCATAGGTTTAGGGTGAGAGGGGAAAGATAAAAGAGATGGGAGGGGCACCTTTTCCACAGAGGGTGGTACGTGTATAGAATGAGCTGCCAGAAGAAGTGGTGGAGGCTGGTACAATTGCAACATTTAGAGCAACAAAGAGGATTGATGAGGGCAGAGCGGTAGATGTGATCTACATGGACTTCAGTAAGGCATTCGACAAGGTTCCCCATGGGAGAGTAGTTAGCAAGGTTAGATCTCACGGAATACAGGGAGAACCAACAATTTGGATACAGAACTGGCTCAAAAGGTATAAGACAGAGGATAGTGGTGGAGGGTTGTTTTTCAGACTGGAGGCCCGTACCAGTGGAGTGCCACAAAGATTGATGCATTTACATAAATGATTTGGATGCAAGCATAAGAGCACAGTTAGTAAGTTTGCAGATGACACCAAAATTGGAGGTGTGGTGGACAGCGAAGGAGGTTACTTCAGATTAGAACAGGATCTTGATCAGACGGGCCAATGGGCTGACAAGTGGCAGATTCTGAAATAAAAGTGCTGACACAAAAACAGCATTTATAAAAATATCTGTCCACACAAACGCAGAGTTAATGTTGAGTCCAACGTGACTCTTCAAAACAATTCAATTTCCTCAAGCACACAATGATTCAGGGCAAGATGAGGTGGTGGTAAGTAGTGGTGGCTTATGGTCCATTCCTGTTCCCAAAAATCCTCATGTTCTCACAGTGGTGACAATGCACAAATCCAGCAAAACGCAAGATACAGATCCAAAGGCAGAACAAATAAACAGCTCCAGTCTCTCAAGGATATTCTGGGTGCACAATAAAAAGCTACTTTGCAAGAGTAATCTACTTGTTCATTGGGCCTGTTGTTAACCAAAAAGGGAAATGAAAAGACAAAACACTTCAAATTAGTGACAATAATCTATTCAGACACACCTCATAATTCGACTTTTTCAACTGTTTCCACTCAAGAGAACTGTTGATGTACATTTAAAAGTAGACACAAGTCTTGAATGAGGAACAGAATGAAGTTGTCCAAATGTCTTTCAGACGTTACCTTAAGTAACACTGACAATGAGGAAGCATGAAATTAAGTCACCTGTGGAAGGTGAGTCAACATCATCATATTTTAAAGTCGTAAATACAAGCTGGTCAATGCAATTTAAAACAACGAATGGTATTGACAAAGTGGAAATAATTCACATGATTGATCTTGGATTTAAGTAGATTCAAGCTCAGTTAATAAATAAAACTTCATTTAAGCAGCATCTCAAATGCTCCTTAAAAGCACTGGTGTCCCTAAAGTTAATTGTAATCTATTTAGTTGCCCTCAGCAAAATGCAGTTTTGCTGAGAAAATGTGCAATTAGTTTTCATTTAAGGTATTGTAATAAAGAAGTCAACTGAATCTAATTTACACCTGTTGCTTTTCTTGAGCAAACCAGAACATGGTAATATTCTACTTCCAACCATGCGTGCGATTTTGCATCTTTTCATTGGCTATTATTTAATTTTCGTATCACTTTTCCTTCCTGTCTTTAATCTGAAACAACTCAATTTAATCCACATAATGCCAGTTGTAGAAGCTCTTTGAAAGTAAGAGACCATCAGAATCTTGGGAAGTGTAATTCATCCTCAATTCTTACATAATAAAAGGTTTTGAATGAAAACTTGCCAAACATTTGGCATACTGTAGTCGTACGTGGAAAAGAATTTCACCTGATTCGGTCTGGTCGTTACAAATTATTAGTAACAAAAATGCCTGTTAGTCACAGAGGAATCAATGCTCATAATTTGCTGATTGCTATTACTCAGTCTCAACATACTACCCTCCTGCCATTTGTTATAAATCTCACTTTTAAACAGCTCTTTTAAATTCACAATTAGCACAGAGTTGATCTCAGTACAGGGTGTTTGCAGGGAAATACTTGGAATAATGATAGCTCAATTGATTGATCATCCTGCAAAGACAAGGCTTCAACAGGCTTTACATGATGGGACATTGAGGTAACTGTCAATTTTTCTATTTCATATAAAAAAAAATTGGCCAGTAATTATTTCAGATAGTCTGAAACTGACTATACAGATGACTAATAAAATGGACAGTATTGTACTTTCCCAGATAAACTCTCTCAGTCATCATAAACATTTAAATAAACTTTAGAACAACAGGAGTGATCATTGTTGCAAGTAAACCTGATATGAACGAACAGCAGCACATGAAAGACACAATGCTGATACAACTTTCTGTGTCAAACAAATTAAACAAATTCTGAAATGCAGTCCGAATGAGATATTTATAAGTTATTTTGCTCTATTGACCTGCAAGAAATTGAATTCCCCGGGGGCAGGATGGGATGTCACTGTTCTGCAGGTACAATGTAAGTGAATTTACATTCCCATCCCTTGCCAGTCAGAGCCATTTACATGGCCATGAGATGAGATCACAGCTGGAATATTCCATGCAGTTTTGGTCTCCCTACCTAAGTAAAGATGTACTTGCCAAAGAATGCATACTGTGGAGCCTCACTAGGCTGACACAAGAAATGGCAGGACTATCTTCTGAGTAGAGATTGGTTCAAATGGGCATGTATTCATGAGAACTTGAGCTTAGAGGATGAGAGGTGATCTGAATCAAATGTTCAAACAGGGCTGGACAGAGAAAATGCAGGGTTGATGTTTTCCCTTGTTGGGAAATAAAGAACAAGGGGGTACAGTCTCAGGAGATGGAGTGGTCCATTCAGCAATGAGAGGATACATACTTCTTCACTCAAAATGGCAGTGAATCAGTGAAACTGATAATTTTTTTTTAGCTTTTTAAGGCATCAAGGGGTACGGGAAGAAAACAGAAATACGACAGAGATAGAGGATCAGCCACAATCATAATAAATGTGAAGCAAGCTCGAAAGTGCGAAGTTCCTACTCTCATTCCCACTTTATGTTTCTACCTTTCCAACTACAAACCAACCCAGTTAAGCCTATTGTTTCCTGTTAGCTTGCCAAACCTCCTGCCAAACCAATGTAACATTCTAGACTATTAATTTTTAATACTTGTTCCAACATTTCAAATGGCACCTTATTAAAGGCTTTCTCTCAATCTAAGTACAGTACATTTGCTAGATCCCCTTTATCCACAGAACATCTTAGTTTCTTCTAAGACTCCAATTATTTTGTTAAACATCATTCCTTCACACATCCCATGTTGAATCTCTCATTGGTTGAATTTCTCCAAATGCCTGGTTTTAAATGTTTAATTATAGCTCCTAACATCTTCTATGGTAGGCATTAAGGAAACTAGGTTGCAGTTTTCTGCTTTCTACATTCCTCTCAATTTGAGTGAAGGAGTTACACTCATTCCTTTCCAACAAATGGAATCTTCTTCACAACTGAGAAATTTTGGAACATTAAAATCAATAGATCGACTGTAGTTCTTGCCACTTCTTTTAAAATCAGGACCATGGGACTCATGAGGCTACAATTTCTTCAGTACCATTACCTAAATGTAATATTTCAACCCAAGTTGGTGAAGCCTATCCAATTGTACTGTCAAATTTTAGGAAGGATGGCATGGCTATGTCGAGGATACAGAAGAGATTTATTCGAATTGTTCTCGAGATCAAAGATTAGTCATGTGGATACACTGCACAAATACTGAGTGACCAAAGAATGTGTCTAACTGCAGAGGTAAAAGGAATCATAATTACCAAAGTACCAACTATCCATAATATTCCAGTGGAGGTCCAAAAAACATAAGTTCAGCATCACTTCCTTGCTGCTGTCGTCTATGCCTCGATTAATATAGTTTTCTCCATCTGTCTGACCATTTTAAGGTCTGTGTAAGTATACACCAAGATCCCTCTGTTCTGGCTTCCTCTTTGGAACTGTACTCCCTCTTTTTTATTGCCTGTCCGTGTACTCCCAACCAACATGAATCACCTCACACATTGCTGCACTGAAAAATATTATCTGCTACACATCCACCCACTCTACCCAAGTCCTTTTGGACTTACATACTGCCTTGATCACATTTGAAAATTCTTCCAAGTTTAATATTGTTGGCAAACTTTGAAGTGCCCACTCGACACCAAGGCCCGGATCATTGATATATAGTATGAAAAGCAAGGGTCCCAATACTGTCTATGGAAAAGTCCAGCCGAAAAGTTATTGCTGTTCCTGATCACTCAGCCAATTTTGTACCCACATTACCACTGTCCATTTTGTACCATTACCTATAACTTGCTTTTCATGCCTACTGCGAGAAAACAGATCAAACACCTTCTGGAAACCCATGCTTACCACACCCACAGCATTACCTTATTGAACCTTGGCTTCCCCTTGAAAAATACCTCAATTAAGTTAAGTATGATTTCACTTTAGAAATCTGCGCTACCTCTTCTGAGTCAACCTACCTGTATCTGCATGACTATTAATTTATTCCATTATAATTGTTTGTGGGAGTTACCCCACCATTGAAGTTAAATCAACTGGTCTGTTATTGCTGGGATTACCTTTCCAGTCTTTCTTGAACGAAGATGTAATGTTTGCAATCCACTTTCCGTCAAGTCCAGGGGAGACTCAAAGATTATAGCCAGTGCCCCCACAATTTCTACCCTTACTTCTTTCAAAATCCTTGGAAGCATCTCCTTCAGTGCTCACCAGGAAGTGCAACAACTATCAAACAATCGAACCATCATTTTGAACAGCTTTCGTGACAGATTTTCTTCCTGTCACCATGGCCTGGGCAACATTCTCTTTTGTAAAGACACATGCATAGATTTCATTTAATATCTCAGTTAAGCGCCTTATGTAAATTTCCTTTCAGCTTTCTGCTTCTTTCAGTCACTAGAAGACATTAGGGATTTCCTTCTAAGTTAGTTGTGAATGTTTCCTTACAGTTCCTCTTTGCTTTCTAACCTCCCCGCTAAACTTTGTTTTTCCTGTTCACTTTCAATTCTATTTTCTCTCTTACATCTGTCATGGGCACACTTTTGCTTTTCAATGGTAATTTCTACCACGTATATTTCCAGGGAACTCTATTTACTTTACCTTTGACATTAAAGATAAATATACCTTGACTGCTCTTTGAAGATATCCCCAGGTTCAGTTATTGTTCTTCCCACCAATGTCCGATTCTAAACAATCCTGCTCAGCTCTATTCTTGCTCCAATCAAATCAGCCCTGCAACAACTGACTTTTCTTAGTCTGCACTGCTGCGTGACATTCTTCAAAACCATCCTGAACTTTAGGATACAATGACTGCCATCTCCTAAACGTTAACTCACTTGATCCACCTGGTCCAATTCATTTCCAAGGACCAAGTATAACTATGCATCCATCCTCGTGGGACGGACACATAGGTGCTGCACAAAACTCTATTGAACACAATCTGTGAATACAGCCTCTCTCTGCACATTACACTATTCATCTGTATTTGGATAAGTGAATTCCCCAGTTGATTAACATCACCAAATTTCCCCACGACCAACATCCCAAGTTTGACTATTGAGCAGAATCTAAATTGGACTAGCCAGATAAATTCTGTAGCTTTAAAAGCAGATTGGATGCTAGGAATCTTGTCGTAAGAATTCACCTTGCAACTCCCCAAGGTTGTCCACTGTTTATAAAAAATAAATCGCGACGATGATGGAACACTCCCCATTCACCTGGATGAGAGCAGCTCCAGCACTCAAAAAGTTTGCATATTACTTGCTACTTAACCAGACCAATCCTAGACAGTTAGGTTCCTGTGGTGCAGTGGTGGTGTCACTATCTCTGAATCAGGATCCTGTATTCAAGTCCTTCCTGCTGCCAGACATTTGTGAATAGGTTGATTTGTAAATCAACATGTTGTTGAGATTGCTTCAACACCTTGAGAGTGGTCATGCCACTGTGGAATAGTCAACCAAAATCGTAAATTCTGAATTCATTATGGAAGGAAGACCATTTATGAATTAGCTGAAGATAATTGGGCTTAAGACTATCATGAGAAACTTCTGCAGTGATATGCTAAAACTCTGATCATTGACATTCAAAAACAATGATCTTTTGTGCTCGCATGACTCCGACCAACCACAGATTCATAGAATTACACAGCATGTGGAGTTTTCCTCAATTCCCATTGACTTCAGTTTTGCTAAGAGTCCTTAATATTCAGTCACATGCTGCCTTGATATTAAGAGTAGTCATTCTCCTCTCACCTCTCAAGTTCAATTATAATCATCCCTGCTATTACAGGTAATTTTCTTTTAAACAGTTTAAGTATTAGCCAAAGAACTAAACATGTTGTTGGAGAAATCAATTCCTTTATTTTAAAATTTCAATGTCATCATGATGATTTCGCTTCAGGATCACAAAAAATTGAATTCGAAATGCCATCAAATGTTCACATCATACTGAATACACAGGGCAAGACTCAAGTTCATTTTGAAAGATTCATTGATAGTTTCCAGTTCATTTATTGATAAGGAAGAAAATATGCATACAGACTTGTATGTCCTTCTTAAAACAGTAATAAATCACGGCCAGTTGCATAGAAAAAGCTATTGGACTGTATGATATGGCCACAACACAGCAGGAAAACATGTTTCAGAATTGGAATTAAATGTGGTGAACAAGTAATCACTGCATGCTTCTTTTAGCTACAATAAAAGAAAGTGACTTAACTGAAGTGGTACCCAGTTTTATGTTAACTACAAAGGAACAGCGCTCTGAAAGCTAGCACTTCCAAATAAACCTGTTGCACGATAACTTGGTATTGCGTGATTTTTAACTGAAAACCGTTTTTTGAATTCAGATGTTTAAAGGTTAACAGATTGTCGGAGTCACTCCTGCATTTCTGTAAATAAACAAATGGTATTTGAATATGAGTGCACCACAGGGCAAGAGGAGACTACTTTGATCACATCTATCTAACAGCCAACACTAATATTGCCTGATTTGAGCATTTCCTCACCTTTCCAGTTTCACTTCTGGATTTAGATTTTAGTTCTGGAGACAACTCAGATGGATATGGGACCAGTTGAATTCACACAATAAATAGAAAGAATGGAAGCCATTTCTTTCATTTTTGCTCATGGTTTCCGAGGAAACTCAGTTCCTTGTCACAGGAACTTAATCGACTCTTGAATGGTTATAAATTTTTTTTCTTTCATTGCAAAGTGCATTCCAAATAGCAGTCTAGCAGTCATTGTCATAATAATGGTTAAGAACCCTGAAGAACTTCAAAATGGGGGTGGGACAAATCAACACTGACCTGTGATTACCTTTAACTACAAGAAATAATGACAGCCGACAGCCACCGCATAATGTTCCAAATTACAGATATGTTGAGTGTTTCTCGTTTTGAAGAATATGCGAAGATCGGACTAAAAAAGTCAGTTTCAACACGAAAGGGAGAGTAGCAGGACTGAACGTCCTGCTGTGTGCCAGCCAGCGTTTGCGCATAAGCATCTTGTGACTGTCATAATTGAAAAATTATTCATTATAAGAGGCTACATTACCATTGTCTTAGCAGACAATATGGCTGCACTCTCATCAGAATGATAGTATTTGTAAAATTCGCAGGGTCATGGATAGGGTGAATAGTCAAGGATAGGGGAGTCCAAAACTAGAGGGCATTGGTTTAAAGTGTGAGGGGCAAGATTTAAAAAGGGGACTGGAGAGGCAATTTTCTCATGTCGAGGATGGTGCATGTGTGGACTCAACGGCCAGAGGAAGTGGAGGAGTCTGGTATAATTATAATATTTAAAACGCATCTGCATAGGTCTAAAAATAGGAAAGGTTCAGAGGGATATGGGCCAAATGCTGTATGGCTCTATGACTGTATCCTGCCAAATTAAACATTATTGACTTTGTTACGAACCAGTCCAAATCCCCCCAAAATATATCAAGGAGATGGCCGAGACCTTAACTTTTATCTTATTTAAAGTATGATGCTGAAGCTTTCATGGGGTATTTTGCCCTGGTTTCTTTTGAGAGAGATTGAATGAGAAGTGTCAAGCTGGCTGGTTGAAACTACCTGAGTAAATGGCTTGGGAGGTCTTCAGCTTTTTATTTTAAAAAGTATCCTGAATGGGTCTGGCCAACTCTCTCAGATTAGGATTTCTGGGTTTTCCTTTTTCAGTAGCATCAGATGCTATAAGGGTCTCAACACACTTGGAAGCATCAGTAAATATCTCCTGGCTGCTACTCTCTCTGAGATTTTTCTTCATATTCTTTTGCCTCGAAATGGAGAACTGAACGTGAGAATCTGTGCCTGAATTTCCCTTTTTGTTTGCCAAGAAGTAAGTTTAAAGGATGTTGCTCCATTGGAACAGTTAATTTGTAATAGTACTGTACCTAGGGTGTAGGTTTGCTCGCTCAGCTGTAGATTTGATATCCAGACGTTTCATTACCTGGCTAGGTAACATCATCAGTGGCGACCTCCAAGTGAAGCAAAGCTGTTGTCTCCTGCTTTCTATTTATATGTTTGTCCTGGATGGGGTTCCTGGGGTTTGTGGTGATGTCATTTCCTGTTTGTTTTCTGAGGGGTTGATAGATGGTATCTAGATCTATGTGTACAAACACAATGATGGCATTGTGGTTGGAGTGCCAGGCCTCGAGGAATTCTCTGGCATGTCTTGGCTTTGCCTGTCCCAGGATAGATGTGTTGTCCCAGTCGAAATGGTGGTTTTTTTCATCCGTGTGTCGGGCTTAGAGGGAGAGAGATAACCACTTTACCATACAAAGAAGTTTCAGAAATGACAGCCAAATTACTTAGACCCCTCGGAATTCTAGTTGCACACAAACCCATCGACACTCTCAAACAGAAACTCACAAACTTAAAAGACCCAGTACAACCCATGGACAAAACCAACGTTATCTACAAAATTCCATGCAAGGACTGGCACAAACACTACATTGGACAAACAGGAAAACAGTTAGCCACTAGAATACACGAACACCAGCTGGCCACAAAAAGATACTACCCTGTCTCCCTCGTAGCCCTACACACGGATAAAAAAACCCACCATTTCGACTGGGACAACACATCTATCCTGGGACAGGCTAAGCAAAGACATGTCAGAGAATTCCTCAAGGCCTGGCACTCCAACCACAATGCCATCATCGTGTTTGAACACACAGATCTAGATACCATCTATCAACCCTCAGAAAACAAACAGGAAATGACATCACCACAAACCCCAGGAACCCCATCCAGGACAAACATATAAATAGAAAGCAGGAGACAACAGCTTCGCTTCACTTGGAGGTCGCCACTGATGATGTTACCTAGCCAGGTAATGAAACGTCTGGATATCAAACCTACAGCTTTGCAAGCAAACCTACACCCTAAACCTCAACCTGAGCTACAAACCTTCACAAACCTTGCAGTATTGTATCTATTATTCTATTAAATTTTCCAATACAGTTAAGTTATTCTGAATGTTTTTCTTTGGTTATATTTTAACTACAGTGTTTAAAGAAATAGTGATTTGCTTAACGTTGAGTAGATTGACCAGTTGCAGTGCATCTGTAACCGGCATTTCACATTTGCCTTTTAAAAATAACAAACTTAGGTCCCAGTTGCCATATTCCCAATATGATTCAATTGGTCCACAACCAGACTATAAGCAAAACAGACTTTATTCTTACTAGTTACAACTCTAACAAAACAAAAATCGGCACAACTTGAACTTTAAGTAATATTGTTTTAAGTCTTTTGATAATCATCAACTGGTCCAATATACCAGCATCCCATAAATACACCTCAGGTAAAGGCAAATTCAGCAAAACAGATCTCACTTGCTATCTCCTCCAGTCCAGCAGAAAGAAACAATCTTGCAGCAGAAAAAGAACTTGAGCGTTCTGCTGCAGCAAAGAAGAGGTGTATCTATCACCTTCATCTCCAAAAACCACAACTTGGACTCAAAGCAAAATTAAAACCCTGGGTCTATTTGAGCCTGATTCTACCCACTCATGCTGGTTTTATGTAATTTACAAACAAATACTCAGGGAGCTTAAACTTGTTTACCAACTGCTTCCGGAGCAGTCATTCCAGCACCACTGACAACACCATGCTGCAAGAAAACACAGAATAAATCCCTCTGAAAGGCACAGTACCGTCACAACACCAAGTACATTATCACAGGCTTGCAATACCATCCTAGGTATACTTCTCTTTAAATGCAGGATATTTACACAAGATTAAAATGCCCATCCAGACCCCTCAAACATGACTTAAATGTGTGGGGCTGCATTTGTTCAATTCCAGTCATATTTATTCAGTAACAAGCAAAGAATTACGTGCAAGGCAGCAGTATTCTCGTGCAGTACTTCAAATTCCAAATGACTTATTCCTCGCCTCTTATTTCAGTCAATTACATCCAAGTCCTTAGCAATATTTTACAAAGATCAATCAGTTTTCACTCATAAGCTGTCATTACATAACTGTCCCACACCACCACCTTCTGCACCCTTCTCATTATCTCTGAACTGTTCAATGGTTTCTGTATTACCCTGAATTGGATGCAAACATGTCCTTCACTTAAAATATTGCAAACACCAAAGCAAATGACTTGGATACCACAGTCTAGTGCGTGGTGCTGGAAAGGCACAGCAGGTCAAGCCGCATCCGAACAGCCGGAGAGTCAATATTTCGGGCAAGAGCCCTTCATCGGGCTCTGTTTTGATCAAGAGTCCAATGAAGGGCTCTTGCCCAAAACATTGATTCTCCTGCTCTTCGGATGCTGCATGACCTGCTGTGCTTTTCCAGCACCACACTCTCAACTCTGATCTCCAGCATCTGCAGTCATCACTTTCTCCCATTTGGACACCACACCCCAACCTTGGAATAAATACCTCTAGACTTGATGATTCCAATATAATCCTGGCCAGCCTCCAATATTATACACTTATTAACTTGAGGTTACCCAAACCTCTGCTACCCATGCCCTAACTTGCACCAAGTCCTGATCACTCATCACCATGCATTCTGGATCAGCAACATCTTGTTTATCAAATTTTCAGTTTTCAAATGCTTACGTAGTCTGCGACTTCTGCCTCCGTAGTCTTGCATACTCCTCCAACTCTCACCTTTTGAGCAATTCCAATTTCCACAGTAACCATGTCTTCAGCTGCCAAGGCCTTACAGCTCTGCAATTCCCACAAATTTCCTTGGTTCTTTCTTGAAAAGCACTTAAAACCTACCCCATCATTGTACCTGAATATCTCCTTACTTGATTGTCAAATTTTGCTTGAATACAGTCTTGTGGGATACCTTGGACACTTGATTGAATTAAAGATCTTTAATAAAGACAAGCTGTTATTAAATATCTCATTTATATGACCAAACTGAGTGCCAAGACCCCGATACGGATAATTCAATCTCATGGTCGCCAACTTTCTGTATAGTTGTGCTTCTCTTGTCAATCAACCGTACATGAATCCAATGATCAACTGCTTTGGAGATGCATCTTCTGACCAGACCAAAATCAATAACAGCTTCACATGAACACGACACTTTGAAACAGAAGCACAGCACGTTTTGTTTCTTCATTGATGAGCAACCATTCTTTGTACCCCCATTTCAGGTTTCCTGTCCTAACAGGTCATTATCTACATCAAATTCATCTCCCAGCTCAGCTCATGTTCTTCATTGATCCAAATTCTTCTGAACACAATTAACCTTCTCTATAGTCATCAGATGATCAAACAGCAGCGCCAATCTTGGGTGATTTGTGTGTTAGCATGTGTGGCAAGGGATCGGTAACAATTCTGTAGTCACTCTCCAGATAAACTCTTCTTCATTAATCAGACCTTCTACTTGCTATTGTGAATTGAGGTTCTAGTTGACTTAACAGATTTTGTCAATTCCAGAGTTTAAGAGTCTCAAATCCCGTCTACATTCATATCAAAATGCTGAGCATCCTCAATTTAAAGCTTCTATCCTATGGATTATTTTCGTTATCCATTTTCTCCTGGTTCTTGCCGAAGAGTAAAAACTATTTGAAGGGTACATCAGAAAGTGGCTCTGCAAACACTGAATAGACAGCGCTTATGCCAGGGAGAGGAGCAACACCACAAAAAGATACAACTTAAGAGTTAATTTGGTACTCCAAGTAGAAGTTGTGTCGGGAGCCTCAGTCGGTTTAGTTCTGATGCCATGGATGCCACTTGACTTTTGGGCAACATGCAAGAAATGCTTTCAACTGGAGGAGCTTTATGACCACATATCAGCACTTGTAGTGAAGCAGCATGGCGGAGAACTACATGGATGGCATGTCAAGGGCTGTTCAGACAACAACTCAAGAGTATGCAAGCAGAGAGAAAATGGATGACTATTACATGGAGGACGGAGCAAGTAGCACAGGAGATTTAATAATTTATGTAACGGGCATATGATTGAGGTCACCAAACAGACATGTTGCCTTCCAGAATGTCACAGCACTTGCAGAAAATTCTGAAGAGTGAAAACTGAACAGCTTGAGGTCATGGTCCATATCATAGTTAGAGAGGGGTTAGGTGCATTGGGCCAAGTTGAGAGAATGAGCAAAGAAATAAATAAGCAAATCCTCACATACAATTGTCGTTGGATGACTTCTGCAAGCGAATCCCAAAATAGGAGGATAGCTCAGATAATGCATAATGGAGAAAGGGTACAAGAGGGAAGCCTTGAAGCAAGAAAATGGTTCTGGGGAGGTGGAAGATGGACTGTTATGATAGCATCTCCTTTAATGCAAGGAGTCAAATAAATAAAGGCAGAATGAATAGTTGAAGGCACAAGGAGAAAATTTGAAGTTTTCTATAGAGAATTTTAAACATGGCTTAAAAAGAACCTCAGTTTAACCTTAAATAAAAACAAAGAACTGCAGATGCTGTAATGAGAATCAAACAGAAGTTGCTGCAAAACCTCAGCAGGTCTGACAGCATCTGTGAAGTGAAATCAGAGTTGATGTTTCAGGTCCGGTGGCCTTTGCTGTTCTGAGGAACCCAAAATGTTAACTATGATTTCTCTTCACAGATTCTGCCAGAACTCCTGTGTTTGTTTCAGTTGAATCTTTCCGGTGACAGGTTTTTCAGACAGGATGGTGGGGATAAAGGAGGGAAGCTCTCAATATTGGTTAAGGAAGCAATCCGAGTTGCGAGGAAGATGACATGCTGGAAAGATCATCAGCTGAGAAATTTGGGTTGAACTGGAGGAGGACATGGGACAATCACACCATTGTATCTGACCCAAATTGATCACTCTCAAACTGAACACCCCATTCTATTGTGCAATGTTAACTACTGTTTTAGGGATCATTTATTCTAAGATAATTGATTAAATCTGATCCATTACACATGACCAGATCTAAAATAGCCTGATCCCTGATAAATTCACTGCATGTTCCTGGAATCTATCCTGAATGCACTATGAATTCTTCCTCACAACTACCTCTATACAGATTTGGAAAATCAAATTGGCAAAGATTAAATTATCCAACATTAATGTACTGCCTTTTCAAGATTTATTCTCCGCCCTCCCAAAAGCCACTGTGAACGGACCGACAGACTACTTGGAGTGGCTTCCCTCCCTTCTTAATTCTCAGCATCACCCATTTGGTGCTTGTACCTCAATACTGCTGCCAATGCCATATCAACTGAAAGCCATTTTTCCTACACCAATCCTTAAGCCATACATTTAACTCCTTTATTTACCCAATGCCACTTGGCATACCACTCAGGTTATAAGCCAGTAGGACCATAACATAAAAGGAGCAGAATTAGGCTGTTCTGCTGCCTCCTTCCTCTAACCTTGAATCCCTTTACTAATCAAAAATCTATTTTGTCTTAAATACACTCAATGATTTGGCCTCCACAGTTTCCAACTTGATAATCGCTGCTCGCTATCAATTTAATTTAATTTCTTGACAACAACTCACTCCCCCCACTCCATCCAGCTGCCTGTCCTTTGATTGAATGCATAACCTACACTATTTAGTTTGCTGCCCAATCCCCTGATGCCCAAAACATTGTACCTTTTAGTGGTACAATGTTCTTGTGACCTCAATTTCTCATATTAGTTTATCTACCTTATTCAAAATGCTTCATGCATTAAGATACAAAGCCTGTAAGTTTTTCTATTATCAAGTTGCCATGCACTTTTATGGTTCCTTGGTACCATGGAAAACACACACATTCCTTTATTTTCTGGTATCAACCCAGCCACTTACCAGCCTTCTACTCTACTTTTCATTTCATGATTTTCCACAAAATTGAACCCATCCCCCAATAATCCAGTTTAAAGCCCGATCAATAGCCATAGTTTAGTGACTTGACATGACTCTGGTCCCAGCATAATTCCAGTGGACAAAAACAAAAACAAACAAATGGAGAAACTCAGGAGGTCTGCCAGCATATGTGGAGAGAAATCAGAGCTATTGTTTTGGGTCCAGTGACCCTTCAGCTCAGAACCTCGCGAGCATGCACAGTTCTTTTTGATTTTTGCTCAGTGACTCCAGTGGTACCCATTCCATCAGAACAGCTCCCTCAGTCCCTAGTACTGCTGCCAGTGTCCCATGAATTCAACTCACACCAATCTTTGAGCCACATATTTACTTCTATGAACTTGCTGACAGTTCAGGTGGTTGTCCAGAGGTTATTACTTTTTTTAATCTGCTCTTAGCTGCTCATAGCGCCCCAGCAGAACTTCTTTCCTTCTTTTACCTGTATCGATATGGACATGACTGCTGGTACCCCCTCCACTACAAGTTCCTCTGCAGCCCAGATGAGGCATCCTGAACCCTGGCACACAGCAGGCAACAAAGCTGCAGGGATTTTCGATCCTGGCCACAGAAAAAAAGTGTATATTCCCCTGACAACCCTGCCTTCAAATTACAACTACTTTTGCTTTTTTTTCCTCCCAGCTCCATAATGCTCCAGTCAGTTTCAAGCCCTCTGGCACGTAAAAGATAGTCATGGTTGTTGCAGGTCAGTCATCGCAGCTCCAGGACATCTCAATCAGCAGTTCCTTAGAATAGTTCAACCTCGTGCACTATCTTCATCTGCTTCAATAATCTTCCCTTTACCATAATGTCAGAAGTGAGGATGGTCACTGATGACTGCATGGTGTTCAGCATCATTCTCAACTCCTCGAATAGTGAAGCAGTCCATATTCAAATGGAACAGATTCTGGACAAAATCCAGATTGACAGGTGGAAAATAACCTTCGCAACACCACATGACAGGCAATGAACAACTTCATTAACAAACAAATCCAATCACCATGGCTTGCCACTGCATTAATCAATCCCCCATAATCAACATCCTTGGGGTTACTATTGACCAGAAACTCAAATGGACTGACCACTTCAACAGTGAGGACAAAAACAGGTCAGAGGCTACAAATACGGCAGTGTGCAGCTCACCTTGCACTCCTGATCCTGAGCTTCAATTTATTGTTCAAAAATAGCTGACAAACTCCCAGCCAAAATAACAAAAAGCATCTCTTCCCCTCAATCAAATTTCCATGCTGCCTCCAAAAGGACCAAGCTATAACTCACTCGTATGGAGTCTTGCCTTAGATGTGATCTCTCCTTCCTGACATGAAAAGCTTACTGAGATATCCAAGATACTGAGTACCACTTTAAATGATCTGCACTTGAATTTAAGATCTAAATTGTTTGAAACCTTTCATAACGTAAGTTGTTCCAGTCCTGTCCACGTCATTGGTACTGAAAAAGAATGACAACAACTGGATTCCTCCCGTCCCTTTCCAAGTTCTTCTCCAATCATGCCTGCATACAAAATGTTTCTTTTGCCTGGAAATCTAATGAAGCTGCAGCAGAGACTTGAATACATGGGACAACAGTCAGCATGTGTCTCTATTGTAACTTGTAGACAAGGCAACAGATCTATCATTTCTACAGTGGTAAACACGAAGACTGGTGGACACGGTGAAGTGACAAATGCCAAACATACGGACAGGTGAGAACTTAAAAATTACACTTGTGCAAAGTAACAGAAAATCCATTCAACAATTACTTTTGTCAAAGAATGTATAAATAATTAGAGATAAAGTCAATGCCAAGTTGCAAACAACATCAGCATGGACAGTACATGTAAAAATCTTCTTAGATTGGTTGTCAGCAGAAGCACATTAATCCACAGATTCAAAACCCAAAAATACTTCCAACATTACAGAACAGGAGAAACGCCAATCAGCTCTATTTTTTTGTTCCCAGATAAATGCATTGCAAACCAGTAGGAAAATATTCATTAAAGATGCAGCATCAGAAAGAAAATACTGCCGAGACATAACATCACACTATTCTGGAAAGAATTCACATTTAATGAAATGATTTACTTTAAGAGACAACATGGTAAATGCAAGAGCAAAGAAAAGTACTGTACATGGCGGGATAGCTTTCATAATACAACATAGATATTTGACTATAAAGGCACACGGTCCTCCCAAGTGCTGGGCATGAGAAATGAATTTTCAAGCTCTCAAAGTGCAGAAGGCATTGATGATGAAACATCAAGTTCTTTGCACCCAAATGTGTTGAATGAATTGGAACCAGAGTGGAAGGACTTAAGAGTTCAGGAAATACATGTTTTGCAATCGGTACATGCATCGCTGAGTTAGGTTCACTGTCCAAAGTAGGTTCACCACTTTATAGGCTAGCATCGTCAGATGATTGAGGGTGGACACAATAGTGGGGATAAGCAGACAAGTCCACAGCAAAATATTTTTTTAAAAAGGCTCAGTATCCCCAAGTGAGGGACAATAATGGAGGGCGAAACATTGGCAGTGGGTGTACGTGAGTAGAGAACTAGAAAATGCAATTCCAGTATTGACTGAGGGGATATACTTCAGAGGAAAGGGTAATGTCGAAATGATTTTCTAGCAGCCATTCTATGAGTTACAGTAGAGATCTTAACAAGAAAAAGACAGCTACCATCAGACATAGTAACAGGGTTGCATGGTGATGGACAGCTTCCTAGGACAACAGATAAAAATACAACTCCCATAAAGAGAGGTGTTTATGCCTACTAGTAGAATGGACGATACTGTGATAAATGGGCGGCACGGTGGCACAGTGGTGAGCACAGCTGCCTCACAATGTCAAAGACCCGAGTTCAATTTGCACCTCAGGCGACTGTCTGTGTGGAGTTCGCACATTCTCCCTGTGTCTGCGTGGGTTTCCTCCCACAGACCAAAGATGTGCAGGTCACGTGAATTGGCCATGCTAAATTGCCCGTAGTGTTAGGTGAAGGGGAAAATGTAGTGGTATGGGTGGGTTGCACTTCGGCGGGTCGGTGTGGACTTGTTGGGCTGAAGGGCCTGTTTCCACACTAATTAATCTAATCTAGTAATCGAATATAAAAAACTGATTAAAAGAATAAATCGATCAGAAAAACTTCAGAGGGTATTCTGAAGTTGATGATTGAGGTTCACAGACTTGGTCACACAAATGGATGGATGTAGAAAAGGTTCTATTAAGGGAGACCAATACGACGAAAGCAGGGCTGTGAGCTAGCTTTGAGCAATGCTTGTGGGAGAAATAGACTAAGGGAGACTTTCTTATGGCTGAGACTTAATTTTGAAAATTGTTTTAACTATTTCAACAATCTTATTTATCGAAGTATAATCTTATGAATATCAAAACAATGTTCCATCAAGGTAATATGCTCTCACTGGAGAATACTTTTATAGCCCCCAAAAGGAAGTGTGAGGATCAGAGCTGAAAACTTGAGAAATTGCGTAAATGCATGAATGGGTGAAGTGATGCTTCATGTGTATGATATCTTTTCAGTAAAGGTGCTCACAACTCAAGGTAGACTCAATGTTCTATTTACAGTGCATCTTTATGATACATGTTGACAACTTTTGTAGGGGTGAGGATGGACTAATGACTTTGATAGCAAGATGATCATTAGAGTGAGGAAGCGTTAATAGGCAAACAAATCTCTGGAGAATTCAAATACATGGGTGTCAAAATTAAGCAATGAGCCAAATCTAAACATATACAAAAAGGCGTTATTGAAAACTCTAAATGTCTTGCAGTTAGTCATACCAGACTGAGATAGAAAGATGAGGTTTCTGTTAAGGATTAGATGGAACAGCTGAGGAAACCTGTTGGCCAACTTAACTGGTGAAATCCAGAGACCAGGTCAAACAAAGTTTTGATGTGCTACAACTTATTCTGATCATGAAAAATGCTCAGGTAGATGACATCTTCAGAGTAAATAGATTCTAAACAATTAAATAAAATGTATGAAAAAGTTCCCAAATTTTGATAGCTTCATCAATATGACAAAAAGATGACATTTCATGATGCTCACCCACAAATCTCAGTGATGGATTTTCCAGTGCTGGGGATTTAAATATTTCTCGTGGAATAAAAGGGAAAAGTTGCTTCTTGATATGGGAGATGAAGCAATTAAGACTGGTGAAGAACACATTTGCTGCTGGAACTCTGGCTATCAAGTAAAAACAGGCCTACCTGTCAAGAACACACATTGTTTGAATATCTGTAACTGAAAACCAAAGTTGGTTGAATTTAACCCCTTCAATTATCCACGATACAGAGCATTAAATCAATGCCTCCATAGGTCAGCTGGTCAGAATCAACATTACCTTTCATAAATCTTATAAACAGTATATTGGACATGATTTCCATGACAGATTCAAGCTGCTAGGGAGAAATCTAAAACACCATTCAACTTCAAGAAAAATCTTTTCACAAGTGCTTTGGCAACTTCAAAAAAATGTTTAAGCAAGATTCAACAAACCAAGTTATTAGATTGACATGCCAGTTTAAAGTTGCACAATGTCTTTTAAATATCCGTGGCAAGCACAACAGAAAATTGCATCGAGTCTTAAAACATTTTCCGATTTTTCTTGCACCATCATAAAGTATCATGTTGACTGTGGAATCACTTTAGAGAAAATAAGCTGAAGACACTACAAAGTATTCATACTCAGTAAAGGAAACTACATATGTGAAGGATGCAATGCTCTTCCACAGTTTTGGAATAACCATTGTATCACAACACTTAAATCATATTACTCCATCAAAAAGCCAGTACAGTAATACTACAAATATTTTACAAAGCTGACAGCATCAAAAAAGTAACAATAGAGTTCCAGAAATAAGATAGGATACATAGAGCTGTGATGGATGATTTGTAACATTTCAATTAATTTTCTTCACTTCATACTAGGAAATTACAAGAAACTCAGAGATCACCATAACAACACACGTTCAGGTGTTTCAGCAGCCACTGAACACAGCTCTCAGGCACTCGTCGGAAATAACATGCACAGCAAAAGTTATCTGCAACCAATTTCTGCACAGAGCATTGTTTACTTGGAGAAGTTTTGAAAAAAGTGATAAAAAGACAAATGCATCACAGATAAATGTACAAAGAGGCAAATACCTAATAATTGAATTCAACGAAACAAAAGAAGGTGGAATTCTGAAATTAATTACTGCATAAATAGAATAGGTCCAGCAACATTTGTGGACAGAAAGCAGAATTCACTGTTCCGGTCCAGTTACCCTTCTTCAGAATTCATCGGAGCTAGTAAAAGATGGCTATCATTGCTCAAGATGGGATGGGGAGGGGAGGGGCGGAGACGAATCATTGATCGGTAGAGAGAGAGATACAGACAGACAAAAACACAGATGCCAAATTTTGCCTGTCTCTGTGGGGTCTGGGAAGCATTCTTTGTTCCAGCCGTACTTGGTTCCCTACCCCACCATTCTTGCTCTGGTCCACTGATAACATCCCTCTCTCACCCAGAACTGGAAAAAAAAATATCAATTTAACATTTCTGCCCTACTCTCTCCTTCACCTGGTCCACCTTTGACGACTCCTTTTCATTCTTTGACATCTTTTCACACTTTTGAGGGTAGGATGGCAACCTTTCTCCAACACAAACCCCCCCAACTCCCACAGTAAGCTACATGAAATATCTTAACACTCCACCGCTTGTAAAAACGATGCTATTTTTCCAGTTTCTCTGTCTCCATCAGATCTGTTCCAAAAATGCCAGCTTCCACAAGGGTCTTTGAAAAGT
This sequence comes from Hemiscyllium ocellatum, assembly GCF_020745735.1. Taxonomy (NCBI): domain Eukaryota; kingdom Metazoa; phylum Chordata; class Chondrichthyes; order Orectolobiformes; family Hemiscylliidae; genus Hemiscyllium; species Hemiscyllium ocellatum. The sequence continues at coordinate 15,498,977 of NC_083423.1, forward strand.
CCACTTTTACTTCAGCCAAGGATTCTCCACCACTGTGGTCGACAGGGCTTTCAGCCTTGTTTGACCCATCTCCCACACTTGTACCCTCACCCCTTCTCCTCCTTCCCACAAACACCTGTCGTGTCTACCCATTTTCACTTGCAAACTACCAGCATCCACACAGAAAGCATCATAATCTGCCATTACTGCCACTACCAGACACACATTCCCCTTGTCAGCGTTCCACAGGCACTGTTCCCTTCAGGGCATCTTGGTCCATTCCTCCTCCACCTGCAATTCCACCCCATACCCCCCCAAGGCACTTCCCATGCAACTGCAGAGGTGTAACACCTGTTCATTTACGTCCTCCCTTTTCACTATCCAAGTCCCCAGTCACAAGTTCCAGGAGAAACAGCAATTTACATGCACTTTGCTCAATCTGATCTCCTCCACACTGGGAGATGAAATACAGACTGGGCAGCTCCTTGCAGAAAACCTTTGACCTGTCCACAAAAATACCCCTGAGCTTTCTGCTGCAGTGCTCCAGCAAAGTTCAGTGCAAGCTGGAAGAAAAGAAATTCATTTTTGGCTTGTGTGCCCTCTAGCCTTCTGGACTCAATACCAAATTCAATAATTTTAGGGCCTGATCATCTTCTTCCAAGTTCTTACCCCAACTGCCACACATCAGGCTTTGTCATCACAGGGGCTGCTACCACAACAAACTGTTAGCTTCTAATGGTCCCCATTAGAACCTATTGATTCTCCCAGGCTGACGATCACCCAGTCCTTTGCTCCCTCCTGGGCTCTATATCCAGCTATTATTTACAACTCCTCGCTTGTCCCACTCCATCTTCAGCAGATGTGACAACCTGACAATTCACTGACAAGGAGGATTACTGGACCAGAAATACTTTCTCACCACAGATGTTGCTCAGCTATCACTGAGTTCTGGATACTTCCACACGAGGAAACATTGTTTCCTCACACACCTGTAGTAAAAAATGAGGTCTGCAGATGCTGGAGATCACAGCTGAAAATGTGTTGCTGGTCAAAGCACAGCAGGCCAGGCAGCATCTCAGGAATAGGGAATTCGACGTTTCGAGCATAAACCCTTCATCAGGAATGAGAGAGAGTAGCCAAGCAGGCTAAGATAAAAGGTAGGGAGGAGGGACTTGGGGGAAGGGCGATGGAGGTGGGATAGGTGGAAGGAGGTCAAGGTGAGGGTGATAGGCCGGAGTGGGGTGGGGGCGGAGAGGTCAGGAAGGAGATTGCAGGTTAGGAGGGCGGTGCTGAGTTGAGGGAACCGACTGAGACAAGTTGGGGGGAGGGGAAATGAGGAAACTGGAGAAATCTGAATTCATACCTTGTGGTTGGAGGGTTCCCAGGCGGAAGATGAGGCGCTCCTCCTCCAGCAGTCGTGTTGTTATGTTCTGCCGGTGGATTAGATTAGATTACTTACAGTGTGGAAACAGGCCCTTCGGCCCAACAAGTCCACACCGACCCGCCGAAGCACAACCCCTACATATACCCCTTACCTAACACAATGGGCAATTTAGCATGGCCAATTCACCTGACCCGCACATCTTTGGACTGTGGGAGGAAACCGGAGCACCCGGAGGAAACCCACGCAGACACGGGGAGAACGTGCAAACTCCACACAGTCAGTCACCTGAGGCGGGAATTGAACCCAGGTCCCTGGCGCTGTGAGGCAGCAGTGCTAACCACTGTGCCACCGTGCCGCCCCAAGGACCTGCATGTCCTCGGTGGAGTGGGAGGGAGAGTTCAAGTGTTGAGCCACAGGGTGGTTGGGTTGGTTGGTCCGGGCGGCCCAGAGGTGTTCTCTGAAGCGTTCCACAAGTAAGCGGCCTGTCTCCCCAATATAGAGGAGGCCACATCGGGTGCAGCGGATGCAATAGATGATTTGTGTGGAGACTCTATTTTGATTTAGTCCCTGCCCTCCCCTTCACTGTTTGTTCACACAGCATTGCCCTTTGATGTGAAGGGCACTGCTTGTCACAGGCCACTCGGGTGTTTTCCTACTTTTCCTGGTGGTGGAAATTGAATAAAGATTTGTACACCTGGTCTCTCACTGTGCCTCACACCTGCACACACACACACCATGGGTGCTGGGGATAAAAATAATAAGCACTACTGCAGTTAGGCGGTAGTGTGGGAAAATAAAATATACAGAGGGGATGTCCCTGCCCTCCCCTTCACTGTTTAAGAAAAAATGATGTGTGGAGGTACTGGTGAACTTCTGGCGGATATGGAAGGATCCCTTGGGGCCTTGGAGGGAAGCGAGTGTGGAGGTGTGGGCGCAAATTTTACATTTCCTGCGGTTGCAGGGGAAAGTGCCGGGGGTGGAGGTTGGGTTGGTGGGGTGTGTGGATCTGACGAGGGAGTCACGAAGGGAGTGGTCCTTGCAGAACGCTGATAGGGGAGGGGAGGGAAATATATCCTTGGTGGTGGGGTCCGTTTCCGCCACCTCCAAAGTTACACCGGACTCCTCTCTCTTGATGCTGCCAGACTCAGATTTTTTCCTGCATTCTGTTTGCTTCAGGTAGCCAACATCTGTATTATATTCCTTCCACCTATTCCAACTCTGCTTCCTGTTAGCCAGCCAATCTTCCATCCATGCCAATATATTACCCCAAACACCAGGAATGTTTGTTTCATGCAACTGCATTTTATGGGGCATGTTTTCAAATACCTTCTGGAAATTGCAACAGAAAACATCTGCTGATTTTCCTCTATCCACTGCTCAAGCTACTTCTTCAAAAGAATCCCCAGAAATTTGTTAAACATTATTTCCCTTGGAAAAAACCTTTGCCAGATTATCTTGAACTTTTCCAAGTGTCCTGTCATAATGTTGTGAATAATAACTTTGAACAGTATTCCAATTCCAGATGAAAAGCTAACTGGCGAGTAGTTTGCTACTATCCACCTCCTCCCCTTTTTGAATAAATGAGTTATATTAGCCATTTTCCAATCCAAAGAAATGTTCCCTGAAACTAATAATTTTTATTTAATTAAATTAAATACATCAACTATGTTACTCACTACTTCTTTTGAAGACCAATTTCCCAAATTTCAGGCCCTTGCTAACAAATAAAAATTCATCACAGCCAGGCGTACTATGTTATTTTTACATAGTGTCAAGTTCTGCCTCAAATGTATTTATTTGTATCAATTTTATTAATTTATCCTACTGCTGTGCTCATCCATCTTCTGCACATATTTAAAATGCTTGTTTATCAATGTAAAAGCTTATATTGCATTTATGGAAAGTTGAATCATTTAGTTCAACTGAGAAACTTGAATCAATAACCCAGGACACCATTTCAATTCCACTTTGAAAGTCATAAGTAAATTATTAAGTATGGGTACTGGACAGGGCAACAGACTATATTCTTGGTAATTGATATGTAAGCAATATACTGTTGTGCTTTGGACCTCATCTATCAACAGTGAACCAATATTTTCAAATGCTACCAAAACACTACAGTATAGAGGGAGAACGTACAGCAAAATATCACCACTTCACCACAAATAAGCCAACACTAAAATCATAACTCTGTTTCAAAACAAAAGACCATGTTTTTGTTTGTCATTCATAGCATGACAGTGTCATTTGCTGGGTTAGTTTTCATTTCCCTATTCCAACTGCCCTCAAAAGGACAAGGGTGAGCAACCTTTTTGAGCCACGACAGTCCACGTTGTGTACGCATACCCATCGTACCATCTGTAAGGGAGTTCCAGGATTTTGACCCAATAACAGTTAAGGAATAGCAATTAAGTTTGCAATCAGGTTGGTGCGTGGCTCAGGGGGAAACTTCCAATGCGTCTTGAACTTCTTGGATCTTGCCAGAGTTGCAATAATCTAGCCAAGTAGGGAACACTGCATCACAGATAGTGGACATCTTTTGAAGAATCAGGTGGCAAGTTACTCATTGCAGAATTCATAGCCTTTGCCCTGCCCCTGGAGTCACAGTACTTATTTGGGCAGGTCAGAGGCTACAAATTATGCAAGTTATACAAACCAGAGTTTTATTTTTCCATAAAAACTGTTAAGTGTCTCCATAGTCCACATTAATATGACATATTAATGTACTTTATGTGGGCCATTTCAAGACAGTCAACATACTTCATGTATTCTGTATTCATTTAGCAAGGCAGCAGGGCTTTTGCAAATCCTATGATACACAGCTATTATACCATATGAAACATCCACATGGCAGCTCGTGAGTTAACTGTGGATGTAGTGGAGTGCATTGCACATCGCAGGAGATGGAAGCCATTCAAGACAGAATATATTTTTTACTGCAAGTAACTGCAAAACACAAACTTGATGCAGGAATTACAAAAATCACAACATAATAAAACAACAGGATGAAATATGCCAACATTTTTATGCAAGGAAGCACGAGCAGGATGCAACTTCAAGAATGCAAAGTCTCCCAATTCCTAAATATGCCTATGACTCAAACCACAGGTGCTGAGTGGCGATACGAATACTGAAGGAAAATGGGGATTATTGCAAGCAAACAGTCTCACTAAGGATTCAAAGCATGTTAAACTGTCACTGCATGTCTAATTAAATGTGTTGCATGTAACCTCCAGAAAATTTAGTGAAGCATTCTTTTAAACCACTGGCAAATATAGAGTTGATGGCTTCAACCATCCTGTTTATATTTCACATTTCAAAGAATCTGAAATTCAAAGAACTGTGCTAATGTCAAAAAGAAAAGGTTGCATTGGAATCATTTTGTAACATCCCTGGGAATGCGTTGTCTCTTCAAAGGGCTCATAGACATGTTGAATTGGTTTCTCAAGGTCCAATCTAAGCTCAATCCAGCACCCTCATTTGCCAGTGGGAATTCAATTGATTTATTGATGCACAGCATTGAAGTTAATGCAAACTTTAAAGATTAAAGTGCAAACTTCTATTCTTTCCTTTCAAAACACTAAACTGAGCTAAAGCCAATGTGATGCACTTTTAAATAAAATCTAATTAGGTCTAATGTATAAGAAACACAAAAGTAGCATAAATCTTTCATCATTCAGCTTTTCTTTAGTGTTAAATATGTCTGCTTAATTTCACAATACAATGAAGAAGAATACTCTGTGTACCAGGAACAATTTAATCTTCAAGATACATCGTTCCTAAGTATTTTAATTGGTTACTCCAGATCTCAAATGGATGAGCATCATGACATTTCATGAATGAAGACAGTCTTACTGCTCACAACTGACAGCTGCAAGAAACATTTTTTGTTACTGATGTGAACGGGAGCCAAAATGGGCTGAATGATCTATGTGATGTATATTGCCAAGAAAGCGTATATCCTGGCAGTATCTGGAATCTAGCGTGACCATGAGTTTTGATTCGGTTTAACTTACTCCTCTCACAATCGAAGCCTCTGAACTTGCCCCTGTCTGAATCTGTCTTTTAAATACTGGAACACAAATAGCCCAAAGAGTCATGAAGTTCGCTTTACCACTCAATCCAATCATAAGTCATTTTTGATTTCAAACTGTATATGTAGTTATTTTAATTAATATGTTTTAGTTTTGTTAAAATATACCTCTGGGTAAGTGTGATCTGAGCAGATATCTGGATAAGAAAGACGGACACTGCACGACCAGAGCCTTTTAAGTCAAGATTATGTTGTGAGCATCTCCTATGGCTCACATTAAACTGCTAATAATTTTAAAATCAACCTGTCTGGACATGTTATGACAAACCTCTGAATCAGGTACGACTTGAACGCAGGTCTGCGAGCTCAGAGGTATGGATGCTAATACGGCTTGGATATTTAATACAATGCCCAAACAATTTCAGTTCTGAATGTTTCAACTACTCTAGCTTTTCTAAGAAGAATTCGAGATTCCCTTCATGGATACAAAGCTTGACTGAATCAATGACCTCAAATTTCATTTGTTGGACATCCTGCACCATAGGTTTTCTCTGCCCATCCCAGTATATGCTATCCCCCCAAATTTCTGATTTCCTACTCTCTCTAACCTGTTCTCAATTTATTCTTGAATCAAAACTTAAATCACTTTGACTGAGTTTTGAAACAAAATAGAGGTTGCTGGAAAAGCTCAGCAGGTCTGGCAGCATCTGTGAAGAGAAATCAAAGTTGACATTTCGGGTCTAGCGACCCTGAGCTTTTTCAACAACCTCTATTTTGTTTCAAAAGCCACTTTGACCGAGTTAAGTTTTGATTCATGGATAAATTAAGAGATAAATAGAGGTTACTGGAAAAGCTCAGGGTCACCAGAACCAAAACGTTAACTTTGATTTCTCTTTGCAGATGCTGCCAGACTGGCTGAACTTTTCCAACAACGTCTGTGTTTGTTTCTGATTTACAGCATCTGCAGGTCTTTTGGTTTTTCTTGACCAAACTTTGGTCTAACTGACAAAAGCCATTTTGGATGTTTTGTAGTTATGGAGACAAGGTCATATTGCACAGAAACAGGTTCAACTGGTCTACACTGACTAGGTCTCCCAAATTAAACTCGTCCCGCTTGCCTGCATTTGGCCCACAGCTCTCAACTTTTACTATTCACGCACCTGCCCAAATGTCTTTTAAGTGTTCTAACTGTGCCTGCACTTATCACTTTCCTCGGCAGTTAGTTCTACAAACAGACCTCCGTGAAAAAGTTGTCTCTCAGATGCTTTTTAAATCTTTTCCTCTCTCAATCTAAACCTATGCTCTCTTGTTGTGAGCTCCCAAACTCTAGGAAAAAGACTTGGCTATTCACTTTCTCTGTACCCCCTCATGATTTTATAAACCTCAATAAGGTCACCCCTCAACTTTCCGTACTTTCAGGGAAATAGTCCCAGCCTTCCCAGACTCTTGTTATAACTCAAAACATTCCATTCCTGGCAACAATCTTCAAAGTCTTTTCTGTACCCTTTCCGATTTAAGGGTATTCCAAACTCCAAAAATGGCCTCAATGCGCTGTACAGCCTCAGCATGACATTCGGACTCTTACACTCAGTGCTCTGACTAACAAAGGTGAGTATGCCAAATGCTTTCTTCATCACCCTGTCTACCGGTGATGACACTGTGCCCAGGTCTCTCTCGCTCAACAAGTGACTTTCAACAACTTGTGTGCCACTACAGTTGAAGCAAAACATCAAGGAGAGGAGAGTGAATTTTTGCAGAATCGAGTGGTTGAGTTGGAGGAAGTTTTTTTTCACAAAAGATGAAGCAAAGCCGAGTTCTGCTGTGAACGTGTTGAGTATTCAAACTCAAAACTGGAAAAAGTCAAAATAGCACAATATGAACTTCGAGGTGGAGGCGCAGGAAGTTGTGGATGTGCGACATCCTGGGGATTTCGAATTAAGCAAAGCATCTGAAACCAATTTGTTAGAATAATAAAAGTTGGTCGCAGTTGATAAAGGGAAAGATAATTAGTATGCAAGATGTGAACTGTAGAAAGCAAACAGAATGCTGAACCAATCAAGTTATAGGATGATAAATCCACCAATGTACATCAAGTGGAGATAAACATAGACAGAATAAACAAGATAATAGGTTTACTGACAGCTGGAAACAGATATGGAAATTTTTGTCAAGAAAATAAAGAGCAAATTTAGCCTTGTCACTGATTCTTTTCATCACTTGGTCACACACAAATGCATACAAAAGTAGCACTGACTGACCTGAATCCAGATTTACTCCCCACTATCGTGTTGGACGGTTTCAAGTTCATAAATTAACAGAAATATAGGGTCACAGAGATGCACAGCCCAGAGACAGACCCTTCGGTTGAACTTGTCCATGCCAACCAGGTATCGTAAGCTGATCTAGTCCCATTTCCAGCACTTGGTCCATATCCCTCTAAACCATAGAACATAGGACATAGAAAAATACAGCGCAGTACAGGCCCTTCGGCCCTCGATGTTGCGCCGACCAAATCCTACCTAACCTACACTAGCCCAATAACTTCCATATGCCTATCCAATGCCCGCTTAAATGACCATAAAGAGGGAGAGTTCACCACTGCTACTGGCAGGCCATTCCATGAACTCACAACCCGCTGCGTAAAGAATCTACCCCTAACATCTGTCCTACACCTACCACCCCTTAATTTAGAGCTGTGTCCCCTAGTAACAGCTGACTCCATTAGCGGTAAAAGGTTCTCAGTGTCTACCCTATCTAAACCCCTAATCATCTTATACACCTCTATCAAATCTCCCCTCAACCTTCTTTTCTCTAAAGAGAATAGGCCCAAGTGCCTCAGCCTTTCCTCATACGATCTTCCTACCATGCCAGGCAACATCCTGGTAAACCTCCTCTGCACTCGTTCCAATGCCTCCACGTCCTTCCTATAGTATGGCGACCAAAACTGCACACAATACTCCAGATGAGGCCGCACCAGAGTCTTATACAACTGCAACATGACCTCAGGACTCCGGAACTCAATTCCTCTACCAATAAAGCCCAGTACACCATATGCCTTCCTCACAGCACTATTTACCTGGGTGGCAACTTTCAGAGATCTGTGTACATGGACACCAAGATCCCTCTGCTCATCCACACTACCAAGTAGCCTACCATTAGCCCAGTAATCCATCTTCTTGTTACTCCTACCAAAGTGAATGACTTCACACTTAGCTACATTGAATTCCATCTGCCACCTTTCTGCCCAGCTCTGCAACCTATCAAAATCCCGCTGTAACCTGCCACATCCTTCTTCACTGTCCACAACTCCACCGACCTTTGTGTCATCCGCAAACTTGCTCACCCAGCTTTCAAGCCCCTCCTCTAGATCATTTATAAAGATGACAAACAGCAACGGTCCCAAAACAGATCCCTGTGGTACACCGCTAGTAACTGCACTCCAAGATGAACCTAGTCCATCAACTACTACCCTCTGTCTCCTGCCAGCCAGCCAATTCCTAATCCAAACCTCTAATGCACCCTCAATGCCATACCTCCGTAGTTTTTGCATTAGCCTACCATGGGGTACCTTATCGAACGCCTTGCTAAAATCCATATACACCACATCTACTGCTTCACCCTCATCCACCTCCTTAGTCACCTTCTCAAAGAACTCAATAAGGTTTGTGAGGCACGACCTGCCCTTCACAAAACCATGCTGACTATCTTTGATCACATTATTCCTATCCAGATGTTCATAAAACTTATCCCTTACAATTCTCTCTAAGACTTTGCCCACAACAGAAGTGAGACTCACTGGCCTATAGTTACTCGGGCTGTCCCTACTCCCCTTCTTGAACAAGGGGACCACATTCGCTATCCTCCAGTCTTCTGGTACTATTCCCGTTGACCCTTCCTATTCATACACCCATCCAGATGCCTTTTAAATGCTGTCATTGGACCAGCCTCAACCATGCCCTCTGGCAGCTCATTCCATAGATTCACCACCCTCTGCATGAAAAAGTTGCCCCATTGGTCTCTTTCTATCTTCCCCCTCTCACCCTAAAGCTATACCCTCTAGTTCTGGACTCCCCACCCCACAGCAAAGACCATGTCTATTTATCCTATCCATGCCCCTCATAATTTTGTAAACGTCTACAAGGTCACCCCTCAGCTTCTGACGCTCGAGGGAAAACAGCCCCAGCTGATTCAGCCTCTCTTTCAAGCTCAAACTCTCCATCCCTGGTAACATCCTCATTAATCTTTTCTGAACCCTTCCGAGTTTCACAGCATCCTTCCAATAGGAAGGAGACTTGACTTGCATGCAATATTCCCTAAGTGGCCCTAACAAACGTTCTGCACAGCCATAACATGACCTCCCAACTCCTATACTCACTGCTCTGACAATAAAGGAAAGCACATTCAAAGCCTTCTTCACTATCCTATATGCCTGTGACTCCACTTTCAAGGAACTATAAATCTGCACTGCAAGGTTTCTTGGTTCAGCAACACTCCCCAGGATCTTACAATTAAGTGTCTAAGTCCTGCCCTCATTTGCCTTTCTAAAATGCAGCACCTCATATTTATTTAAATTAAACTCCAGCTGCCACTCCTCAGCCCACTGGCCCATCTGATCAAGATCCCGGAGGTAATCTTCTTCCCTGTCCACAACACCTTGGTGTCATCTGCAAACTTACTAACTATACTTCCTATACTCAGGAGAATATCATAATAATCCAATTATTACACTTGATGAGATATCTATCAGCTACTTTCCCAGGCATGAGTTTTGCCAGGGAATTATCTTCTCCTTCTCCATGGCTGCTTCTTATTTAATCTCTCAATTAATCATCCAACCATATATACTTGTAAGCTGAAGAGTCCACTATGTTCAGAGGCTTCCTTCAGATCTTGCTCTAAACGTCTAATATTCTTTCAGAGGCACGGCTGAATAACAGCATTTGATTTCCTTGTGCTTTAATAGATTGCACAATACAGTACCTTGATATTTTGTAGAGTCATAATTTATTTTTTCACTTGTCTTCCAAATGCAACCAACAATTTTTACCATTTAATTGCTGGTTTGCCACTCAAGCTTTCTCCCGACCTCTTATTTCTCCTCCTCCATTTAAACATGCAGAAAGTCCATTTTACACAATTATGCAAAGATGCACAGTATGGATGGTAGTTTCAACACCTGAACCAGACTTAACAGCATCATTAGAGATGCAGCAAGACAATACCTATTGGTTGGACTGGAGAAGGCGGACAAGTTCCAGGAGATGGCGATGGTCCTGCAGGTGACGACTGGGATTTTTCAGCCGGTGAAGAAGCATCCCGCATACGGCTAATGACACTGTCGGAGAGCTGTTTAGATAAAGTAGTGGAAATCTGTTCATATTAAGTTCCCAAATCCAAGGACATATGTTATCTCAAATATTCATCAAGAATAGCACTTTTTTAAAAACTTGTTTTTAGCATAAACCATACTTCTTCAGAAAACTTTTTAAAGCTGTACACTATTCCCAGCGACTTAGTTCATTTAAGAATAATTTTTGTTGCAGACATCTCATTTCATTCCACACACATGTTCTGTGAAGTGTGGAAGATATTTTTCACATCTCCACACTTGAGACTCCTAATATAAAATTTTACACAAAATTCATGTTTTTAATAACATCGCTCTGAGAGGCTGGTTTTATCACTTGTATATTTTCCAGTTAGCCCCCCATGTCACATTTCAGTAATACCTACATGACATTCAGTTACTCATGCTAACTTGCCACGAATGCTTTTCCACCTCATGATATCAAGTGAACATTCAAGAGAAAAAACTTAAGATTAACTCTCAAATTCTAGAGAGATACACAAACTGTGCCACATGTTTTGTAAAACTAGGCAAAGATTAACAAGCAAATTACTGACACTCTTCCCACATTGATATAATGAAAATAAATTCAAAACTTACTGAAGGCTTGTGATGACACGGGGTAAACCCTTCTGGTAATTAAATCAAACACACAGAAAAGCTAACCTCGCCTCGTAATCTGTTCAAGTACAAGTGAGAGAACTACCCAAATTCCACTATTTTAAAAAAAAACTCCAAAAGAGAACATTAAATAACAAGTACTTACAACTCTAAGACTCCTTTCTCTTAAAAACTTGTTATCTACCTCCCACTCTAGAACAATATACTGATCCAATAATGCCCCTATTAAATTTTCAGCAAACCACTTTTCACAACCAGACAGCGGATTTGATCTCCCTCAGTCACCTTTGGTTTTCTGCTGCAAATAATTTTAATTTGAAAAGGTGTGTTTTAGAGAGAGTGCTTGCGGGCAATCTTTCAAGACAGTAGGTACTCTTTCTTTGGCTAACTGCCCAAAATACCTGCTTTAATACCCCAAAACATTGGATCATCTCATTGAATTTTACTGTTTTGACAACATGAAACCAAATTCAATTGGAATTTACTGTCTTGAGGAAGAATTTAGACTGACTGGCTGAATTTGAATTGTTGTGAAAACAACTCATTATCTGAGTTCCAGCTCAAATATTACATCGTCAAATTGTCCTGAACACTTTGTGCCTGCAGTCAGTCACATGACAAGTACTTGTCAGCTTTTCAACTTGCACTCTTTCAAAGGTACAGTACATGCCTTCAACTTCATAACAATACCACATTGGTATTTGTAAGACAGCTTTTAATGGAGATGACTTACATAAAATGTGATATTAAAATAATATTATTTTAAAATTGAAATTAGCTTCAAAAATCTAATATGGAGGATGGGCGATTCACAAATTTCACAAGGAGTAAATTCATATCGAATGGTGCTGTTCGCAGTCAGACCGCTTTTTATACTTCAAGTCCAATTTGCACTCAGGGGAACAGTCTGGTAAAAATTACTGCGAAAAATTGAAAAGGCATCACTTCAAAACATGGGGGTCCTTTGCTTTCAACCTCATTACGACAGACACCAGAAGAGTGCACCATTACTTTCATCCATTATTCTATGGGTCACAAAAAATTAACATACTTGTTTTCTGATTATCAAGATGACCATATCATATTAACCAAGATTTATTAACTAAGTTTAATCCAGTCTTTGATAAAAACCAATAACTTGGTTGATGAAAATGCAATAATTAATGTTATCATGTGTATGTTAACCAAAGAATAAATGCTTTTCAATTCAAATATCCTTGAAATGAATACATGCTGTTCTCAGAAAAGGATAGAAAAAAAAATTCTCAGCAGAGACGGACTTTCTGAAAACCTAAACTTTGGCCAATGAATTCATCTTGAAGGAAAAGGATAAAGTTTAAAACATAATAGAATCCATTGCTCTGACATTCTGGCATGTGTGATTAAGTCAATAATGATACACCTTTGTTTCTGGTGTCTTGCAGACACAGTTTGCTTAAGAAATACAATTTCTAGCTTTTTTTAAAAAAAAACTCAAAAGAGCAAACAACTTTACCCTAAACTCAACACGAAGACTTTTTTCCCCCAGAAATGAGATGGATCAGCTGGATAGCTTGTTCTTGGCAAACTTTCCTCCAAGCAGTTTGCTCTGAGCAGGTGCTTCTCCAACTAAGCAGATATAATAAGAATGTTTCCACGGAATCAATTTATCAAAACAGCCCCAGCAATACTTTGCAGCAAAGCAGACACCACCAGTCATATGATTCACAAGAGGTCTGGTTTAAGACATCGATGTAAATAGTGAACTTTCAAGACTTCCTTCAGGTATTTCCACAACATTTGAAGGAAATGAATTTAATCAAGTCCTTCAAAATCTAACTTTCCAAACAAAAATGAATATAAATCATCTATGTAAAAACCTGAGCCAGGGGAATCTGCAATGCTGCTACTCAGATATAGTCAACTTTATAGCTTAGACTTAGAAGGAAAACTGCATATTATGCAGGACAGAAACAGAAAAGGTGAACAGTTCAGTATCTTTTGTGGGCTTGGTGAAGCATGAAATTCTTGGGAATATAAAATGTTCTTTTTGTCACTGGCTTTTAAGCAGTAATTCAAAAAGAAATCGACAAACATAAATTAATTTAGCATCCAGCCTGCAGAATTTTGATTGATGCAGTCACCGGTGAGTGCCAGTGTATCAGTAGGATGATACCCAGTGTGAAGGGATTGTCTTTTAAGACAATGTTAAATCTCTTCTGAACCCTCTCCAGCTTAATCATATCCTTCCTTTGACAGGGAGACCAGAACTGGATGCAGTACTCTATAAAAGAGGCCTCACAAACATCCTGTCCAACCTCAACATAATGACCCAATCCTATACTCAAAGATCAGAGCACTCTACTATTCAGGAAAGGCTTGTTATCATTTGCTGGGAAAATACTGGAATTTGTTCAGGAAAAAACTTCATTGCACTTGGTAAATGAAAAGATGATCAGACAATGTTCATGTCGTTTTACTTAAAGAAACTAATGTTCAACAAATACATTGATTTATTTTGAGAATGGGGTATGTAGAGAAAATTAGCAGTTGGATTTACAAGGGCCCATGGAGTTGGGGGTAAAATATGAGTATGAATAGAGGATTGGTTAATGGACAGAAAGCAGACTGTAGCTAAATGGAGTATTTTCAAGTTAGCAGTTGTAATTAATGGAGTGCTGTAATGGACCCTCAGGTACTTATGATTACAGTGATGACAGAGACAAGGGTCTTATCAAGTTTTGCAGCTCAAATTAAGGTTCTGGATATAGGTTTGTGCACTGAGCTGCAAGGTTCACTTCCAGATATTTTGTCACCCTACTGGGTAACATCTTGAGTGGGCCTCCGGGCGAAGCACTGCTGATAATTCCTGCTTTCTATTTGGGTTTCTTTGGGTTGGTGATGACATTTCCGTTTCTTTTTCGCAGAGGGTGGTAGATGAGGTCTAATTCGATGTGTTTTTTGATAGAGTTCCGGTTGGAATGCCATGCTTCTCGGGATTCTCGTGCGTGTCTCTGTTTCGCTTGTCCTATGACGGATGTGTTGCCCAGTTGAAGTGGTGTCCTTCCTTATCTGTACGTAGGATATTAGTGAGAGAAGATCATGCCTTTTTGTGGTCAGTTTGCTGCTGTTTGTCCAATGTAGTGTTTGTTACAGTTCTTGCACAGTATTTTCTAAGTGACATTAGTTTTGCTTGTTGTCTGTAAAGGGTCTTTCAAGTTCATTAGCTGAAAGACTCTTTACAGACAAAAAGCAAAACTAATGTCATTTTCAGAATACTGTGCAAGAACTGTAACAAACACTACATTGGATAAATAGGCAGCAAACTAGCCACCAGGACATATGAACATGAACAGGCCACAAAAAGACATGATCTTCTCTCACTAATATCCTTACGTACAGATAAGGAAGCACACCACTTCGACTGGGGCAACACATTCATCACAGGTCATGCCAAACAGAGACACGCACCAGAATCCCGAGAAGCATGGCATTCCAACCGGAATACTATCAAAAAACACATCAAGTTAGACCCCATCTACCACCCCCTGAGAAAGAGAACAGGAAATGACATCACCACAGGAAATGATATCACTAACCCAAAGAAACCCAAACATATAAATAGAAAGCAGGAATTATCAGCAGGGCTTCGCCCGGAGGCCCACTGATGTGGTTACCCAGTAGGATGAAGAAACATCTAGAAATGAACCTTCCAGCTCAGCAAGCAAACTTACATCCAGGAGACAATGGCACTTAAGAAGCAATATGTTACTGCACCAAGTGTTGGCCCAGATTTATTGATGACCAAACAGTCATGATTGTCAACTCTCTCAAAGTATCCTTATCAACAGCAGAATTCAGAGTATTTTCATGAAATTAATTAAATGGTGATTCAGGAAAACCTAGGTTGTTAAAATACACAGCATAACTATTCTGATGTTTTCTGAATGAACCTATTGAGGGATGTTATTATGCATCTCAGGTACAAGTGGAACCTGAACCTAGGCTTCCTGGCTCCAAAGTAGAGGTGCTACCACCGCACCAAAAGGGTCATCCAACTTAGTCTCTATATTTAAGTCTCACAGTTCACTTCTACATTTCACCCAGACCTGACATCTCCTCAACGCAATCCCCTCTGATCTTGTTCTCCCTACACTGGACTGAAGCTCCCCTTTCCTGATCCAGACCCAACAACCTTCACGCACCCCACTTCAACTCCAGTCTCAAAGCCAATTCACTTGCTCTCTGCATACCTGTGCTCCATTCACCCCTTCTCCTGGTCTCAATCTGTCACGCCCCTCCATCACTCCAGATCTGAATGTCTTCATCCCCCAAGACCCAATCTCACTTGACCTGCTCGAGACCCACTTCCCCCTCCCTCTCACTAGATCGGACTACTTTTCTTCTGAAGGAAACCAATTCCACTTAATCTGCTTCCCACATTCCTCTGCTCTAAACTTACTTCTTGTCCTCGATCACCTCTGGGGGATAACCTTACTTCACCTATGCCAGATCCACATGTTTCGACCACCAGGTCCAGCCAAACCTCTTTTCATCCCTTGGGAAACAAGTCATCTTCACCTGCTCTAGACCTACTCCCTCCTTCATTCTCTAGAAGAAAACTCCCATCACCCATTCCAAAGCTCGCTCCTTCTTCCCCCACTCCAGACCAAACGTAACCCCACCCAACCATGATCTTTAAGAATTGAAATATGGCTATATTTCTCAAAGCGTCCTGAGGACTCTTCTGTCAGAAACACAGAGCTCTGTCCTTTTGTAAAGGGGTGGCGTGGCATCCTGTGCAAGAGTGCTATTCTTCAGAAAATCTGGCCCTATGAATTCAAAAGAGCTGATAGCACAACTTTAAGTGGAGCATAAACTGCTAGGAGGACACACTAAGAGGTGTGGATTAAGTCCTTACCCATCCTGGGTATGAAAACAATTATATTTATTATCTGTGGTCGTGGGTATGGTTCTGAACAGAATGGAGGTGACTCCACAGGTTGATCTGTGCCAAGGAATTTGAGAGTCATGAAATCAAAAGTAATTGAAACAGACCTTTCATTCCAGCTAGCCTATCCCAATCTGGTTTCCAAACCAAATTAGCCCCACTTGCCTGCATTTGGCCCATCCCTTCAAACCTTTGCTGTTCACATACTTATGCAAATATCTTTTAAATGTCCTAACTGTACCAGCAGTTCATTCCACATATGAACCATTTTGAAGGAAAAATTGGCCCTCATGTCTTTTTAAAAATCTTTCTCCTCTCATATCAAAAAATACTCCTCAGTTTTGAACTCCACGGTCCAAGGGAAAAGATCTTCGCTGATCAACTTATCCACACCCTCATGATTTGAGAACCTTCCATTCCTAGCAAAATCCTGGTAAACCTTTACTAAACCTTCTCCTATTTAACAAAATATCCTTCTTATAACAGGACAACTTTCACAAAGGTCCAGAAGAGGCTTCACCAACATCCTGTACAACCTCAACACGACTTTCCAACTCCAAGATTCACAAGGTCTTCACAATGAAGGTAGGGTGTATAATCGCCTTCTTAACCACCCTGTCCAAGTGATGCTACTTTCACAGAATCATGTATTTGAACTCCTTCATTTCTGTTCTACAACACTACCCAAGGCCCTACAATTGTACAAGTCGTACATTTGTTAGTTTTACCGAAATACAATAACTCACATTTATCCAAATTAAAATCAATCTGCCATCCCTCATTCTATTGATGCAATTTACCAAGATCTCATTGTAATCAGCAATTTTCTTGACTGTCCTCTGTACTACCAACCTTGTTGTCATCCACAAACTAACTGAACATGTCTCCTAAAATTAGAACAGGTATTGCAGGTTAAATGAATTAAAGTAATATGGCAGATCGAATACAATGCACTATTTCTGTCAAGTTGTAGTGAGGCACTTGACTGATATGCAATCCTTTAATCGAGATCCTTGGGTCCACCTGTTTTTTTGGATTTCAGAAGTTTTCGCGTTTCAGAATAAATAACATTTTCACAGTGAAATAAAAAAGACTTTGCCGCAGATCCGCGTGTGACTAGTATGAGCGCTCAGACACAGTTCATGCTGGCCAGTGTTGGGCCACACCAGCGCCATGTCGCATCTCAGTGATGTGGGTTGAGTGGGTGTGGAGTTGGGTAACCTGTTGGCACAACAAACAACCTTGCTATACAGAAAAATAACGTGGGTTTTTGGAATTCTGGATAAAGGATTGTGTACTTGTACAAATATCTGAGCAAGGGGCCCAGCAGTCACTTCTCCAGCTTCCCACAGAGTTCTTGGGTACACCTGATCAGGTACTGGGGATTTATCCACATTTATGTGTTTCAAGACGTCCAGAACCACCTCCTCTGCAATATGGACATTTTTCAAGATGTCACCATCTATTTCTCCACACAAAGACTGCCTTGCTGATCTTGCAGAGGCCCTATTCTCTCCCTAGTTACTCTTTTGCCCTTAAATGTACTTATAAAAATCCTCTGCGTTCTCCTTAAGCCTATTTGCCAAAGCTATTTCATGTCCCCTTTTTGCCTTCCTGATTTCCCTCCTAAGTATACTCCGACTGCCTTTATATTCTCAGGATTCACATGTTATCTCCCATGTATACTTGCCGTATGTTTCCTTCTTTTTCTTAACCGAGACCTCAATTTCTCTCGTCCTCCAGCATTCCTGACACCTCCAAGCCTTGGCTTTGATCCTAACAGGAATATACTGTCTCTGGCCTCTCGCTATCTCATGTTTGAATGCTTCCCATTTTCCAGTCGTCCCTTTATCTGCGAACATCTGATTCCAATCACTTTTGAAATATCTTACTTAATACCTTTGAAATTAGCCTTGCTCCAATTTAGAACTTCAACCTTTATATCCAGTCTATTCTTGAGCACCATTATTATAAAGCTAATAGAATTATGGCCATTGGCCCCAAAATGCTCCCCCAACGACACCTCAATCAGCCTTATTTTCCAAGAATATGTCACATTTTGCACCTTCTTTCATAGGTACATCCACATATTCAGAAAATGTTCTTGTAGACACTTCACAAGTTCCTCTCCATCTCAACCCTTAACACTGTGGCAGTCCCAGTCTATGTTTGGAAAGTTGAAATCCCCTACAATAACCACCCTATTATTCTTACAGATAGCCGAGATCTCCTTACAAATTTGGTTCTCAATTTCCCACTGACTATTAGGGCGTCTATAATAGAATTCCAATAAAGTGATCATCCTTACTTATTTCTCGGCTCCACCCAAATAACTTGCCTGGATGTATTTCCAGGAATATCCTAAGTAAAGAAGTAATACTATCTCTTATCAAAAACATCAATCCCCTTCTCACTTGCCCCGCTTTTGCATCGTTCCTGCAGCATTTGTATCCTGGAACATTAAGCTGCTAGCCCTGTCCATCTCTGAGCAACATTTCTCTAACTGGTATGATATCCTAGTCCCATGTTCCTAACCACCCCGGGTTCATCTGCCTTCTTTGTGAGGCCGGTTACATTGAAGTAAATGCAGCTTAATTTATCAGTCCTAATTAGTTATCGCCTTGTTCCTTCCTGCCCTGATAATTGATTCAATTCTGCCAGTCTTGGATTGATCTCCTTCCTCACTATCTCTCCTCCTCTCCCCCACCCCTCCTCCTCTTCCTCTTCCTCCTTCCCCACCCACCCCACCCAGGTCACTTCTATCCCAGAAGAGATTCCAATGATACAAAAACGTGAAGCCTTCTCCCATGCACCAGCTGATCTATCCTTCTATTCTTAACCACACTACCTCATAATATCTAGATTATTCCGGTGTTAATATCATAGAGGACCTCCTTTTTAAATTCTTGCCGAACTCTCTGTTGTGGTTCTGTTCACCGAGCTGGGAATTCGTGTTGCAGACATTTCGTCCCCTGTCTACGTGACATCCTCAGTGCTTGGGAGCCTCCTGTGAAGTGCTTCTGTGATCTTTCCTCTGGCATTTATAGTGATTTGTACCTGCCGCTTTCGGTTGTCAGTTCCAGCTGTCTGCTGCAGTGGCCGGTATATTGGGTCCAGGTTGATGTGCTTATTGATTGAATCTGTGGATGAGTGCCATGCCTCTAGGAATTCCCTGGCTGTTGCCTGTTTGGCTTGTCCTATGAAAAAAGTGTTGTCCCAGTCGAACTCATGTTGCTCGTCATCTGAGCACGTGGCTACCAAGGATAGCTGGTCATGCTGTTTTGTGGCTAGTTGGTGTTCATGGATGTGGACCGTTACTGTCTTCCTGTTTGTCCTATGTAGTGTTTTGTGCAGTCCTTGCATGGGATTTTGTACACTATATTGGTTTTGCTCATGCTGGGTATCGGGTCCTTCGTCCTGGTGAGTTGTTGTCTGAGAGTGGTTCTTGGTTTGTGGGCTGTTATGAGTCCTAGTGGTCGCAGTAGTCTGACTGTCAGTTCAGACATGGCACAACCCAAAGGACTAGCCACACTACCATACATCAAAAACATTTCTGAACTGACAGCCGGACTACGGACAGCAGTAGTCTGGCTGTCAGTTCAGAAATGTTTTTGATATATGGTAGTGTGGCTAGTCCTTTGGGTTGTGCCATGTCTGAACTGACAGCCAGACTACTGCGACGACTAGGACTCATAACAGCCCACAAACCAACAGCCACTCTCAGACAGCAATTCACCAGGATGAAGGACCCGATACCCAGCATGAGCAAAATCAATGTAGTGTACAAATTCCCATGCAAGGACTGCACAAAACACTACATAGGACAAACAGAAGACAGCTAATGGTCCGCATCCATGAACACCACTAGCCACGAAACGACATGACCAGCTATCCTTAGTAGCCACACACTCAGATGACAAGCAACATGAGTTCGACTGGGACAACACTACTAAACTGAACAACCAGGAAATTCCTCATGGCATGGCACTCATCCACAAATTCAATCAATAAGCATATCAACCTGGATCCAATATACCGGCCACTGCAGCAGACAGCTGGAACTGACAACTGAAAGCGGCAGGTACAAATCACTATAAATACTGGTGGAAGCATCACAGAAGCACTTCACAGGAGGCTCCCAAGCACTGAGGATGTCACCTAGACATGGGACGAAATGTCTGCAACAGAAATTCCCAGCTCGGCGAACAGAGCCACAAATCTTCTCCCAAACTTTGAATGCCTAACTTTATATATTCTCCCTTCAGAATCTCATCCTTTTCCCTTCCTAGATTATTGGTTTCCATGTGTACAACTATCTCCTGCTGGTCCCACTCCTCTTTGTGAACATTCTGCACTCTGAGACATCCTTGACCCTGTCACGAGGGAGGCAACACCATTCTGGTTTGTCGTTTCTAGCTGCAGAAACCTATGTATGTGCCTCTATGATTAGAGGGTCCCCTACCACAAACAATCACTTGAAACCTGACATACCCTTCATTTCATTACAGCTAGTCTTGATACCAGAAACTTGGCCATTTGTATTACATTCCCCTGAGAGTCCATCACCCCCTACATTTTCCAAAACAGCATACTTGTTTGAGATGGGGATAGCCACAGAAGACTCCTGTACTATCTACCTCTCCTCCACTTTTCCTGGAGTTAACCCATCTACCTCAGTGTATCTGCAGCTTTTCTCCCTTGCTATAACTGCCGCCAATCAGCCCCAGCTCTTGTAAAGTCCTCATTGCCTCTAACTGCTGCTCCAACTGTTCCATGCAACTTGACTGGATTTACAACCAAACACATTTACTGCAGGCATAATCATCAGTAACATGGAAACTCTACCTAAACTCCCACATCCGACAGAAAGAGCATATCACTCTATTAAAGGCCAACTTTGCTCCTTCACAATCTCCAGACACAGAAAATAGCACCATCTTTTTACCCTGAAAAACAGTGTTCTCGGCTAACTTTGTACTTATGATTCATATTTTTAAAGTTGAATGAAGATACAGATTTCAATTAAATACTTATTGGAAGGATGTTGTGAAACTTGAAAAGGTTCAGAAAAGATTTACAAGGATGTTGCCACTGTTGCAGAATTTGAGCTATTGAGAGAGGTTGAATAAGCGAGGGCTGTTTTCCCTCAGAGGCTGAGCGGTGATCTTATAGAAGTCTATGAAATCATGAGGGGCATGGATCGGATAAATAGACAAAATCTTTTCCCTGGGGTGGGGGAGTCCAGAACGAAAGGGCATAGGTTTAGGGTGAGAGGGGAAAAGATACAAAAGGGACCTAAGGGGCAACTTTTTCATGCAGAGGGTGGTTTGTGTATGGAATGAGCTGCCAGAGGAAGTTGGTGGGGTTTAGTACGATTGTAGATTAGAGCAGTGCTGGAAAAGCACAGCAGTTCAGGAAGCATCCTAAGAGCAGTAAAATCGACGTTTCGGGCAAAAGCCCTTCATCAGGAATACAGGCAGAGAGCCTGAAGAGTGAAGAGATAAATGAGAGGAGGGTGGAGGTGGGGAGAAAGTAGCATAGGGTACAATAGGTGAGTGGGGGAGGGGATGGAGGTGATAGGTCGGTGGGGGAGGGTGGAGTGGATAGGTGGAAAAGAAGATAGGCAGGTAGGACAACTCATGGGGACAGTGCTGAGCTGGAAGTTTGGAACTGGGGTGGGGGGAGGGGAAATGAGGAAACTGTTGAAGTCCACATTGCTGCCCTGGGGTTGAAGTGTTCTGAAGCAGACCCCCCTGGTGCTCACCTTCCACCCTACCAATCTTCGCATAAATCAAACCATCTGCCAACAATTCCGTCACCTGCAAATAGGCCCCACCACCAGGGATATATTTCCCTCCCAACCCCTTTCCGCCTTCCGCAAAGACCGTTCCCTCCGTGACTACCTGGTCAGGTTCACACACCCCTCCAACCCACCCTCCCATCCTGGCACCTTCCCCTGCCACCGCAGGAATTGCAAAACCTGCGCCCACACCTCCTCCCCCACCTCCACCCAAGGCCCTGAAGAAGCCTTCCACATCTAAAGTTTTACCTGCACATCCACCAATATCATTTATTGTATCCATTGCTCCCGATGCGGTTTCCTTTACCTTGGGGAGACTGGGCGCTTCCTAGCAGAGCGCTTTAGGGAACATCTCCGGGACACCCGCACCAATCAACCACACCGGCCTGTGGCCCAACATTTCAACTCCCCCTCCCACTCTGCCGAGGACATGGAGGTCCTGGACCTCCTTCACCACCGCTCCCTCACCACCAGACGCCTGGAGGAAAAACACCTCATCTTTTGCCTCGGAACACTTCAACTCCAGGGCATCAATGTGGACTTCAACAGTTTCCTCATTTCCCTTTCCCCCACCCCATTCCAAACTTCCAGCTCGGCACTGTCCCCATGACTTGCCCTACCTGCCTATCTTCTTTTCCACCTATCCATTCCACCCTTCCCCCAGACCCCAGACCTATCATCTTCATCCCCTCCCCCACTCATCTACTGTACACTATGCTACTTTCTCTCCACCCCCACCCTCCTCTCATTTATCTTTCCACCATACAGGCACTCTGCCTGTATTCCTGAAGGGCTTTTGCCCGAAACTTTGATTTTACTGCTCCTTGGATGCTGCCCGAACTGCTGTGCTTTTCCTGCACCCCACTAATCTAGAATCTGGTTTCCAGCATCTGCAGTCCTTGTTTTGACCTTTTATTTAGAATGATTGCAACATTTAAAAGGGATCTGGATGGGTATACAAAAGCAAGTGTTTGGAGGGATATGGGCCAGATGCTGGCAGGTGGGACTACATTAGGTTGGGAGATCTGGTTGGCATGGACGAGTTGGACTGAAGGGTCTGTTACTGTGCTGTACATCTCTTGGACTACATAATCAAGAAGAACCTACTCTGTTCAGTACTGCAGATTTAAAACAAAGTTACACATTAAGACCATAGCAACACTACGGCTGGAGGAAGGGCACCTCATCCTCCACTTAGTAACCCTCCAACCACAAGGAATGAACTCATTTCTCCAGTTTTCTCATTTCACCTCCCCCCACCTTGTCTCAGTCCCAACCCTTGAACTCAGCACCACCTTCCTAACCTGCAATCTTCTTCCTGACCTCTCCGCCCCACTTCCACTCCGGCCTATCATCCTCACCTTAACCTCCTTCCATCTATCGCATTCCAACACTACTCCCCCAAGTCCCTCCTCCCTACCTTTTCCCTTAGCCTGCTTGGCACACTTTCCTCATTCCTGAAGAAGGACTTGTGCCTGAAACGTCGATTCTCCTGCTCCTTGGATGCTGCCTGACCTGCTGCGCTTTTCCAGCAACACATTTTTAGCTCTGATCTCCAGCATCTGCAGTCCTCACTTTCTCCTACACATTAAAAACCTATGACCTACTCTGTTATTGTGCTGGTTCCTCCAAAGACAGGTGTGTGTTTGTTAAGTTTTCCTGGATGCAATCTGATGTCCAGGATACATGAAGTCAAACAGCAAGGCAATAACTGTTCAGATTCACTGTTGTGCCAGTTAGCATGTATCTTTCTCCCTTCTGACCATGTGGTTGCTTTCTTTGCCTACTTTTCCTCCTTTTAAAAGTCCCTGAGTGTGAAATCAAACCCGACTCCTTGAAGCTGTGGAGCAGCAGCAGCGCTCATCACTGTGCCACCTATATGTCTTATGGTTTAACAGTAATAAGTCCCTTATGAAAGTTTGAATTTTACTCAAACGAAAACTAATTTATTGTAAATATTACAGGTCTGTTCTCCAGAAGGACCATAATAATACCAAACTGAGTATTCTGCGCTCAAAAGCAACGGGTTACAGAATGAGTTCACTGTCTTTAAAAACTTATACGTCATGGAAAGGCCTCAACCTGAACACTAAAAAGCCAAATTAAGTTTCAAGTACTTTGAGATTGAGTTTAGAATGTCAGTTTATTGAGAAGAACCCGGCTATTGTGAAATATAACCAAAGCAATTTGTTAACATAAGTGATAAAGGTTATATTTCTCCAGTCTGCCGACAGTGACCCACTCACCCTAATGCCCTTCACGACAGTAATCTGATCATTCTCATCAGCTTCGAAGGAGACGCGTTTTGTACTCCCGCTACCTCCCATGCCGTCAGCATTAACTGAGAAGAAAAAAACAAAAAGGAAACAGGGAACAAGTTCGCTGCCGAGAAAACTTTCAGAAGCGTTGCACTGACAAGTGAGACCATGCAGACCACTCAGACTCCACCAACGGCCCACTCCATCACACCTCTGAACACCGCCCCCCACAACCCACCTCCCAGTAACAGCCAGTGCGATTGGTCAACCGCCACGTTAACGCTGCCATTCCAGCTGGGCTTACGATTGAAGTCGAGCGCTGATTGGCTTACAGACACCATTACGATAGAGTGGGCCGATCGAGGGGAAGATAAATACCTATAGACTTCACAGTCACCTGATGATGGAGCAGCGCTCGGAAAACTAATGCTTCCGCATTAACCTGTTGGACTAAACCTGATGTTGGGTGGTTTTTAACTTTGTCCATCCCCAGTCCAACACTGACACCTCCACATCACAGTAACTGATCGATTTCAAATAAAGTTATGTTTGTTGTCAACTCCCAAGCGACGATGGGAATTGTAGTTCTTTATCGTGAGCGTGTCCAAATATAAAACAAAAACAACGGTTGACCTGACATATGAAACAGCAGATATCGTTACTCTTATGAAATATTACTTTCTACCTTCAAGTTGTTATTGGTGTATTTCACCAAATTTAATCGAGGCCCCGCCCTTTCTTCGCGCCGAGTGGTTTGAAACGATCAGTCCGTGCACGCGCAACGTCGCGGTTTACTGACAACAAAAAAAATGGCGAGCGAGGCCGGAAAGTACAGGAGTGCCATCAGTAAGAGTAAAGATCCTTCAGGCTTACTTATTTCTGTCATCAGGTAAGCGCTGCAGGAAAATACATATCCCATCGCTGTGGCATTAAACAGTTGTTTTGGGCATAACCTTTGATTTCAATGTAAACCTCTAAGCGTTACACGATATGGTAGCCCAACCCAAAGAAACATGTTGGGAAAGTAAAGAAATCGACTATTATTTATGCTTTATTTTGAAATTTGCTAATAGCACTATATATTCAACAAATTCCACTGATTGTTAAACATTATAACCATCGCCGTTTCACACTTTCTTTGCATTTATATCGGTCTGACAGCTATGTAAGCGGCTATCAGCTTTAACTCAGTTGACAATGTCAGCTCAGAGTAAGAGAGTTGACATAGATGTTTGGTAGGTGAGACTACAACTGAAGTATTGCTTGCAGTTTTGGTCTCCCTATCTAAGGTTATGGAGGAATCGTAGGAGATTGGCACTAGATAATAGACCCAGTGATGGCATGATGGGCTGAATAGAATTTTGAGTTATCATATTTCTGTGATTTTGTGAGGATATACTTAACTACAGAGGGAGAGCAAAGCGAGTTCACGAGGCTGATGTTGGCAATGGGAGCACTGACATATAAGGACAGATTGAATTAACTTGGTGTGTACACTATTCATTAGGTCAGAAATCACAGGACACCAGATTATAGTCCAACAGGTTTATCTGAAATCACAAGTCTTCATCCAGTGAAGGAGCAGTGCTCTGAAACCTTGTGAATGCAAATAGACCTTTGAATAATAACCTGGTGTCATATGACTTAAGACTTTGTACACTCCAGTCCAACATTGGGACCTTCATATCATGTATTCATTCCAGTTTATAAGGATGAGAAATTAAAACATATGTGGGGCTGGATAACCTAGACATAGGGAGGATGCTTTTCCTGTTTGGGGAGCCTGCAACCTGGGGTCATTAATTTTATGGCTGAAAATGTGTTGCTGGTCAAAGCACAGTAGGCCAGGCAGCATCACAGGAATAGAGAATTCGACGTTTCGAGCATATTCCTTTCATCAGGAATGAGAGAGAGTATCCAAGCAGGCTAAGATAAAAGGTAGGGAGGAGGGACTTAGGGGAGGGGTGATGGAGGTGGGATAGGTGGAAGGAGGTCAAGGTGAGGGTGATAGGCCGGAGTGGGGTGGGGGCGGAGAGGTCAGGAAGAAGATTGCAGGTTAGGAGGGCGGTGCTGAGTTGAGGGAACCGACTGAGACAAGGTGGGGGGAGGGGAAATGAGGAAACTGGAGAAATCTGAATTCATACCTTGTGGTTGGAGGGTTCCCAGGCGGAAGATGAGGCGCTCCTCCTCCAGCCGTCGTGTTGTTATGTTCTGCCGGTGGAGGAGTCCAAGGACCTGCATGTCCTCGGTGGAGTGGGAGGGAGAGTTAAAGTGTTGAGCCACGGGGTGGTTGGGTTGGTTGGTCCGGGCGTCCCTGAGGTGTTCTCTGAAGCGTTCCGCAAGTAAGCGGCCTGTCTCCCCAATATAGAGGAGGCCACATCGGGTGCAGCGGATGCAATAGATGATGTGTGTGGAGGTACAGGTGAACTTGTGGCGGATATGGAAGGATCCCTTGGGGCCTTGGAGGGAAGTGAGTGTGGAGGTGTGGGCGCAAGTTTTACATTTCCTGCGGTTGCAGGGGAAGGTGCCGGGGGTGGAGGTTGGGTTGGTGGGGGGTGTGGATCTGACGAGGGAGTCACGAAGGGAGTGGTCCTTGCGGAACGCTGATAGGGGAGGTGAGGGAAGTATATCCTTGGTGGTGGGGTCCGTTTGGAGGTGGCGGAAATGACGGCGGATGATACGTTGTATGCGGAGGTTGGTGGAGTGGTAGGTGAGAACCAGTGGGGTTCTGTCTTGGTGGCGGTTGGAGGAGCGGGGCTCAAGGGCGGAGGAGCGGGAAGTGGAGGAGATGCGGTGGAGGGCATCGTCGATCATGTCTGGGGGGAATCTGCGGTCCTTGAAGAAGGAGGCCATCTGGGCTGTGTGGTGTTGGAACTGGTCCTCCTGGGAGCAGATGCGGCAGAGACGAAGGAATTGGGAATATGGGATGGCGTTTTTGCAGGGGGCAGGGTGGGAGGAGGTGTAGTCCAGGTAGCTGTGGGAGTCAGTCGGTTTATAAGAGATGTCTGTGTTGAGTCGGTCGCCCGAGATAGAGCTGGAAAGGTCGAGGAAGGGAAGGGAGGAGTCTGAGACAGTCCAGGTGAATTTAAGGTCGGGATGGAAGGTGTTAGTAAAGTTGATGAACTGTTCAACCTCCTCGTGGGAGCACGAGGCAGCGCCGATACAGTCATCGATGTAGCGGAGGAAAAGGTGGGGGGGTGGTGCCAGTGTAGTTGCGGAAGATGGACTGTTCCACATATCCTACGAAGAGGCAGGCATAGCTGGGGCCCATGCCGGTGCCCATGGCAACTCCTTTAGTTTGGAGGAAGTGGGAGGATTGAAAAGAGAAGTTATTCAGGGTGAGGACCAGTTCAGTCAGTCGAAGGAGGGTGTCAGTGGAAGGGTACTGGTTGGTGCGGCGGGAAAGGAAGAAGCGGAGGGCTTTGAGTCCTTCGTGATGAGGGATGGAGGTGTATAGGAACTGGATGTCCGTGGTGAAAATAAGGCGTTGGGGACCGGGGAAGCGAAAATCCTGGAGGAGGTGGAGGGCGTGGGTGGTGTCCCGAACGTAGGTGGGGAGTTCTTGGACTAAAGGGGACAGGACCGTGTCGAGGTATTGGGAGATGAGTTCGGTGGGGCAGGAGCAGGCTGAGACAATGGGTCGGCCGGGGCAGGCAGGTTTGTGGATTTTGGGCAGGAGGTAGAAACGGGCGGTGCGGGGTTGTGGGACTATGAGGTTGGAGGCGGTGGATGGGAGATAATTTTATGATATAGGTAGGGCCGTTTCAGCCTGAGATAAAGAAACATTTCTTCATGTAAAGGTAGTGAACCTGTAGAATTCACAACCACAGAAGGCAGTGGATGCCGGATTCCTGAATATATTTAAGAAAGATATTATTAGTAAATTGTTTGATATTAAAGCCGCCATTGAATATGGGCGAAAGTAGGAATATGGCATTAAGAGAGTGCATTAGACATCATTATTTGGATAGTGGAACAGGCTCAAAAGGCTGAACAGCAGCATCCTGCTCTCAGTTTGTGTTTCCATCTCAGCCAGAAACAGTCTGTCACCACAGTTCATTACTGAGGGCCATGTCGATTCAAGGGGAGATCTGAGATCTCAGTTGTGAAAAAGAGCAGACCTATTATCCCCTTGGCCTGAAGAGTGTTATTTCCACTATTAGTGTCACCTATTTTTTTCAAAACAAGGTGACTGTTTACCATATTTTGTAGGAGTATACTATGCATAAATTGGCTGCTGCAATGATAATGATGTTGTAGTTGTGAGTACGTTCACTGAGCTGGGAAGTTGATTTGCAGATGTTTTGACCCTGTCCAAGTGATATTTTCAGTTCTTTGGATCCTCCTGTTCTGCTTTACTGTGTCTTTTGGAATTTACTTGATTCCATTCCTGCTGCTTCCAGTTGCTGGTTCTGGTTCTTTGTTGAAGTGGCCACTATATTGGGTTGAGGTCCATGTACTTGTTGATAGAGCCTGTGGCTGAGTGCCATGCACCTAGAAATTCTCTGGCTGTCCTATGTTTTAACTTGTCCTATGATCATTGTGTTGTCTCCATCAAATTTGTGGTCCTTGTCATGTATGTGTATGGCTACTTGGGACAGTTGGTCATGGTGTATAGTGGCTAGTTGGTGTACGTGGATGTAGACTGCTCGTTGTCTGTCTGTTTGCCCTATATTGTGTTTCGTGCAGTCTTTGCATGGAGTCCTGTAAATTATCTCACCCTGAATAACTTCTCTTTTCAATCCTCCCACTTCCTCCAAACTAAAGGAGTTGCCATGGGCACCCGTATGGGCCCCAGCTATGCCTGTCTCTTCGTAGGATATGTGGAACAGTCCATCTTCCGCAACTACACTGGCACCACCCCCCACCTTTTCCTCTGCTACATCGATGACTGTATCGGCGCTGCCTCGTGCTCCCACGAGGAGGTTGAACAGTTCATCAACTTCACTAACACCTTCCATCCCGACCTGAAATTCACCTGGACTGTCTCAGACTCCTCCCTCCTCTTCCTAGACCTTTCCATTTCTATCTCGGGCGACCGACTCGACACAGACATCTACTATAAACCGACTGACTCCCACAGCTACCTGGACTACACCTCCTCCCACCCTGCCCCCTGTAAAAACTCCATCCCATATTCCCAATTCCTTCGTCTCCGCCGCATCTGCTTCCAGGAGGACCAGTTCCAACACCGCACAGCCCAGATGGCCTCCTTCTTCAAGGACCGCAGATTCCCCCCAGACGTGATCGACGATGCCCTCCACCGCATCTCCTCCACTTCCCGCTCCTCCGCCCTTGAGCCCCGCTCCTCCAACTGCCACTAGGACAGAACCCCACTGGTTCTCACCTACCACCCCACCAACCTCCGTATACAACGTATCATCCGCCGTCCTTTCCGCCACCTCCAAACGAACCCCACCACCAGGGATATATTTCCCTCCCCTCCCCTATCAGCGTTCCGCAAAGACCACTCCCTTCGTGACTCCCTCGTCAGGTCCACATCCCCCACCAACCCAACGTCCACTCCCGGCACCTTCCCCTGCAACCGCAGGAAATGTAAAACTTGCGCCCACACCACCTCCCTCACTTCCCTCCAAGGCCCCAAGGGATCCTTCCATATCTGCCACAAATTCACCTGTACCTCCACACATCATCTATTGCATCCGCTGCACCCGATGTGGCCTCCTCTATATTGGGGAGACGGGCCGCTTACTTGCGGAACGCTTCAGAGAACACCTCTGGGACGCGCGGACCAACCAACCCAACCACCCCGTGGCTCAACACTTTAACTCTCCCTCCCACTCCACCGAGGACGTGCAGGTCCTTGGACTCCTCCACCGGCAGAACATAACAACACGATGGCTGGAGGAAGAGCGCCTCATCTTCCGCTAGGGAACCCTCCAACCACAAGGAATGAACTCGGATTTCTCCAGTTTCCTCATTTCCCCTCCCCCTACCTTGTCTCAGTCGGTTCCCTCAACTCAGCACCGCCCTCCTAACCTGCAATCTTCTTCCTGACCTCTCCGCCCCCCACCCCACTCCGGCCTATCACCCTCACCTTGACCTCCTTCCACCTATCACATCTCCATCGCCCCTCCCCCAAGTCCCTCCTCCCTACCTTTTATCTTAGCCTGCTTGGCACACTCTCCTCATTCCTGATGAAGGGCTTATGCCCGAAACGTTGAATTTCCTATTCCTTGGATGCTGCCTAACCTGCTGTGCTTTAACCAGCAACACATTTTCAGCTGTAAATTATCTGTCTTGCACATGATGGGTAGAGGGTGTTTTGTCCTTTTGTGAGTTGACTGAGCATGGGCTGTCGTGAATCAGTGATTGGAAAAGTCTGGCAGTCAATTCTGAAATGTTTTTTGTGTAAGATAGCATGGTCAGTGAATTAGCTCATGGCATGTCCTCATTCCATTGTTTGTTTGTTTGGCATCTGTGGATAAAGTTGCAGGGATGTCCGTTCTTGGCGAATATTCTGCCAAGGTGTTCTTTTTTTTTCACACTTGATTGGCAAGGACAAGCTAAACTTAGGACAGCCAGAGAATTTCTTGAAGCATGGCATTGAGCGACAGACTCCATCAACAACCAAGTGGACCTTGACCCAAAATACTGGCTACTGCAAAGCACTGAAAATGTCACTTAGACAGGGGACGAAATGTCTGCAAATCAGTTTCCCAGCTCAGCAAACGTTTCCACAACTATGATAACTGGTACGCAAGCTACAAATCTTTACGCAAACCTTGATAGATAATGCTCTTCACAGTTGTCTGTAAAGCACTTTTTTGGAACATGATGTTTATACACAAACTTTAATAGACAGATTTTAGTTAAGGAAGAAAAACTATTTCTTTTATTTTGGAATGGTAGATATAACATATTATGGAGCTCTAACCTTACCACGTAATTCCCCAAGTTCTACTGTAATGTCATGTATTTGGAAAGGCAATGACTGATCAGACAGAATCAACATGGCTGTGTGTGTGTGGGAAAATCATGTTGCACTAACTTGTTTGAGTTTTTTGAATAAGTAACAAAGAGAATTGATAAAGGCAGAACAGTGAACGTGGGCTGTATGGACTTCAGTCAAGTGTTCAACAGGGTCCTGCGTGGTAAACTGTTTAGCAAGGTTAGATCATGTGGAGTTCAGGGAGAACGAGCCATTTGGATACAGAACTAGCTCAAAGGTAGGAGGCAGGGTGGGGATTGAGAGTTGTTTGTCAGATTGGAAGCCTGATCTATTTTGTGCTGCATGGATCAGTGCTGGTCTCACAGCATTTTGCCATTTTTTATCCATGATTTGGATGTGAACATAGAAGTTGTGGTTAGTAAGATAACACCAAAATTGGTGGTGAAGTGGACAGCAAAGAAGGTTACCTCAGAGTACAAGAGGATCTTGATCAGCTGGGATAATGGAGTGAGGAATGGCAGATGGAGTTTAATTTAGATAAATATGAGTTGCTGCATTTTGGAAAGGCAAATCAGGGCAGGACTTGTACAGTTAATGGCATGGCCCTCGGGAATATTGCTCCAAGAGACCTTGGAGTGCAGGTTCATAGTTCCTTGAAAGTGGGTCGCAGGTAGATAGGACAGTGAAGATGGTGTTTGGTATGCTTATGTTTATTGGTCAGAGCATAGAGTACAGGAGTCGTGATGTCCTGTTGCAGTTGTAAAGAACGTCGGTGAGACCACATTTTGGACAGTTCTTGTCTCTCTGCTGTCGGAAGGATGTTGTGAAACTTGAAAGGATTCCGAAAAGACTTAAGGTTCTTGCTGGTTTGGAGGGTTTGAGCTATCAAACTTCTTATTAGAAAAACACTCCCTGCATGTTTTCCATAAAGAGGTTTGCACAATTATGAGGTGCATGGATAGGATAAATAGGCAAAGTCTTTTTCCTGGGGTTGGGGAGTCCAGAACTAGAAGGCATCGGTTTAGGGTGAGAGGGGAAAGAAATAAAAGAGACCTAAGGGGCAATTTTTTCACACAGACGGTGGTATGTGTATGGAATGAACTGCCAGAGGAAGTGGTGGTGGCTGGTACAATTGCAACCATTTAAGAGGCATCTGGATGGGTATAAGAATAGGAAGGGTTCAGAGGGATATGGGCCAGGTGCTGGCAAGTGGGACTAGATTGGTTTGGGATATCTGGTCGGCATGGACGGGTTGGACCGAAGGGTCTGTTTCCATGCTGTGCACCTCTATGACTTGGGACCTCAGTGAACTTCTGCAGTGCATGTTGTAAACGTAACTGTGAGTGAGCATCAAAGGGAGTAGTGCCATGTTGGCCTGTTTCCATGCTGTACGTCTTGATGACTCTATAAGTAGTTAGGTTAATTTGAAAGCTTGTTTGATGTGTATTTCCTCACATGTATTGGAAATATTGCAGGTCTGAGAAGTGGTAAAGAGTCATAGAGTCATAGAAATGTACAGCATGGAAACAGACCCTTCGGTCCAACCCGTCCATTCCGACCAGATATCCCAACCCAATCTAGTCCCACCTACTATCACCTGGCCCATATCCCTCCAAACCCTTCCTGTTCATATACCCATCCAAATGCCTCTTAAATGTTGCAATTGTACCAGCCTCCATCACATCCTCTGGCAGCTCATTCCATACACGTACCACCCTGTGTGTGAAAAAGTTGCCCCTTGGGTCTCTTTTATATCTTACCCCTCTCACAGTAAACCTATGCCCTCTAGTTCTGGACTCCCTGACCCCAGGGAAAAGACTTTGCCTATTTATCCTATCCATGTCCCTCATAATTTTGTAAACCTCTATAAGGTCACCTCTCAGCCTCCAACGCTCCAGGGAAAACAGCCCAAGCCTGTTCAGCCTCTCCCTACAGCTCAAATCCTCCAACCCTGGCAACATCCTTTCAATCTTTTCTGAACCCTTTCAAGTTTCACAATATCTTTCCAATAGGAAGGAGACCAGAATTGCACGCAGTAGTCCAACAGTGACCTAACCAATGTCCTGTCCAGCCGCAACACGACCTCCCAACTCCTGTGCTCAATACTCTAACCAATAAAGGAAAGCATACCAAACACCACCTTCACTATCCTATCTATCTGCGACTCCACTTTCAAGGAGCTATGAATCTGCACTCCAAGGTCTCTTTGTTCAGAAACACTCATCGGACCTTACCATTAAGTGTATAAGTCCTGCTAAGATTTGCTTTCCCAAAATGCAGCATCTCACATTTATCTGAATTAAACTCCATCTGCAACTTCTCAGCCCATTGGCCCATCTGGTCCAGATCCTGTTGTAATCTGAGGTAACCCTCTTGGCTGTCCATTCCACCTCCAATTTTGGTGTCATCTGCAAACTTATTAACTGTACCTCTTATGCTCGCATCCAAATCATTTATGTAAGTGACAAAAAGTAGAGGGCCCAGCACCGATCCTTGTGGCACTCCATTGGTCACAGGCCTTCAGTCTGAAAAATATCCCTCCACCACCACCCTCTGTCTTCTACCTTTTGACCAGTTCTGTATCCAAATGGCTCATTGTCCCTTATCCCATGAGGTCTAACCTTGCTAATCAGTCTCCCATGGGGAACCTTGTCGAACGCCTTACTGACGTCCATATAGATCACTTCTACCATTCTGCTCTCATCAGTCTTCTTTGTTACTTCCTCAAAAAACTCAATCAAATTTGTGAGACATGATTTCCCACAAACAAAGTAATGTTGACGATCGCTCATCAGTCCTTGCCTTTCCAAATACATGTACATCCTGGCCCTCAGGATTCCCTCCAACAACTTGCCCACCACCGAGGTCAGGCTCACTGGTCTATAGTTGCCTGGCTTGTCCTTACCACCCTTCTTAAACAGTGGCACCACGTTTCCCAACCTCCAGTCTTCCGGCATCTCACCTGTGACTATTGATGATACAAATATCTGAGCAAGAGGCCCAGCAATCACTTCTCTAGCTTTCCACAGAGTTCTCGGGTGCACCTGATCAGGTCCTGGGGATTTTGCCACCTTTAACCATTTCAAGACATCCAGCACTTCCTTCTCTGTCATCTGGACAGAGGTTAAGGTGTCAAATCTTCTTTTGTATTTCTAAATTTACTTATGGAATGTTGGCATACTTGGTTTAATGGCATTCTTTGCTTGTCATTTGTTGCCATGGAAAGTAATGATGCCACCTTGAACCACTGGAGCTTATGTGCTGTGGTACACTGACAATGCCATGACAGTGGCAATGCCAGTATGTTCACAGTGAAGGACCAGCAATATATTTCCAGGTCAACATGATGAGTGGCTTTGACAGGAACTTGGAGTTCTCATGTATCTGCTGTGCTTTGAGTTGATAGTGGACAGGGTTTCGGAAGGTCCTGTGTAAGGATCTTTGCCACTGCATGCACAACTGTTAGTGAGTGTTTGTTATTGGATGTTTGTGGATGTCATGGAAATTGAGTGGGCTGCTTTCTCCTGGATAGTATCAGGATGTATGTGTTGGTGGAGTTGTACTCATTGAGGCAAATGCAGAATATTTCATCAGAATCTTTGCAAGTACCTTCTAGACAGGCTTTGTTGAGTTAAGAGGTGGGTTACTTTCTGTCATGGATGTACAGCAGAGACAGACCCTTTGGTCCAATTAGTCCATGCTGACCTGATATCTGAATTAATTTAGTCCCATTTGCCAGCATTTGGCCCATATCCCACTGAACCCATCCTATTCATATACTCATCCAGGTGCCTTTTAAATGCTGAAATTGTACCAGCCTCCACCAATTCTTCTGGCAGCTCATTACATACATGTACCACCCTCTGCATGAAGAAGTTTTCTATCTTTCCCATCTCACCTTTAAACCTGTGCCCTCTTGTTCTAGACTTCCCCAATCCCAGGGAAGACTTTGTCTATTTGCCTAGTCCGTACCCTTCCAAAACTTTAAACTTCTGCAAAGTCACCCCTCAGCATCTGACGCTTTAGGGAATAAACCCCAATCCTATTCAGCCTCTCCCGAGAGCTCAAACCCCCAACCATGGCAACATCTTTGTAAAGCTTTTCTGAACCCTTTCAAGTTTCACAGCATCCTTCCTTTGGAAGGGAGACCAGAATTGCACACAACATTCCAGAAGTTGCCAAACCAATGTCCACTTCAGCTGCAACATGACTGATTAAAGTACAGGTTTGAGACGGCCCAGGGAGTTCTTTATGAACTCTTAGTTTGTACTTTTGCTGGTCTAGAATAAACAAACCTTTTACAGCCAGTTTAGTTTAATTTTAATTATTCCCTTCATTTACTTACAGCATCACTGTTACAACATAGCCTGACTTTTAGGTATCAGTGTCAACTGGATTCTAATAAGACCAGGACAGTATGACACTACTCTTCCCTAGACCCCTGGCAGTCTACTCTGTTGAACTATCTCAAACAGACTATCTTTATGTCCAAATTTACAAAGACTACTGTCGCAAACACAAAAAGGTAATAAAGGCACTGCATGTTTTGAACTAGACAGATAATAGTGAAGGACAATCATTCGGGACAGAAATTAATTGATACAGAGTTTCATTTCAAGTTCAGAATCAAACATTGTTATTAATTTCACAAAGAAACAGCAGTGAATGTTATCACTTGGCGTCCTGTTTATACAGATCCACTGATGTTAAGGCAAATGTTCTTAATTGTCTTACCCTCCCTGCCTGTCTATTTTCTAGTGTACAGCAAATGTGTTCTATTATTCAAAATTACATTTTTTAGTCCAATTGTTTAAGGGCAAGTTTTTACGGCTATAAACATTCTCATGACCACCCAACTCTTGTACTCGCTGCTCTGACCAATAAAGGAAATGATCCCAAAAACCCTACTTCACTATCCTATCGATCTGCGACTCCACTTTGAAGGAACTATGAACGTGCACACCAAGTTCTTTTTTTTTGATTTCAAAATATACTTTATTCATAGAAATCTTTGGTACCTGTACAATTTGTCATGTCGTTCATAGATATATACATTGCATGTCTTAACATTACATAGAACAGATTGAATTAATCGAATTTACAGTTTTCCTATTTACAATTCCCTTTAT
Organism: Hemiscyllium ocellatum; assembly: GCF_020745735.1. NCBI lineage: Eukaryota > Metazoa > Chordata > Chondrichthyes > Orectolobiformes > Hemiscylliidae > Hemiscyllium > Hemiscyllium ocellatum. Next base: position 15,535,371 of record NC_083423.1, read on the forward strand.
TAACCATCGAATCTCTTATTATTTAGCTGTGGCTTCAGCAGAACCCACCTGCTGAGTGGGTGCCCTGTTATATGATAGCAAAGGAACCTTCTTTAACTCCCAGTTTATGGGGTTTCCATTGTCCATTTGACTGTCCTGTCTGTGGGCTAGCTGTCTGCATTCCCATGGTGAGCTCGAACTGCTGGACGCCAGTTCTTTTGTTCCACAACACTCCCCAGAACCTGACCAATAGGTGTATAAGACCTGCCCTGATTTGCCTTTCCAAAATGCACCTTTATCTAAATTAAATTCCATCTGCCATTCCTCAGCCCACTGGCCCATCTGATCAAGATCCCGTTGTAATCTGAGGTAACCTTCTTTGCTGCACCCTACACTTCCAATTTTGGTGTCATCTGCAAACTTGCTAACTATACTTTCTACGTTCACATGCAAATCATTTATATAAATGACAAAAAGCACCGGGCCCAGCACCGATCCTTCTGGCACACCACTAGTCACATGCCTGCAGTCTGAAAAGCAATCCTCCACCATTACCCCCTGTCTTCGACCACCGAGCTGTATCCCACAGGATCTAACCTTGCTAACCAATCTACCATGAGGAACCTTGTCATATGCCTTCCTGAAGTCTGCACAGGTCATGTCAACAACTGTACCCTCATCAATCCTCTTCGTTACTTATTCAAAAAACTCTATCAAGTTAGTGTGACATTTCCTGCTCACAAACCCATGTTGACTATCCCTCATCAGTCCTTGCCTTTACAAATAAATGATTAGATTAGATTTTCTACAGTGTGGAAACAGGCCCAATAAGTCCACACTGCCTCTCTGAAGAGAAACCCACCCCCTATATTTACCCCTGACTAACACCTGTAATACCGTGGGCAATTTAGCATGGCCAATTCACCTGGCCTGCACATCTTTGGATTGTGGGAGGAAACCAGAGCACCCGGAGGAAACCTGCGCAGTCCCCGACAATTTGCAAACTCCATACAAACAGGCAGCAATGAAACCCAGGACTCTGGTGCTGTGAGGCAACAGTGCTAACCACTAAGCCACCGTGCTGCCCACGTAAATCCTTTCCGACATGATTCCTGCCAACAGCCTGGCCAACACTGGTGTCAGGCTCACCGGTCTATAGTTTGCTGGCCTTTCCTTAGCATCTTTCTGAAATAGTGGTACCACGTTCGCCAACCTCCAGTCTTCTAGCACCTCATCTGTGACTATTGATGATACAAGTACCTGAGCAAGGGACCCAGCAATCACTTCCCTAGCTTTCCACAGAGTTCTAGGGAACACCTGATCAGGTCCTGGTGATTTATCCACCTTTTATGCGTTTCAAGACATCCAGCACCACCACTTCTGTAATATGGACATTTTGCAAGACATCACCATCTGTTTCTTCACATTCTGTATCTGCCATGTCCATCTCCACAATAAACACTGCTGCCAAGACACTCATTTTGTATTTCCTCCATCTTCTGCAGTTCCACAAATAGACCACCTCGCTGATCTTTGAGGGGTCCTATTCTCTCCTTAGTTACTCTTTTGTCCTTCATGTATGTGTAAAATTGCTCGGGTTTTTCCTTGACCTTACTTTCCAAAGCTATCTCATGTATGTTATGGACTCAGCCAGACCCCATCAAAACGTTTCAAGACCCTAACTTTGCATGTTTTTTTTAAGCATATGTGTTGTGGGTATTCCAGAAGTGATGTGTCTGGCCCATCCACTTAAATTTCCTTTTGTTCAAAAATAATTTGCAAAATTACTGAATAAAACAGAAGATAACAGAATATAAAACATTTTAACCTATCTGAAAACCCAACAGATTATCCAGTTTAATGATGTTGTTCCAAATTTCTGCAACAGTCCCAATAAACACCCCTTGGTGGTGGGTGGGTGGGTGGGGGAGGCAGGGCAGCGGTGGTGTTGGTGGAGAATAAAGGTAAATACAGAGCCAGGAGAGATGTTCGAGACAGAGAGAGGATCAGAATGGCACTGTTTCTTGAACCAGCAGCCTCAAAAAAAGATGAGCAGCTCTGAACAGCCAGACTGCCAAAACCCAAACGAAACCAAACCAAGCTGAGCTGGGAGAACTTGCCACTCCCCCTTGATTGTCCAACTTTGTTTTAAACACAAACATGTTAAAGCAGCTGCACCATCACATGCCCCCTTTTTGCTCTCCTGATTTCCCTCTTTAAGTATACTCCTTCTGCCTTTATACACTTCTAGGGATTCATTCGATCCTGCTGTCTATACCTGACAAAAGCTTCCTTCTTTTTCTTGACCCAAACCTCAAATTCTTTCATCGTTGTGCGTTTCCTACACCTACCAGCCTTGCATTTCACCTTAACAGGAATATACTGTCTCTAGACTCTCATTATCTCATTTTTTAACGTTTCCCATTTTCCAGCTGTCCCTTTTACCTGCGAACATCTGCCCCTCCATCAACTTTTGAAAGTTCTTGCCGAATACTGTCAAAATTGACCTTCTTCCAATTTAAAACTTCAACTTTTAAATCTGGTCTATCCCTTTCCATCACTATTTTAAAAATCATAGAATTTTGGTCACTGGCCCTGAAGTTGTCCTCCACTGACACCTTAGTCACCTGCCCTGCTTTATTTCCCAAGAGTAGGTCAAGTTTTGCACCTTCTCTGGAACATGCTGAATCAGAACATTTTCTCAGACACACTTAACAAATTCCTCCCCATCTAAACCCTTAACACTGGCAGTCCCAGTCTGTGTTTTGAAAGTTAAAATCCCCTACCATAACTACCCCATTATTCTTAGAGACAACAGATCTCTTTAGAAATTTGTTTCTCAACTTCCCACTGACTGCTGTAGGTTATGCTGTATATTTCCAGTGAAATGATTGTCCCTTTCTTATTTCTCAGTTCCACCCAAATAACCTCCCTGGACGTATTCCCAGGAATATTCTCCAAGTACAGCTGTAATGTTCCCCCTTTTCAAAAATGGTACCCCCCCCCCCCCCCCCTTTTTCTATCGTTTCCTATCGCATTTGTACACTGGAACATTTAAGCTGCCAGTCCTGTTCATCCTTGAGCTGTGTGTTTTTAATCATTATGATAACCAAATTTTATGTTCGTAACCCCATGCCCTGAGTTCATAGAATCATAGAATTCCTACAGTGCAGAAACAAGTCATTCAGCCCATCAAGTCCACTCTGACCCTCCGAGTAACCCACCCAGACCCATTCCCCTACCTTTTATTACTTGACAATTACCCCTGACTAATGCAGCCAACCTACACATCCTTGAACACTGTGGATAATTTTAGCACGGCTAATTCCCCTAACCCGCTCATCTTTGGATTGTGGGAGGAAACCGGAGCACTCGGAGGAAACCCATGCAGACATGAGGCGAATGTGCAAACTTCACACAGACAGGCACCTGAGGCTGGAATTGATACCGGGTCCCTGATTATGAGAGACAGCAGTGCTAACCACTGAGCGACCGTGCCTTGCCTGTTAGGTCTCCTGGATTGAAATAAATGCAGTTTAATTTGTCAGTCCTACCTCGTTCTCTGCTTTGTTCCTGCCTGTCCTAACTGTTTGATTTTGCTCCTTTTATTAACTGTACCAGTCTCAGGCTGATCTGTCCACACTACCTTCCGGCCACCAACATCCCCCATCCCCGGACTTCCAACTCCACTCCACACCCACTTAACTGGTTTAAATCCTTCTAAGTGGCTCTGGCCAATCCCCCTGCCAGCATATTAGTCCCCTTCCAATTCAGCTGCAATGTGCCCTTCCTGTACAGTTCACTGCAACAATCTGTGTGGAGTTTGCATATTCTCCCTGTGTCTGCGTGGATTTGCTTCAGGTGCTCCGGTTTCCTCCCACAGTCCAAAAATGTGCAGGTTACGTGAATTGGCCATGCTAAATTGCCCGTAGTGTTCGGTGAACATAAATGTGGGGGAATGGGTCTGGGTGGGTTGCTCTGCGGACTTGTTGGGCTGAAGGGCTTGTTTCCACACTAAGTAATCTAATCTATGTAAACACCTTGACTGCAGCCACAATCATCAGTAAAAATAGAATCTCCCTAATCTCCCACATCTGACAGAAATAGCACATGACTTTAATGAAGGCTGTTTTTGCACCTTCACAATCTACAGACCCAGAAAATAGGTCTGAATACTCCAAAAATCACTTATCCAGGATAGCCTGTTTTATGTTTTAAAATTGTCAAGAAGACAAATCTCAATAAAACATGTAATCAATAAGTACTCCGTCTACTCACTATTGTAGATTTACAAAAAAGAACCGCAAGGTTACATTTGAAAACTATGCACTTATCTGCCCTCGTGCTGTGAATTCCCCCACACTGGTTCCTCCAAGGTTAGCTGTGATTTTTGCTGTTTGTTCATTTTTTCTTAGATGCACTCCAATGTCCAAAAATACTTTAACTCAAACCGCAAAGGCAGTAGCTGTACAGATTCACTCCTGTGTCAGACAGCAATGGAGGATTGTTTTGTCGTTTAATTCACTGATTATGGGGTCTCTGCCTTTGTCTCTTTCCCTCCTTTTTAAAGTGCTGTTGTTTTGATCTTTTTTTCCTCTCAATGTTCCAAACAAAAAACCAACAGCTTATAAAACAGTAATCGTTCCTCCTGGAACTCAAAGATGTCAGCTCCAACAAGTAAAATACCTCAAAAAAAAAGGAGCAGCTCTTAGAGCAAGATTTTTTTTTACTGCACGATTCCTAGCCTCTGACCTGCTCTTGTTGTCTCTATTTATATGACGAGTCCAATTGTGTTTCTGGTCAATAGTAACCACCACTATGTTGATATTGGGGATTTCAATGATGCTAACACCATTAAATGCCAAGGGTCAAGAGTTAATTTGTTAAGAAACCAAGACCTACAAATAGAGAGGTGGGACATACCACGAGTTCTTCTCCAGAGACTCTCACTGATGCTAACTCGTATGGTCATGAAATGTCTGATAACAAACCTTCAAGTTCAGTGAGCCAACCTAGATACTTTGTCATCAATCTGAGCTACAAATCTTCTCAAAAATAGTTAATTTGTTTCTGGAATTTGTGTGGTGTGAATGTCACTTGCTATTTATGTGATCACGGAGTTCAATTTCTCACAGTATTTGATCATTGGATACGGTAGTTGTTTACTAGGCAAGAGTCACCACTCGGCAATAGTGGTAAATACCACTATAAATGCCGGAGGAATCAGCACAGAAGCGCTTCACAGGAGGCTCCCAAGCACTGAGGATGTCACCAAGAAAGGGGTCAAAACGTTTGCAACAAAAACTCCCAGCTTGGCGAACAGAACCACAACAACGAGCACCTGAGCTACAAATCTTCTCACAAATTTTGAGTCATTCTTCATCCCCTGCATCCAGTGAATAGAACAAAATAAAGTATTACAGTCCACTTTTGGGAATGGTCAGTATGATTGTTTCATGCAATATGCCTTTTTTGGCACCAGAAAATTGAAATTTGTATCTGAGCATGAAGTGCGTACACTGGAAGGTCTGTTTGATTTTTCTGTTCAATTCAGTTAAAATATTAAAATTTAAAAAGCCCCTGTGCAATGGCAATGTAGGTTACATTACAAGCAGTTAATCAGCACATCATGGCAATTTTATTATGTCAAAATCCAGTTTGTGCCATTAATGTGAAAGCTCCTGGTGATGATCATGCAAGTATCTAATATGATATCATCCTCTACAGCAAATTGGGAATGCAGAAATGTTCATTTTCCCTTTTATGTATTTCTTCATGAGTCTTTTAGAAATGGTTCATGCAGTGCAGTATGTTTGACCTGTGGGTATACAGAGAAATAAAACCTTTAAAATTATTTTTTCTTAAATCTTTTACCAAAGCTGCTTATCAAAAATAATTACAAACATGGTCAATAGCAAAATTCAGCATTTTGCATTACCTAAAATGAAAATGTCCATTTACTATTTTGAAAGACTTCAGTCAGATTCAAGTGATGTTGGCAAGTATATTTTGTCATTCAAGTGAAATATCCTCTTAATTCTATTTTTCCTATGTCTTTTTGTAGAACTCTGTCTATGAGTGATGATATTCATGATCGAGAAGCTGAGAAGGGCCGCCTTGAGGAAGCTTATGAGAAATGCGACCGTGACTTAGATGAATTGATTGTACAGCACTACACAGAACTTACCACAGCCATCAGGACGTACCAAAGTATCACAGAACGTATCACCAGCTCACGCAACAAAATCAAGCAGGTGAAGGAGAATTTGCTTTCATGCAAAATGCTCCTTCACTGCAAAAGGGATGAGCTGCGCAAACTTTGGATTGAAGGGATTGAACACAAGCATGTCCTCAATCTGCTTGATGAAATTGAGAACATCAAACAGGTGCCACAAAAGCTGGAACGATGCATGGCAAGCAAACATTATCTTCATGCCACAGACATGCTGGTATGTACGTGCTGAAATGTGAATGGAGGTTTGTTCAAGCTGCTTAGTAATCTGTGCAGATTGAACGCTAGATAATCAAGGATTCTATGGATTGCTAACTGTTTTATGGAAGCATATTTACAATAGATAAGAAATGAGCAGGAGTAGACCCCAGAACTCTTGAACTTGCTTTGTTTATTTGAATGGAAACAATTACTGATACAGGTTTTAAAAAATGTAGTTTTGAAGCCAAGGTGATGTTTGGTTATAAATGTATGCCATGATTCTAGGATTCAGATCGACTTTTTTTTCAAAGAGTTTTACAGAATTGATTCTGATTTCATTTTTACTTGGAGAAATTTGGCCAGGTTTTATTTACACTTCAGTACAAGTTCAATCTTTCTTTATGCAGGTCATTTATTTTCAACTGCAAAGACTGATTAGGATGGGATGAATTGTATCAATGCTACCTCTAGGTGGCGCATGGGGTGTGTACACCCAAACATAAAGCTAACTCCCTTTGTAAGCGATTTTAAAACACCTGTTCCATTTAGATTTTCTATGGAGCCAGTAATTAGGGCCTGAGGCCAGCTCTATTATTTGTGTACAGCCAGCCATCTTTCCAGGATTGAAAAGTTGAAGTGACTGCATCCCTTGAAGTACACTGATCACTTGCCAGTCTTGTTTGAAATGTTCACCATGTTGGTCATGACACCAGTGGCACTTATGTATTTAGAGCTGGCTGATGCCTCAGCCTGCGTATGTGCTGGCAGCCATTTGGTGCTCACAGTAATCACTCAGATGTTGGATACAATCTTCAAGTCATGTTAAAGACTAACACAGAGCAGTATATAAAGTTTTATCCCTATTGATAGTGTGGCTGAAAGAGAAGTATTTTTTTCACTTCTTTTATGAAGAAAGCTTGAGATATTTCCCAAGTGGTCTGCTCATTGTGAGTCTGCTTGCTTGTGAGGCCTCGGTTTTTTTTTCACAGCTGGAATAATAGAAGCAGCCTGAATGGGTGAGGTGTAGGATTTTTAGTTTTAGCGTTCTGCAGTTGCTGGGGTTTTGAAGCTGGATGTCAAAGGTCATCTTCCTCTCTGTTTCAACTAAAAGCTAGGGTTCTCTCCCTGCTGCTGGAATTGCATGAGACATGACCAGTTTTACTGACTTTGCCTTTGCTGTAGATATATTTATGGGATAGAACTGTATATTGAAATAGTCACTGAGTAGTTAATATTATTTTTAGTATTTCAAGAGTTACAGTTAAGCCAGTTCTTTTTTATCTTATGTATTTTAACTGTAATGTAAAAGTCAAGTGTGTTTTTACAATTTAGATACTAGCCTTAAACTTGCCAAACAAGCAAGTTAAGATTTTCTTTTTTGCATTGGAAAGAAAGAAAATAAAGACTGACATTTTAAAAATGTGAAGGAGGTCTGTGACTAAACAGTTATGAACTTAAACTCGCAGAGTTGGCATGTTAATGCTGAATGCCATGTAGATAAGTCCGGCAGCTAGAGTCACTGGGCTGTCAAGTCTTTTACATTTTATTTTCAAAATAAGATCAGTGCATTGATTTTAGGAGCTGGGAGGTCATGTTGTGGTTGTACAGAACTTTGGTTGGCCATTTTTGGAATAATGTGTTCAATTCTAATTTTCCTGCTGTAAGAAAGATGTTGTGAAACTTGAAAGGGTTCAAAAAAGATTGACAAGGATATTGCCAGGGTTGGAGGGTTTGAGCGATAGGGAGAGACTGAATAGACTGGGGCTGTTTTCTCTGGAGCGTCAGAGGCTGAGGTGTTACATCTAGAAACACATGGATCGGGTGAATAGGCAAGGTCTTATTCCCATGGTAGGGGAGTCCAAAACTAGAGGGCAGAGTAGCTTTGAGGTGCAGAGGGGAAAGATTGAGAAGGGACCTGAGGGGCAACTTGTTCATGCAACGGGTGATGCACATAAAGAAGGAGTAGTCAGCTGAGTTGATAGATGTTGATACAATGTCAACATTTCAAAGGCACCTGGATGGGTGTATGAGTAGGAAGGGTTGAGGGGGATATGGGCCAAGTGCTGGCAAATGGGACTAGATTAATTTAGGATATCTGATTGGCACGGATGAGTTGGATCGAAGGGTCTCTTCCATATTGTGCATCTGTGTCTGTGACTCTAGGTGGTGGAGCAAATAAATCTCTGGGTGCTGAAAAATATATCATGAAATGATAAGTGCAATTCAAATAGAAGCCATAAAATGTGCAAATCATGCGTTCTGAAAGAAATAGAATCATTCCAGAGAAATTCCATTCACACAATTCATGCAAAAAAAACGCATTTTGTTCGAGCTTTTCATCATGCACTCATCAGGATGATTTGGAAGAATATTAATATAAAGGGGAAAGCCAGCATTCATCTTCTGTGATGAGAGTGCTGATTGGTACAGGTATTGCTTTGGCACATATGCCAGTTCGCCTAGAAGGACAGACAAAGATGCATGGGACCGTCACTTGAATGTTTCTCTCAAAGCAATACCATTGAGTTGGAACTATATCATCTTTCCTTCACTGCTGCTGGGTCTAAGTCCTTCCAAACAGCATCTTGGGTGTGCCTATGCTCCAACGACATGAGCAGTTCAAGAAAACAGTGGAATATCACATTCTAGAGGGAGATTAACATTGGGCCAGCACCTATTGTCTAGTCAGTGACATTGATATGCCACAAATGATGATTAGAAAAAAAAGCTTCCACTTTTAATTTAGAATATGGACGATAGGCGACACGGTGCTGATACCAGAACTGAGAGTATTGTTATCAAAACATGCTGAACTGGTTGGCATTTCTTTGTTGCGCCAACGTTTGTGGACAATGGAAAACATGGAAGTTTTGGTAAACAGAGGTGTAGAACTTCAAAACTTAGTGTAGAGCTTCATTGACAAATTGGTGGAGTGGGTGGTTAGGTGGCAGATCAAATTCAACGTGGAGGAGTTTGAGGTGATCAATTTTGGTACAAAGAAATGGTACTGTTCCACAGAGTGTCAGGAGCAATGAGACCTGTATGAATATATGTTGAAGTCACTAAAGCTGGGAGGCATGCCAAGACAGGTGTTCAAAAAAAAATCATTTGTCGGTTTCTTCAGGGGTAAGGCATGGACAAAAGCAGGGAAGTTACATTGAATTTGTACAGGATGTTTGATTATACCTTGGCTGAGTATTTTATATGACTCTGGAGCACAGAACATCAAGAAGGATTTGAATGCCTTGGGGAGTGCAGAAGTTGTTGTTAAGAATGCTGCTAGAAATGATATACTTCAGTTATGAAGAACGATTGGATAAGTTGAGACAGTTTTCCTTGGGAAAACTTTTCCAGCTCAATGAAGAGTTTATTGCTTTGAAATGCCACTCTGTTTCTTTGTCCACAGAGCTTACCTGCTGAGAATTTCTAGCATTTGGTTTTTATTTATGGGGCTGATGGCAAAGCCCGAAGCCTTGATCCCAATCTAATCAAATTATTAGTCCGTTCTCTGATGTAATATACAATGGCCATTGGAAAGTTATCACTATTTTATGGAGTCTGATCAGTCCATCAAAGAAAAACCAAAGTTTGAACTAGTTTTGAATTGCGTTTTAAACAGAACGATTGTGCCTGAAGTATGACTGGAAAAAAATGACTGAAGTATGACTTGGTTAACCTTCCATTATCAACTTATCAGCTTGGATTCTCTCAACTTTCACTTACTATTAAATGAATATTCCTCAGAATGTTCTGTGCTTTGAGAAAGTAAGCAAGATACAATCCTATGTGTCTGTGAGATTACGGATCGTGGAGATGGCTTTCGTGAATTGACCATTCACATCTCATTTTTTTTTCATTTTGATTTATACCTGAACTGTGTCCATTTGTCTGTGTTTGTTTGAGTTGGGCGGAGAGGTTTTAAGGAGGTTAGGATTTAAATCCTTGTTACAAATATATGGACTAGTAAGCTGATTTTGATTTGGGTGTCTGTGTCATAACACTGTTTCACAAAGCATCTCAAAAATATCAAGTACTTGATTTTCAGTTTAAAGAGCTTTCTTGATTTTTCCAGCTATAAAAGTTCGCCTTCAAATTCAGTTTATAGTTCCAAAAGAAAAATGCTCTTGCAAGGTATTCTAAATTTTTAAATTGCTCTCACTACAGCACCGATAAGCTGCAGATTTTGAATTATATGAGACTCTACCTGCTGAAAACAAACTTTTTTTTTTGTTGTTGCTTGTGCTTTTAATTCATATGTTGTTTTGAAGCCCAAACAGGGGCAAACTTGAAATAACATTTTTTTTGTGTGAAAGGCTTGCATATTTTGCATATCGTTGTACTCCCAAATTTGCATACGTCACAGCTAAGAATGAATGAAACTGGAAGAGGGGGTAGGAAATCTTGCCAGGTTTTTGATAAGGCAGTTACCTTTTTAGCAAACCTTTCTTCCTACATGTTGACGAAGTTTCATACAGCCTTAATAAAATCACTATATCATTGCACTGTGCTTTCTTACATGGCGTTTTCCACAAAGGTTGCTCAGAAATGCTGTCAGTTAAGTTGTATTGCAGAGTGTGCACTGTAAATGTTTTAAAATATTCTCATTGAAACAGATGGCAAAACAAAATTTGTGTTTTGGTATTTCTTCATGAATTTATTGACTTTTGTGAGCAGCGAACTTTTTCCATGCAAAAATTACCTTGCAGCTTAGAAGTATTCAAATAATTTATGCAAGCACATGAAGATTGCACCCTCTGTTTAATTTCCTTTCTTTTTCCCTCTTAAATTAATTGAAGTAATTTTACGAGTGAAGCATGCTTCACGTTTTGAAATTGAAATTGTAATTCCCATATTATCTTCATAACATTGCAGATAGAATTTTATGACTTAGTTTATGAACTCCAATTTCGAGTTAAAATTTGATGAAAAGACCCATAATAAGATGGATTCCAGGATGACCGTTTTCTTCTTAGAACATGAAATTAACAAAACTGTGGATGCTGGAAATCAGAAACAAAAACAGAAATATCTGGGAAAACCCAGCAGGTCTGGCAGCATATGTGGAGAGAAAGTCAAGTAAATGTTTCAGATCCAGAGATGCTTCACCAAGGTCTTCATGGAATTAACATCTTCTTCGATGCAGAGTCAAGTTCCCTCGTTTTGTTTTATCTTGTTCAGTTGGGCACCCCTAAGGAGGGCCAGCAAGAGTAAAATTATAATTTTTTTTTCTACTCTGTCTTAGTTTAATGCTTCATTTACAGGATTACTGGTGCTTTCTGGATCTTTTGTCACTCATGAGCTGTTCACTTTAAATTTTTTGGCACCATTTTGGTCATTTGAAGTTATCAGCATACTGGAACATTGATCAGAGTTATTTCAACTGTTGTAATGTTTGTTGTTTAAGTATGACAGAGACAATATTGTAGCAGTAGTATTATTGCAGATGCCCAGGTAATATTCTGGGGATCCATGTTCAAATAGGCAGATGGAGTTTTGAAATCAGTTTTAATCACTGTACCAGAAGGAAGTAAATTTATTCCTTTGTATTAACTATGTAATGAACGTGCCGAGAAACTGACAGTTTTTTGAAGTTTATTCACAGAATGTGGGCTTTCTTGATGTTTGTTGCTCTTGAGAAGGTGAGCTAATCTTGATTGATTTGTGCTTTCATAAATTTGCGATGCATATTTTTAAATTCACTCAAATAAGATATGGATATTGCTGGTTACCCTAGCATTTCTTTGTTAACTGATCCCTGTTGCACTCTTTAACTACCATGTCTGTATCATTTCCTTTGGTGAACACAGAAGCAAAGTCTTCACTTAAAAATCATGCTCACTTTTGTAGACTCCATAACCATTGCTTACCTCTCTGATCTTGAGGGATCCAATTCACTTCATGGTTATCCTTTAGCTCTTCATGGATTTATAAAACATTTTTGGATTTTCTTTGACTGGAAACAAACATTCAATTTTAAATACTTTTCATTGCTTTTCTTTGTCATTGCACTTTGGGAAGAATAATGGGAAGGCAGAGTACCAGGTCAATGGAAAGATTCTTGGTGTGGATGGGCAGAGGGATCTTGGAGTCCATGTACATAGATTCCTGAAAGTTGCCATTCTGGTTGATTGGTGGTGTTAAGAAGACATATGATGTGTTAGGTTTCATTCGTAGAGGGATTGAGTTCTGGAGCCACAATATCTTGTTGCAACTATACACAATGGCCATACTTGGAATATTGTGTACAGTTCTGGTAGCCATATTTTGGGAAGGATGTGGAAGCAGAGGAGCTTTACCAGGATGTTGCCTTGTCTGGAGGGAAGGTCTTATGAGGAAAGGCTGATAGCATTCTTTCCAATGAGAACAGACCCAAATCTAAGAGGGGATTTGATAGAGACATACAAGATGATCAGAGGATTAGATAGGGTAGACAGGATGATGACGCCAGCTTGTACGAGGGGGCAGAGCTACAAATTGAGGGGTGATTGATTTAAGACAGATGTTAGAGGCAGGTTCTTTGCTCAGAGTGATAAGGGTGTGGAATACCCTACCTGCCAATGTAGTCAACTCAGCTGCATTAGGGAGATTTAAATAATCCTTGGATAAGCACATGGATGATGATGGAATAGTGTAGGGGGATAAGCTGAGAATAGTTGACAGATAAGTGCAGCATCGGGGACGAAAGGGCCTGTCCTGCACTGTATTTTTCAATGTCCTTTTGTGATATGCTTTTTGATCAATCATCTGTACTTCCTGGCCTTCCCACACTTAAAAGGTGGGGAAACAACCCCACGTGAATTGAATTGAATTGAATTTATTGTCACGTGTACTGAGCACAGTGAAAAGCCTTGCGAGCAGTACAGGTTTCCATTTTAGACCTTGTAATTATTGTGAATGTGTGGCAGTTTAGATTTATCCAACAATGATTCAACATTCCTGCTTAATTCCCACACACGACACCTCAGTCCAGAACAAGGCAAACAATGTGGACACTTCTTTTTCCCTAAGGATCTGTTTGTTAATTTAAAAAACGATTATTGTCATTTGTGGTTTCTCAGTGTTTTTTTTTGTGTGGCTGCCTGTGTTGCTGTGTATGTATCCAAGTGTTCATGTCCTCTTGACATAATCTGAGGTTTGTTTCACAGTCTGGAATAGAGCCAGCTGCATTACTCCTCTGTAAAATCCACTGTGTGTGTGCTGAGTTACTTGAACCATTTCCCCAGCTTACAGCCATTTTATGATGATTGTTGACATATTTAAGATGAGTTTGGTGTGGAAATGGAGACTCTCATGGCCTTTCCTTCCTAGCTGGTATCTGTTATTTTACTACATGGACTTACAACCAATGGACATTTTGTATTAAAGATCATCAAAATTTATTACGTCTGGCACATAAATTGGCCATCCGTATTTTCATGCAATGCCAGGTTAGTGAAGAAATCCACGCTACAAATTCCTCCCTGATGTGCTCGAAGCTTTCTAGGCTCAGTTGAACAGAATGCCAGCGACGCACTGTCAGCTCCCTTCATCACTGCTGCACACGTCAGATCGGATTTCCTAAGAATGAACCCAAGGAAAGGGACAGGCTCAGACAGAGTCCCTGGCCATGCACTTGGATCCTGTGTGGACCAATTGGCAGAGGTATTCACTGACATCTTCAACCTCTCCCTTCTACAATTGAAGTCCCCACATACCTCAAGAAGACCAGCATCATCCAAGTACCAAAGAAAACCCGTTCAAACTGCCTTACTGGCTACTGCCAGTGGCTCTGACCTCGAGAATCATGAAGTGCTTTGAGAGGCTGGTCATGGCCCACATCACCTTTAGCCTCCCAGCCTGCCCAGATCCCTTGCAATTTGCCAACTAGCAAAACGGGTCAACAGCGGATGCCATTTCCCTCGCCCTAAACTCATTTCTGGAACATCTAGATAACAAGCATGCCGACCATAATCCCTTCCAGACTAACGTCCAAACTCCTGAGATTTCGGAATTGGCTCTTCACTGTGCCAACTGGATCCTCTGCTTCCAGATTGCCATCAGTGAAGATAGACAACAGCACCTCCTCCACAGTAACCCTCTACACTGGCACATTGCAAGGATGCATATACAACCACGACTGTGTAGCCAAATTCTGTATGAGTGCATTTACAAGTTTACTGACAGCACCACTGTGGTAAGATGAATCTCAAATAGCCATGAGTCAGAATGCAGGAAGCAGGTGGAGGACTTTTGTTATTGTTGCCCTATAACACTATCTCTCTTGATATTGGCAACACAAAAGATCTTGGCATTTCTTTCAGGAAGAAAGGAGGATGGCATGCCCCCATCTGCATCAATGGAGCTGGGGAGGGTTGAGAGTGTCAACTTGCTCGGAGTGACGATAACCAATAATCTTTCCTGGACTTGCCACATCAATGTGATGGTCAAGAAGGGGCAACAACACCTGTTCTTACTTAGGTGGTTTTGGAAATTCAGCATGTCCATAAGGACCCTGATCAAGTATTTAAAAGATGTACCAGAGAAAGCATTCTAACTAGCTCTTGATGGCTTGGTATGGCAACTGCTCTGTTAAGGATTGTAAAAAACCACAGAAGGCTGTATGTACAATCCAGATCATTTGGAAATCAACTTCCCATCCATGTACTCTATTTATACG
The DNA here is from genome assembly GCF_020745735.1 of Hemiscyllium ocellatum. NCBI lineage: Eukaryota > Metazoa > Chordata > Chondrichthyes > Orectolobiformes > Hemiscylliidae > Hemiscyllium > Hemiscyllium ocellatum. The sequence continues at coordinate 15,550,439 of NC_083423.1, forward strand.
AGTTGCCGGGAAAAGGCTGCCAACATCAAAGACACCTCCCACCCTGGTAATGCTCTTCCAACCTCTGCTATCAGGTATAAGATACAAAAGCTTGAACACCAGCACCAATAGGATCAAGAACAGCTTTTTTCCTGCCATTGTTAGACAGCAGAATGGACTGTATAACTTCAAATAATGTGGATCTTGCTTTGTGCACCTCCTCACCCTGTCTAAGCCCCCTATGATCTATGTAATGTAATACTTGTATACTGAGTTTTTACTGTACTTACGTACATTTGACTACAACAAATCAAATCAAACTTAGTTTGAAATTTTTGGTTGCATACAGATGAAAAGGAGACTGTTGAAATATAATTTAAAAAAAAAATCCTTTGTCTATAGCTTGTTTTATTTTTTGAACGACACTGGTGTGTAGAAATAGCTAGATTCCCAAAGTGGGACTATCCAATATGAGGTTAGATAGTTTTGATTTTTAACTGTGATTTGCGTTATTCTTGCAAAAAGAAGGAAAATACTTTTTGACTTACATGGTGATTTTTGCAATTTTAGGATACCTCAAGTACTACATGGTTAGCAGGAGTTTCAGCACACTGTAAAAGTGTTATTCTCTTGGATTCAGTCCAAGATCATGGTTCATTTTTATACCATTCACACCCTGAAGCATTATTATACATGGTGCAGTTTGATCTTCATGTTTTCCTTTTTCTTTTTGTGATTTGTTGAAGATTCACCATTACAGACTGAGTCTTTGTTTTCATAGTTTTTATACTGCATCTGTTCTGACACCTGAGCTTGCATCATAAACTTGTAAGACAAGTTTTAATAATAGGGGATAAGAAGAGGAGGCTTTTTTTAAATTGAAAAGTGATAGACACTCTCGATAATAGCATAACCTTCTAATTGCTTTGTTAAAATGTCTTCAAAATCTCATAAAATATCCATTGTGCAATCTCAACATGCTAAAGATTATATGCTTGTAATTGTGGCTTTTGATCGTTGATGTTTACTGGGAGCTCATTACCACTTCAGACACTTGATCTACTCTATAGTCTTGATAGTAAATGAGGTGGCAATATTTTAGAATGCATCAAATTATTATTGCTTATCTTTGACTCAGTTGCCACCATCTGAACTTGACCTTAAACCTCTGTCTGTCTGAGAAATTGCATTGAGTCAGAACGGATATTTCAGGGGTAATACCATTGGACATAATAACAAGGCTTTGTTTATTTTGATAGCTAATTGAAGATTAATATAAAATCTTTTGAGATGGTTGTTGAGCAATGCAATTACAGACAACTGCACTGAAAATATACAAATATATCAGTTAAGAGCAGCAGTAGGTTACTCGGTCTTATTCCACCTATCCACGAAATTGTTCCACCTATCGATAAGATCAAGGCTGATTTGATTTGGAACCTCAATTCCATGTTGTGACCTCCTCCTGGAAAAAAATATTTTTCACACCCTTGCTTACCAAGAATCCATCTGTCTCTGCCATTTAAGTGTACTTGAAGACTGCCTCCATTGTCTTCTGAGAAAGGGAATTGCTCAGATTCACGACTAACTGAGAGAACAAAATACACCATCTCTGACTTAAATAGGTGACCTTTTGCTTTCAAACAGTGATCCCTCATTCTTGATGTTCTCACAGTAGGAAATCTTCTCTCTCCATTTTCAAGTTATCAAACCTTGTTACCTTTTTTAGTTTCTGCTGTTCGAGACAAGGCAACACATTCTTCTATCTCTTATTTCCTCATTGCGAGCAATCAAGAATCAAACAGAAATCAAGTTTTGGTTTAACTTAGAAAAATCTAGAGATTGAAAATTATCTTTTCAGGCAGTTTTCCAAGACACCTGGTTGAGGCCTGAAGAAAAGCTAGTTTTTCTCCCAGGAAGGAGTGCAAGGCAGTGTTATGAGCAAGACAAAACCTTCTCAAAACATCCAGGAGATAGCCTGGACCCTAACTTTTGGTTAAAGGCAAGTGTAAGGTGCTGAAATCCAGATGTGATATGATTAGTCACACTACGAGGCTTGAAGTAACATACACTTTATTTTTACCCCACAGTTAAATTGCAAACAAAACAAGAAATTGGCACAACTTTGTCACAATACTTAAACTAGCATATAATTTAATTACTATTCATTAACTCTTCCAGTATAGCAGTAAGTGTGAGAGAGAGAGATATCTCGCGGCTTCAACTCCAAAACGTCAACTGAAAGCTAATTGAAAACTCTGGGTCAGTGTGAACCTAATGCCTTCCCATCGTCTACAGATTTGTCTTTTCTTATCCACCATGTGATTCCTACTGTATCCTTTCCAAACTCCTTAATAATTCACTTAGGCATCTAAATTATGGATATTTGTGCCAAAAGCAAGGAACTAATATTGAGACCTGTTGCACTGTCCTGGAGACATCATTCCATCATAGAAACAGCTTCCTCGTCAGTCAATTTTGCTTTCAACTTGTCACTTTCTCTTGAATTCCCTGACCGTTTTGGTGACCAGTCAACGTTTCTTCACTTTGACTAATGTACCTTGTTTCATGATATTTCCTCCGACTACATCGTTCTCGTAATTGCTACAATCATTTCTTTTTGCTTACTATGAAACCATCTGGATTGGAACTCTGACTAGAATGTGAAGCTTTCATTCCTGTCCTCCTTTCAACCCTACTTCCACAACAACTGTAATACCAAACTTTCACTTAAGATCCCTCATGCATACAGGCATTATTTATCAATACATTGGCTAAAATGCATATAGATTACAAGAAATGCAGCATCCTGCTTGACCCTTTATATCTTGTATAAACAAAATAATGTTAGTCAGATGTGATGTTCCCTCAATAAATCTGTGGTGACTTTATTGGAATGAAACTTTGAATCGGAGGCTTGAGTCCCGTGTTCAGTTGCACAGTCTATCTTTGTTCGTAACTCCTTACCTTGCACCGTCATAGTATTCTCTTTGACGTTCTGCCTTTCCCAATAAAGTGCAGGATATTTATACACTTGTGCTTTATCATGATTACATACAACATTGACATCAGTGCTTGTCACCTCTGCTCTGACTGTTATGCTCTTCCCCATACCTTTTAGCAACTGAATCATAATGAGTGGATTTTTTTTGGTATCTTATGAAGCTGGAATCATTTTCCGAAGGTCACAGTGACTAAGTGATGTTTGACAATTGTCCCCTTACAATGATGTTTTCTGGTGTCCTTTCTCAAGCTTATCTGTTTATACATCATTTAGTCCTTGGTATTTAGATGATTTGACCTCTTGTCCCCACTGCTAATGGGATGGAGGCTTCTCTTTCCTACTTGCAACCTTTTGTCTAAAAAAGTTCACCTAAATTCTTTACCTTTTTTGGTTGAATTATACTTTCAGAATACCCCCATATGTAATGGCAATTAATTAAAAAGCCTTTGTAGAAGGTGGGATTAGACTTTCGCTTCTACACTTGACTAAATAAGTATTTTTTTCTCAGAGATTTCAATGAGGCACTTCATTATCTTAGTCTTTATGCTCATTGCAACAAGATGCGAACTTGACTGGGAACTGCTGCCACAACTGACAGTTCTCTTGAGCCATTGCTAACTCCAGTACTGTCCTTGTCTTTGATTACTCAGTGTCCTCCTAAGTGAAGATTTATCCTATTCCTCTGAAATATTTTCAGTAATTTATCTTTCTTTTAAAATAAGGCTGGCTGACATGTGCTGCTTTATTCTATCCCTTTCTTCCTTTGACATATTCATCCAGATTTCTGACAGAGTCTGTATACAGAGAGGAATAGCACATGATGGTCACGGCATGTGCTTTTCTTCTCTTGCCTTCCTTAGTAATTCAAGATACATTTTACTTGTGCTTGTATATTTATCAACTTTGGGAAGTGTTAATATCCTTTTTAATTTCTTCTGTCAGTGTTGACTTCATGGAATTTTACATTGCTCCTCTTTCACTGCCATGGTTGAATCATGTTTCTGTTTTTAATTTCATACCAACCATTTTTCATATTCTAGGTTTTTCGGAGTATTGAGCCCTCATCTTTTATCAGAAGGTTTTTCTCCATCTTTCGACTTGCTGTGGAATTTTTAGTCCCTTTTTTATTGTTGAAATCACCCACTGTTCGACTGCTGTTTGTGTTTTCATTTTTATTCTTTATCTCCCTCTGATGATTTTCGGGTCGACAGTACACTCCTATTCCCACACTTTTTTCTTCTGTTTGACTGATATGGCCTCATTTTATGAACTTTTCTCCAACTATGTTGTTCCTCTTCACAACTATAATTGCTTCTTTGAGCAACCTTTGGATCTGATTTGTAACAGGAAATATTTAGCTTCTATTCCTGTCCTCATTCAACCAGATTTCTGTAACTGCTATAATTTCGAACTTTCACTTAAGTAATCTTCTTGAGTGAGAATGTTTGAGTTTATAGTGTCCGTAATATGAGAATTTCAAGGTCATTGAAGAAGGTACTGTTGAAAACTGAAGTGCTTAGCTGGAATCCAGATTTGGTTTTCAAAAGAATGTTTGAACAAGCCAAACAAGAACTACTAACTGTTAAACTGTGCAAGGTATATTGCATTTGTAATGTGAGATTCTCGTCAGAATGCCTATATTAAGTAAGGTGATGTTGAGCATTTTTTTCATGTTGCTGGGTTCTGACTCTTAGACCAAACAAATAGTAATTCTGAATAATTACTTACATTCAACTCATTTGCTGTTTTTTGATGCTGTATAGTGGTGTTGGCAGACTGAACCATTTAATCTGAGCAAAACGTTAACTGCTTGAACAAACACTTGATTACTTGCAAGACCAAGAATATGCAAGTTTTGTGTATTTGTTGTTTTTTAAAAAAACTGCTTTTATCAAATCAAAACTTTTTTAAAATGCACCTCATGCAATGAATTAGTTTGATTGCAATACAGTGTAATTGTTACATAGATAAACATGACATCAATTCTGCACAAGTGAGATTTTAGCTTGGAAGTGGACAAAGTTCACTTGTGTATGACTTTTAGAATGCTTTGGAAGCCTAATCTGCTCACTCTGTCCGCTTTTCCAAAATGAGTTTAAACATAGCTAGCAATATAAAAGAAGATTACAAAAGTTTGTTTTAGAAATGAATAGATAAGAAAGTGGAAAGAGGGGAGATTGGACCGCTGGAAAATGAGGACGGAGAAGTAGTAATGGGGAACCAAGAAATGGCGGAGGAGCTGAAAAAGTACATGGCATTAAGTAGCATACCAGAACTTTGAGAGTCAGGGGGCAGAGATTAGTGTAGTGGCCATCTTGAAGGAGAAGATCAATAAATAAATTGAATTAGATTACATCCTAGAGTGTGAGGAGATTCTGAAGGCATTGGTGGTGATCTTTGAGGAATTCAGTGGAGTCAGAGAGGGTCCCAGAACACTAGAAAATGGCTACTGTGACAGCTCTGTTGAAGGAAAGAGTGAGGCAGAAAATGTGAAATGGGTTAGCCTGATCTCAGTCACTGGTAAAATATGAGAGCCTATTATTAAGGATGATAGTGCGGAGTACTTTGTGCAGTTTTTTTATGAAGAGCTGAGTCAGTGTGACTTTGTCAAGGGGGGCTCATGCCTGACAAATCTGTTTTCCATTCTTTGAGGAGGGAGTGAGCAAGTTAGACAAAGGAGAGCCAATGGATATGATCTATTTTGGATTTCGAGGAAGCATTTGACAGGATTCTGCACAGGATCGGACAGGAGGAAGTTATGTCAGTTAAGAGCCGATGGTGTGAGGGGCAAGATGCTGGTATGGATAGACGATTGGCTGATAAGAGTCAGAATAAAGTGATTTTTTTTAATATGGTAGCTAGTGGCTCGTGGAGTTCCAGGGGTCAGTTTTGGGACCACAACTATTTACGTTACATACGAATGATTTGGATGAAGCAACTGAAGGCATGGGATATCTCTGATATCTTTGGACTTGGGAGTCCTAATTCTGGTTTCTCTGAAGGTTAATATACAAGTTCAGTTGTCAGTTCAGAAAGCAAGTGGAATGTTCGCATTAATTTTGAGATTGCAAGGATACAAGCAGGGATGTACTACTGAGGTTATAGAAGGCTCTGCTCGGACCACATTTGGAACAATTGTGATCAGTTTTGAACCCATATCTAAGGATGGATGTGCTGGCCTTGGAGGCAGTCTAGGAGAGGTTGACAAAAATGATGCTGGAGATGAAGGGCTTGTTATGAGATGTGGCTGAGGATTCTGGGTCTGTAGTTGATTGAATTTAGACAGATTGATTGGAGTGGGGGTGGAGGGGGGCGCGTGGATTTGATTGAAAATTAAGGAATACTGAGAGGCCTGGATAGAGTGGATGTGGAGAAGGTGTAGACGGGTCTCTGATCCAAGGGCACAACCTCAGAGTCAAGCGAAGAACTTGTAGAACTGAGCTGAGGAGGAATGATGAATCTGCAAAACTCATTGTCGCAGAAGATTGTGGAGGCCCATGTAACTGAGTGTGTTTAAGGTAGAGGTTATTGATGAGTAAAGGCAACAATGGTTTCAGGGCGAAGGGAGAGATTGGGTGTGAAAACCATATGAGCCATGATCAAATGGTGGAACAGACTCCTAATTCTGCAATTTTGTCTTGTGGCCTGAAATTCTCTCCACACTAATTTGATTCGCCAACAGACAGGTCCCAGATGAAGTCCATGCCACCCAAACCGTTCCTTTCTTCCAATACAAATACTGTTGCCCCACAAATTAAAACTCATTTCACCCATACCTATTTTGAACCATGCAATTTACTGTATTTACACAATGCCAATTTGTCAGTGGCTCGGGTAGCAATTCTGGCGCAATTACCTTGGAGGTTCTGTTTTTTAACTTTAACTCCTAATTTTTAAAAATTCTGTCAGCAGAACCTCCTTTCAAGCCCAATCAGTGCCATTAGACCCAGTGCAGCCAGACACGTGGATACTTCCCATCCCTTTTTACTTCTAAAAGGCTAGAAATACTTAGTCTCCTGACCAGTCAGATGCTTTCCATGCATTTTCTTCACATTTTATTTTGTGATGCCCCTCCGTTATTCATCTCCATGCCACAAAGCGTCTTGATCCACATTTATCCTGCCCCACTTGCATTGCGACTTGCAGGGTTGACCGTAAACATCTACTTTCATCACCACTGTCCCAAATTCCCACTTTAAACCAAATTCTGGTCTAATCATTTGACCTTTGTTAGAATCCTCATGTCTTCATTAGTTGCGACCAAAGATGATGTAAAAATAATGAGCTGAGAGTTGAAAGTGACCTTTGGGGATCTGTGATCAGGTGAGTGTTTTGTTTTTGGAAAAAGGACAAACAACCTGGTACTTGCCCTGGAAGTTAATTACAGGTTGATTGTCATTCAGAAAGCACTGAAAATATTTAGGTTTTGGGGATGCACTGTACTTAAGTTTGTATGTTAATTGGGGGCATCACATGGAAGCTAGTCTTGGAACCTTTTTTTTGTCAGAAGGATTGTGTCTTCCAAAGCTCCAGGATGGAGGTGTTGGCTGTCAGATTATCATTTTGAGCAATTTATTGGAAGCTTAGAATCTCAGTTGCAAGAATTAAACAAATATTTCTCCAAGCTGACTGGAAGGTATTTCAGTCCAGTGTTTTCAGAAATTAAGCAAAACCCAATCCCATGAGTCCTGTGATGTTGTGCTTCCTGGAAACTGGTTAAATGAACATTTATTTGAAATTTTATTTCTTCAACTTATCCCTTAACAGTGTGTGTTTATGTCTGTCTGTTTGTGTGATTGTTGCCTGAGATTCTTTGGTAAATCATTATGAATCTTTTTGTTCTGGTTATAGACTCTTGAACCAATGGAAACTGCTTGAAAAGAAATAGTCTAAACCCTTTTATGATTTTTTAACATTTTTACCAAATAACCTATTAATTTTCCATGTTTTATTAGAGCAACCCCAGCTTGCTTACTCTTGCTGCATTGTTGGAATCCCTTCTGGAACCATTCATATAAATTTCACCTTGTATTCTTTCCATGACCTTGATATCTTTCCTATTGGCCTGACCAGTGCTGCCTGTTCTGCAGACTGTGCTGGTTTGATGCTTCCTTTACTTTCCAGCCTCCTGATTTCTGCTTTACTTTGGCATGTAAGGCAAATGGTACTGGGTAGGCTTTGCAGAATCATGAATTACTTCTTGATCAATGTGTAATGTGGCCTTGCCCCTATGGATCGTCCCTAGTCCTACCCAGCCATTTATTAATCGAGAAATGTTGAGTTGAACAAATTAAATCTTTGTCAACCAATGTTGCTCGATCAAGCTTGGGCCCAATCCTTTTATTACAGTCACTGGTAATTGAACCAACTGCTCCTCATAAGAGGCAAGAACTGAAGTTGTACTCTTTAATCTGTCGGGGTTCCCTGACAGCCTGGCTGAGGTGAAGTATGAACCTAAGAGTTGGAATCCAGAGTGAATTTTGGTAAAGACTGATACAGCTGCAATGGCAATGGCAATGACCTCTATCATAGCTGGGTGACCTTTTAACCAGATGTTTATTTTGGTTCTGATTTGGATGTTGGTAAAAAATTTCGACCCCCCCCACCACTCCCACCCCACCGACCTAAAACCAGCTGAAGTTGGATTTTGCAGAGTGCACACTCTCCTGGATAATAGCCCTTTAAGTTCTGGTAGTGAATTTAGGCCGAGGTGGGACTTTTGAGTCTGCATTTTGGCAGCAACTACAATGGCCTGCTGGCCAAGGTCGTCGCAAATTTTAATCGCTAGGCTGAGGCTTGGCTGCATTTTGAAGTTTGGCTGTGGCCTGACTTAGGGTCCTTCTGTTTGGCATATGCCTTGCTGAGGGTGTCCACTTCTATCAGTATATCATGTAATTCATAAGCTCCACATGCTGCATTTTCTAACAGCAATGTCAGTTGCAATGTCTGTTTGAAGTTGAGTTGAGCTTCAGATAGTAGGTGCCTTTGGATTGTCGCATCATTAGATTAGATTAGACTTACAGTGTGGAAACAGGCCCTTCGGCCCAACAAGTCCACACCGACCCGCCGAAGCGCAACCCACCCATACCCCTACATTTACCCCTTACCTAACACTACGGGCAATTTAGCTTGGCCAATTCACCTGACCCGCACATCTTTGGACTGTGGGAGGAAACCGGAGCACCCGGAGGAAACCCACGCAGACACGGGGAGAACGTGCAAACTCCACACAGTCAGTCGCCTGAGTCGGGAATTGAACCCGGGTCTACAGGCGCTGTGAGGCAGCAGTGCTAACCACTGTGCCACCGTGCCGCCCACTAATCCCACAGTCTCTCAGCATCTCACTTAGGGTTAAACCAAAATCACGTGCTTCTGCCAGTTGTTTTAACCTCGTCAAAAAAAACCCAACATGCACTCCCTTTGTTCTTGAACTGCTGAATCAAACTGATTGTGTCTCTGAATTAGAGGAGTTATGGGGTTGTAATATTTTATCCATCAACTATTGAAAGGTTTCACTATCTGGTGCCTCTGGGAGAGTTAGGCTTGTAATAATTGTAAAAGCTGTGAGTCCACATGCTGTTAGGATAATTATTCATGGCTTTTCACCTGGCCTAATGTCATTTTTCTGGGGAAAAAAAACCTCATTCATTCCACATGCTGGGCCCATCTCTGGCAGGATCAATCAAGTCAAGCTTCCCAAATAGCACCAGAATACCAGAAATGTTTACCTGAATTCAAAGATGACTGGCATGAAAGAGTGTCTTCAGGGCTGTGTTATTCTCTCTGCTGCTGGAATGACTCTGTGAAAGCCAATATTCCATTACGAAGTCATCATTTAATTACTGGCTCTTTGAGCAGTACCCCAACACTTCTGTTTATATTTGTCAGCCAGGACTCTATGATTGCATCAGATTAATATCCCTGATTGGGGAGCTCATATTCTGAGATCCACCTGTCTGACCTCGTTCCAATCTTTACATTCATCGTGAATGTGAAGCACTCAAGCACAGTTAGAGAAACATTGTTCATTTGTTTCACTTACTGCCAATTTGCACCAACAGAGAATCTAATCACCTCTGTTTGCCAATTAAATTACATTACCATCACTGAGTCTGTCACTGTGTACATCTTCAAGGACACCATTGACAAGAGACTAAGTGCTTATGTGGTTACAAGAGTAAGTCAGAAAGGCTGAGAATTGTGAAGCAGGAAATTTGCCTAAATGAATGAAGATTTTATATTTAATTCACAAGTCAGGCGTGTGATGGAATACTCAGCACTTGCCTGGATTAATGCAACTTCAACAACACTCAAACCTGAGAGTCTAGGACACTGTAGGCTGCTTTATCAAGAGTCCATCTATCCCTTTGATATTTTGTCCCACTCCCACTGGTGGACAGTGGCCACCATTTGTCCCAAAACAGAGGATGCACTGCGGCAACTTACCAGGGTCGATTTTCAAGCACCTTCTGAATCCACAAACTGAACCACCTGAAAGGAAAGGGTAGCCGAGAACATTATCATTTGTAAGTTCCCGTTCAAGCCACACAATCACGCCAGACTTCATGCTATCTTGCTATTTGTTCAATGTCCCTAATATCGTGGAGTTCACTTTAAGGTTGCACTGGGTATACCTGTAGTTGGTGATGAGCTACAGTTATTCCAGAAGGCTGTTTAATACCACTTCTAAAAGGGCAATTTTGTATGTACAGAAACTGCTGGCCTTAGTAGCAAGGTTCAGATTTCTCAAAAAAAAATCAGAAAGGTGTCTCATTTTAAGAGCGAAATCAATTCAACAGTTTTCTTGGTAATGCATCAAAAACAGTATAAGATCAGTAGTAGACTGAAGGCCTCCTTAGTGTTAACTGAAATTGTATCTAATCTTGGACTATCAATTCCACTTAGTCCCCGGCTCCCCAAACACTTGGATTTCCTGAGAGTCTAAAATTTTAACCAGGCCTTAAATGTATTCAGTGATAAAATATCCATAATTCTCTGATGTTGACAATTGAAGATTCACTACATTTCCTCTTCTCAGTTCTAAATGTTTCTTTGTATGGGACGATGTAGATTAATGTTTGAAAAATAAGCGATAGGCTCTTTAAAGTATGAACTTGTTTGACGTGTACCAAGTCCAAGAGTGAGACTATTTTGATTGCCTCACACAGAGTTGCAATGGACTGATAGCCTTTTGGTGCAACAGTGCAATGAATTACTCTTGTCTGAGTTGCAGTTTACTTGGCCTCCCACCACTGGAAAACTCTCTCTGATTTTCTTTCTCACCATCACCCCTCCATTAGCATATGCAGCCCTGAAGAAGGGTACCAGGACTTGAAAAGTTAACATTTTTTTTCACAGATGCTGCAATACGTTTCCATGTAAAAAATAAAGTCCAGGAAAATCAAGTCTATTAGTTCACCTTTATCTACCAAACTAGTACATCCATACCAAACTCTTTGTTTGTGGTTTTGAGGAGAGGTTGTTGAAATTAATTTACTTATGTTTTGGGTGCAAAGATAAGTACATATGTCATATATACTTAAGGCAAATGGTTCACGATGTAACTTATCTTGGTCGATATAGTATGTTAAAATGGGGATAATTATGGAAGTTCTAAGCTTGCAGCTGTATTACTCCACCAAGTGAGTTCCAGATATACACTGCAGTGTTGAAGACTTTGCCTTTCTGGTGTTTTATTGAAAGATCAGGAATTCATAGAACCTGATCAGAACTGGCCTTTGATTGTTAGTTGTCAAATCATAAATGATAGAATACTCCCCACTTGCCTGGATGAGTGCAGATCCAACAACACTCAAGAAGCTTGACAACATCCAGGACAAAGTAGGCCGCTTGATGCGCATCACATCCAGAAGCATCCATTCGCTCCACAACCATTGTAGCAATGTGTACTATCTAGAAGATGCTTTGCAGAAAATTCACAAAGATGCTCCCACTGCACTTGGCAAACTCATGATAACTTCCATCTAGAAGGGCAAGGGCAGTAGCTATAAGGGAATGCCACCAACTGCAAGTTCTCCTTAAAGCCATTCACCAGCCTGACTTGGAACGTATCATTATTGCTTCAATGTTGGGTCAAAATCCTGGAGTTCCCTAAAGTAATCATGGGTCCACCTGCAGCATTATGGACTGCAATGGTCAAGAAGGTAGTTCACAATGGCCTTCTCCAGGGTACCTCGGGGCAGGGAATAAATGCCAGCAAAGCCCAGGTCCCATGGGAGAAGTAAAAAGAAAACCAGCTTCATAGACTCGAACAATCCATTTGGAAATAATTTCTTTTAGTATGCTGTCTGTCTTGTCGGCCAGCTATGTGTGTCATGTAATTTTTTTTTGAAGAAGTAGTCACTTTAAATCATCTGTTTGTTACATGTGGCTCATGACAGATTGCATTAAACTACCTTATTTGTTATGGCAGAGAGGTAGCATGTTAAATGAAACAGCCTTGCTGTCACTGGATGAGCTAGACAATAATATTAAAACACGCAATAAGCCTTAAATTTGTTCAGTTGTTCCGAACCAGACTTTGCAAATAACATATCTTGGATACCAAATGTATAACTTAATAATAAATTGTTTATTTTTGTTTAAGAATATAACTTCATCAAAACACAGATAAATAATATGGCAGTCTATTTAAATTTATGATATCAGCCCAATCTTCTTTGAGAGACTGTTGGATTATATTTAGAGACACAGTTGACAGATATATTTTTTAAAAAAAATATCATTAATCAGTTTGATAAACCCGTTTCAACACTGAATAGCAGGTCTTGGATAATAGGTTCTATTATAGACAGATATGATTGTTTACCTTCCGTGAAATCCAAAGATAATAATCAATGCAAACAGTGTCTGCAGACCTCTGAAGACTTGTGCTTATTTTTTTTACAGATGGGCATTTTTTTCTCAGAACTTGAAACAAGTCAATGACTGTAGAATAATTGGAGAATGATAATCCCAGTCAAGAAGCTTCCAAAACAATACTGCCTCTTGTTCAGAACAGTCAAACAGTTCAACCAATTTTTTTCCTGTTCTTCTTTTTTTCTTCTTGCACCATTCTTTGTGGATGGCTGCCCAACATCAGTCCTCCCTTCATTTGACCGATTTGAAATCCAACTAACTGCCAGTCGCTAATAACATTTCTATGTCAACTCATCTGCAATGCCCTGAGATCACTAACTAGGAACTAACTTAGATGATCTTTCCAGGCCAGTTCCCAAGAAAGAATAATTGCTTTTGTTCTTTTTGTTTTAATATAACAGCAGACAGGTCAAAGTTCAATTCTCAACTTAAACTCTCAGTTCCAAACCAAAACTGAGAAAAGTACAAGCAAAATAATAATGGTCTCAACATTTTGCAGAGGTAGCAATGTGTCAGTTGAAATTCTTTGTGTGCATGTCTCACAAAAAAACTCATCTGGAACCCTACTTTACACTTTTGTTTGACATGTCTGAAAACTTCATTTGATGGTCGTGGGAACGTTGAATATTGCAGTGTTCAGAACCTTGAATGAATAAGATATTGAAACAGCCTTTGCCTGTGTTCAGAAAAACCTGAGCAGCATTTGGGCTTTCTGGCTGATCTGTATGTGAATATCGCACTTTTTTTTTAAATGCCAATGAAAGACCAACAAGAGAGAATCCCATCGTCTCCCCATAACAGTGAAGACCATATTATCACTGTTCTTCCATCCTCAAAATGCTGAGGCTTAGCATTGACCGGAAGCCTAACTGCTGTTTCAGGACACTGCTGACAAAGAAAAGGTCAGAGATTGGGAATCCTGCAGTGCACATTTAAAATTTGTTCACCATGTCCATGGTAGAATTTAGAAATATGAGGGAATCCTCTGCACTTGCCTAAATGTTTGCAGCTCCAACAACTCTCAAGAAGCGATTTCTTAATATTATGTTGAGTGATTCAAATTGTTGGAAGACCACCATCTGTGATGCTAGTTGAAATAGATTATTCACCTGGTAAATGAGAGTAGATGTTTATCTTGCCTTCCCATACCCAATATGTCTGATCAAACAAGGGACTGCATAGATCTGAACGAACATCACTACTTTTTACATGATGGGGAATTGAGTCAAGGCAGTTGTCCAAGGGGAAATCAGGGTTTTGCACTGGGCTATGGTGGCCCAGAGCCTTGGAGTATTAATGATCTTAATAATGGAACATTAGGAAGCAAAAATCACAGTTGTTGTTTGTCCTCTTGTTTTCTGTCTCAGGTCTCCGCAGTAGATTCTTTGGAGGGGCAGCTGCTGCAGGTCGAAGGATTGAGTGATCTGCGTCTCGAGCTCCACAGCAAGAAGTTGAACATGCATTTGGTCCTGATAGACGAATTACACCGCCACCTGTATATTAAGTCCACGAGTCGTGTGGGCAATAAAAGCCGGGACAAAAATAAAATTGGGTCAGTATGAAATGCACTTATGAAGGAATGAAATAGAAGTGGGAACAGAAAAAAAAAGTCAACTGCTTGACACTAAGATAAAATCAGGAATTGTTGGAAATGCACAGCAGGTGCCTTTTGCAGATATCGGTTTGTAGTTTTGGCATCATGGGATCACAGTGGAAAACATTTACTTTTTCCGTTTTTATGCTAATTGACCTTTTGTGTGTTTTTGAAGTTGTATTTTGAGGAGTTGTTGTGAATCTGATACTTGTTTCATTTTGAGGATTGACAATCTTTCAAATAATTTTTCTATGTTTCAGTCATATTTTTTCAAGAAATTATGTTCGAGAGTAGTTACAAGTGGGAAGCAGAATCATTCGAAGCTGACAATCTTTTTATTAAGAGAATATTCCATCAAATTAGACGATAAAGTTGTTCAAAATGCTAAATATGTTGAATGTCATTTACACAATGCTCTCTATCTGGGAGGACATTTATACTGTGATTATTTAATGCATTTTTCTTATACGAGAACAGCATTTCATTGGACCTGTGCAGATTGTTATTAGCTATCAGCCAACTGTTGAAAGCTTGAGTTGATCTTGATCTTTTTTTCTTGGGAATGGATGTGCAAGGAGCTCCTTATAAGTTGGACATATGTTTTCTTCCAGTGGCGTATTAATGATTGTGTACTGGACTAGCAATCTGGAGGCCCAAGCTAATGCTTGAGTAACACTCAATGCCCATTCCCAGTCGGGTTTATCTCTGGGCTCTGTGCTTCTTCCTGGAAAAGAAATGACCTGAACCATCCCCAACCTTCACCACCCTTCTCCACCTGGCCAAACATGTCCTTAGTTTGAACAAATTCTCCTTTAATGCATTTTACTTTCATCAGCTTGTGTGTATCTATGGGGCCCAGTTATGCCTGTCTCTTTACCAGGTGTGTGGAACATTGCTTATTCCAGTCTAACCTGGGCCTCTACTCACAATTGTTTCTCTGGTACATGGATTACATCATGTGATACTCCTCTCTCTTGTCAGGAGTTGGAAAAGTTAATTAATTTCTCTTCCAAATTCTACCCTGTCCTGTACCTACATCTGGTCCATCTCTGGCTCCTTCCTTGTGTTCCTCAACATCACTGTTTCCCTCTCTGGGGGTAAGCTAGCAACCAGTACAAATCCATGAACTCGCAGAGCTATCTTGCCTTCGTCAAAGACTTGATTAACTCTCCCAGTTTCTGTGTCTCCATTGCATCTGTTCCAGTGATGCCAACTTTTACAAGGGGGCCTCTGAAATGTCCACATTCTTCTTCAACCAAGGATTCCCCACCACTGTGGTTAATGGGGCCCTCCAAAATGACTGCTTTCTGTCCTCAAATGACACTGAGTTGCTTATTGTCTGCCATTTCAACACATTACTATGTTCTCTGGCCAACGTCTTGACTCCAGCATTGCACAGTGCTCCAGTGAAGCTCCTTGCAGGCTAGAAAAACAGCATTTCATTTTCCACTTGCGGACCCTGCAACCTTCCGGATTGAATATTGAATTCAAAAATTTTAGGGCCACGAACACCTCCTCCCATGTCCTGACACCAACTGCCACACACCAAACCTGTTGTCACATGGGCAGCAACCAGAAACAACCCATTGTCAGCTACTTATCATACCCATTTACAGCTCTTGACTCTCCCAGTTTGACCTTTTGAATGCCCAATTTATTTTTTTCTCTTTCCCTCCCCTCTCTTTCTCTCTGGGCACCATCTCCACTGAGCATTTAGTCCATTTCGCCCACCCACCCCCACTGCCCATCCCACAACTCCAGCATATTTCTGAACCTTTTCTGAGCTTGAAGCAGATTGAAGGGTCATTGGACCTGAAATGTTAACTCTTCTTTCTCTGCACAGATGCTGCCAGACCTGCTGAGTTTCTTCAGCAATTTTTGTTTTCGTGATTTTGAGCATCTGCTGTTCTGTTGTTTTTGGTTGAGTGCTTGCAGGAGGTTTGAAATCCTGCGACAGCATTTAATATAAATATCATTTCATGTAATTTTGGAATTCATAGCAAATCTCAGTCATAATCGTGGAGTTCAGTGATTATCATTGAATGACATTGGTGAATGCATGAGTTTTCAGTAAAGGACATCTGCTAGCCTTACCTGGCCTGGCTTACAGGCAGCTCCAATTTCATATAATGGTTGACTCAACTGCCTTCTGAAATGGCCAAGCAAACCACTTTATAAAGTGTGTTAAGGTTGGGAAATAAATGCTGGTTGTACCAGTGATGCTGAAGTCCCTGCAAAGAATAAAGAAAATAACAAAGGTCATTTAGGCAGGCTATCGGCTTGTCAGGGAATTGGGAATTTGGAAGGTGGCTGAGAAATGGAGTTAATGCCCAAAGGTTAGCACTGATTACCTTAGCGGATGGAGTAGGCTTCAGGGTCTGTATTGGGGAGGGATTTTTAAAAGAGGAATTGGAGTCTCTTGTTCAGTAGTGCAAGTCAGTTTTTATTTTGAGCTCCTTTGCCACACTTGGGAGAGGCCAGAGATTGCTCTGAATTTAGTTTTCATGTGGGGCCCATTTACCCTCTTAATTAGAGCTCAGATTGGAGGCTCATGACACTCGTTCTTTGCAAGTAAGGTACAGGATATTTATAGATACTCCATTACAATGGTTACATTCAACATTGACATTCATCCTTGCCACATCCCTTCTGACTTGCCCATCCTGTCCTGTCAATATATGATTAATGACTGACAGCTTCACTGTCCACCTTGGTCCTCCCATCATCTTGTGATGTTTACTACAGCTCTTATCACCTGTCTTTAGGCTCTTTGGATTATTGACCATAGCCTAATACCAATTGTTATGTTCCTTTCTAGACAATTGTCAGATGCATCATATTTGCTTGTCACAAATGACTTCTCAAATTCAGTCATGCAATTCATATCCTATGCTGATCTTAGGACAGAAGATTAGAAAGGATGTTAATTTCTTTTCATTTTTTGTAATATTTGTAATATCAGCTCTAAGGTTAAGTTAGAAATAGATAAACCTAATACTCTGATTCTGTGACAAGGCTAACAATTTCAGGAACAGCTTACCTTGGGTTACTGGTGAAGTTGTAGTTGTTTATTCTCTTCGTCATGGTGACCCTGTTTTAAAACTGTTTCTGTCCTCCCTTTGCTTGGTTGTTTGTCTCTTTGTACTCTTGAAGTTGTTTTGTTTATACCTTTTTGTTGTTCTAATGTTCTTGCTGAAGGAGAAGAAGTTTCTTGAGTGGGGTTTATCAAAACTAGTCTCCGCAGCCAAGGCGAGCTGCCTTCAGAACGTAAATTCCCTCGCATCTAATAAATAAAAACTTGTATGAATATGTACTCTAACATGTAATTATAATTCGTTAAAAAGCCTCATCTCGGCTACGTCAAGCTTTCCCTTTATATTTAATACAGAAATCAGTAATCTTATCATAGCCTTACCGTTCGCGTTCTAGTCCCATCTTATGAAGACTTAGGCATTTTGTTGTCTGGCTGAAGACTAGGATTTGAGCAATATGAAATGCTACATTATCTAAAATTTCATGTTTCTGTGTTAGTTAAATAGCTACTTTATCATATTCAACCACTGGCAATTACAACAGATTGTATGGTCTTATCCTGGTCTTTTCTCATAGTTTAAAGTGAAGCTTTGCAACCCCCTCAAAGCCTGAGATCATGGAAAACCAAGCATGTGTTTGATTAGCACCCCATTCACTCCTTCCTGTGCTGTTTGGCAATGGCAGTAGTGTGTACATTGCAGCATACCCTGTCAGCAACGGCCAAGGCTCCTTGCAGTGGTACCTTCCTGTTATGGACCAGGCCTGACTCCCTTAAAACAATTTTAAGCAGGTAGCTGAGACTGTAACTTTACTATTTGTCTCGGTTAAGTGTACAGTGGATATTCCTGGAGTGAATTAGCTGGTCCAACTGCCACGTTTTAAGCAAATAGAATTTATTTACAAAATTATGGAATGAAGTTAATTGTTGTTATAAGTCTGTCCAAGAGAAAGGCTGCAGTAGTGAGTATAGTGAATTCTTTCTTGATTATGTTTTTGGAGAGAAGTCTCTTGATTAAGCTTAAAATATAAGCCATAGTTATTAATTTAACCTGGGGCAGTGTTTTAGAGGAATAAGGTGTTATTTTCTGGGTCTGTAGATTGTGAAGGAGCAAAAATGGCCTTTGCAGTGATATGCACTTCTTCTCAGATGTGGGAGTTTAAGGCTTACTGTGGATTATATCTGCCATAAATGCTGTTGGATGCGAATCTGATCAGATCGAGTGAATCAGTTGGAGAGACAGATAGAAGTGATGAGAAATTTGCAACAGCAACAGTGTGATGGATGGCAGGTGTAGGAAGGGGGGAAAAGTCTCAGATACAGTCACAGAGATGGGTTAACTTGAGGAAGGGTAAGAGAGGGAGGCAACTAGAGCAGAAGTCTTTGGTGGATATACCCATTTCAAACAGGTATGCTGTTTTGGAAAATGTAGGGGGTGATGGGATTCTCAGGGGAATGTAGCACGAACAGCCAAGTTGCTGGTATTAAGACTGGCTCTAATGCAACAAGGGGTACGTCGGCTTCCAAGAGATCAATTGGGTTAGGGGATTTTGTAATCAGAGGTACAGATAGACGTTTTTGTGGCCAGGAGAGAAAAAGCAGAATGGCGTTGTTTCCCTGGTGCCAGGACCTAGGACATCTCAGAGAGGGTGCAGAATGCTCTCATGGGGGAGAGGGGCCAGCAGGAGATCGTGGTCCACATTGGAACCGACGACATTTGGAAGTGAAAAGGTTGAGACTCTGAAGGGAGATTACAGAGAATTAGGCAGAGATTTAAAAAGGAGGTCCTCAAGTGTAGTAATATCTGGATTACTCCCATTGCTAAGAGCTCATGAGGGCAGGAACAGGAGGATAGAGCAGATGAATGCAGGCTGAGGAGCTGGTGTATGGGAGAAGGATTCACATTTTTGGGTCATTGAAATCTCTTTTAGGGTAGACGTGACCTGTACAAGAAGGACAGGTTGCACCTAAATTGGAAGGGGACTAATACTCGCAGGGAAATTTGCTAGAACTGCCTGGGAGGATTTCAACTAGTTAGGTGTGGGGTCGGGGGGGAGGGGGGAGGTGGGGCCCAGGGAGACAATGAGGAAACAGATCGATCTGAGATGGATACAGTTGAGAACAGAACTAAGCCAAACAGTCAGGGCAGGCAGGGACAATGTAGGACTAATACATTAAACTGCATTTATTTCTAAGCAAGGGGCCTAACAGGAAAGGCAGATGAACTCAGGGCATGGTTAGGAACATGCGACTGGGATATCACAGCAATTAGGGAAACATGGCTCAGTGATGGGCAGGACTGGAAGCTTAATGTTCCAGGATACAAATGCTACAGGAAGGCTAGAAAGGGAGGCAAGAGAGGAGAGGGGTGGCCTTTTTGATAAGGGATAGCATTACAGCTGTGCTGAGGGAGGATATTCCCGGAAATACATCCAGGGAAGTTATTTGAGTGGAACTGAGAAATAAGAAAGGGATGATCACCTTATTGGGATTATATTATAGACCCCCCCCCAATAGTCTGAGGGAAATTGAGAAGCAAACCTGTAAGATCTCAGCTATCCGTAAGAATAATAGGGGAGTTATGGTAGAGGATTTTAACTTTCCAAACAACGACTGGAACTGCCATCGTGTTCAAGGTTTAGATGGAGGGGAATTTGTTAAGTGTGTACAAGACAATTTTCTGATTCATTATGTGGATGTACTTACTAGAGAGAGTGCAAAACCTGACCTACTCTTTGGAAATAAGGCAGGGCAGGTGATTGAGGTCAGTGGGGGAGCACTTTGGGGCCAGCTACCATAATTCTATTCGTTTTAAAATAGTGATGGAAAAGGATAGACCAGATCTAAAAGTTGAAGTTCTAAATTGGAGAAAGGCCAATTTTGACGGTATTAGGCAAGAACTTTGGAAAGCTGATTGGAGGCAGATGTTCGTAGGTAAAGGGAGGGCTGAAAAATGGGAAGCCTTCAGAAACGAGGGAACAAGAATCCAGAGAAAATATATTCCTGTCCGGGTGAAAGGGAAGGCTGGTAGGTATAGGAAATGCTGGATGACTAAAGAAATTGAGGTTTGGCTTAAAAAAAGGAAGCATTGTCAGGTATAGACAGGAGAGACAGAGTGAATCCTTAGAGTATAAAGGCAGTAGGAGTATACTTAAGAAGGAAATCAGGAGGGCAAAATGGGGACATGATAGCTTTGGCAAATAGAATTACGGAGAATCCAAAGGGTATTTGCAAATATATTAATGACAAAAGGGTAACTAGGGAGAGAATAGGACCCCTCAAGGATCAGCATGGCGGCCTTTGTGTGGAGCCACAGAAAATGAGGGAGATACCAAATGACTATTTTGCATCAGTATTTACTGTGGAAAAGGATATGGAAAATATAGACTGAAGGGAAATAGATGGTGACATCTTGCAAAATGTCCAGTTTACAGAGGAGGAAGTGCTGCATGTCTTGAAACAGTTAAAGGTGGTTAAATCCGCAGGGCCTGATCAGGTATACCCAAGGACTCTGTGGGAAGCTAGAGAAGTGATTGCTGGTCTCTTGCTGAGATATTTGTATCATCGATAGTCACAGGTGAAGTGCCGGAAGACTGGAGGTTGTCAAACGTGGTGCTACTGTTTAAGAAGGGCGGTAAAGACAAGTCAGATAACTATAGACCGGTGAGCCTGACCTCAGTGGTGGGCAAGTTGTTGGTGGGAATCCTGAGGGACAGGATGTTCATGTATTTGGAAAGGCAAGTACTGATTCAGGATAGTCAGCATGGCTTTGTGCGTGGGAAATCATGTCTCACAAACTTGATTGAGTCTTTTGAGGAAGTAACAAAGAAGATTGATGAGGGGAGAGCGGTAGATGTGATCCATATGGACCTCAGTAAGGTGTTCGTCAAGGTTCCCCATGGGAGACTGATTAGCAAGGTTGGATCTCATAGAATACAGAGAGAACTAGCCATTTGGGTACAGAACTGGCTCAAAGGTAGAAGACAGAGGGTGGTGGTGGAGGATTCTTTTTCAGACTGGAGGCCTGTGATCAGTGGAGTGCCACAAGGATCGGTGCTGGGTCCTCTACTTTTTGTAATTTACATAAATGATTTGGATGCAAGCATAAGAGGTACAGTTAGTAAGTTTGCAGGTGACACCAAAATTGGAGGTGTAGTGGACAGTGAAGAGGCTTCCCTCAGCTTACAACAAGATCTTGACCAGATGGACCAATGGGCTGAGAAGTGGCAGATGAAGTTTAATTCCGATAAATGTGAGGTGCTGCATTTTGGGAAAGCAAATCTTAGCAGGACTTATACATGTAATGGTAAGGTCCGAGGGAGTGTTGCTGAACAGAGAGACCTTGGAGTGCAGGTTCATAACTCCTTGAAAGTGGAGTCGCAGGTAGATAGACTAGTGAAGAAGGTGTTTGGTATGCTTTCCTTTATTGGCCAGAGTATTGAGTACAGGAGTTGGGAGGTCGTGTTGTGGCTGTACAGGACATTGGTTAGGCCCCTGATGAAATATTGCGTGTAATTCTGGTCTCCTTCCTATCGGAAAGATGTTGTGAAACTTGAAAGGGTTCAGAGAAGATTTACAAGGATGTTGCGAGGGTTGGAGGATCTGAGCTACAGGGTGAGGCTGAACAGGCTGGGGCTGTTTTCCCTGGAGCGTCAGAGACTGAGGGGTGACCTTATAGAGGTTTACAAAATTGAGGGGCATGGATAGGATAAATAGGCCAAGTCTTTTCTCTGAGGTTGGGGACTCCAGAACTAGAGGACATAGGTTTAGGGTGAGAGGGGAAAGATAAAAAAGAGACCTAAGGGGCAACTTTTTCACGCAGAGGGTGATACGTGTATGGAATGAACTGCCAGAGGAAGTGGTGGAGGCTGGTACTGCAACATTTAAGAGGCATCTGGATGGGTATATGAACAAGAAGGATTTGGAGGGATCTGGGCTGGATGCTGACAGGTGGGACTAGATTGGGTTGGGATATCTGGTCGGCATGAACGGGTTGGACCCAAGTGTCTGCTTCCATGCTGTACATCTCTCTGATTGTATGATTCTTTGAAACACCATGAACCAAAAATAGAATACACAAATAACTTATTCTATCCAAAAATCTGGCAGGCTATCCTGACTTAGTGATGCTGTTCCAAAATACTTGCACCAATCCCAATAAATAGACCCTTAGCAAGGAGACTAAAAATGACACAAAAAGCTTCCAGATTACCAAGTCAGAAGGGCAGTAAAAGGGAGAGAGCTTCCAGTTTCAAATGTGACTCTGACTCCACTAACCCCTGAACTGAACTGACATGCACAGGTCAAGAGCTGGCCACACCCCCTTGATTATCCCAGTTTATGTTTAGACATGAAAGCCTTTGCCCAGAGACTATCTGTGAGGGGGAAACAAAAAGGACCCAAAGAATCCTTTGAAACCCAACCTAATTGGAGCCCAGCCAATTACCCCCTCTCTGAAAAACATTCCAGGGCACAGTAATCTTGTAAATGGACCTGCTTCGTGACACTTCTCTCTCCCCACCTTTGTAAAAAAAAATGAACCATCACTACTCAAAGATGGCTCCATTTTTCAAAACATCAGAAAATAGTGGCTAGTTCCCTAAAACACATAAAACATGCACTGACTACAAACATGCAAACATGCAGAGCTACATTTGGATTCAGTCTGTGGTTCTCCTGTTACCGAACGCCTCCGTTTCTCAGTTGAGTCTCTACAAGGCGTCAGCAAACAGATTTTCTTATCCTGCCACGTGCACAATTTTCAAGTGAATGGCTGTAACAACAAGCTCCATCTAAACAGTTTGGCATTTTTTCCCTTAACTTTCTCCACAAAGCTCAATGGTTAATGAACAGTGTATGTGATTGTTTCAGATACATTGCCAGTAATATATCAACACTGAAATTTTGTAATGCCAACACAAAGCTCACAGTCTCTTTCTTGACTGTCGAATATCTCTGCTGACGAATGTTCAACTTCCCAGAGATGTACCCAATATGTGTTTCTATTTTCCAGTCGACTTTCTGCAGGAGCACAGCACCGACACCCACATCTCTCATATCAATAGCCACCTTGAAAAGCTTTGCATAGTCAGGTGTGGCTAACACAGGGGCAATAGTTAACATGGTTTCAAGGCTATCACATGTCTTCTGACAGTCCGCTATCCACTGAAACTTTTTCCTTTTTGTTTTTAGCCATTCAATGAGTGGAGCAGCCACGCTATTAAAATTCGGTACAAACTTTGGATAAAATCCACTCAATCCCAGGAACCATAGCACTCCTCTTTTCCTCGACAGAATGGCAAATTCTCCAATTACTTTTTTCTTGCATCCCGTGGGGCCATTTGTCTGTGTCCACTAGCATGTTCAGGAACGTGACTTGGGCTTTGGCACATTCGCTTTTGGCCAAGTTTATCACCAAGCCTGCCTTCTGAAGTTGATCGAAGGAGTCCGATTAAATGTTGTAAATGCTCCTTCTATGAATGACTAAAAATCACCACCAGGTCATCGATGTACATCACATGGTTGAGTAATCCGGCAATGACCTTATTAGTTAGTCTCTGAAATGTGGCCAGAGTGTTTTTCATACTGCAAGGCATGATGTTCAACTCATCTAGTCCATTTGGCGCTACGAAAGCTGAAACTGCCTTTGCTCTCTCTGACAAAGGTAGTTGCCGGTAGCCTCTGAGCAAACTTAGAAGTTGCTTGTCTCATCTTTTCAACACTGTCTTCCAAGAGCGGAATTGGATGTGCATCAGTCTTTCGAATTGCATTGATTTTGTGATAGTACACACAACTGTTGGGTACCAGCTGACTTGGGCATCATTTAGTATAGGTGAGCTCCAGTCACTGTAACTCGCTTTGATTCTGTTGTCTTGGAGCATGCGTTCAATCCTGTTCTGAACCTGTGCTGGTTATGTCTACAAGGATATTGCTTAATCTGAACAGAATCTCCTATATCTAGATTATGCACAATTAGGTTGGTACCAGTTTATTTCCACGTATCTCCCCAAGTGAAAGTAATAACTCTTCCAGGTCTTTTCGATTTTTGTTATAGCACCTTAACTCGATGTATCCCAATTTTTGACAACTTCTTCATTGTCCCATTTGATTTGAGGAATGTCCAATTCAGAATCCTCTGAACTTGGAGAAAGTACAGGTGTTGTAATCATTAGCACCTTCTCCTCTTGCTTATCTTCCCAGTTTAAGTGTCTTTTGAGCATATTCATATGACACACTGAGATTTCTTCCTGTGTTAAGTACCTCAAATAGTTTACTTCACTCACTTTCCTTTCGATTTTATAAGATCCACTAAATCTTGTTTTTAAAGGCTCATCCATTGCTGGAAGTAACACTAATACCTTATCCCTGATAGCAAAATTGTGAATTTGTGATTTCTTGTCTGCTTCCGGTCTCATTGCATGCTGCAATACTTTTAAATGCTGTTAAGCCAACTCCTCAGCTCTATTTAATTGTTCTCAAAAATTTGACACATAGTCCAAATGCATGGTCTCTGAATTCAGACTTAGGAATTTCCCCTTAATTAATTTTAATGAAACTCTTGCTTCATGCCCAAAAACTAATTCAAATGGACCGAATTTGGTTGCTTCATTTGGTGCATCTCTGATTCAAAAATGTCAACCAGAATTCTCTTAGCTCAATCATCTGGCTAGTACTGTATAAGCCCTCAACATGGTCTTTAATGTCCGATGCCACCTCTGTAGTGCTCCCTGTGATTCTGAATGGTAGGCAGTAAACTTTAATTGTTTTATGCCTAAGCTGTCCATAGCTACCTTGACTAATTTTGATGTGAAGTTTGACCCTTGATCTGACTGTATCTCTATTGGTAGCCCGTATCAAGTAAAAAAAATTGAATAATTCTTCTACAATCCTGTTAGCTGTAGTATTGTGTAATGGGACGGCCTCTGGAGATCTATTTGTTACATCCATTATTGTTAAAAATACTGATTCCCACGTTTTGTTTGAGGTAGGGCACCTACGCAATCAATCACGACTCTTGTGAAAGGTTCCTCAAATGCTGGAACAGGTATTAAAAGTGCAGGTTTTACTACCGCCTGTGGTTTTCCAGTTACCTGACAAATTTTGTCAGACATGTAATATATAACTACATCCTTGTGCAGTGCAGGCCAGTAAAAATATCAGTATTTTAATCTGTGTTTTGCTCACTCCTAAGTGATCTTCAAGTGGTAGCTGATGTGCCACTCGTAAAACCTCCTTTTTATATCCTACTGGCAATATGATTTGATGAAGTACTGCCCAATCTCATCTTCCTGAATACATGATGGTCTTCATTTCCTCATTATGACATCATTTTTCAGGTAATAACCTCCGGGATACTTTCATATTCCTTTTCTGGCTATGCCTTTTGATACAACTGCTTTAAATTTTCATCTTTCTGCTGTAACTCAATTAGTTTAGCTGAGCTAAAAATATTTTTATGACCACCATTTGCCTCCTGTTTTGTCTCAACTATCTGATCGAACATCATCTCTGCGAATGCTGCTTCAGCTTCCTTAGCTAGACCCTTTGATCTGGTGACTGTTTCAACTGGTGACTTTGTGACCTCATTACCACATAATCAGGAAAGATTCTAGAATTAGAGTCCTGCATTGCTTCAGTTACCTGCGTTTCCACTGGCGTTTCAACCACTGTAGGCTACTTGTAAATCAGCTATATCATTCGCAAAGACAAATTGTATTCCTGCAAAATTCTCTGCTCTTTTCTGGACTCTCTAGCCTCACTTTAATTGAGTGCTTTTTGTCTCACTGTGATTTCCCATTACCAGTACCTTTTCTGGCAATAGTCCCTCAGGATTATGTACCTCTGTATCCTTCAGCATCACAGACTGAATGGATCCTGTGTCCCTTAATGTTGTTACCCCTCTACCTACTACTCCTGGCCTATGTGAATAAACTCTACCTTTGCAGGTATGTTTTGTAAGCAAATCTGGCACTGACTCCTTAACCAACCTCTGCTCATCTTGTACACTCTGATGCAGCTTTATAGCTTCCTTTGTACTTTCTTTTACCATTCCAATAAAAATCCCAGGCTTATCCTGTTTTCCTACATCTGGCTTTTTCCAAGCCCACCAACACTGATTTCTTCTACCTTTATCGCAATGAAAACACTGGAGCTTTTTTACTTTCTTTGTCCCTTCACGTGTTTTTACCCTGTGGTAAATTATCCTTATGAGATCTACCTTTCCCTTTTCATGTGAGGTTTTCTCTTTTTGCCCCAGTTTTTATCTGTCATGGACTGAAGTTAATTCTGGAAGCCAAACAGTGTTTTATGGACCAATTCATAACCATCAGCAGCTTCAGCTGCTAACCTTGCTGTTTTAAATCTGTGCTCTTCCACACTTAGCCTACATTCAACCTTCATCTCCATCCTTTTTAAGCGTCATTTTTCTGAAGTTCAAACTCTCTTCTTTCTCTTCTGCTAAAGCCCTTAGTTCATTTTCTTTCTCATCTGCTTGAAATTATAACTCAAGCTGTTTCATTTTTGCTGCCCTTTCCTTCTCTCTCACCTCTAACTCAAGCTGCTTCATTTGCAATTGAAGTTTTGCCATCTCTACAGATCCTGATGGTGTTTCCAGCAGATTTAAATGCTGAGCTCTTGCTGTAATCATCTCATCTTTCCTAACGATCGTAGGTAGCTTCAACTCCATCTTGTTTACTCATTCCTGTAGTTTGGCCTTACCTACTTGTTGTAAAACTTCCAAGGTCACTTCTTCCACCTCCAGAAAACTCTTGGTGACTGAACGAGCCATTGCTATTCCAAGCACTGGCTACCCGACCAAATCAAACCTGAAATAAAAAGAACGAACATCTACTGCTCGCTGTTGGAGTCCAAACAATTCGAATCCCAATTTCTAAGTATAAACAAATCCCGCAAAGAGTGAATCAGGTGGTCTGACTGCCAAGTTTTCAACAAACAGAATGCATTTACAAAATTACAGAATGAAACACAATGAACTGAAAATAGAATACCTGAATAAGTTTTCCTATCCAAAAACCCAACAGACTATCCCAACTTGATGATGTTGTTGGAAAATCCTGCACTCTTCCCTTAACACGGAGTCAAATTGACATAAAAAGCTTATAGGAAGTGAAGTCCGAGGGTCAGAAGGAGGGAGACAACTTCCAGTTTCAACTGTGACCCTGACTAAACTAAGCTGAAAATGTGTTGATGGTGAAAGCACAGCAGGTGAGGCAGCATCCAAGGAACAGGAAATTCGACGTTTCGGGCCAGAGCCCTTCTTCAGGGTGAGGGTGCCAGGCAGGCTAAGATAAAAGGTAGGGAGGAGGGACTTGGGGGAGGGGCGATGGAGATGTGATAGGTGGAAGGAGGTCAAGGTGAGGGTGATAGGCCAGAGTGGGGTGGGGGCGAAGAGGTCAGGAAGAGGATTGCAGTTTAGGACGGCGGTGCTGACTTCAAGGGAATCGACTGAGACAAGGTGGGGGGAGGGCGGGTAAGAGGCCAGCACGGGGTGTCCAGGTGGATGGGGTGTGTTAAAGAGGACTCAAAGCCCTCCGCTTCTTCCTTTCCCGCCGCACCAACCAGTACCCTTCCACTGACACCCTCCTTCGACTGACTGAACTGGTCCTCACCCTGAATAACTTCTCTTTCCAATCCTCCCACTTCCTCCAAACTAAAGGAGTTGCCATGGGCACCCACATGGGCCCCAGCTATGCCTGTCTCTTTGTAGGATATGTGGAACAGTCCATCTTCCGTAACTACACTGGCACCACCCCCCACCTTTTCCTCCGCTACATCGATGACTGTATCGGCGCTGCCTCGTGCTCTCACCAGGAGGTTGAACAGTTCATCAACTTTACCAACACCTTCCATCCCGACCTGAAATTCACCTGGACTGTCTCAGACTCCTCCCTCCCCTTCCTAGACCTTTCCATTTCTATCTCGGGCGACCGACTCAACACAGACATCTACTATAAACCGACTGACTCCCACAGCTACCTGGACTACACCTCCTCCCACCCTGCCCCCTGTAAAAACTCCATCCCATATTCCCAATTCCTTCGTCTCCGCCGCATCTGCTCTCAGGAGGACCAGTTCCAATACCGTACACCCCAGATGGCCTCCTTCTTCAAGGACTACAGATTCCCCCCAGACGTGATCGACAATGCCCTCCACCGCATCTCCTCCACTTCCCGCTCCTCCACCCTTGAGCCCCGCTCCTCCAACCGCCACCAAGACAGAACCCCACTGGTTCTCACCTACCACCCCACCAACCTCCGTATACAGCGCATCATCCGCCGTCATTTCCGCCAACTCCAAACGGACCCCACCACCAGGGATATATTTCCCTCCCCTCCCCTATCAGCGTTCCGCAAAGACCACTCCCTTCGTGACTCCCTCGTCAGGTCCACTCGCCCCACCAACCCAACCTCCACTACCGGCACCTTCCCCTGCAACCGCAAGAAATGCAAAACTTGCGCCCACACCTCCTCCCTTACTTCTCTCCAAGGCCCCAAGGGATCCTTCCATATCCGCCACAAATTCACCTGCACCTCGACTCACCTCATCTATTGCATCCGCTGCACCCGATGTGGCCTCCTCTATATTGGGGAGACAGGCCGCCTACTTGCGGAACGCTTCAGGGAACACCTCTGGGCCGCCCGGACCAACCCACCCAATCACCCCGTGGCTCAACACTTGAACTCTCCCTGACACTCCACCGAAGACATGCAGGTCCTTGGACTCCTCCATCACCAGAACATCATAACACGACGGTTGGAGGAAGAGCGCCTCATCTTCCGCCTGGGAACCCTCCAGCCACAAGGGATGAACTCGGATTTCTCCAGTTTCCTCATTTCCCCTCCCCCCACCTTGTCTCAGTCGATTCCCTTGAAGTCAGCACCGCCCTCCTAACCTGCAATCCTCTTCCTGACCTCTCCACCCCCACCCCACTCCGGCCTATCACCCTCACCTTGACCTCCTTCCACCTATCACATCTCCATCGCCCCTCCCCCAAGTCCCTCCTCCCTACCTTTTATCTTAGCCTGCCTGGCACCCTCTCCTCATTCCTGATGAAGGGCTCTGGCCCGAAACTTCAAATTTCCTGTTCCTTGGATGCTGCCTAACCTGATGTGCTTTAACCAGCAACACATTTTCAGCTCTGATCTCCAGCATCTGCAGACCTCACTTTTTACTCCTGACTAAACTAACCCCTGAACTGAACTGACCTGCGCAGCTGGAGAGCTGACTACGCCCTTTCATTATACCAGTTTGCTTTAAGACATCAAAGTGTTCGGCCGGAGGTATTATCTGTTGGGGGGGAAATCAAAAGGGCCCCAATAAACCTTTCAAACCCAGCCTAGTTGGAGCCTGGCCAATGACCCCCCTCTCTGAACAACACTCCAGTGCACAGTAACTGTGCAAAAGGACCAGCTCTGCGACACTTCCAAACCCATGTTCTTTTTCAACGAGGTGAGTAAACTAAACAATACATTAGCTGCAGGCTCCCCATGAAACAGAATCATCCTGATCAGAAACTAGTTCTGTTTCTTGTTGTTACTGTCACTGAATCAAAACTTCAAAGATGAACGGGCTGCCTTTTGATGGACGCAGTCTGAATTTTGATACCGGGAGGAGCCCGTCAGTCACTGGAGAGGACGAGAAAGGAGGATTTTTGCAATGGTCCATCCTGTGGTGGATAGAAGAGGTATCTCTCTGCACTAGCACACAAGGTCTTGCCTCTTTTCTTGAGGATAATGTCAATCTTGAAAAGAGTGCACTTGTTGGTTTTGTTCCCTTTTGTGTCATAAACACGTGTTCTGCTTTTTAAAAAAATCTGCCACCTTCATGAATGTTTTATAACTCACTTACCATGTTAACGAGCTAACTTAAAAAGACTAAACAGTCCAACTTTGACAGTGAGATCTGACTTGTCCAATAGTACGATCAGCTAGGAGCAGAACAATTTGTACCTTCCAGTTGACAGAGATGATAATCTTTTGAAGGTCAATTAAAGACTGTATGGTGGAGGTTGCTGCTGCGATGTACTTTTCTTTAATTGATCCTTTCTTGCATATGTGATCTCATTTCTCTTATCTGAAAAGCAGAACAGATGCTTACTACATGAAAGAAATGAAACAAACAGGTTCTCTTTTCTCTCCTGATCTTCCCCACTCTTCCCCGCTGTTGAGCAGATGACACTTGTGTTGGTGCCCAAATTCAACATTTGAAACATTCGTGGAAGCATTTGAGAGAATGGGTCTTCTCTCAAACATCGAGAAGACAAAAAGACAAGTTACCTGCATGCTTAGTCTTCAGTTACCACATTGTGCTGATTACATGGAACATTACTTTGCTAAAGGCATGATGAATGTCATGCCTAGAATTTTCAGCGTTAGCCAACGATGAATTTACAAAAGTGGTGATGGAAGCAGTGACAGTTGGAAACAAAGGTTCAACCAAACCTGAGAATTTCTGATATCAATAATGGACAATTCATCTTTGAACATCTTTGAGCAACAAAAGCTGTCTTTGCACTTAAATTATATTTAAAACAATAACTCTCAAAGATTTAATGTAAAGATGAAATCATAAAGCAGGATAAATCCTGATGTATCTCATGGATATGGTGATATTAATAACTGTCATGAAAGCACACGAGTCGATATCTCATTCAGGGTACTTTGATTTCTCTCATACTGAAGTGTTATGTTGTTGGATATTTATGGCTCAGTTGCCTGAAGAAGAGTACTTTCAATCATTACAGGCACAGTGGATTGCTCCAACAAAAACAAAACTTGTTGATGCAACTCAGCAGATGTGCCATCATTTGTGTGGAGAAAGCAGAGTTAGCTTTGTAAATCTGGTGACTCTTCATCAGAACCGCAGCAATGTGCGCCGCTTAAAATCCCTATGTGATTTGCCTCTTTTTACTTGCATGGAAATCTGTCAATTATACTGCTTATCTACTATTTCTTTAAAGTTCCCCATAACTGTCAAATACACTACTTCCTGAATGGAGAAAGAAAAATGACTTCCCTTCTGAAATTTGCCAGTTCTGTTTCGAAGGCCTATCAAAAAGAATGCTCGAGTAGGCCTGATGAATACTTTGAAAATCTGTGCTCCCTTAAATTTCCCTAATGGTCGTGGCAGTTTTGTAAGTTAAGTTTAAAATCTGATTTCAAATCCTGGCATTTCTGGAAAATATGAAGTTTCAGTCTAAAATAACTTCACTCGACATTCTTTGTAATAACTCAAGCAGATGGGTGAAAAGCTGAGTTGCAATGAAAATATTCACGTGCATGAAGTGTTTTGGTGTGATTATCGTGACTGTAGCCGATTGCAAATCTAAGAGTTCTGTGGTGACATCCTGAATAAGAGAGTCAACAACACTATCTTGCAGGATGTTGAAGGAACACTTAATGGTAAGGTCTGGGGAATGTTGCTGAACAAAGAGACCTTGGAAGACAGGTTCATAGTTCCTTGAAAGCAAAGTTGCTGGTAGATAGGATAGTGAAGAAGGTGTTTGGTATGCTTTCCTTTGTTGGCCAGAGTATTGAGGATCGGAGTTGAGAGGTCACTTTATAGCTGTACAGGACATTGGTTAGGCCACTTTTGGAATATTTTGTGCTATTCTGATCTCCTTCCGAACAGAAGAATGTTGTGAAACTTGAAAGGGTTCAGAAAAGATTTGCAAGGATGCTGCCAAGTTTGGAGGATTTGACCTATCGAGAGAGGCACATCTGAGGGGTGACCTTGTAGAAGTATATAAAATCATGAGGGGCATGGATATCATAAATGGATAAGGTCTTTTCCCTTGGTTGGGGGAGTCCAGAACTAGGGGGCATAGGTTTAGAGTGAGAGGGGAAAGATATAAAAGGGACTTAAGGGGCAACGTTTTCAGAGGGTGTTGCGTGTATGGAATGAGCTGCCAGACCAAATGATGGAGGCTGGTACAGTTAGAGTTTTTAAAAAGCATTTGGATGTGTATATGTATAGGAAATGTTTAGAGGGATATGGGTCAAGTGCTGGCAAATGGGACTACATTAAGTTCGGATATCTGGTCAGCATGGATGAGTTGGTTTGAAGGATCTGTTTTTGTGCTGTACATTTCTCTGTTCTATGACTGTGTGTGTGTGTAACATGAATACCTGACGCATTTTGTCAGCTTTAGAATCTTTGAACTGTGTGTTTCAGTTCTTGGATGTGGGAGCAGAATTCTGTCTCTCTGTGATTCAAAATCAATAATGAGAGTGAGCAGAGGTGGCTGCAAATCTCTCTCTGCATGCAGGTTTCTGACCGCTGAGATTACAGAAGATGTTGGATGGTCCAATTTTCGATCTTGAGCATATATGTCCTTGGCAAAATCAGTCAGCTGTTGCAAGGAATTATTTTGGCTCCTGTCACCAAGACTGCATGCTTTGTTCTTTTACATTATCAAGTTATCAAACGTTAATTTGAAGATCTTTTTCTGGGTGGCCACGTGAACTAAGTCCCGAACAAAATCAACACAAGTCAATCTGGACGTTCTGTTTTCTTAGTGATGCTTGCTACAAAGTTACAAGTGTTTATTTTCAAAAGAAGCAAATCTAAAATCAAACCTTAGAACACAAATGAAAATTTCGGGGATTTGAGCATAAATTTGATTCAATGAAGCGAGATCAGTTCTTGTTTGCTCACAGTTGCATTTTCTCACTTTTCCTCCCACTAAGCTGGTCAGTATCTTGTCTCACTTTTCCACTTGGTGGGATTGAAAGATTGCTCGACATTTTGTGTATGTAGCCATTTCCAGTACGTCTTTTGTTTTAAAAAAAATTGAAGTTGAACACCAGTTCATGAAGGCCAGTGGTCAACTGAAAATAATTTGAGTGCTTTATGAGCAAACAAGCTGCAAGCATTAGGTAATATGTTGATGTGGTTTTGATATAGGACTATGTACTTTTAAGTTTTAAAAAATCTGGCTGTTTGGATACAGAATTGGCTGGCCCATAGAAAACAGAGGGTGCTGGTAGATGGCAGGAATTCAGTCTGGAACTTGGTGACCAGTGGTGTTCCGCAGGGATGGGTTATGGCTCCTCTGCTATTTGTGATTTTTATAAATGACTTGGATGAGGAAGTGGAAGGGTGGATAAGTAAGTTTGTTGATGACAGGAAAGTTGGTGGAGTGGTGGATAAGAGATATTGTTGACAGAATGCACAACTGGGCTGATAAATGGCAGATGGAGTTCAACCTGGGAAAGTGTGAAGTGATTCACTTTTTGAAAGGTGGAATTTGAATGAAGAGTACAGGGTTAAAGGCAGGATTCTGGGCAGTGTGGAGGAACAGAGATCTTGGGATCCATGTCCATAGATCCCTCAAGTTGCCACCCAAGTTGATAGAGTTGTTAAGAAAGCGTGAGCTGTGTTGGTTTTCATTAGCACAGGAGGATTGCATTGAAGACCCATAGGGTTATGCTGCAGCTCAATGGAGCCCTGGATGGACCACACTTGGAATGTTGTGTTTGGATTTAGTCACGTCATTCTTTGGAAGAATGTGGAAACTTTAGAGAGGGTGTGCAGGAGGCATTTACCAGGATACTACTTGGAATGGAGGGCTTGTCTTATGAATAAAACTTGAGGGAGCCAGGGCTTTTCACATTGGAGTGAAGAAGGATGGGAGGTTACTTGACAGCAGTGTACAAGATGATGAGAGGCATAGATAAGGTGAATAGCCAGAGACTTTTTCTCATGGCAGAAAGGTCAATCGCAAGGGGTGGGGGGGGCACCATTTCAAGGTGATTGGGGGAAGGTTTAGGCGAGATGTCAGAGATAGGATCTTTTACACAGATTGGTGGATGCGTGGAATGCACTACCAGCAGTGGTGGAATCAGATACATTAAGGACATGTAAGCTACTGCTGGGGTAGGCACATGGACAATAGTACAATGAGGTGTAGTAGGTCAGTCTGATCTTAGAGTAGGATAAAAGGTCAGTACGACATCGAGGGCTGAAGGGCCTGTACAGTGGGATGCAAGTTTGCTCACTGAGCTGCAAGGTTCGTTATCAGACATTTTCATCACCATACTAATATACAACATGTCTGAAAATGAACCTTCCAGCTCAGCAAACAAACTTAATCCAGAATGTCAACCTGAGCCACAAATCTTCTCAAAACTTGCTTAACCCTGTACTGTGCTGTACTGTTCCATGTTCTATTTATCAAGTTTATACCATAGTACTAGTGCATATTTATGGAAACCATGTAGTAACAGGGTCCTGTGTCCAGTGATAGTTGTGAACAGACAGGAAATCATTTTTGCTTTCAGTTTTAGCCTCGTATCTTTTGCTGTAAAATTCCAAATATGTTTAATTTCGGGCCTACTAATGATTTGAGATTGTCACACTTCAGTATGTATTTTTGTTGTGATAAATGATCAGATTAGAATTGTTGAATCACTGGATTAGCATGATTGAATAGGTACAACACAACAGGGGACCATTTGGCCTTCATGGCCTGTAATGGCATCCTAGAGCTGTATAGCGCGGACACAGACCTTTTTGGTTCAACTTGTCCATGCCTACCAGGTACCACAATAAAGCTACTCCCATTTGGCAACATGTGGCCCATATCCCTCTAAACCCTTTCTATTCATGTAACCATTGAGATGCCTTTTAAATGTTGCAATTTTATCAGCCTCCACCACTTCCTCTGGCAGCTCATTCTATGAGATGTTGCTCCTTAGCTCCCTTTTTAAATCATTCCCCTCTGACTTTACCAATTAGTTGCACACCCTACTTCCTTGTTCCATGGAGCAGTATTTTCTGCCTTTGTAATATTTATCACATTTCTATTCTGTGTATGCTTTTCAATTTTAAAGTTGTGTGAATCCTCAATTTTCTTGTACAGCTAATTTGGCACACTAAACATAAATCCACTCCTGCATGGATTTGCTGTGAAAACCTGAATGATATTGACCTGCGTCACACAGTACAGGTACACAATCCTTTTTTCTGAAATCCTTTGGGCCAGTCGTTTTACGGATTTCGGAATAAATGACGCTTTCACACTGAAGTTTTTTAAAAATCCTAATGACAGGCACGTGTGAATAATATAGGCACTGAGACGCAATTGACTTCTGCCAATGCTGGACCATGTCGCCATGTCACATCTGAGTGATGTGGTTCGAGTGGGTGTGGAATTGAGTCACTTGTTTGCACGCCAAAATGGCACTCCACACTCTGAAAAAAATTCAGATTTCAGAGCTTTTCGGATTTCAGAATTTTGGATCAAGGATTATGTCCCTGCATTTTGATTGTGACTTCTTAAGGCTGTAATGTTGTCCTGTCAGCCACAGCCATAGTGACCAGATGAACTTGATGTTGACTCTATACTGATGATTTTGATTTTACGGTTAAAGAGACAAACAGACAAAGCATTGGTGCTTTTCATGTAATAACTGTACTGTTGAAGTCTGTAGTTTGTCGAAGTTAGAACAGACTTCCCTTGGTATTTCAAATATATCCTGTTGATAGAACGGTGAGTAGAAATGTTAACACTTTATTAGCCCTCCAGAAATACTGCCTAACCTGTTGACTATTACCACGATTATCTTATTTATCTGAGCTTCCAAAATTTTCTTGCGTTTGACATTTTGTTGATTTGATACTAAGGTGTGACCATTTGTGGCCAAATATTGACAAGGATGTGTTTGTTTTTGTACAGCTTACTTGGCAAAGATGCATCTTCTGTTCCTATTATTGATGTTAACTTGGGATCTACTTCCCGGAAATTTATGGATAACTCTCAGTACAACAATTCAGTAAGCACTGCTGGTGAGTCCTTGATCTCTTTTGCAAATTCATGATGACTGCAGTTGAAGTTTTGCTTGTTGAGGAAAGAAAAGGTGATCTCCCTATAGCCGTATATCCTCTTCAGCTGTTTGTAGGAAAGTCCCACTTTGCACTTTGAGTAAATCGTGTCAATGGGGAAAGGAATACATGAAATGGTTTCCTGTTTCCACTCAGTGCATGAGGAAGACATTTTAACTTGAGCTGAGACTCGTGAATTGGTGCCACTTTTCTCCAACCTCTCTCGATTGTTTGCAACAAAGATTCAACTTCTTTTTAGCTGGAAGCAACACCTTCCAATAGTTTATCATGACGTTAACAATATAATTGTTGTCAACAAGTAACCGATTGCAAGATTTGCTTGAGTTAAAGGAAGAGTAATTTTTTTTTTAATCTGCAAATGCCAAGGAAAAATAATGAAGTAGTAACATCAGACATGTCAACATCAAGTTGATATCCAGTCCAAAAAGAAGATAAAAGAACAAAATCGAGAGTGGGTTGGGGACTGCAGTTTTGGTCACCAAGTGTAGCATGGCATCATTACTGGCACATCTAACTGGTTAAGCATAGTGGACATTGGCGAGATTGGGTCTGTGTAGCAGGTTTTAAGATAAATAATGCGAGGAAAAAAAAGTACTTAACCTTATCCTCACGAATCTGCCTGCTGAATGCATCTGTTAATGATGTATTATTAGGAATGACTATGGCACAGTCCTTTGTGGGGCTGAAGTTCAATCTTCATCTGAGTTCATGATTGGTTAATTTTATATAGAATTCTACAATGTGGAAACCAGCCCTTTGGCCCAACAAGTCCACACTGACCCTCTGAGTAACCCACCCAGACCCACTCCCCTACCCTATTGTCCTCTATTTCCCCTGCCTAATGCACCTAACCTACACATCCCTGAACACTGTGGGCAATTTAGCACAGCCATTTCACCTAACCTGCACATGTTTGGATTGTGGGAGGAAACCAGAGCAGCTGGAGGAAGCCCACACAGACTGTTGCCCATGGCTGGAATTGAACCCGGGTCCCTGGTGCTGAGAGACAGTAGTGCTGCCCCAATTATTATTTTTGGCCATCAGCAGTCGTGCATGTTAGTTATCTTTAAAGTTCACTGCTGTACAATTAGTACTTTCACACTATACTTTTCTTGAGAGACAGTGAGTGAAGCTTCTCTCCTGGGTTCAGTTCTATATTTGTAGTTCCAATCTTTTCTCTACTGCCATTGGAGCATTCTTTTTGAACTAATAGCTGGCTTGTATTTTGTATTTGCTGAAATTGATGTCTTTTTGGGCTTGTGATTTGAAGGTGATGTTTTATTTCCAACATATGGAGTTTTTCAAAATGGTTTAAATCAAATGGATGAGGACCTTGGGAAGGGTATTTTGAGTAGCTGGTTTTGTTTTCCTTCTGTGATAACATGTGATAATCAGTTTTTGAATTTGATTTTCATTGAGAAAAAAAAGAATAAAAACAGGTGAGTTTTGTTCCTTCCAATGAAGTTAGTTGTTTTTCTTAAAATAACATCATGGATGGTGATGGTGTTAATGCTGTTCTGGTAATTGAGAAACCCAGGAAATGCTTAAAGGACGTGAATTTGAGTCCCATCTCGACAGATTGTAGAGTCTGAATTGGAGATCTGGAATTAGAAGCAATCTTTGGTCATGAGACCCATTTGGTTTGTGAATATCCTTAGTGAGGATCTTAGGTGGTTGAGCCTAATGTGTTGAGACACACAACAGTGCTTTAGTTTAACTGCACTCTGAAAGAATCAAAGCCTAAAAAAGGAACTAAACCCGATGGATCATGTAGCATCGACCTCAGCATCAGAATTGATGCCGGCAAACACTGCCATGATGCGCCTGCAAAATCCTCCATTTTATTAAGGGCTGGAGGCTGAAGTAAGGTTAAAACAGAGGTGCCCAGGAAGTCCTCAACATGAACTATGGGCATAGTAAGTTTTATGGCATCAAATCAACCATGGCTAAGGAACCGTCAGCTGTTTACCACGTAATCCCAATCCTATTGGATGATCCAGTGCTACGCGATATTCATCTGCCTTTGGAAGAAACACTTATGCAGCCGAAGGCATTTGGATTGGGGATTGCAATGTTGGTTATGAAACGTAGATTGGCATCATCACTGGCACACGTAGCTGGTTAAGCAAGACATTGTGGCAAGATTGCATCTGTACAGAAAGTGTTAAGATAACTAACATCATGGGAAGAAAATCCTTAAACTTAACTTCATGATTCTGCCTGCTAAAAATGCATCTGTCTGTGATATATTATTAGGAGGGACTGTAGCCCAGTCGTTATGGGGATGAAGATCATTATTCACAGAGACCATATTATCAATCATTTCACCAAATGG
Source organism: Hemiscyllium ocellatum (assembly GCF_020745735.1). Lineage (NCBI taxonomy): Eukaryota > Metazoa > Chordata > Chondrichthyes > Orectolobiformes > Hemiscylliidae > Hemiscyllium > Hemiscyllium ocellatum. The sequence continues at coordinate 15,589,125 of NC_083423.1, forward strand.
GCTGAGTTTTGAACAGGTCTCTCAACTCTGCATTCAGTATCCTTGAGATGTTACAGGCCAATTATAGTCTAAAACAATCTGCAACCTCGTAGCCTGATACAAGCCCCACTTTATCATTTATAATTGAGCCAGAAGACCAACCCTGGTTCAATGAAGAGTGCATGAGAGCATGTCAAGTGCAGTGCCAGGTATACATTAAAATGAGGTGTCTACCTTGTGAAGCAACAAAATGGGACAGCTTGCATGCCAAGCAACATTAGCAGCAAGTAATATCAGGAATAAACAATTCTTCAATCATTGGATCAGATCTAAGCCCTGCAGTTCTGCCACATCTGGTCATGAATAGTGGGAGATAATTAAACAATTCACTTGAGGTGCAATGTCTACAAATAAACCCATCCTCAATGATGACGGAGCCTAGCACTTCTTTGTTTTAAATGCTTCAACCTCACTTTTTACAATCTTCAACCAGAAGAGTCAAGTGGATGATCCAACCTTAGCAGATCGAGATCATCACAGATGCCATGATTTGGAGATGCCGGTGTTGGACTGGGGTGTACAAAGTTAAAAATCTCACAACACCAGGTTATAGTCCAACAGGTTTAATTGGAAGCACACTAGCTTTCGGAGCGACGCTCCTTCATCAGGTGATAGATTGATGAAGGAGCTTGATGAAGGAGCGTCGCTCTGAAAGCTAGTGTGCTTCCAATTAAACCTGTTGGACTATAACCTGGTGTTGTGATTTTTAACTCGCACAGATGCCGGTTTTCAACAAATTTAGTTAATTTCATGTGATATCAAGAAGTCACTGGATACTGCAAAGGCTGTGGGTCTGGTCAACATTCTGTCACGAGTACTGAAGACCTGTGCTTTTAGAATGTAATGTACACCTCACCCAGCTGTTGTGGTACAGGTTCCAACTCTTGCATGAGAGAGAGAAAGAGAAAGAAATCTACACTGCTGTTTGACACAGCAGTGAATCTGCACAGCTGCTTGGCTTTGTGTTTGAGTTCAGGTATTTCTGGACATCCAAGTATATCTAAGAAAAGCTAACGAACAGCGCAATTCACAGCTCATCTTTTGGAGCAATGAGTGTGGGAGAGCTCACAGCACAGAAGCTGATAAGTGCATGTTTTGTTGTCTTTGTTTTAATAATGAATAGACTGGGTTATTTTTGGTCATATGTTTTATTGAGATCTGTCTCTTGATTAAAATTAAAACATACAAAACACAGGTACTAAGTTAGCTTGGGGCAGGGTTTTATTTTTGGAGTAGTAAGACTGCTGTTTGCTGGGTCTGTAGATTGTTAAAGTGCAAACATGGCCTTTAGGAGAGTGAATCCTATCAGATCAAATGGTTTGGTTGGAGCAGCAGTTAGAGGGAATGAGGAACTTAGAGGAGCTAGGGGGTGTGATGGATTGCAGTTATAGGAAAGGAGAAAAGCTGCAGATACAGTCAGGTAAATGGGTTAACTATAGGAAAAGTAGGAGAGGGAAAAAGGTAGTGTAGCAGTCTCCTATGGCTATTCCCTTCTCAAACAAATCTGCTGTTTTGGAAAATGTAGAGGGTGATGGGACTCTCGGGGGGAAAATAGTACAAACAGCCAAGTTTCTGGTATCGAGACTGGCTTTAATGTAATGAGGAAAAAGTGAGGTCTGCAGATGCTGGAGTATCGGAGCTGAAAATGTGTTGCTGGAAAAGCGCAGCAGGTCAGGCAGCATCCAAGGAACAGGAAATTCGAAGTTTCGGGCATAAGCCTGATGAAAGGCTTATGCCCCAAACGTCGAATTTCCTGTTCCATGGATGCTGCCTGACCTGCTGCGCTTTTCCAGCAACACACAGTCCTCATTACATTAAAGCTGAATATGTTGGGGTTTCAAGGAGTAACATGGTTTCAAGTGATCGATTGTGATGGGGAATTCTCTAGTTAGAGACACAGATAAACGTTTCTGTGGCCAACAGTGGCAAATCAGATTGGTGTGTTGTCTCCTTAGTGCCACGATCAAGGATATCTCCGTGCAGAATATTCTCAAAAGGGAGTAGTACCAGCAAGAGGACATTGTTTACATTGGAATTAATGACATAGGAAGGAAAAAGATAAGATTCTAAAGGGGGTATATAGAAAGTTCGGCAGCAATTTAAAAAGGAGGTCCTCGAGGGTAGTAATAGCCATATTACTCTGAGTGCTATGAGCTAGTGTGGGAAGGGATAGAAGGATAAAGCAGATTACTGTGTGGCTGAGGAGCTGGTGCAGGAGATAAGGGTTGACTTTTTGCGATCATGGAAATCTCTTTTGGGATAGAAGTGACCTGTTCAGGAAGGACACATTGCATCAGAGTTGGAAGGGAACGAAAACACTGGCAGGGAGTTTTGGTTGAGCTGCTTGGAAGGATTTCAAGTAATAAGGTGGGGGACTGGGACTCTGGGTGGTAGTGAGCAGAGTTCTAAGACTGGCACAGTTGGGAAAAGAAGCAAGTCAACAGTGAGGGCAAGCAGGAACAAAACAGTATGAGTTAAACTAAACTGAATTTATTTCAATGCATGAGGCCTAAGGGGAAGGCAGATGAACTCAGGGCATGGTTAGCAACATGAGAGTGGGATATCATAGTAATCACAGAGACACAAAATATGGAGGCATGGGATTGAGGGTAGGGATTCAGCAGAAATGTTGGCAGCTTCCAAGCCAGGAGAATGCCTATACAAGTCTTCAACTTAGTGGAACTGAGTAAATTTAGGCACCGGAACTGTGAAAGGTTCTTGCAAGAAGGTTTGGAAAAGAATTATTGAGAACAACTTTCTCTGCTGTCAAAGATGAACCAACTGGTAGTTGAGTATCTGCAAGGGTCGTGTTGGCAAGGAGGTAGAAATTTTGTTCTGATGTTTTGTATTAAGATCTTTCCAACAGTCCTCATTTTATAGCTTTATCTTTCTTGTGCAATAAATAAATGTTCTCTCATTGTATAACCTCTATAGCTCTGTGAATGTTTGTGATCAACCTTTATGTTTATGAATGCAAAGATTCAGGTATGAAGTAGTTTTCACTTTAGGATCTGACCTGTTCACTGCTCTAATCAAGAGGATCATAACACTTGGGTTAAATGTTTTAGCTTAGACTATGTTTGATATAACTTGCGTAAGATTTATGCCCGGAAAACTGAATGGATCACGTGATTCTTGTGGCTATTTTAAGTCTCTGTTTTGGTCTCCCTTTATAACTCTTACAATCTATAAAACTCCCAGCTAATAGAATGACCAATGGAATGCTGAGTTCAATATCTAGTGTTGCATTGTGCTCACAGGAAACATTAGCCCTCTTCCAGAAGGATCCTCAGCTGTTAAGTGTTCTTAATATTCTAACTGTTCCATCACAACCACCAAATCTTTGCATGCGACCATTGTTGTATTCCCTGAATATTGGATCCCTACTTCGCCCTGTCAGAATTCACAAGCAGATTGAGTTTATCATCCTCCGACAGTTCAAATTGTTCTGAAGCTACTATAAGGGATAGCCACTGTGAGAAATTGACTACACTGATTCAGGTTGACTCAAAAAATAATACATCCACCTTCTCTTACCAATTATGTGGTTATCTTTGGATCGTGAATGAACTGGTCATTTAAAATATCTGACTCCACTGAAATTGCTGTACTTCAGATCTTGTCAGTTTCACCCACTTTGGCATGAGCGATCTAGTGTAATTGAAAAAACCTGCTCAGGAGGACCAATATAGTACGATTATTGTGTTAAATGTGATGTCACTCTACTTCATCCCATTGAATGAGAAGCCAGGCAACTGTGAGACTGTCAAGTTGCTGTCTTGGTCAGTCATATGCACCACACAATTTGAAAGAATCAGTGTGCTGTCTTTTTTCTCGTTGAAGTACATTATTGACACTTTATTTTCATCATGTTATGCATTTGTTGAGATTTGACTGGGAAGCACAATGTGAGAGTGTACTCTGTTTTAAAAAGTACTTTAGAAAGGAACTTGGTAAGTTCATGAACACTGTACGGAATAGCTACGTTTGAATGCATCTTTCTGTCACCACGTCACAGAACAGACTGAAGATGTACCGGAAAGGAGTTGTCAGATGTCAACAATTTGGGTTGTTGCTGTATTGTATTAATCAGCCCAAGTAGGTAAATATTCCATATAACTATGAACAGTTCTAAGAATTAATTCAATTTGGAACCTCTCCGAAGTGACATTGTGCACAGTTGAGTTATCCTATTTCTCCTGTGTATCAAGGGTCAAGTTAGATATCTGTATTCACTTTATTCTGCACGTAAAAACATAAAATTAGGAAGTACACATTGTACTTGGATAGATTTTCTTAGATTATTATAGTCTACAACTGTATAAACATATGAAAATGTATTACCGTAACACTTTTTTTTCTGTTGTATTAGCTCGGTTTCAGTTGGTGCAAAATTGTGATATTCAGAATCCATGGTTTTATGATATGATTTCTTGGAAAGCTATTAATTGACTAGATTGGAAATCTATTTCTAGATAAAATTATTATTGTTATATTATATAATATTAGTCAAATATGACTTCCGACAACGTTGTTTTTTGATTTTGTACAATTTCAACCTTTTTTATGTTTGGTCCAATACCAACAGGGCACGTTTTGCTGATTATCTCAGCTGGGCCCGCAGTGGCCCCTCTGACCTCCCCAGTCATCGCCCATTTTAATTCCTCTTCCCACTCCCTTTCTGATGTGACCATCCTTGGCCTCCTCCATTGTCACAGCGAATCAGACTGCAAATTGGAGGAATAAGACCCCATCTTCCACTTGGGCAGCCTACAGACCGGAGAGCTCAACATTGAGTTCTCAGAGTTCAAATTACGTCCCCATCTCCGACTCTCTTCCCAGCCCCTCCACTCTTCCTTCCATTCCTCTGATCGACCCTCCCTTCCATTGATGGGTCGTATCCTCTACCTGTGTTCACCTACCACACTACCCGTGCCTCTCCCCACCCAAAACGCTCCCTGAACTCTCACCCTCCCCCCTTATCTGCAGCACCACTGCCACCTTTCCCCAGTCTTAAAAAAATGGTTACACACAAAACATCAATTTCTCCACCTCCTGATTCTGCTTGGCTTGCTGTGTTCTCCCAGCCTCTTGCTTGTCGAACTGGTCCTGGAACTGAGCAGATCGCTCTGCAGCTTTATCAGCCTTCTACTGATGCTCATGATGACATCTGGGAATGTCTGTTGGTTTGCATTTGACCTCTTTTAAAATGTTTGTTTCTTAGGAAAACAACAAATCATTCTGGCATGTTCAACCTTGCATGTGTTTGTTTGCATTTTTGGACAGTAAATATTCTTTGGCTTTGCATCTATTTTGTTTTTATTACATTTTTTTGTATGGTGCATTGGGATTTTTGCTGACATAATGGTATTGCATCAATGCAACTTCTGGTGTTTTATCTGAAGAGATCCCAGATGTTCTTTCTCAGTCCAGGCAACATGACCATTTCAGTCAGTGACCTTTGCAGCAGGACTTTGAACGTTTTTTTAAGCAACGAAAGCAACAATTTTGTGTTCTGTGAAGTTTGCCAGAGTTTAATTTGTTTGATTTTCCTAGAATTAGAGTTGTATTGTTCAAATGGTCTTGCAAGCCATTTTTTGCTTTATTTTGTTGGATGTAAATGGAAACTTTGTTTTTTTTTTGAGAGTTTGGTGCAGCATGAGGCGTCGTATCCTTGTAGCTCTGAGTCCACCAATTTGCTTAAGGTCTGAGATGGCTCCAGAACCAAATTGTATTCCATTTCTGTGATTGGAAGACACAATGGTCAATCAAACTCTGTGAGCACTGTACTTGTTCTTTTTGAATTTGGAGATATCCAAATGTACAGCACTGTTACAATTTTATTCTGTTTTACACAATAGTACACAACCATTTGGCCCATATCCCCCTCAACTCTTCGTATTCATGTACCAATTCAGGTGTTTGTTAAACGTTGCACTTGCACCTGCCTCCATCACTTCCTCTGGCAGTTTGTCCGTACACACACTACCCTATGTATGAAAATGTTGCCACTTGGGTCCTTTATTTAAAACTTTCCCCTCTGACTTTTAAACCTATGCCTTCTCATTTTGGACTCTTCCTCTCTTTCCCCCCCCCCCCCCCCACAGGAAAAAGATCTTGGCTATTCACCCTAGCCATAATTTTGTAAGCTTCGATAAGGTCATCTCTCAGTCTCTGACGCTCTAGGAAAACAAACTCAGCCTATTCAGCTTCTCCCTATAATGCAAACCTCAAGTCCCAGCAACATCGTTGTAAATCTTTTCTGCACCCTCTCAAATTGAACAATTTCCTCCCTATTGAAGGGTGACCAGAATTGTGTACAGTATTTCAAAAGTGGCTTCAGCGATGTACTGTACGGCTGCAACATGACCTCCTGACTCCTCTACTCCATGCACTAACCAATAAAGGTAAGTGTGTCAAACACCTTTTTCACCACTCTGTCTACCTGTGACTCCACTTTGAAGGAAATACACACCTGCACCCCAGGTCTCTTTGTTCAGCAACACTCTCCAGAGCTCTACCATTAAACTTTTAAGTCCTGCCCTGGTTTGCAAACCAAAATGCAGCACCTCACATTTATCTAAATTAAACTTTGTCTTCCAGTCCTTGGCTTGTTAGCCCATTTGATCAAGGTCCCTTTGTACATTGAGATAAGCTCCACTTGCCATGACAACAACTATTTTGGTGTCATCTGCAAATTTAACTATACCTCCTATGTTGATGTTAAATTCAGTTTTGAGACAGCCCAGGGAATTCCTTGTGGACTCAGACCTGTAAGGCTCTCGCAGTTTGTCCTGGAGATCATACTCTTTGGGCATCTGGAATAAAAACCTATTACAGTTTAGTTTAATTTTAGTTATCCCCTTTATTTACCAATTGCATCACTATTACAACATAACACTGATACCAATAAGCTGAACTAGCTAGGTTCTAATAACCTAGGAGAGTAGGAGTGCCCTAGCAGGCTACTCTGATTTACTGATACAAAGTGGCTTCCTTTATCCAAAAGTTTACAAAAGCACTGCATGTTCTTAATTCGACAGGTAACAGTGAAAGACAATAATTCATAAGGAAGAGAAGTCAATTGACAGGTTTGTGTATGCTTGACGAATCACTCCTACATGCCCTGAGCCATTCATCAGGTGGGAAAAAGATACCCAGCCAGGTTAAGTGCCTGCTAGCAAGAAGATAAACTCCTATCATAAAGAGGTATCCATCTGAATTAATTGGAGAGTTCATAAGGTAACCTTGCACAGCTGACAAATCAGATACAATTGCTTTCCAAAATGGCTTCTTAGAAAAGAGGGCAAACTTTGACCATAAAATGGCTTCCCGACACATTGTGCCAGAATCTCTTCAATGTTAAGCCCAGATTAATTTCTAAGCTAGGAGCAGACTCCTTCTTTTGAAGCACTCGATCATTCTGTACCTGAGGCCGAGATGTTAACCTAAGGTTGAATTTCAATGGATTCATTCGTCTTCAAATAAAACATCCTTTTTTTTCAGGGTTGTGATTCAAATTCAAATAAGTCATAAGATCTGATTAGTTAGAATTGACAGTGGGACAGTCTGTAAGGCCTGTAGAGTGGTCTGCAAGAGCAGCAATTAAGTTAAATCTTCATCAATATTACCTTGTACAGAATTTGTGTTTAATAACCGGTAATGGCTATTTAATATTATGACATCGCAAAAATACAATTAAATTCAATCCATAGCAGTTAAGCGCTAAGAGTTAATTTTCTACTGGCTTCAGCAGCCTCTGCACTAAAATGGTCTCTCTCCCTCTAGTGTCCTTTTGAACTCAAGTCAGGGATTGTAACAGCAAATATGTGTTTTCCCTCTGTTTCTGCCGAGTTTGCAAGGGGTAACAAGAATCCATTATAATTAACAAGACCTGACCGTCAATTACAAGGTTTTTGACAGTACCAAGTTTCATTTTGGGGTCAGAATCAAACATTCAATCATTTCACAAGGGAACAGCAGTGAATGTTATCACTTGGTGTCCGGTTTACTCAGATTCACTGATGTTAAGGCAAATGTTCTTAATTGTCTTAGAGTATCCTGTTATCACTTGGTGAGCATAGATGTTTTATTCTTCTGCATACCTTGGGTTCCTCCCTTTTTCTGAGTCTCCCTGACTTTGTGTATTTTTTAGTGTGCAACAAATGTGTTCGATAATTCAATATTACATTTTAGTCTAAATGTAATAAGGGCAAGATTTTAAGGCTATAAACTTTCTCATTCCCTCCTTTTGTCATTTCATGATAACTACATAGTTTATATAAGTGTAATTAGTCTATTCAGTCGATTTGTATTTTCAATAAGTCACGTGTCTCCTCTGGCGAACCATTGTTTTGTGGAGCAGAGTTTGAAAGATACTGGATTTCAGTATCTTTGCCATCTCATCAAAAAAAAACTTCAGTCAAGGTAGTAAAGCATGATTACCTATGCACAAAACCATGCTGTCTGTACCTAATTTGTCCTTGCCTTTCCAAGTGCATGTAAATCCTGTCCCTCAAAATCCCCTCCAGACAACTTAGCCACCACTGATGTAAATCACACCAGTCTGTAGTTCCCTGGCTTTTCTTTACAGCCTTTGTTACATAATGACACCACATTAGCTTCCCTCAGCCTTTTGGCACCTCACCTGTGGCTATGGATAAGCCACATATCTCAGCGAGGGGCTTGTCCAAATTCTGGGAAACACCTGATCAGGCTGCTGGGATGTATCTAACTTTTGTACATTTTACAACTCCAGCACCTCTTATGTAATATGAGCACTTTTCAAGATGTCACTATTTATTTCTCCAAGTTCCTTTGTATTCATTTCCTTTGAGACAGCAAAATATTTGATTGGTCCCTCACCCATCTTGTGTCGCTCCACACATAGAGTTTACCCTGATCTTTAAGGGGCCCTACTGTCTGTCTTGTTATTCTTTCTTTTGTTCTTAATTTGCTTAGAAAATGTTCTTGGATTCTTTGTGACTCGGTTTGCCAAAGCAATCTTCTTTCCCCCCCCTTTTGTCCTCCTGATTATTCACTTAAGTATACTCCTGCTGTCCTTACACTCTCTTCTTGGGATTTGTTTCATCCCAGCTGTCTATATTCGATATATTAGATTAGATTAGATTACTTAGTGTGGAAACAGGCCCTTCGACCCAACAAGTCCACACCGACCCGCTGAAGCGCAACCCACCCATACCCCTACATTTACCCTTTACCTAACACTACGGGCAATTTAGCACGGCCAATTCACCTGACCTGCACATTTTTGGACTGTGGGAGGAAACCGGAGCACCCGGAGGAAACCCACGCAGACACGGGAGAACGTGCAAACTCCACACAGTCAGTCGCCTGTGTCGGGAAATGAACCCAGGTCTCAGGCGCTGTGAGGCAGCAGTGCTAACCACTGTGCCACCGTGCCGCACACTATATATGCTTCCTACCTTTTCTTGATGAAAATCTCCATTTCTCTAGTCATCCACCCTTGCCTACACCTAGCAGCCTTGCTTTTAATCCTAACCGGAACATACTTTCTAAACTCTCACCTCATTCTTCAAAGCCTCCCGCTTCTCAACTGTCCGTTTACTTGTGAATAGCCTCCTTCAAACAACTTCTGCAAGTTCCAATCTAATACCATTAAAGTTGGCTTTATTCCAGTTTAGAAATTTAACTTTTTGATCATAGCTATCCTTTTCTGATGCTGTTTGAAAACTAATAGAATTATAGTCACTTTCCCCAATGTGCTCCCCCACTGACACCTCCATCACTTACCCTGCCTTATTACTCAACAGAAGGTCAAGAATTGCTTGTTCTCCAGCCAGCACCTCCACATTGTATCAGAAAGTTTTCTTGGACAAACTTAACACATTTCTCTCTATCCAATCTCTATCGTAATCCCAGTGTATGTTTGGTAAGTTAAAATCCCCTACCATTGTCATCCTGTTTTTTTTGTGTTTTGCAGCTATTTCCTGCATATTTGCTTCTTAATTTCCTGCTGACTATTGGGGAGCCTCTCATACAATCCCAACAAGGTGATTATCCACCAACCCAACCTCCACCCCCGGCACTTTCCCCTGCGACCGCAGGAAATGTAAAACTTGCGCCCACACCTCCACACTCACTTCCCTCCAAGGCCCCAAGGGATCCTTCCATATCCGCCACAAGTTCACCTGTACCTCCACACACATCATCTATTGCATCCGCTGCACCCGATGTGGCCTCCTCTATATTGGGGAGACAGGCCGCTTACTTGCGGAACGCTTCAGAGAACACCTCTGGGCCGCCCGGACCAACTAACCCAACCACCCCGTGGCTCAACACTTTAACTCTCCCTCCCACTCCACCGAGGACATGCAGGTCCTTGGACTCCTCCACCGGCAGAACATAACAACACGACGGCTGGAGGAGGAGCGCCTCATCTTCCGCCTCATCATCACCCTCCAACCACAAGGTATGAATTCAGATTTCTCCAGTTTCCTCATTTCCCCTCCCCCCACCTTGTCTCAGTCGGTTCTCTCAACTCAGCACCGCCCTCCTAACCTGCAATCTTCTTCCTGACCTCTCCGCCCCCACCCCACTCCGGCCTATCACCCTCACCTTGACCTCCTTCCACCTATCCCACCTCCATCGCCCCTCCCCCAAGTCCCTCCTCCCTACCTTTTATCTTAGCCTGCTTGGCTACTCTCTCTGATTCCTCATGAAGGGCTTATGCTTGAAACGTCGAATTCCCTCTTCCTGAGATGCTTCCTGGCCTGCTGTGCTTTGACCAGCAACACATTTTCAGCTGTGATCTCCAGCATCTGCAGACCTCATTTTTTACCCCTTCCTTACTTGTCTCGTGCACCCATATAATTTCATTGGACAATCTCCCAGGAATATTCTCAAGAAGTATAGTTGTAATGTTAGCTGTAACCAACAACTCCAATGCCCCTCCTCTCTTGCCCCCCCCCCCCCCCCCCCAACCTTTCTATGCCATCCATATCCTGAATTATTAAGCTGCCAGTCCTGTCCATCCTTGAGCCGTGTTTCTATCTTAGCTATGGTATCCCAGTCTGATGTTCCCAACTATGCCCTGGGCTCATCCACCTTACCTATCAGGCCTCTTGCATTGAAATAAATGAAGTTTAATTTTTCAGTCTTATCTCATTCTCTGCCAAGCTCTTGTCTGCCTTTTGAAATTTTGAATTGCTCCCCTTTACCTTTTTTTTCCAGCCTCAGCCTTTTCTCTTTTCTCACTGTTGCTCTGCATCCCCTTCCCCCCATCCCCAACAATTTACCTCCACTTTTACTAGTTTAAAGGCTCTTGAGTAGCACCAGGAAATTTCCCTGCAAGGATATTTGTCCCCTTCCAATTCTGGTGGAAGCCATCCCTTCCTTTTAGGTTATTTTTACCACCTGAAGAGATGCCCTCAGCCACTCATGTAGTCAATTCCTTCTATTCCTGCTCCTATGAGTATGTGGCACCAGTTTTGTCCAAATATTACTACCCTCTAGGATCTACTTTTCTGACTTACTGCTAGTTTACTATATTTTTTTTCTGCAGAACCTCATCCCTTTCTCTCCCTCCAGTGCCAATCACCCCCTCCTCGTCACTCTTCCCGTACAAATTTTTTGCACTCACCGTGACGTTTTTGACCCTGGCACCTGGGAGGTGACCCACCATCCTGATGTCTTGCTGATGGCTGCAGAAGAGTCTGTCTGAGCCCCACACTAGATAGTCCCCTGTAACTAATAATCGCTTGGAACCTGGAATAGCCCTTGTTGCAGGAAAGCTAGTCACTGTACAAGAAACTTTGCTATCAATGCTATACTATCCTGCAAGCCCCCTCAACCCCTCATAAACACTATTCAAAACCATGTACCTCTTTGAGATTGGCATAACCACAACAAACTCCTGCACTCCATGGCCACCTCTCCTTCCATTCCTAGTGGCCAGCCATTTACCTGACCGTATCTGCAGTGTCTCTGCCTTCCGAAAACGCATCCACCCCCTTGCTCTTGTAAACCCGTCATTGCTTCTAACTGCCACCTGGAGTCCTGTAAGCAGTTTTGTTCCCCTTATTTAAGAAATAATGTTATTTTATTGGAGGCAATCCAGAGAAAATCAACAAAGATATGATTCCTTGTATGGAGGGATTACCTTTTCAGCCAAGTCGAAACTGTTTGGAGAATTGGGACTGTACTCATTGGAGTTTAGAAGAATGAGAGGTGAACAGATTTACAAATAAAAGATTATTAAGGGAAGTGACAGGATGAATGCTGAAGAGGTGTTTCCCTCATGGGGGAGTCTTGGTGCAGATGCTTGATTTGGTGAGGGAATCTAGGTTTCTGCACAAGAGTAGAAAATTGGACATGAAGAATGGCAGATTACCCATTCCTATTGAATTGCGAATCTGTTTCAAGGAGCTGAATGGGCTGCATCTGTTCCTATTTCACATGATTTTAAACTGATAAAATACTAAAAAGACAAATCAGTACAAATGCAGTGAAGTTGCTGCTGATGTTTTCGGAATACAGGAAACTGAGTCGACCATTTAAGATTGTGGGGAGTTTTTTTTTGTTTCATCCAGAGGATGGTGAGTGCATGGAATCCTTTGTCACAGAAAATGGTTGAGGCCAAAACATTGTTTTCAAGAAAGATGTAATTATTAGTTTTGAGAGCTGGAAGGAATCCAAGGGTATGGGAGAATACCAGTCAAGGTCACTGAGTGGGATGATCAATTGAGATAAAATGGAATGGCAGAGCAGGCTTGAGGTCTGAAAGGCCTACTCCTACTTTTATTTTGCTGACTGTATTCTGTACTCATAATTGCTCATGCCCTGTTCACACTTGATCTGGACACATCTTTTGTCTTTTTTCGATTACCACTCCCTTTGATTTTGAAATGTGAAGCCTTCTGTCAGTTAACCTGTCCCGTCCTTCACCCGAGCATTCCCTTTGTTCACCATCCCCCATGCCCATGTTAACTCGGTTTAGCCATTTACCCAGTTTCTATCTCCACAGACGTGGCCGCATTTAGAGTCCACAGCAGAGAAAGAGTCCATCGAGTCAACTTGACTCGAGTAAGTGTACATCAATCAAACAATTCATGGCCAAAAATTTCAGAAATTGACTTTTTCTTTACATAAAATGTATGGTATCTATTTTAAATTTGAGATAATTACAATGCAGGTTATTTGGTTGGTGAAAAGCTCAATCTGTATTGTTCTTTTGACATGATCAGATCCACTTTTTAAAATTGCTATCTTGCAGTCTATTGCTGTTAATCACAAACTGTAGATATATAACTTGTTAAAATTGTATATTACAACATACAATTGGCCCTCAGCTAATTTAATAAACATGGACACTGCAGAGTGTTACAACAAATGAAGTGATTGTTGCTTGAAGGGTGTAACGAGGTGCAACCAATTAGTGAACTATACTGTTATTTTAAAACGATAGCATGTTATTGCATGTGACAAGGTTTTCTCATTTGTTAAAGCAATTACTCGCAGTACACTACATATTTAAAATATTTTGTAACTGGAGTAGTTCAGTATTTATGACTGGAAAAGTTCTCAGAAAAAAAAGATGTTAACTACTCTCTTCAAAGTCAGAAAAGGAAAAAAAAAACAATTTTTTGCAAACTTTTGTTCCTCCCAATGAACTGCCTGTTGAATTACACTGCATATTTTGGAGAAAGATAGATGCCGTTTTTTGCTGCTGTTGTGCAACTGTGTGTCTCAAACCAAAGTTAACTGTGTGATTGAAAATAAAATCAGAAATTGCTGGCTACACTCCGCATCTGTGGAGAAGAAGCAGCATCAACATTGAGTTGTGACCTTCTTCAAAATTGGACTTGAAACTTCTCACTCTGCTTTCTTTCCACAAATGCTGCCTGACCTACTGAGTTCCTCTCGAGTTCTGCTTTTTTTTCTCTCAGATTTCTGGAATTATACTTATGATTCAAATTCTGTTTGGACTGAAGAGGTGCAATTTACCATTGAACATGGCAAAATTTAATGTCTGCAAGATACAGTATTTATAAGTAAAAGAATTTATATGGCACTGAGGTAGTGTGATAACAGCAATGCAATATTTGTTTTTTGTAAAAATTCTTTTGTTCATATTCGTGGTTGATTGTGCCAGATTTATTGCCCATTCTTAGGTAGCCTTGAAGGTGATGTTGAGCTGCGTTCTTGAATTACTGTGGTCCATTTGCTGGAGATAGGTCATGGGGAAGGGAGTTGCAAGACTTTCACTCACCGACACGGGAGTCAGAATGGTTTGCAACTTGGAGGGGAACTTTTAAATGGTGGAGTACCCATTTATCTGCTGCCCTTTTCCTCCAGATGATAATGGATGTCGTTTTGGAAGGTATTGTCTAAGGGGAATTAAGTGATAAATTTCTGTAGTCCATGTTGTAAATTGTACAGATTGCTGCTTCTAAGATCAGTATTCAAGGTAGGTGCTTGTGGATGTGGTGCCAAGGAAGCGGGCTGCTTTGTCCTGGCTGGTATCAAGCTTCTTGTGTGTTGTTGGAACTACACTCATCCAGGTAAGCCTGGAGTGTCTCATTATGCTCTAGACATGTGTCTAGTAGATGATGAGCAAGAATTGGCAAGTGAGGAGGTGAGATACTCATTGCAGGAATCACAGTCTCTGACTTGCTGTTGTAGTCGGTGGTCAGAATGCATGTATGGCTACTTTGTTCAAGTTCTGGTCAATGGTAGCTCCCAGGATGTTGACACTGGGGAATGTGCATAGACTACTGGGCATTGTATGAAGCCAGCATTCCTAAAAGCTTTGCATGATTCATGTCTGCACAGATAGTTTGAATCAAAATATTAGTTGAGGATCTTTTCACCTCCACAACTGAAGGTTTTTCTGCTGTCACATTTGAAATTCTCCATTCCATGACTGCTCGCCCCAAAGCAACACCAACCTGATATATTAATTTTGTTTCTCTTCACAGAGCTGCCTGATTACTGAACATTCTGTTTTTGATTGTAAACTGTTTTGAGTTCAGTACAATATAGTACAAGTCAGCAGTTTATTTGGTGGGTTCAAAATACCAGTACCCACTGTCGAGGTTTTTAATCTTGCCACAAAGCTCCCCCCATCAAGGGAAGACAAATGAGCATTGCATAAATTAATTAAAATAGCAAAGATAGGTTCTTCCTACCTTGAGCCCTCATTGAAACAAAATGCAAATTATTCAATAGAAATAGTAAAATAAAACACGTTCTAGAACATGACAATAAAACAGATTAAAATTGCAGGCCACTGCTTCAGATAAGAGTGACTTCAGTTTTCCATTACTTTTGTGTAATCTGTCAGGACTTGGTCAGCATTGACATATCTTTCAGTTAATAACACTCTAAGTGATTTATGTCTATTGATTAAATGTCAAGACTTGGCAGGATCAGTCTATATTATGGTAGATCTCTGTCATGGAAAAATAAACACAAACTCTAGATAGAATTTAGACCTGTATTCTTTTGTATTGAGCTCAGAAAAAGTGACATGTTACTCCTTTGTAATGTATTCCAGTGCCACTGAGAAAGTAAATCTATTGGTTTTTACTGACTGCCTCAAATTGATACTGTCAGTCCAATGGAAGGTAAAATGTGATGGTAACTCTTTTCATTATAACGCATCTGACATGACCAGATTGATCAGAATAGGAGACTGCGAATAGTGCACTATGTTTCTATGTAATATTTCAGGCCTTCAATATCGGTAGCATGAAACAGCAGGATTGCCTTATACATTCAGGAAGCTGAGCATTATTTTTTCCTTAGTTATTAATGGAATGTGAGGGAAATTGTAAGCCAGCATCTCTGTCTGTATTCTTTGCACAGATGGTTGTGAGCTCCCTCCTTGAATTACTGCAGTCCATGTGGGACAGGTACATCCACACTGCAGTTAGCAAGGCAGTTTTCGATATTTGACCCAGATCAATTGTTCCATGTTGGGATTGTATAGGGCTTATTGGGGAACCTGCCAAAGGTGATTTTCCCCTGAATTTACTGTCTTTGTCCTGCTATGGTGAGGATTGTGAATTTTGCAAGGTGCTGTCTAAACGGTCTTGATGAGTTGCTGCAGCACATTTCAAATGTGAGACACTGCTACAGTGGAGGTGCAACAGCATCTAACTTTTTTAAATTGAAGGACATTAATTGCCAAGAAACGAATAACTGTTTCTTAGTCTCTTAATCAGAGCCCACTCAAACTTTGTAACTTTTTATGAAAGTGTAGCCGTGTCTAATTCAGCTACTTTGAAATAGTTTCAAATTAACAGCCAAAGAAGATGGTGTAATAATATTGACATCTCAACTTGTTCCACTTAAATTGAGGAGAAGTTAACTGGTACTTATATCCAGGTATTGAAATGGAGAGGTGTATGACCTATTCTCAAACTGAATAAATATTATTTTGATACAGAAGCAATACTGGAAGTATTCTCTCCCTACTGGCTGGTTGGACAGAAGTACTGAAGAAGATGCTGAACAAATGAGCATTTTTAAATGATCAGGTGCTGCAGCTGCCTTTCAAGCATTGGCTGGTCTGTCACTTCAATTGCCCAGAAAAAGCTTTTTGGTGTATATTGCACCAGAGCACTGTTGTAATTGTGAAAACTTACCGATGAGGTATCTTTCAGTTTATTTACTTTCTTAATCTAAGAGCTGATGAAGCTATTGTTGTTTAGATCAGCCATTTTTTCACATCCCCAAATGGCCTCAGAAGGTGATGGAAAGATGCCTCATTGAAATGCTAGATGCTGTGAGTGTAGGGACATCCACAGTACTATTGGGGAGGAATTTTGAATGAGCAACAAAGAAAAAGGTCAGGATGGTGTGTGTGGGTTGATGGGCAACTTGCGGGTGGTGACATTCCCACACCTTATCCTTCTCGGTGGCAGAGGTCATGAGTTTGGAAAGTGCTGGCAAAGCAGTTTTGGTGAGTTACTGCTCAGGTTTCCGTTGAATGGTTCGATCTGGGAGAATTCTAGTTGGCTGTCAGAAAACTGAAACAGGTTTTTGGCTGTTTGAAATTTGCTTGAAAGTATATCCATGAATCTGTTAGTTGCGAAGGGTTTATTTTTGTGCCATATGGAAATCAGGGCATGTAGTCACTTCTGAAGATGACTTTGATTGCAAGGATAATCTTGATTTGTAAGAGTCAGGTTATAATAAGTCAAGGCTAGGGAAATACCCTTAACATGGAACTGGTGTTTTACCTATTGCATTTAATTCCCAGCTTTGTTAAATGGTTACGTTCAGAGATATTAGAATACTTACTGGCATTTTACAATGGATGCAAAACATTTGACTGAAGTTAGCCTTTATCAAAATAAATGTGCTTCTGCAACATCTTGTGTACTGTCTTCAATTATTCAATGTGTGCATCCCCACTGCATATAGTAACATTATCGACTGGATGCTGTTAATCTGGGATAGGCAGAACAACATTCGAGTGTGTGGTGTTGGAAAAGCATTGCCGGTCAAGCAGCATCTGAGGAGCAGGAAAATTGAAGTTTCGGGCAAAAGCCCTTCCTCAAGAATGAGGCTGGGAGCCTTGTGGGGGGAGAGGTCAATTGGAAGGGATGGGGCTGGGGGGAAGGCAGCTGAGAGTGCAGCAGGTGGATGCAAGTCTAGGTAATAGGTCAGAGGGAGGGTGGAGTGGATAGGTGGAAAGGAAGATGGACAGGTCATGAGGGCAGTGCTGATCTGCAAGGTTCAGAACTGGGACAAGGTGTGGCGAGGGGAAATGAGGAAACTGGTGAAATCCACATTGATGCCATGGGGTTGGAAGGTCCCAAGGCAGAAGATGAGGCATATTTCCTCCAGGCATTGGGTGGTAAGGGAGTGGTGATGGAGGAGACCCAAGACCTGTTTGTCCTCGGCAGAGTGGGAGGGGGAGTTGAAGTGTTCGGTCACAGGGCGGTGGAATTGGTTGGTGTGGGTGTCCCAGGGATGTTCTGAGGGCGCCTACGAGCAGAGTGCTTCAATCTCCCCAATGTAGAGGAGACCGCATTGGGAGCAATGGATACCGTAAATGACGTGTGGAAGTGCATGTGAAATGTTCATGGATGTGGAAGGCTCCTTCGGGGCCTTGAACAGAGGTGAGGTGGCAGGAGAAGGTGCCCGGAGGGGGGTGGAGGGAGGAGGTGAGGTGGGGTGGGTGGTGCATGGACACAACTAGGTAGTCGCGGAGGGAACAGTCTTTGCGGAAAGCGGATAGGGGTGGGGAGGGAAATATATCTCTGGTGGTGGGGTCCATTTGTAGGTGGTGGAAATGGCGGAGGATGCTGGGATGGGGATTCTGTCCTTGTTGCAGTTGGAGGGTGGGGTTCGAGGGCTGAGATGTGGGAAGTGGATGAATTGTGCTGGAGGACATCATCAACCATGTAGATGGGGAAATAGCAGTCTTTAGAGAAGGTATGTTCTGTGGTGGAACTGGTCCTCCTGGGAGTTGGTCCCCCTACCAGTACCCTTCCACTGGCAATCTAATTCATTTGGTTGAACTGGTCCTCACCCTGAACAATTTCTCCTCCGAATCCTCCCACTTTGTGCAGACAAGAGGGGTAGCCATTGGCCCTAGCAATGCCTGTCTTTTTGCCGACTGTATGGAACAGTCTTATCTTCTGCAGTTGCACCGGTGCCACTCAACACCTTTTCCTCTCCGACATTGACTGCATCGGTGTCATCTCGTGCTCCCACGAGGAGGTTGAACAGTTCATCAACTTCAGCAACACATTCTACTCCGACCTTAAGTTCACCTGGACCATCTCTGACACCTCTCTTCCCCTTCCTGGACCTCTCCATCTGCCATCAACGGTGACTGACTCAACACTGACATTTTCTACGCACCCATTGATTCCCACAGGTACCTGGATTATAGGTCATCCCAACTTGCCTTCTGCAAAAATGCTATCCCTTGTTTCCAATGTTTCTTCCTCCACCGCATCTTCTCCCAGGAGGGCCAATTCCACCACAGAACACACCAGATGGCCTCCTTCTTTAAAGACTGCAGTTTCCCCTCCCACGTGGTTGATGATGATGCTCTCTAGCGCATCTCATCCACTTCCTGCACCTCTACCCTCTAACTCCATGCCTCCAACCACAACAAGTGCATAACCCCCTTGCCCGGTCCTGACCTTCCACCCCACCAACCTCCAAATACATTGCATCATCCATTGCCATTTGCACCACCTACAAACAGACCCCACCATCAGAGATATGTTTCCCTCCCCACGCCATGCACTTTTTTTGTCAAGCCCATTCTTTCAATGAATCCCTTATCAGGTCCACGCACCCCATGCAACTTCCCCTGCCATCGCAGAAATTGCAAAACCTGCACTCACCGCCCCTCCCCCCCCCCGCCCCCCCCAACTCCGTCCAAGGCCCCATAGCAGCCTTCCACATCCATTCACCTGCACTTCTACACACATTTACTGTATCCGTTGCTCCCGACGCAGTCTCTGGGACATGCAGGTCCTGGGCCTCCTCCCATCGCCACTCCCTTACCACCCGATGTCTGGAGAAAGAATGACTCATCTTCTGCTTCGAGACCCTCCAACCTCATGGTATCAATGTGGATTTCACCAGTTTCCTCATTTCCCCTTCCTCTACCTTATCCCAGTTCCAATCTTGCAAATCAGCACCGCCCTCATGACCTGTACCACCTGTCCATCTTCCTTCCCACCTACCCGCTCCACCCTCCTCCGACCTATCACCATTACCCCTACCTCCATCCACCTAATGCACTCTCAGCTAATTTCCCCCCAGCCCACCCCCCTCCCATTTATATCTCCACCCCCAAGGCACTCAGCTTCATTCCTGATCAAGGGCTTTTGCCTGAAACGTCGATTTTCCTGTTCCTCGAATACTGCTTGACCTGTTGTGCTTTTTCAGCACCTCACGCTCGACTCTCCTCTCCAGCACCTGCAGTCCTCACTTTTGCTGAGACAGGATAACAGCCTATATGCAATCTGGCCACCTTTTAAGTGTCTGACTTTGTGAAATGTTTGTGTTATTTTTCAGTAATACTTTTTTTTATCAGCACTAACTAACTGAATATTAAACTATTCACAAATGAGAGATGCATTTACAATAGTGTTTTCATCACTGCAGGATTCCGAAGTACTTAAAGCTCTGAAATGTTGCTTCTTTACAAATCGAAGTTGAGTTTTTATTTAGAAAACCAACAAATGCCTCGGCTTTTAACAGCTGACAACAAAAATTGCCACAATAAATAAGAGAAAATTGGAAGTTAAACGTCTTCATATGTATTCTTCACCAATTATTTACACACATTTTCAATAGCACAGAGAGTCAGTATTACCTGCAAGTCAACATGAGCCATCTGTTTCATGGAAGTCTTCAATAAAACTTGTGAACAGTCATTTGGGAAAAGAAGCAAGTCAAACAGTCAGGGCAGGCACAAACAAAACAGAAGTAGAGAGGATTGATAAATTAAAATGCATTTATTTCAATGCAAGAGGCCTAACGGATACGGTTCCGAATGTGGCATTGGGATCTCCTCGCGATTGCCTGGATGGACAGGACTGCAAAATTTATGTTCTCGGGTGGAGGTATGAAAAGGAGGATAGAAAGTGGGGCAAGAAATGAGTGGGAGTAGCATTCTTGGTTAGGGCTAACATTACAGCTGTACTTGGGGAGGGTACAACCGTAAGACATTGGAGCAGAAATTAAGTCATTCAGCCCACCAAGTCTGCTCCATGATCCAATCATGGCTGATCAGTTTCTCAACCCAATTTTCCCGCTCTCTTCCCATAACCCTTGATCCCTTTGACAACCAAGAACCTATTTATTTCTGTCTTAAATATATTTTGTGGCAGCAAATTCCGTCAATTCACCACTCTCTGGCAGAAGTTTCTCCTTAGCTGATCTTCCCTTTACTCTGAGGCAACGCCATCTGATTCTAGTCTCTTCTACCAATGGAAGCATCTTCCCAACATCCACTCTGTCCAGGCCATTCAGTATTCAGTATGGTTCAGTTAGATCTCACCTCATCCTTCTAAACTGCCTTGAGTCTTGACCCGGAATCCTCAACCGTTCCTCATGTGTTAAGCCTTTCTTTCCTGGGACCATTTCTCATAAATCTCCTTTGAACACTCCAGGACTCGGACATCCTTCCTGAGATATGGGGCCCAAAACTGCAAAAGTGGTCCAACCAGAGCCTTAGAGTTTTTGAAATACACTTTTGTATTCTAGTCCTTTCAAAATAAAAGCAAACATTGCATTTGCTGTGCTAACTATTGACTCAACCTGCAGGTTTACCTGGAGAAAATCTGGACTAGAACTCCAAAGCCTCTTGGCACTTCAGACTTGTGAATTTCCTCCCAATTAAGAAAATACTTCATGCTTCTATTGTCGCTACCAAAACGCATAACCTTATACTTTCCCACATTGTACTCCGTCTGCCACTTCTTTGTCCACTCCTAACCCGTCCAAATCCTTCTGCCGCCTCCCCACTTTCTCAGTACTACCTATCCCTCCACCTATGATTGTACCATCTGCAAACTTAGACTGCCCTCAGTTCCTTCAACCAGATCATTATGTATAAAGTGAAAAGTTGTGGTACCAATACTTGCGGAATGCCACTTGTCACCGCCTGCCATCCTGAGGTAAACCTTTTTATCCTCACTCTCTGCTTTCTGCCAGAAAGCCAATCATGTAATCATAGCAATCATAGCATTTTGCTATGGCACCATGGACCCTTCTCTTATTCAGCAGTCTCCAGTGGCACCTTGTCAAAAGCCTTCTTCAAATCTAGGTTGATGATATCCATTGGCTCTCCTTCGTCTAACCTTCTTGTTACTTCCTCGAAGAATGCTTGCAAATTTGTAAGGCATGATCTACCCTCGATGAGACTATGCTGACTTTGCCCTATTTTACCATACACTTCCAAGTCTGCAGAAATCTCATTCTTCACAAAGACTCCAAAATCTTATCCTTGACCAAGTGCTAGGCTGTTTGGCCTGTAATTTTCTGTCTTTTGCCTTACTCATTTTTTAAATAGGAGTGTCACATTAGTAATTTTACAATTTTACAGTCCTCTGGGACCCTAACCCAAGAGATAGCTGAAGAGGTGGTGGAGGAGTTAGTTGTGATCTTTCAGCAATCTCCTTTAGAACTCTGCAGTGTAGTCCACCTGATCCAGATGATTTATCCACCTTTGGGTTGTTCAGTTTTGTTTTTGTTACCTTCACCTTGATGCTGGGCACCATACTTAGCTCTGCTCCCAATACTCTTGAATGTTTGGGATATTTCTCGTGTTTTCCACTGTGAAGACTGCAGATTAATTATTCAGTTTCTGAGCCATTCCCTTGTTCCCCACTACTATCTCTCCAGTGTAACTTTCCAGCTGTCCAATGTTCATTTTTGCCCTTTCTTTCTCTAAAGAAACTCTCTTCTTGTCTTCCTTTTTATATTTCTGGCTAGCTTACCTTCTTTTAATCTTCTCTCTCCTTATTTCTTTTTATGTTACCCTCTGTGGATTTTTGTAAGCTTCCTAATCCTCTGGTTTCCTACTGCTCTTTGCCACATTATATGCTTTCTATTTTGCTTTTATGCTGTCCCTGACTTCCTTAATCAGCCATGATTGCCTCATCCTTCCTGTACCATGCTTCCTTTTCCTTGTGATGAATTTTTGCTGTCTCCCCTGAACTACTCCCAGAAACTCCTGCCATTCCTGTTCTACTGTCTTTCCTGCTTGGTTCCTCTCCCAGTCAGTTCTGACCATCTCCTCCCTCCTGCCTCTGTAATTAACTTTTTATTCTGCTGTAATACTATTACCTCTGATTCTATCTTCTCCCTCTCAAACTGCAGAGTAACTTCAATCGTGTTATGATCTCTGCCTCCAAAGGGTTTCTTAACCTTAAGCTCCCCTATCAAGCCTGCCTCATTGCCCAGCATGAAATCCAGTATTGCCTATTCCCTAATGAGCTCCACCACAAGCTGCAACAAAAAGCCATCTCGTCGACATTCTACAAATTCCTTTTCCTGCAGTCCACTACCATTCTGATTTTCCCTGTCCATCTGCACATTGAAATCCCCTGTGATCACTCTAACTTTGACTTTCTTTCACCAGGAGATTGAGAAGTTGTGTATCGTGCACCCTACCTCCTGACAACTATTTGGAGGACTGTACATGAATTCAACTACGGTTTCTTTACTTTTTTGTGGTTCATCAATTCTATCCACCCAGATTAGAAATAGCATTATCTGTACTATCTGACCCTATTTCATTTCTTACTGTTGACTTAATTACATTTCTGACGTACAAGGAAACCCCTCTCTCTCTGTCCACCTGCTTATCTTTTCAGTAGGATGATATCCTTAGATATTCAGCTTCCAATCCTGATCCCTTTGCAGCCATGTCCCCATGTAGCCCATCACGTTATACCTGCCAATTTTGATCTGCTCCATGAGCTCATTCATGTTATTTCTTCTTCTTGCATTCAGATGTAACACCTTCAGTCCTGCATTAACCTTCTCTCTTCTCAGTGTCATTCATGTGTCCAGTGTGCTTGAAGTTTGATTACTAACCCCTTCCATTTGTGTCTGTTCTGGACACTTGAATTAACTCTCCTGAGTTCTCCTTCCCTGTCATTTATTGAGTTGTAGAGATGTACAGCATGGAAACAGAACCTTCGGTCCAACTCATCCATACCAATCAGATATCCGAAATTAATCTCATCCCATTTGCCAGAATTTGGTCCATATCCCTCTAAACCCTTCCTATTTATGTACCCATCCAGGTGCCTTTTAAATGTTGTAATTTTACCAGCCTTCACAACTTTCTCCTGCAGTTTATTCCATACGCTCTCACCACCCTCTGCATGAAAAGTTGCCCCTTTGGTCCCTTTTAAATCTTTGTCCTCTCACTCTAAACCTATGCCCTCTAGTTCTGGACTCCCCCATCCCAGAGAAAAGATCAAGTTTATTGCCCCGATCCATGCTCTTCATAATTTTATAAACCTCAATAAGGTCACGCCTTAGCCTCTGCTCCAGGGAAAACAACCCGAGCCTCTTCAGTTTCTCCCTGTAGTTCAAACCCTCCAATGCTGGCAACATCTTTATAATTTTTTTCTGAACCTTTTCAAGTTTTGTAACATCTTTGCTATAGCAGGGAGACCACAATTACACACAATATTTCAAAAGTGGTCTATCGAATGTTCTGTGAAGCTGCACATTGACCTCTGAACTCCGATACTCAATGCTTTGATCAGTAAAGGCAAGCACACCAAATGCTGCCTTTACTCTGTTATATACCAGGGATTCCACTTTCAAGGAACTATGAACCTGCACTCAAAGGTCTCTTTTTGTTCAGCAACACTCCTCAGAATCTTAACGTTACATATGCAAGTCCTGCCCCGATTTACCTTTCCAAAATGCAGCGT
This sequence comes from Hemiscyllium ocellatum, assembly GCF_020745735.1. Classification (NCBI taxonomy): domain Eukaryota; kingdom Metazoa; phylum Chordata; class Chondrichthyes; order Orectolobiformes; family Hemiscylliidae; genus Hemiscyllium; species Hemiscyllium ocellatum. The sequence continues at coordinate 15,613,583 of NC_083423.1, forward strand.
CTCACATTTATCTTAATTAAACTCCATCTGCCACTCCTCGGCCCATCTGATCAAGCTCCTGTTGTACCTTGAGGTAACCTCCTTCATTGTCCACTCCACCTGATTTTGGTGTCATCTGCAGACTTACTAATTATACCTCCCATGTTTACATGCAGATCATTTTTATAAATGATGAACAGCATTGGACCCAGCACTGATCCATTGGCACACCACTGATCACAGGCCTCAACTCTTAAAAGCAAACCCTCCATCACCACTCTGTCTCCTACCTTTTGAGCCTGTTTTGTATCCAAAGGGCTAGTTCTCCCAGTGTTCTACATGATCCAACCTTGCTAACTAGTCTACCACAAGGAACCTTGTCAAACTCCTTACTAAAGTCCATATAGATTACAGCTGTAAGTTTGCTCGCTGAGCTGGGAGGTTTGTTTTCAGACATTTCGTCACCATACTAGGTAACATTATCAGTGAGCCTCCGGATGAAGCACTGGTGGTATGGGCTGCTTGCTATTAGTGTTTAGGTTCCCTTGGGTTGATGATGTCATTTCCTGTTCTTTTTCTCAGGGAGTGGTAAATGGAATCCAAGTCGATTAGATATCCTTTGGCCTAATTAGTCCACGCCGACCCTCCGAAGAGTAACCCACCCAGGTCCATTCCCCTGAACTAATTCACCTAACTCTACGGGCAATTCATCATGACCAATTCACCTAACCTGCATGTCTTTGGACACATGGATGTGTTTGTTGATTTGAGTTCCAGTTTGATTACCAGGCTTCTCGGAATTCTAATGCATGTCTCTGTTTGGTTTGTCCTAGAATGGATGTGTTGTCCCAGTCGAAGTGGTGTCCTTCTTTATCTGTATGTCAGGATACTAGTGAGAGTGGGTCATGTCTTTCTGTGGCTAGTTAATGTTCATGTACCCTGGTGGCTAGTTTTCTGGCTGTTTTTAGTGTTGGTTACAGTTCTTGCAAGCTGTTTTGTAAATGACATTAGTTTTGCTTGTTGTCTGCATAGGGTTTTTCAAATTCATTTAGTGAACTTGTTTTGGTGTGTTGGTGGGTTTGTGGGCTACCATGATGCCAAGAAGTCTGAATAGTCTGGCAGTCATTTCGAAATGAAGAAGGACACCACTTTGACGAGGATGACACATCTATCCTAGGACAAGCCAAACAGAGACATACACAAGAATTCCTAGAAGCATGGCATTCTAACCGGAACTCGATCAACAAACACATTGACTTGGATCCCATTTACCACTCCCTGAGAAAAAGAACGGGGAATGACATTACCAACCTAAGGAAACCTAAACACATAAATAGAAAGTGGGCCATACTACCAGTGCTTCTTCCGGAGGCTCACTGATGACGTTACCTAGTGTGGTGATGCAACGTCTGAAAACGAACCTTCCAGTTCAGCGAGCAAACCTACATCCAGAACCTCAACCTGAGCTACATATTTTCTCAAAACTCACTACCACATAGATTACATCCACCAATCTACCCTCATCAATCCACTTCATTACTACTTCAAAAAATCTTAGTTTTCCACACAATTGAATCACCGTCTACAGATGTTAACCTGCTGCTTTGTTTCACCCCCCCACCCCCAATCCCTTAATTCCCTCCTCACTTTGTAGTTTAAAGTCTTGTTGACCAGCGTATTTACCACTTCCACTAGAAATTGGTCCCAGCTTGGTTCAGGTGGAGACCATCCTATTAATACTGATCACTCCTATTCCGATATTGATATCCATGCCCCATGAAGAGGAATCCGTCTTGCCCACACCACTCATTTATCCACGTATTTACTTTCCTTATTGTTGTGTCCTAATGCCAGTTTGCACTTGGCTTGGGCAACAATCCAGAAATTAAAACCCCCAAAAATTGAGGACCTGTTCATTAAATTGGTTCCGAGCTCCTGATAATGTCTGAAGAAGTCCTCTTTTCCTGGTCTTGCCTGTGTTGTTTAGTCGAGCATGGACCACAACAACTGGGTCCTCTTTCTCCCTCTCCAATATTCTTTCAAGCCGCTCAGAGATGTCCCTTACTCTGACACCAGGCAGGCAACACACCACGTGGGATTCTCGATCCTGCTTACAAAAAATACTACCTATTCCTTTATCTATAGAGTCTCCTACAACTGCAACTTCTCTCTTTGTTTCCCCCTCTTGAATGGCTTCCTGTAGTATAGTGCAGTGTTCAGTTGGCTCATCCTATCTGCAACCCTTTCCTCATCCACACAGAGCAAGTACCTCATACCTGTTTGACAAGGTCAAGAGCTGAGGCTATTCCTCACAGCAGCATCAAATTACTTGCTTTGATTGCAGGTAGATATTCTTGATGAAGAGCTTATGCCCAATATGTCAGTTCTTCTGCTCCTCGGATGCTTGTTGAACTGCTGTGCTTTTCCAGCACCACACTCTCGACTCTTATCTCCAGCATCTGCAGTGCTCACTTTCTCCTATTCCTGGGATTATGTCCAGGGAAATTATTTGGGTGGAACTGAGAAATAAGAAAGGGACGATCATCTTATTGGCATTGTACTATTGAACCCCCAATAGTCGGTAGGAAATTGAGAAAAAAACTTTTCTGGAGATCTTGGTTATCTGAAAGAATAATAGGGTAGTAAGGGTAGTGGACTTTAATTTTCCAAACATAGACTGGGACTGCCATTGTCTTAAGGGTTCAAATGGAGCGAAATTTGTCAAGTGTGTACAAGATAAATTTCTGATTCAGTGTGTGGATGGACCTACTACCGAAGGTACAAAACTGGACCTACTGGGTAATCCAAGATGGAAGACGGGAAAAGTTTCTGGATGTAAGAGCTGCCCCTTTTTTTTTTTGGAGGTATTTTAGATGGTGGAGGCGATTTCCTCGAAGGCTGGGAGGAACAATTACTGTTTTATATGCTGTTTGCATTGTTTTGGAACTTTGGAAAAAAAAAGTCAAAACAACATCAGTTTTCAAGGGAGAAGAGTAGTCAAAGGAAGCACATGATGAGGACAGTGGAGGGGAGAGAGAGAGAGAGAGAGAGAGAGAGAGAGAGAGAGAGAGAGAAAACCTGCCCAGTTACAGCCTTTGCTGTTTGAATTTGTGTATCGCTGGCATCGGAGTGCATCTGGGAAAATTAACAAACAGTGAAATTCACAACTAATCTTGGAGAAACTGTTGGGCGAAGTTCACAGCACAGAATCAGATAAGTTCATTGTTGTTTTAAGTCTGTCCAAGAGAAAGGCTGCAGTAGTGGGTACAGTGGATTCTTTCTTGATTATATGTTTTTGGAGATAAGTCTCTTAATTAAACTTAAATTAATAGCTATGGCTTATATTTTAACCTGTGGCAGTGTTTGCAGAGGAATAAGATAGTGTTATTTTCTGGGTTTGTAGATTGTGAAGGAGCAGAAATGGCCTTTACAGTGATATGTACTTGTCAGATTTGGGAGTTTAAAGAGAGTTTAGGGTTACTGCGGATTACATCTGCCATAACTGCTGTTGGATGCGAATCTTATCAGCTCAAGTGGATCGATTGGAGACGCAAATAGAAGCGATGAGGAATTTGCAACAGCAAAAGTATGTAATGGATGGCAGTTATAGGAAGGGGGGAAAGTCTCATACAAATACAGCCACTGTTTAAGAAGGGCAGTAAAGACAAGCCAGGGAACTATAGACCAGTGAGCCTGACCTCAGTGGTGGGCAAGTTGTTGGAGGGAATCTTGAAGGACAGGATGCCCATGTATTTGGAAAGGCAAGGACTGATTCAGGATAGTCAACATGGCCTTGCATGGGAAATCATGTCTCACAAACTTGATTGAGTTTTTTTGATGAAGTAACAAAGAAGATTGACGAGGGCAGAGTGGTAGATGTGATCTATATGGACTTCAGTAAGGCGTTTGACAAGGTTCCCCATGGGAGACTGATTAGCAAGGTTAGCTCTTCTCGAGGACAGGGAGAACTAGCCGTTTGGATACAGAACTGGCTCAAAGGTAGAAGACAGAGGGTGGTGGTGGAGGGTTGTTTTTCAGACTGGAGGCCTGTGACCAGTGGAGTGCCACAAGGATCGGCGCTGGGCCCTCTACTTTATGTCATTTACGTAAATGATTTGGATGCGAGCATAAGTGGTACAGTTAGTAAGTTTGCAGATGACACCAAAATTGGACGTGTAGTGGACAGTGAAGAGGGTTCCCTCAGCTTACAACAGGGTCTTGACCAGATGGGCAAATGGGCTGAGAAGTGGCAGATGGAGTTTAATTCAGATAAATGTGAGGTGCTGCATTTTGGGAAAGCAAATCTGAGCAGGATTTATACATTTAATGGTAAGGGACTGTTGCTGAACAGAGACCATGGAGTGCAGGTTCATAACTCCTTGAAAGTGGAGTCGCAGGTAGATAGGATAGTGAAGAAGGCGTTTTGTATGCTTTCCTTTATTGGTCAGAGTACTGAGTACAGGAGTTGGGAGGTCATGTTGGGGCTGTACAGGACATTGGTTAGGCCATGTTGGAATATTGCGTGCAATTCTGGTCTCCTTCTTATCGGAAAGATGTTGTGAAAATTGAAAGGGTTCAGAAAAGATTTACAAGGTTGTTGCCAGGGTTGGAAGATCTGAGCTACAGGGAGAGGCTTAACAGGCTGGGGCTGTTTTCCCTGGAGCGTCGGAGGCTGAGGGGTGACCTACAGAGGTTTACAAAATTATAAGGGGCATGGATAGGATAAATAGGCTGTGTTTCCCCTGGGGTGGGGGAGTCTAGAACTCGAGGGCATAGGTTTAGGGTGAGAGGGGAAAGATATAAAAGAAACCTAAGAGCCAACTTTTTCACGCAGAGGGTGGTACGTGTATGGAATGAGCTGCTAGAGGATGTGATGGAGGCTGGTACAGTTGCAGAATTGTACGAGGCATTTGGATGGGTATATGAATAGAAAGGGTTTGGAGGGATATGGCCCGGGTGCTGGCAGATGGGACTAGATTGGGTTGGGATATCTGGTCGGCATGGATGGGTTGGACCGAAGGGTCTGTTTCCATGCTGTACATCTGACTCTATGACTCTACTGTTGGCAAATAAGGCAAGACAGGTGACTGAGGTGTCAATGGGGGAGCACTTTGCGGCCAGCAGCAATAATTCTGTTAGTTTTAAAATCGTGATGGAGAAAGATAGACATCATGAAAACGTTGAAGTTCTAAATTGGAGGAAGGCCATTTTTGACGGTATTAGGCAAGAACTTGCAAAAGATGATTCGGGGCAGATATTCAGAGGGACAGCTGGAAAATGGGAAGCTTTAAAAAATGAGGTAACAAGAGTCCAGAGACAATATGTTCTTGTTAGGATGAAGGGCAAGATTGATAGGAAGAGGGAATGCTGGATGATTAGAGAAATTTGATGTTTTGGTCAAGAAAAAGAAAGAAGTATATGGCATGAATCTAGTGAATCCCCAGAAGTGTCCAAAGCAGTAGAAGTGCACAAAAGTGGGAAGGCAGCTGGGCAAAATGGGGACTTGAGCTAGCTTTAACAAATGAAGTAGAATCCAGAGAGATTTTATAAATCCATAAATGACAAAAGGTTAACTAGGGAGAGAATAGAGCCCCTTAAAGATCAATATGACTGCCTATGTGATAAGTTGGAGAAAACAGCGGAGTTTTTTTTGCATCAGTGTTTACAGTGGTGTAGGATATGCAAGACAGAGAGCATTGGCAAATAAATAGTGACATTTTCAAGAATGTCCATATTACAGAGGAGGTCGCGCTGGACATCTCAAATTGCAAAACGTTGGATAAATCCCCGGGGTCTGATTGGTTGTACCCTAGAATTCTGGGAGGCTTCTGTGCCAACAGCCATTGTTGAGCTATTTTCTGTTAAAATGCTACCTTCCAGCTGTTAAAGTCCACAAGAAATGGAACATCAAAATGCAGTAATGATTAATTTTGAAATTGATAACCATGGAAGTGGTTCATGAGTTGCCTCGTTTTGGCCAAATGAAGTGAATTTGATAGAAATGTCATGGAGGTGAATAGTTTGGGAAGTAAAATAGATAGGATAAAATTTGATTCAGTTGTGCATCTCTTGTAGAAGGATGGCTCTTGATAGGCTAAGTGTTTTGACGTATGCTTTGATACCAGTTGTTTACTCTTTCCAATGTATCTTATGGCATATATGATTCCATTTACTTGTTCAACAGTTTTGTTTTTCAGTTTCTGTTTTGCTCTTTGCATCTTTATTGCATTCACATGTGATAAGGATTTACTAGTGTATTGTAGTACCTAAGGAGCTCTATCACCTTGGATTTTGTGCAGGAATTTTGTCATGAATGTTAGGTTGAGTTCCAGTGAAGAATATCATCATTACTGTGGAGTCAGTGGAACTGCCATCTTCTAAAGTTTGTTCATGCTTAGTTAAATGAGAGAGTCCTGTAATTGCTGTTGGGTCAGCCTGTTTCTCCATGTGCTGCATTTTAACATCTCTGTCTGTTACGGTGCCATTAGTTAGCCACGAAATGTGCCACGTGAGGCTTGGACTGTTGTTTTCTGCTGTAACTGAACTTTTGCTGGAAATACCATCATCATCGATACCAAGCAGATTCCTTTTTGCCCTTAAATTAGAAATGTTTGGCGTCTGATTCTTTCAGAATTGAATTCATGTTGGAATTTTGAACGCTTTTATGAAAATCTTTTCACTTCGGCCAATCCTTAGTTTCCTGGCTCTTTATTGAACAGATGAGAACCAATGACCAGTTTCTCAGAATATATCCACCACAGAAAAAAATCTTGGTCATTGTAGACCCTATTGCTTCTCTACCTCGCTTGGTTTCTCTCATGGTGACAACAGGTGTTTCCAAAGCATTTCTGAACCACTTAGTCAGCATCCATTGGGCTGCTAAGACCATCCAAGTGGCAGCTCTGGTGCTACTCATCATTGGCTTTGATGATTGATCGTAATTCACTGACTAAACTTGAAGTTGTGCATAAATAATTTCATTTATCTGTGGACAAGACTATTGTTTGGCTCTGTAATTAAGTACATACTGGGGGAAAAAAATCTTTCAGTTTGCTGTACGTAGATTTAATTCATCGTAAAATTATTTCCTAGTAGCAACTTTGGGGCTAATGGAGCTTAAATCAATGAGGAAGCTTTGATTTCTAGTTGAGCCACTGTCTTGCTTGCCTAACCTGTGCACTGGACAGGTGCCATGGAGAGGATGTTCTAAAAATGGTCAACCACAAATAACTACTGTTAAGCCTATGAGTACTCTGAGCACCATTGGTGATGGCAAACACCATTTATTCACATTGGACTGCTAAGTCCAGGGAAATAATATTCTTCTAAAGAAGTGCCAAATTGAATGTTGCATTTTGTTTTATTTAATTGACTTGTTTTGTTTTAACAGTGAAAGAGGTAAACCTCCAAGATATAAAAGAGGACCCAGAATGTGATCCAGAGGAGAACAGCATACTTTTTATGGGCATTCTGATAAAAGCCCTGGCAAAGCTGAAAAAGATTCCTGAAACAATCAAAGGTATTAAAGAACGCTTCAATCAAGAACTGGAACAGATTGTGAAAAGGTCCACAACCCAGGTCGCAGATCATGCTTATCAACGAGGTGAAGTTGTCTCACAAGAGAATCAACCTAGGTAATAGTGCGATAACTGAGAAATGGGAAGGGGCCCAGAAATTTTGGCAGTCATCATACTAATACTTTGTGAAATACACATTAGTCTGTAAAAAGTTGCGGTCATGTTTTCAGCATATTTTGCAAACCATTGCTCAAAATATTTGTTTTACGTTCTAAGCTTACTTTCATAAAAAAACTGGTAGGGATTGTTGTTTGTGACTGTTATTTCTTTGACACAGTGACATGTTTGACCACAGTGCCTTATCATTTAGTACTTAAGTCATGATTGATCAAAAAATTTCATGCTGCCAGTAGCTTTTCAGGAAATGTTCCCAAATACCATGACAGTGTCAGCAAACGGCATTTCAAGTTTGCTTTCTGCTGGAATAACTTCTTGCTGTACTAAATCTGGCTTTGATTGCTCCAACACAAGCAAATTGTGCATGGATCTGAGTTTAATTGATTTCTCCAGCTTTACATCTTCATTTTGAAGAGTTGCATCATGTGACTGATCGTCTCCACTCCCTTGAAATCAATTCACGTAGGGGCTCTTGTAGTGCAATGTCCTTCTCTCTGAGCCAGAAAGACAGGTTTCAAGACTCACCTGATCCAGAGGTGTATCATAACAACATCTCTGAACAGATTGATTAAAAAATTTGAGAGACGGTGATTGGAGACGGACAACCACAAACTACCAGGTAGGTGTTGATAATGTGATGTATGACATGGTTCTTCGTATAGGTACTTGTGGTTGTGGTTCTGTTCGCTAAGCTGGGAATTTGTGTTGCAGACGTTTCGTCCCCTGTCTAGGTGACATCCTCAGTGCTTGGGAGCCTCCTGTGAAGCGCTTCTGTGATCTTTCCTCCGGCATTTGTAGTGGTTTGAATCTGAAAATGTGTTGCTGGTTAAAACGCAGCAGGTCAGGCAGCATCCAAGGAACAGGGAATTTGACGTTTCGGGCAAAAGCCCTTCATCAGGAATGAGGAAAATGTGTCCAGCAGGCTAAGATAAAAGGTAGGGAGGAGGGACTTGGGGGAGGGGCGATGGAGATGTGATAGGTGGAAGGAGGTCAAGGTGTGGGTGATAGGCCGGAGTGGGGTGGGGGGGCGGAGAGGTCAGGAAGAAAATTGCAGGTTAGGAGGGCGGTGCTGAGTTCGAGGGAATCAACTGAGACAAGGTTGGGGGAGGGGAAATGAGGAAACTAGAGAAATCTGAGTTCATCCCTTGTGGTTGGAGGGTTCCCAGGCGGAAGATGAGGCGCTCTTCCTCCAACCGTCGTGTTGTTATGTTCAGGCGATGGAGGAGTCCAAGGACCTGCATGTCCTCGGTGGAGTGGGAGGGAGAGTTAAAGTGTTGAGCCACGGGGTGGTTGGGTTGGTTGGTCCGGGCGTACCAGAGGTGTTCCCTGAAGCGTTCCGCAAGTAGGCGGCCCGTCTCCCCAATATAGAGGAGGCCACATCGGGTGCAGTGGATGCAATAGATGATGTGTGTGGAGGTGCAGGTGAATTTGTGGCGGATATGGAAGGATCCCTTGGGGCCTTGGAGGGAAGTGAGTGTGGAGGTGTGGGCGCAAGTTTCGCATTTCCTGCGGTTGCAGGGGAAGGTGCCAGGAGTGGAGGTTGGGTTGGTGGGGGTTGTGGACCTGACGAGGGAGTCACGAAGGGAGTGGTCTTTGCGGAACGCTGATAGGGGAGGGGAGGGAAATACATCCCTGGTGGTGGGGTCGGTTTGGAGGTGGCGGAAATGACGGCGGATGATGCGCTGTATACGGAGGTTGGTGGGGCGTTGGATGAGAACCAGTGGGGTTCTGTCCTTGAAACGTCGAATTCCCTGTTCCTTGGATGCTGCCTGACCTGCTGCGTTTTAACCAGCAACACATTTTCAGATTCAAACCACTACAAATGCTGAAGGAAAGACCTCAGGAGGCTTCCAAGCACTGAGGATGTCACCTAGAGTGGGGGCGAAACGTCTGCAACACAAATTCCCAGCTCGGCGAACAGAACCACAACCACAAACACCCGAGCTATAAATCTTCTCGCAAACTTTGAGGCACTTGTGGTGTTTGTAGTGGTAACCCAATATCTGAGCCAGGAAGCCCAGTTTCAACTCCCAAATAATCTGTAAGTGAGTAATGGTACATTTGAACATGTTGATTCGGAAAATGTTTGAAATCCTAAATTCTGGTCAAAACCAAAAGATTTTGAAGATGGAAGTCCAAAATTGCATCCAGTATTGGAACTGATGTTGCAATGGTTTGTATCAGATTTGAAATATCTGGCGATGATCTCCTGTGGACCAGAGATGAATTAAGAAGGCTGAAATTCATATTTCTTCAAAGTTTTTGTAATGTGTCCTGGAAAAGTGTACTGATTTGGATTTTGGGAAAAGATAATATTACGTGGGCTCCTGATAGCCCAAACTGATAGATGGAGAGGGGGTAATAGATGAAGAAGGCAAATGTTGTATTGGCGTTTATTGTTCGAGGGGATTGAGTTTCAGAGCCATGAGGTCACGCTTCAGCTGTACAAGACACTGGTAAGGCAGCACCTGGAGTATTGTGTACAGTTCTGGTCACTCCATTACCAGAAAGATGTGCAAGTTTTGCAATGGGTTCAGAGGAGATTTATTAGGGTGATGCCTGGTATAGAGGGAAGGTCTTAGGAGGAAATACTGAGGGACTTGAGACTGTTTTCTTTCGAGAGAAGAGGTTGAGAGGTGACTTAATCGAGATGTATAAGATAATCAGAGGGTGAGATGGCGTGGATAGTGAGAGCCTTTTCCCTCGGATGGTGAAGGCTAACACAAGGGGACGTCGCTTTAAATTGAGGGGTGATCGATTTAGGGCAGATATCAGGTAGTTTCTTCACTCCAAGTAATAGGGCCATGGAACAGCCTGCCTGCAACAGGAGTAGATTCGCTGACATTTAGGGCATTTAAAAAGACATTGGATATACGTATGGATAATAATGGAATGGCATAGATTGGATCGGCATCAGATGAATTTCACAGTTCAGCGCTACATCAAAGGCTGAAGGGCCTGTACTGTGCTGTTTTGTTCTATGCTCTATATTTCAGAGGGTGGGATATGAGACTGTTGTCAGTTGCTTCCCTGTCACAGAATGACTGCAGAGCAATTTTTATTTTGCTCAAGGGTGAAATGCCAGAGATTGTGGTCCACATTAGTGCTAATGTCACAAGTTAAAAGAGGGATATGGTTGTTGTAGGACTTTTGGGTACGAGCATGAGACTGGCAAGCAGGACATAAGGCATGGACGAGTTGGACCGAAGGGTCTGTTGTACATCTCTATGATTCTGTGACTCTATTATGCAGTGATCGCGGGATATTTCCAATGCTGTGTATCCGTCGGCATATAACTCGGAAAATGAGCAAATGAACACATGGTTAAATACATGATGCAAGGGGCAGGGCTTTGGATTTGTAGAAACCGAGAATAGGTAGAACCTGTATAATGAAGATGAGCAAGACAGGCAGGGAAGATTGCTCATGTTGTTGTGGGATTTAAATGAACCTGCCAGAGAATGGGGAACCTGAGAGCAGCTTTAAATCGAATAAAAATAAAGCTGGTTATGAAAAGTAGGAAGCTCAAAAAACAAGGTTAGTGATGTAACAAAAGCAAAATTAAGAGCAGTCTATCTGACAGCACACAGCATTCGGAACAAAATGTGTCATTTGCTGGCACTAGTAGATATTTTTAAAAAAGGCATAATTGAGTAGGACATGATCTCTGTATAAGAGATCTCCCATTAAAGGCAGAGATGAGGAAAAACATTTCTCAGGACAGTGAAGCTGTGGAATTCTTTGTTATAGAGGACTGTACAAATAGGTTGTTCAGCATTTTCAAAGCCGATGCACAGATTTTAATCGTTTAGAGAATCGAGGATAATGGGGAAAGGCAGGAGAATGGAGGTGAGGATCATGAGATCAAACAAGATTTGATGGGTGAAATGCCAACTTCGGCTTGAACATTATTTGGTCATAATTTCAGTTAACCATGTTTTGCACACCACTGATTACTAATTCCCTCTGTTTATAGAACCAAATTGTCACTTAATTATCCATGAATGAATCAATATATCACCTGTTCCATTAGCCTTTCTGCATTCCTGCTTCAGCTGTACAAGACACTGGTAAGGCAGCACCTGGAGTAAGTGTTCACTCTAGTTTTTTATCAGGCTTCTGGGTGCCACACTTTGTCCTTAGCATTACGGTAGCTTTTGACAATAGCCTTCACCTCCTGTCTCAAATTTAACTCTTCTGCCCATATTTGGATCAAGGCTGCCACAAGGCCAGGAGTTCAGTGGCTCTGGTCGAACCCAAATTGAGTGTCATTGAGCAAATTATTCCTTGCTAAGTGCCTCTTGATAGTATTGTTGACAACCCCTTCTGTCATTTTGATGAGCTATCATAGACTGATAAGGAAGTAATGGTCCAGTTTTGATTTTTTGGTTTTTGAGCTCAGGATATTATTCAACAATTTTTAACCTTTTTCTGGTAGATCCTAGCAGAGCCAGATTGGAGCATTGCTGAAATGTTCCTAGGGTCAATAAGATTACAATTTGCTAAGATCTAAGTGGACAAATTAATGCTTCCCAGTCTTAACAAAATAGCGGTAGTGACGAGGATATAAAGAACTTGGTTAGCCTATTGTGTGGAAACTTGATGAGCTTTACAAATAGAACTGATACTTTATGCATACCTTTACCCTGAAATTTAAATGGGCAGTGAGTGGCTATTTCAGCATTTGGGAAAAATATTTTTTCTGGACAGATTGGGTTAGAAGTCTTTCCCTGTTTGTGTTCTGTGTGGAAATCTACATAGCATATATATTGTTGAAGGAATACCATTTACCAGTGATGGGGAATAAAATATTTTGTAGTAAAATCTGATGATGCTGTGTTTAATGTGACTGTGTAATAGTGTGAGGAATTTTGCAAGCGAAGAATATATTGACTTTGATAAGGAAATAAGTTTTTGAATATATATTTTGTGATAGGATCTCACTTTCAAGAAGTACCCAACCTAGATTTTTCTCACTGTTTTGTCCCCAGAATCTCAAGTCTTACTGTTCTGATGTAGTTAAATACTTAGGATGTTACTTCACAGGTGCTGAATTTGCTGCGTTCACTTGTAAAATTGTTAGACCAAGTCAGAAATGTTTGTAAGCAAGTTTGCAGTATAGCATGGTATGATACAGGAACAGGGCTTGATTTCACCATCAGCAGTTCTGGAGCTAATAGGTTAACTCTTTTCTCTTGGTTTGTGATTTTATTCAGTTCAGTGGTAAATTCAATTGTCATTGGTGTTCTGTGTCATTGTTGGCAAAAAGATTCACGTAATTGCATTAATCATTAACGACAATAGTTATGACTTGTAAATTTCTGCAAGTTTTCCTTCATAACTATTGATTACATGAATCAGGTGAACCCTGTGAAATAGTTTGTTTATTAATTACTAATCTTCTGTTTACTGTAGTAAGGCTAAGTTGATCTGATACGTGTATTTTATGGAAAGTATACTGCATACAGCATAATGAAGTGCTCTGGCTTGTTTGTAACTGATGAAATATTTTCTGCACTTGCCGAATGGAATCTGTCGAGCTTTTTCAGTTAGGTGTTGACAATTTGATTTCCGTCATTTTTCTTGGAAAACAATCTTAATCAGTTCACCACACTCTGCTAGCTGTATTAACACCCATACAATGATAGAATCAGGTTTTGAAATTAATTTTCTAATAAATGTTGAAAATGCATATTTGGAGAGCATACCCTTAATGGTGCAGACATTATCAGCTAAATGGCCTCTTTTTACAGTTGTGTCATTCTGAGAGTTTAAATAGTTGGTCTATTTTAACCCATTTATTAAAACTGCCCAATATCCATTCGGGAAGGATTTCTGGTTTTAATCACCACTCTTTCAGAAAATATATTCCTGCAGCATTCAGATTTTATAACCGTATTAACGATGTTTGTAGCAAAAATGACCTGGGTTGGATAATATGCAAATGGAAAGTGGCTATTTGTACTTTGTTAACAGCTAGCTTATTTATTAATTTTACAATGATTTTGTTTCTAGGTTACTGCTGGAGCTTCTCGAGTTATTGTTTGAAAAATTCTATGCTGTAGCTGCTGCCCACAAAATTGTTCTTGGCTATCTTCACCAAATGGTTGTATCACCTTCGAGTACAAATGTGAGTGAGATCAAACTGTACGACATGGCAGAAGTCTGGGCGAGGATCCAGAGTGTCCTCCAGGTAAATCTAGGGCAATTGTGGTTCTCCTATTAAAGATGTACCATTAATCACTTGAGTGCTGTTTTCTTGAATCTTGCTTGAATGCTTCTGCTGGCAGTGTATCATGCCCCCAGATTCTCCATGTAACTCAATATGTTCTTCCTGTTTTAGATGTTAGTGAAATACCCTTCTGAATGCCTTGATTGAATCTGCCTTCACTACACTCCCTTGGGCAGTGCATCTAGATGTTCACACTGTCTGTAATTTTTCTCTTGTCTCATTTGTTTGTTTTGGCAATTATTTTTAAATCAGTACTGTCTCATTTTTGACCATGTCACATCACATTTTTATTCTGTTCTCTTACACATAACATTGCACAACTTCGCAGAAACATATTGATGGCTTTTAAGTGAACTTTTTCAAGATGAACTGTCAGTTTAATATATCTTCTAGTTCCTTTGTCTCATGTGTTTGTAGATTAAATAAGACTTACTTGGCAAATACTTACTTGGCAAGTACAAAAACCACTGTACACCAAACCATTGACCATGTATGTTGCAATATGGGAGTGGATAGAGCTTGAGACAAGTCATGTGAAAAAACTTTGAATATTTTTGAGTGAATGGTTTTATGTCTTGAGTATCCCTCTATTCAAGTGCTATAGACTTCTATGCTTAAGTAGAGTAAATAAGACATTGCACAGAAGGTGATGAGTTCAAACAGTGGCTACAAGTTGAATTTGATTTCAGTATTTGCTGGAAAGGTCACTGTTATCTGGAATATATTTGTAACAAATACGCCAGTGAATATTGCTAATTTTATCTCCTTAAGTAGTGGTGAAATCTTTTTGCTCCTTCATAAGTACTGCATATGAAATGGCTGCTTCAAAAGCTTATGTTTTTGAACTTGTATGCTGGGTGTCTGTGACTGTTGTGTTTTAAGGTTGCCAGACAAAGCAGTGTGTAAAGGTCAGTCTGGCACAATGAATACTGCTAATGGGGACCCATTCAAGATGGCAACGGGGTAGTAGGTTGCATTTGGACTCCTGAGGCCAGGACTCGTCCACTTTTAGTTATTGGTCCTTTTCTTTGTTTTTTTTAATGAGCTTACCTTCTGATTTAAGAATGGTGGCAATGTGGGTCAAGCACATTCCTGATGAAGGGCTTATGCCCGAAACATCGAATTTCCTATTCCTTGGATGCTGCCTGACCTGCTGTGCTTTAACCAGCAACACATTTTCAACAAGCACAAACCTGTGATGAGTTTTTGGATTCCTGGCACTAGAGCCAAACCTGAGCCCAGTCTGAGATCCAATACCATTGTTGGCTGCATCAGCCAAGTCAGACGGCAGCATAGACTCGAGTCAGCTGTGGTGGAATTGAATTTGGGCCCAGTGCAGATCAATGGCATCAGTGGTGGTGGCATTAGCGAGGTCAGCCCAGCAAGGATTCATGGTGGGCTCATGATGCTGAAGAATGGCGACTCTGTTTCAGCAGCGGCAGTGTGGTAAAGGAACTCAAAGCTGGCTGACTGCTTTGTATATGTGTTGGTCTCAGCATCTGAGTTGGGGAGCGCCTACATCCAGGACCGCGGGTGAGCTTTTGAGCTGAGTTGAACTTTGTTTATTTTCTGCCTTTACTTTCTATGCTTGGATTTATTTTCTGTGTTTGAAGATGGCGCCAGAGAGTGATGACACTATACAACACTTCCACTGTATTTGCAACAAAATACATGTGACAATAATACATTGTATCAAATCAGAAACATAAAACAGTTACTGGAAAATCTCAGCATGTCTGGCAGCATCTGTGAAGAGAAAAAAAAGTTAACGTTTCAGGTCCAGTGACCCTTCCTGAAATCAAATTAGGCTGTGTCTGAAAAATTCCTTTACATTTTTATTGAACAAAGGGAAATATTCAACTTCTAACCAAGTCTCAAATTCTCCAATATAGGATCAGACACTTTAAGAATGTGTTAGAAACTGAAACAATGCTTTTGATGACATTGACTCACTCTCTCGGCGGAGCAGGTAACGGCTGTCTGGTGGTGTTTTTTGAAGTCGCGGGTATAGTCCAGTTAGTGTTTTTTAACAGTTAAAATTTAAAGTTATTTTTAAGCGCCTAGCGGACCTGGAAGCTGGTGTCGCGCTAGGTTACCTGGGAAGGGTTTTTTCTTATAAGCACGCAGGTGAGGAACCCGAGGCACTACAGGGGTAGAGCCTCCCGCCCGCCGCCCCCCTCTAACCTAATAATAAGACCCGTTGTGGTAAGCAGGTAAGTTCTGCATTTTGCTTGTTTGTTTCTTTAGATCTATTTTTTAAAGTTTACCTTTTAGAGGGATGGCAGCGAAGGCAGTGCAATGTTCCTCTTGCAACATGTATGAGGTGAGGGAAGTCATTAGTGTCCCTGCTGATTACACTTGCAAGAAGTGCACCCATCTCCAGCTCCTCCAAGACCGTGTTAGGGAACTGGAGCTGGAGTTGGATGAACTGCGGATCATTCGGGAGGCAGAGGTGGTCATAGATCAGAGCTTTAGGGAAGTAGTTACTCCGAAAGTTATAGAGAGATGGGTGACAGTGATGGGGGAGTGGGAGGAAGCAGCCAGTGCAGGGACCCCCTGCGGTCATTCCCCTCAAGAACAAGTATACTGTTTTGGATACTTGTGGGGGGGATGACTTACCAGGGGTAAGCAATGAGGTTCAGGCCTCTGGCACGGAGCCTGGCCCCGTTGCTCAGAAGGGAAGGGTGGAGAAAGGTAGAGCGATAGTTCTTGGGGACTCAAAAGTGAGGGGCACAGATAGGCGGTTTTGTGGGGGCGACAGAGACTCACGATTGGTATGTTGCCTCCCAGGTGCAAGGGTACGTGATGTCTCTGATCGTGTTTTCCGGGTCCTTAAGGGGGAGGGGGAGCAGCCCCAGATTGCGGTCCACGTTGGCACCAACGACATAGGTAGGAAGAGGGGTGAGGATGTCAGGCAGGCTTTCAGGGAGCTAGGTTGGAAGCTCAGAGCTAGAACGAACAGAGTTGTTGTCTCTGGTTTGTTACCCGTGCCACGTGATTGAGAGTCAAGGAATAGGGAGAGAGAACAGTTAAATGCGTGGCTACGGGGATGGTGCAAGAGGGAGGGATTCCGGTTTCTGGACAACTGGGGTTCTTTCTGGGGAAGGTGGGACCTCTATTAACAGGATGGTCTAAACCTGAACCTGTGGGGCACCAATATCCTTGGGGGGAGGTTTGCTCGTGCTCTTTGGGAGGGTTTAAACTATGCAGGGGCATGGGAACCTGGACAGTAGCTTTATGGTACAGGACCTTGAGTGTAGGGAGGTTAGGAACAAGGCATCGATCTCGAAGGAGGGTGCCTGTAGACAGAAAGGTGGCTTGAAGTGTGTATACTTCAATGCCAGAAGTATAAGAAATAAGGTAGGTGAACTTGCAGTGTGGGTTGGTACCTGGGACTTCGATGTTGTGGCCATTACAGAGACGTGGGTAGAACAGGGGCAGGAATGGCTGTTGCAGGTTCCAGGGTTTAAATGTTTTCGCAGGGTCAGAGATGGGGGTAAAAGAGGGGGTGGTGTGGCATTGCTTGTCAAGGATAGTATTACAGCGGTGGAAAGGATGATGGAGGAAGACTTGCCATGTGAGGTAGTTTGGGCTGAGGTTAGAAATAGGAAAGGTGAGGTCACCCTGTTAGGAGTTTTCTACAGGCCTCCCAATAGTCCGAGAGAAGTAGAGGAAAGTATTGCGAGGATGATTCGGGAGAAGAGTGAAAGTAGCAGGGTGGTTGTTATGGGGGACTTTAACTTCCCAGATATTGACTGGGAAAGCTATAGCTTGAGTTCGTTAGATGGGTCGGTGTTTGTCCAATTTATGCAGGAGGGTTTCCTGACACAATATGTAGACAGGCCAACAAGAGGTGAGGCTATACTGGATTTGGTTCTAGGTAATGAACCAGGCCAGGTGTTAGACTTGGACATAGGTGAGCACTTCGGGGACAGTGACCACAACTCGGTGACTTTTACTTTTGTGATGGAGAGGGATAAGTGTGCACTGCAGGGCAAGAGTTATAGCTGGGGGCAGGGAAATTATGATAGGGTGAGGCATGAGTTAGGATGCGTGGATTGGAAAAATAGGCTTCAAGGGAAGAACATAAATGATATGTGGAGATTGTTCAAGGAACAGCTATTGGGTGTCCTTGATAAGTATGTACCAGTCAGGCAGGGAGTCAAGGGTCTTGTGAGGGAGCTGTGTTTTAATAAGGAATTGGAATCCCTTGTGAAAGGGAAGAGGGCGGCCTATGTAAAGATGAGACGTGAAGGTTCAGTTGGGGCGATTGACAGTTATAAGGTAGCCAGGAAGGATCTAAAGAGCAAGCTAAGAGCAGCGAGAAGAGGACATGAAAAGTCCTTAGTTGGTAGGATTAGGGAAAACCCAAAGGCTTTCTATAGGTACGTCAGGAATAAAAGGATGACTAGGGTAGGTATCGGTCCAGTCAAGGATAGTAGTGGGAAGTTGTGCGTGGAGGCGGAGGCGATTGGAGAGACGCTAAATCAATACTTTTCGTCAGTATTCACTCAGGAACAGGACACTATTGCTGATGCGAATATTGAGTCACAAATGATTAGAATGGATGGCCTTGAGGTATGTAGGGAAGAGGTCTGGGGAATACTGGAAAGGATGAAAATAGATAAGTACTGGGCCTGATGGCATTTATCCTAGGATCCTCTGGGAAGCTAGGGAGGAGATAACAGAGCCATTGGCCTTGATCTTTATGTCGTCATTGTCTATGGGAATAGTGCCAGAAGACTGGAGGATAGCGAATGTGGTCCCCTTGTTCAAGAAGGGGAGTAGGGATAGCCCGAGTAACTATAGGCCAGTGAGTCTCACTTCTGTTGTGGGCAAAGTCTTAGAGAGAATTGTAAGGGATAGGATTTATGAACATCTGGATAGGAATAATGTGATCAAGGATAGTCAGCATGGTTTTGTGAAGGGCAGGTCGTGCCTCACAAACCTTATTGAGTTCTTTGAGAAGGTGACGAAGGAGGTGGACGAGGGTAAAGCAGTAGATGTTGTGTATATGGATTTTAGCAAGGCATTCGATAAGGTACCCCATGTTAGGCTAATGCAAAAACTACGGAGGTATGGCATTGAGGGTGCATTAGAGGTTTGGATTAGGAATTGGCTGGCTGGAAGGAGACAGAAGGTAGTAGTTGATGGAATAGGTTCATCTTGGAGTGCAGTTATTAGCGGTGTTCCACAAGGGTCTGTTTTGGGACCATTGTTGTTTGTCATTTTTATAAATGACCTAGAGGAGGGGCTTGAATGCTGGGTGAACAAGTTTGTGGATGACACGAAAGTCGGTGGAGTTGTGGACAGCGAAGAAGGATGTGGCAGGTTACAGCGGGATATAGATAAGTTGCAGAGCTGGGCAGAAAGGTGGCAAATGGAGTTCAATGTAGCTAAGTGTGAAGTCATTCACTTTGGTAGGAGTAACAAGAAGATGGATTACTGGGCTAATGGTAGGCTACTTGGTAGTGTGGATGAGCAGAGGGATCTTGGTGCCCATGTACACAGATCTCTGAAAGTTGCCACCCAGGTAAATAGTGCTGTGAAGAAGGCATATGGTGTACTGGGCTTTATTGGTAGAGGAATTGAGTTCCAGAGTCCTGAGGTCATGTTGCAGTTGTATAAGACTCTGGTGCGGCCTCATCTGGAGTATTGTGTGCAGTTTTGGTCGCCATACTATAGGAAGGATGTGGAGGCATTGGAACGAGTGCAGAGGAGGTTTACCAGGATGTTGCCTGGCATGGTAGGAAGATCGTATGAGGAAAGGCTGAGGCACTTGGGGCTGTTCTCATTGGAGAAAAGAAGGTTTGGGGAGATTTTATAGAGGTGTACAAGATGATTAGGGGTTTAGATAGGGTAGACACTGAGAACCTTTTTCTGTTAATGGAGGCAGCTGTTACTAGGGGACACAGCTTTAAATTAAGTGGTGGTAGGTATAGGACAGATGTTAGGGGTAGATTCTTTACTCAGCAGGTTGTGAGTTCATGGAATGGCCTGCCAGTAGCAGTGGTGAACTCTCCCTCTTTATGGTCATTTAAGCTGGCATTGGATAAGCATATGGAGGTTATTGGGCTAGTGTAGGTTAGGTAGACTTTGGTCGGTGCAACATCGAGGGCCGAAGGGCCTGTACTGCGCTGTATTTTTCTATGTTCTATGTTCCTGGAATTTGCTATTGATGTACATGGTTCTGGAAACCTTTGATTTTTATCCAACACAAAGAATGACTTCGCCCTGATAAGACCATAAGGCATGAGCGCAGAATTGAGGCCATCAAGTCTGCTCTGCCATTCAATCATGTTACAAAGTTTGTCAACCCCATTTTCCCACAACAATCAAGAACGTATCTATCTCAGTCTTTAAATATACTCAATGACCTGACCTCCATATTTTTCTGTGGAAATGGATCCCATAGATTCACCACTGTCTGATTAGTTTGGATGAGATTACCCACAATATAGAAACAGGCCTTTCGGCCCAACCAGTCCACACCGACCCTCCCGAAGAATAACCCACCCAGACCCATTCCCCGACCCTATATTTACCCCTGACTAATGCACCTAACACTTTGGGCAATTTAGCATGGTCAATTCACCTAACCTGCACATCTTTGGACTGTGGGAGGAAACTGGAGCACCTCGAGGAAATCCATGCAGACACTGGGAGCATGTGCAAACTCCACACAGGCAGTTACCCGAGGCTGGAACCGAACCTGGGTCCCTGGTGATATGAAACCTCTGCTAACCACTGTGCAGCCCAGTCTGGCTGAAAAAATTTCTCTTCATCTTCGTTCTAAAGGATCTTTCCTTTAGTCTAAAGATGTACGCTCAGGACCTAGTCTCTCTTGCTAATGGAAACATTTCCTCAACATCCACTCTGTCCAGGTCTTTCAGTATTCTACAAGTTTCAATTAGATCCCCCTTGATCCTTCTAAACTGCATGAATGTAGACCCAGAGTCCTCATATGTTCAGCCTTTCTTTCCTGTGATCATTCTTGTGCACGTCTTCTGGACCTGTTCCAAGGCCAGTACATCCTTAGTGAGATATGGGGCTCAAAATTGCTCACAATACTCCAAATGTGGTCTGACTACAGCCTCTTAAGGCCTCAGAAATACATCCCTGCTTTTATATTATAGCCTTCTTGAAATAAATGCCAACAATAACTATTGACTCAACCTGCAAGTTTACTTGAAGAGAACCCTGGGCTAGAATTCCCAAGGTCTTTGCACTTCTTCAGATTGCTGAATTTTCACCCTATTTAGAAAATAGTCCATGCTTCTATTCTATATACCCAAGTGCATGACCTCACATTTTCCATGTTTTATTTCATCTGCCACTTTTTTGCACACTCCCTTAACCTGTCTAAATCCTTCTGCAGCTGAAAATATGTTGCTGGAAAAGCACAGCAGGTCAGGCAGCACCTAAGGAGCAGGAGAATCGACGTTTCGGGCATGAGCCCTTCTTCAGGAACCCGAAACGTCATGCCCGAAACGTCGATTCTCCTGCTCCTTGGATGCTGCCTGACCTGCTGCGCTTTTCCAGCAACATATTTTTCAACTCTGATCTCCAGCATCTGCAGTCCTCACTTTCTCCTAAATCTTTCTGCAGCCTCCCTACTTTCTCAGTACGACCTGCCCCTCAATTTTATCTTTGTATCATCTGCAAACTGAATTAGAATGTCCTCAGTTTCTTTATCCAGATTGTAAATGTATAAAGTGTAAAGTTGTGGTTCCAAAACTGACCCTTGCAGAACACTACCAGTCACCAGTTGCCATACTGAGAAAGACCCTTTTATCCCCATTCTCTGGTTATCTGACAGAAAGCAATCTTCTATCCATGCTAGTTCCTTGCCTCTGACACCATGGGTTCTTATCTTTTTCAACAGCTTCCTTTGCAAAACCTTGTCAAAGGCCTTAGAGAAACATAGAAGATTGGAGATGCAAGAGGCCATTCGGCCCTTTAGGCCAGCTTTGCCGTCCATCACAATCATGGCTGATCGTCCAATCTAATCTTGCTTTTGCTCCATAACCTTTGATTCCATTCACCTTACATGCTATATCTAGCTGCCTCTTGAATACATTCAATGTTTTGGCATCAGCAACCTCCTGTGGTAATGAATTCCACGGGCTCTCACTTTTTGGGTGAAGAAATGTCCCCTCAACTCTGTCTTAAATGGTCTACCCCGAAAGCTCAGACTGTGACCTGTGGATCTGGATGCACCCATCATCCTCCTTTCATCAACCCTATCTAGTCCTGTTATAAC
Organism: Hemiscyllium ocellatum; assembly: GCF_020745735.1. Taxonomy (NCBI): domain Eukaryota; kingdom Metazoa; phylum Chordata; class Chondrichthyes; order Orectolobiformes; family Hemiscylliidae; genus Hemiscyllium; species Hemiscyllium ocellatum. Next base: position 15,635,751 of record NC_083423.1, read on the forward strand.
TGTAAAAGTCTCTATGCCATGTTCCCCTTCCTTCATCTGAACTCCAGTGAAAACAGTCCTAACCTAGTCAATCTCTACTCGTACGTCAGTCCCGTCATCCCCAGAATCAACCATGGCCCTGTATGACTGTGGCAACATGTTCCTGCTCCCGTAAGTCCAAGAAGATAACACATACAATGCTTGGTTAGACCAAGGAGAGTCAAACAAATGTGTCAGCATTGACCTCCCCTTGATAAAACCATGCTGACTTTGCTCAATTTTACTGTAAACTTACAAGCGCTCAGAAATCTCATCCTTTACAATGGACTCGAATCTTAGAAGCGGTTGAGGATAGGCTAATTAGCCTGTAACTTCCCATATGATATTATTCCATGTTTGATATTTTGTCTTAGATGTTTAGCAGTCTGGGATGGAGTGTGCGCTCAGTGAATGAGCAATATATATACTTGGAGAAACATTATGGGATTCCCTCTGATGACTGGCTCTGTATATCTCCGGCTCAGTCTACCCATCAGTGCTATGAGATTGTTAAATTCAGAACTTTAATAATATTTCATGGTTTGGAGTATTTACTGACATGGAATTAAAATCAATTTGCCGATTAACCATTCGTCACCATTACTGGGAAAAGGAGGTGTCGAAACTATATAAAATTGCTTGATAACTGGCTGCATTATGCCAACAGATCAAATGATTGCCCTGCCGAAGTATTTCAACAGTTAATGACAGGACACACCTGTTTCAAATGAACAGCTAACACCAAATATCACATGGAACAGTGAAACTACTCCTAGCCAGAAAGCGAGCTGCAGACCTGCTGACTGCAAAAGTGAAATCATGTCATGGATGAACAGATCTAAAGGGTCATTAATAATGCTGAAAATGTGTTGCTGGAAAAGCGCAGCAGGTCTGGCAGCATCCAAGCAACAGGAGATTCGACGTTTCGGGCATAAGCCCTTCTTAAGGAATCATTCCTGTAGAAGGGCTTATGTCCGATACGTCGAATCTCCTGTTCCTTGGATGCTGCCTGACCTGCTGCGCTTTTCCAGCAACACATTTTCAGCTCTGATCTCCAGTATCTGCAGTCCTCACCTTCTCCTTGGTCATTAATAATGACACACCACAAGCTGAACAAACAGAAAACCCTCTGAGAATAGAACTTCTGGATTCTTCGACAGCAGAAATCCAGAGAACCACACTGCACAAGAATTGAATTCTGGACACATCCAGAGGTTGTTGCTATCGGTTGGAATTGTTACTAAATTCCATTATTAAACGAGCAATACCCAAGTAAGTTTTTGAGGTTAACTTGTGTACTTGAGAGGTCTTATTTTGATTGCAACATGCAAGAAAGTTCAAATAACTGTTTCGGTATTGGAGTGTCTGTGATGATTCTTAATAAGTAGCTGAATTAAAGGTAGCTTGTATTGCATTTAAATGTAGAGTGTATATTTCATTTGTTTCTAATAAATACAGTGCTGTACAAACTCAGCAAGTCTACCAGCATCTTAATTCTATTTCAAACTGAAAAGAGATAAATATTACAGGGCTCTAAGCTGTTGAGAAGGGTGGTGAAAAACAAATGATGGTCAGAACTAAGTTAGAGGGTAAGGAGCACAAATTGACAAAGACTTTTGTTTTGCTTTTATTAACAGCTAATATTTATTCTGTATAAAGGCTGTGAACCAGTCTTTATTACTACCATGGCCACTTCTTTTGCCTTTTGTTCCCATGACATGTCTGACATGCAATGATAAAGTTGTACGTTCAGTTTGAAAGGGAGAAATGTGGGTCTAAGAAATCTGTTCTAAACTTAACTAATAGTAATTATAATTATATGAAGACAAACCTAGCTGAAGTGACCTTGGAAATTAAGTATGGCATAGTGATGCAGTGGTCAGCTTTTAAAGAAATATTTAAAAGCTTACAGCAAACACTTATTCAAATAAGAAAGAAAGATGAAGTGTTTTTAGCCATGGATGATGCACTCTTCTCAAAGCAGAGGTAAATGGTTGGTATCAGATTGTAGGAAAGACTGTACAAATTGAATTTCGACTTTTGTTTAAACAAGAAAATAATTACCAGTGAATCTTTAGAGGAACTGATGGTGGAAAAGAAAGAAGTGGTTGTAGTGTTTATGGAAAGCCGCCCCCCCACCCTCCCAGTCATGTTTAACAATAACCTGAAAAGTACATCTAGAATTTGATGACTTTTCATGGTCCTCTGGGTTGTTTGTTACTGAAATTGATTTGCTGACATCCAGAAACAGGTGAGTTTTTCCAGTATGAAAGGGCCATAAACCTCCAACTCTTACCATTTCTGACTCTGCCTCAACAATCCTAAAAGCTTTGCTCAATGTTTAGACAGTCATTTGAATTTCTGTAACCAGCTGATATTAGATCTTATGTTGTCTAGTGAGAGTTCAAGTCACAGATAGTGTCAGCTAGTCTTTATTGCAGCTTTATTTTTCAGTACAGCTTTATTTCTCAGAACAATGAGGCACACCAAAAGCTTCAGAATGTCTTAACTTATACAGTTTAGACTTACACTACACATGTTTCCCCCCCCCCCTTGATTTACTATTGATCAGTGTCACCAAGTTAACCTTTAGTAACTGGTTCTATGGTACAGCACCCTATACATTTCAAACTTGCCTCAGTAACTTCAATGTATTCTGAAGTAAGCTAATCATATCATTGAAGGACAAAGAGGTGGACAGTCCTGTGGTCCACCCCGGTCCTTCGTGATGTTTCCCACACTCTCTTTTCACAATGAATGCTGTATTTAAGTAACGCTTGCCAGCTGCAGCATGTTAACTGCCTATCACTTTCGGAGCTTTTAAATTCTTTCTTATCGGAAATACGGAAGAGTATTATTTTTTGATCAGTTCCAACAAAATTGTGTAGTTACAACTAATGTTAGAAATCTTTAGCTAACAAGGTGTGTCTTGATGTGTTCATTCAATTCACATTCCTTTATAATTTCTGTAACTATGATTCATTTTTCCCTGTAATGATATGGGGGGGGGGGGGGGGGTCGGGGTTGCTATTACTGACCGAAACTGGTTTGTATCTTTTTTTTGTCTACCGATGGATCAGATTACTTGAGAATCTACATGTATGATTATCTGAAGAATCTTAACTAAAACCTGCTATTAGTGTTGTAACAGATTCATTAAATAATTCCAGAGAAACAATTCATTGATGTGAAATATTCTTATCTATGCCTTATGCTAAAGGAACTCTAGCTGCGTATTCTACCTTAGTCCAGCAACCTTGAATCTACAGTGCTACTATTGTTCTACTTGGGAAGACTATGTTAAGCAAATACTTTCTCAGGTTCTCTTAACTACTGTCAGCCATATTCTGCTGCATTAGCCATGGGCAGCCAATTGGTCATTTTGTGCTGCCCAGTCATGGGCAGTCCTAACAGCAGATAAACCAGTTTTCATTGAACTGTTGATTTCATTTCTAAAGAAACCAAATGGTTAAAAAGCTATTTCTATTCAGAAAGTGTCCAAACAAGTCCATATCTCCCAGTTTTTCGTGTAGTCGACATATATAAATGTGCATTGCCAACAATGGAAAGAATAGAAGAGTAATGCATTAGTTAAATAGACGGAGAATGCAGAAAACAGTAATGCAGAGGAATCCACAAGTCCTGAGAAAGGAACCACTAAGGTTTTCTCCAGGTAAAGCAGGTGATGAGAAGGTAATTGAATGCTGTTTATATTTGCAATTGCACTTCATAGAGTCATGGAGATATTCAGCATGGCATCTGACTCAGTGGGCCAGCTAGTCCATGCCGACCATATATCCGAGATCAATCTTGTTCCATTTGACTGATATCCCTCTAAACCTTTTCTATTCATATTCAAAAGACATCCAGATGCCTTTTAAATATTGTAATTGTATCAGTCTCCGCCACCACCTCTGGCAGCTCATTCCATACATGCACCACCCTCTGCACAAAAAGTTGTCTCTTTGGTCCCTTTTAACTTTTCGTCTTTCACCTGAAACTTATGTCGTCTAGTTTTGGCTTCCCTCCACCCCGGGAAAAATGTTTATCCTCTTTACCCTATTGATGCAACTCATGATTTTATTCACTGTAAACGAAGAAGGTTTTGTCACAGTTGTATATAGCAATGGTGAGACTAAATTTTGAGTGCTGTGTACAGTTTTGACACATTATTTACGAAAATACTTGATTGCATTGGGTGTGTCCAGAGAAGGTAATTCTGCCTCCTGTAGCAAAGGGAAAATGCCTGGAGTAGAACAATCAATGGGTATCCCATCCCAACAAACCAAAAGGACCATTTCAGTCGACCCTCTGAACGGGGGCCATTGAGCTGTTTAACACCTTTGGAGAAAGGACAGCTAAAGATTTGGAAAAACATTGTCTGCTTAACAGGCAGTCTGCCTTATTTTTGTAGCCCAGAAATTAATACGAAGGGTTTTTATGCTTTCCTGGGATATGAGCATTGCTGGCTGTGCCAACATGTATTTTCCATCACTAGATACCCTTGGGAAAGTATTGATGAGCTGCCTTTTTGAACCATTGTGGTCCATTTGGTTTTGGTAGACCCACAGTGCTATTGTAGAGAGCGTTCCAGTATTGCAGTTCTGTATTAGCAGCTTATTATAAATAAGTTTATTGTCGGTAGCTACCCCACGTCATTCTGCTGGCTTCCAGGTCTACTCTTGCTCTGTTTGTACAGAGACCCAAGGAAAGTCTGTGTCGCAATCGCCTTGCAGTTGTTCCACTGGTGGCGGAATTGCATCGTATGTTGCAGGTGGACATAGTCAGGTTGGCAAAGAATAGAAAAGTCGAGCATAGCGTGTTGGATGGAAAGCGAATGCAAGTGTGAACTAAATGGAAAGCTGTTGATGTATTTGGAGAAAGGGAGTATATAACTCCTTGTAAGTGAGTGATTGCTGAACACAACTGGAGTTCTAGAGATGTTAATGCAGGATGAGCAGTGAAATACATCTGATTTCAAATCCCAACATACGAAGTTATGAAACTGGTATCAGTAGGTCTAGTAATTTCTAAATCAATACAAAAATACAAGTGCTTCATCTGCTGAAGGAGAGAAATCTGCCACCCTTGCCTGGCCTGTCTGACACACAACTTGAGTTCGCTGATAGCTACAAAATATCCCAAGACACTGTTCAAAGTGGTGCAAGGAATTCTGATATCATGTCCAATAGGCGTCTCCCAACCAGCATCTAGACCAAGTAAATGCTAAATACTGCAGATGGTGGAAATCTGAAACAACAGAGAATGCTGGAGAAAGTCAGCTGGTCTGGCAGTATCTGTGGAGAGAGAAACAGTTCTTGTCTGGTGTGACTTCTTCAGAACCTACAACCTAAAGCAAGTCATCTCGTCAGTTATTTCACTGCCGTTGATAAGGGCTTGCTGTGTGTCTGACCTTAAAATCAACTACATTTCAAGAGTATCTCATGCATTAGAAAACCATTTGGAGCGCTCCAAGATCAGATAATGCAATATATGGATACAGATGCTTTTTTCTAATTGTTTGTTTGTACCTGAGTCCCATCACATTTATATTGGGCCAACTGTACTCCTTTTGTGTTAAACTGTCTGTGGTTCAAAAAATATGCGAATTACAGTACAAACCAATCACAGGATGTCTTTGTAACACTTGAATATGCATTTAACTTCAGTTAAACGCTTCACACTTCACACTTCATCTCTGTATACCTCGACACGGTCCTGTTCCCCTTAGTTCAAGAACTCCCCACCTACGTTCGGGACACCACCCACTCCCTCACCTTCTCCATGGTTTTCGCTTCCCAGGTCCCCAACGCCTTATCTTCACCATGAATATCCAGTCCCTGTACACCTCCAGCCCCCATCACAAAGCACTCAAAGCGCTCCGCTTCTTCCTTTCCTGCCGTACCAACCAGTACCCTTCCACTGACCCCCCTCCTTCGACTGACTGAACTGGTCCTCACTCTGAACAACTTCTCTTTCCAATCCTCCCACTTCCTCCAAACCAAAGGAGTAGCCATGGGCACCCGCATGGGCCCCAACTATGCCTGCCTCTTCATAGAATATGTGGAACAGTCCATCTTCCGCAGCTACACTGGCACCACCCCGCACCTTTTCCTCCGCTACATCGATGACTGTATCTGCGCTGCCTCGTGCTCTCACGAGGAGGTTGAACAGTTCATGCACTTTACTAACACCTTCCACCCCGACCTCAAATTTACCTGGACCGTCTCAGACTCCTCCCTCCCCTTCCTAGACCTCTCCATTTCTATCTCGGGCAACCGAATCAACATGGACACATTTACTATAAACCGACCAACTCCCACAGCTACCTAGACTACATCTCCTCCCACCTGCCCCCTGTAAAAACGCCATCCCATATTCCCAATTCCTTCGTCTCTGCCGCATCCGCTCTCAGGAGGACCAGTTACAATACCGAACAACCCAGGTGGCCTCCTTCTTCAAAGACCGCAATTTCCCTCCCAGACGTGATCAATGATGCTCTCCACCACATCTCCTCCACTTCCCACTCCTCTGCCCTTGAGCCCCGCCGCTCCAATTGCCACCAGGACAGAACCCCACTGGTCCTCACCTACCACCCCACCAACCTCCATATACGTTGTGTCACCTGTCGTCATTTCCACCACCTCCAAACGGACTCCACCACCAGGGATATATTTCCCTCCCCTCCCCATCAGCGTTCCGAAAAGACCACTCCCTCGTCAGGTCCACACCCCTCACCAACCCAACCTCCCACTCCCAGCACCTTCCCCTGCAACCGCAAGAAATGCAAAACTTGCGCCCACACTTCCCCTCTTACTTGGCCCCAAGGGATCCTTCCATATCCACCATAAATTCACCTGCACTTCCACACACATCATTTACTGCATACGCTGCACCCGACGTGGCCTCCTCTATATTGGGGAGATGGGCCGCCTACTTGCAGAACGTTTCAGAGAACACCTCTGGGACACCTGGACCAACCAACCCAACCATCCTGTGGCTTAACACTTCAACTTCCCCTCCCACTCCACCAAGGACATGCAGGTCCTTTGACTCCTCCATGGCCAGACCATAGCAACATGACGGCTGGAGGAAGAGCACCTCATCTTCCGCCTAGGAACCCTCCAACCACAAGGGATGAACTCGGAGAGCTCATGACGAAGGAGACCAGAATTGCACGCAGTATTCCAACAGTGGCCTCACCAATGTCCTGTACAGCCGCAACATGACCCCTCAACTCCTGCATTCAATACTCTTACTAATAAAGGAAAGCATACCAAACGCTTCCTTCACGATCCTATCTACCTGCAACTCCACTTTCAAGGAGCTATGAACCTGCACTCCCTAGGACCTTACCATTCAGTGTATTAGTCCTGCTAAGATTTGCTTTCCCAAAATGCAGATCTTGCATTTAGCTGAATTAAACTCCATCTGCCACTTCTCAGCCCAGTATTTCCTTGATTTTATCTCTTTTCAATTGCAAATTGACATTTTTTTGCACTTTGGTTCTCAGTTTTTCAAGATATCCTTTCTGTATTTTTTTAAATTGACACCTTTTTGGTAAGGAAAGTTTTTTTTTCCAAAGGATCTTGGCAAGTTCTGCTTATTCTGATCAGCCATATTTGTATCAATCTGTTGATTAGCACCAGGCAACTGCGAGGCAAATTGACAGTCTCTCAGTAGTGTTCTGTGATAGCATGCATTATTCTTTTTAAATCTGCTTAAGGTAGTATAAGAATTGAGTCAGTATCTGTGCAATGGTCACAGCTAGTATTTAAATATACAAGTAATGACTCAGTGAAAAGTCTGCTGTTTCACGATACAAGGTCCTTTACCAAGGTGTACTTTAAAATTGTTTTTGAGAATTGGTTTGCTTTGATAATTTTAGTTATATTTTCTTTCATTCTGTATGTGGATAACATGCTGTGATTTAATCTGTCTGTGACTTGCTATTCCATACCTTGTTATACTATCCAGTGCTAGTCAGTTTGGACCATTCAGTGCCATTAATTTAGGTAGGGCTGGATGAAACTTTGCTGCTGTTAATCAAGTTTTTCTAAAGAGTGCACCGTACTGCAAGTTCTTGGGAAGGTTCCTTTTATCATTTGGGAGTTTGGGATGATTATTTGCTTATTGCCAATTGCTAATTGGCTATCTCATTGAACTTGCTGTGTGATATTGTCTGGGGATTCTTCAGATATTTATTTTGAAGAATGCACTACTAAAAATCTCAAATGTTATATCCATCTTTTGCTAACATTAATAAACAAGGAATGAACATATATCATCTAAGATATTTGATTAAGATTTGGACAAAAAGAGAGCTGAATAAATTGGATTAGTTGAATGCTCTGTAAATTCTGCCTGTGAAATCACATGCAGAATTTCACAAATGCCTTCTAACTGATGGATTTATCAAATAGAAGTCTTCAACTCTGGAATAGCAATGTAGGTAGAAGTTTGCAGCTGACAATATTACTCAGTGCACTTTTCTCTGTGGAGTTAATGTTGGAGGCAGAGTAAACTGGCTTCCAATGGACCAACCATGAAAATAAAATTTATAAATTGGTTTCTGCTTAAACAGCATAATCTCAACTTCCCACTTTGTTAATAAAACAAAATGACTGAGTGAGTGGCAACACTAAATTGCTCACGATCCACCACCCAAGCAATACTGCTGCTGATAGTTTAAAATTTTTAAATGTAGCATCATGTTAGTATTTCATTTAATATAATATCTGTCTTCTTTGAGCCTCTTTTCGGCAACTTGCTTGTATCGAAGTGTGACTTGCAGGGAAAAAAAATCCTTTCTTGGCCTGAAGATTTAAGATCAAGCAGACCTGTAGCAAATTTTGTTGACGAAATTCATCGGTGGATAATAACGAGACATGCGGAGATGTAAATTTCTGTAACATTGATTAAACGTTAGGGCCAAATACTGTCATAGAGATATACAACACAGAAACAGGCTAACTGAACCAGGTCAGCCAGATAGCCTAAATCATTCTAGTCTCATTTGCAAACGTTTGGTCCATATCCCTCTAAATCCACTTGCCTTTTAAATGTTGTAATTGTACCTTCTTCCAACACTTTCTATGGAAACTCATACCATACACCCATCTCCCTCTGTGTGTAAAAAGTTCCTCAAGTTAATTTCTCTAAAATTTGTCCAAAGTCTAAGACTCTTCTGATTGTCCCATTTCTGCTCCGCTTAATACTTTAGAAAGCATTGATCAAGTTACCCTTCAACTTCTTACTTTCAGTGCATTCTAAAGCATTCATCCTGGAATTGCTGATGCATCTGTTCACAATACTATTTATCGGAGTACCCTCTGCATGGTCATTGCAGAGATGAAGCCCTGTTTACACAGTGAAGACACCATTCATATTGTTTTGTGGCACTACCAGTCTGCTCAGTGAGATAGACGTGGAACAGAGCAAGCAACTTAAGACCGAGCATCAGTGAGTCACTGTGGGCCAGCAGCAGTTGCACAATTGCATTTGGTCATTATCTGCAACTTCATGCCTGAGCAAATTCTCCAGTCTACCATTATCATCAAGCCAGGAGAAAACCCTGGTTCAATGAAGAATGCAGGAGAACATGTCCTGAGCAGCATCAGGCATACCTAAAAATAAGGTGTCAGCTTAGTGACACAGAAGCTACGTGAAAAAGACTGGACTAAGAAATACTGCAACGAAAAGATCAGATCTAATTTGGGCAGTCCTGACACCTTCAGTTATGAGTGATCATGGGCAATTAAATGCTAACAGAACGTGCAGGCTTCATAAATGGTCCCTTATTAATTTATGGCAGAGCATAAAATACCATGGCTATTTGCCTTATCTATGCCTCCCATTGTTTTATAAACCAGCCTCCAACACCCAGGGAGAAAAAAGCTTCAGAGTATTTCACCTCTTCCTACAGCTCAAACTCTCTAATTCCAGCAAGGTTCTTGTAAAACTTGACTGAATCCTTCTAAATTTAACAACAACTTTGCTATAGCAGGGAGACTAGAATTGAACGCAGCATTCTAGAAGGGGCCTCGTCAGTGTCCTGTGCAGTCACAACATGATGTCTCAACTTCTGTACTCAGTACACTGATCAGCGTGCCAAGTGCCTTCTTCACCCTGTCTACCTATGACTCCATATTTGACTTTCAAGGAATTATAAACCTGCACCCCTCAGTCTCATTGTTTGGCAACACTCCCTGGGACCCTACCGTGAACTGTATACGTCCTGCCCTGGTTTGTCTTACCAAAATGTGACACCTTTGATTTATCTCAATCAAATTCCATTTGCCACTCATCGTATCAAGAAATTGCTGAACTCCTCTGTATGCTGCAAAGCTCTGACGATAGTACAGCAATTACTGAAGAGATGTACTATCAAACTGACATAGTCCGACATTCCTCAGCCTGTAATCAGTGATGGGCAAGTTATTGGAAGCTCTTCCCAAGGAAAATCTAAGGCTTCATTTGGGTTAATCAATAAGAGATGTGTGGGTTTAAACAAGTCAGATCGTGTCTGCCACATTGGGAAGCATTTTCTAATGACGTAACAAAGAAGTTCATTAAAATATCACGTTTAACATTGCACATGTAGACTGTGCACACAAGAAACTTCATTAGAAAATGAAATCCTGTGGAATTAAATGCAAGCCTTGAATTGAACTTGAAATTGACTGTGTCACAATGTGAAGGCTAGTAGTGGATGGCAGGCATTCTCAGGCTAGGAACTGTTTTGCAGTTGTGCTCCCCAAGGGTCAGCTTTTGGGTGTATTTAATTTTATAAATGGCTGAGTTAAATTAGGAAGTTCCTAGGCAATACATAGGCTTTAGGATGCTGAAATAGCAAAAGCATGGCAGATCCTGTTAAATGTGGAAAAGTAAAGAATTTAAAGAATGGGAAACTGTTATATTTATATTGAGGGGCTTAGGGTGTCCTGGTAAATGCATCAAAGAAAATTGTTCGGCAGGTACAGCAAGCAATTAGGGAAACAAATGCTATATAGTCGTTTATTAAGACTAAGTTGGAATATAATCACAAAAACTCTTCTTGCAGCAGTATAGGGAAAAAACAAAATATTTAAAATTGGTTCTTAGTATATGCAATGTCACTGGTAAGGATTAACATTTTATTGCTATTGAACAAGTAGTATTAAGCTATGTGTAGGTATATCCTTTGTGCAGATTGGTAGAGGGTTCCAGGATTTTGACTCCATGACAATGAATGAATGGCGATGTAATGCTAAGTCTGGATTGTGTCTTATTTGGAGAGTTCTTGCAGGGAACAGTACTTCCATGCTTCTGCTCGATGGACAAAGCAACAATGGAAAATGTTGAAATCTATGTCGGTCTGTACGACTTGGTGGAAAGAGAAACCATGAACATCTCAAGTCCATGTGCAAACTCGCACTAAGTTTCCAGTCATGGATAAGTTGTATGTAGTTGGACACATCCAAAGCTTCGTCAAACTATCCCACTAACAGAAAGATTGTTACTGTACCCTCTCCAAATCCTTCACATGTTGTCTAAAGTATGATGCACGGAAGTGGGCACCGTTTTCTAGTTTAAGGTGAACCAGTGATTTTGTGAAGCTTTTTTCTAGCTTTTGCACCTTATACATCCATTCTAACAGGTTACCCTATTATAGGAAGGATATTGCTTAACTGGAGAGGGTTCAGAAAAGATTTTCCAGGATGTAACTGGTGATGGAAGGTTTGAGATATTAAAAATAGATTTGAAAGCCGAGAACTTATTTCTCTGGTGCATAGGAGATGAGTAATGACCTTACTGAGATTTATAAAACTCATGAGGGGTATATTTAAGGTGAATGACAAGGGCCTTTTCCCTTGGATGGGACTTCAAAATTAGTGGCATGTTTTTAAAGTGAAAGAAGAAAGATTCAAAAAGGACATAAGGGGCATCTTTTTACACAGTGGCTCGTGTGGAATGAACTGCCAGAAAAAATGATGGATGCATGTACAGTTACATTGTTTAAAAGATACCTGGATAAATACATGAATATGAAAAAGATATGGGCCAAGCACAAGTAGGTGGGACTAGTTTAATTTGGGATTGTTGTTGATGTGAACTGGTTGGACTGAAGGGTTTGTTTCCATGCTGTATGTCTGTTTGACTCCATAATGAAAAATAGATCTCAAAGCTAGATATTGACTATAGTGCTGGCAAGTTAGTTTTAAATGAAATAATAGCTTACTGCTTTTAGGATTTGACATTCGAAAAAAACTTATTTTAAATTAGTAGTGACCTGAGGGAATTTTCTAATCCTTGGAAAGAACTGTGCAGAATCTCAATAAACACGCACCTTAATTGGTTTGCCATGCACTAAATGTCATTGTTATTTCTCTTTTCGGTGTTTCATCAATAAGCCATCATTTTTCTTTGCTTTGGAAGTTATGACAAGTTTGACCTTAAAAAGTTAGTTGTGTCGGGTGTTAGTGACTGTGTATTTTTTGAAAATAAAATGTCATTATTTTAACCATTCAAATCTTGTGTTGACGCAAGACCTAACCATTTAATTTTATGACTCTTAATCACAAATAAATGGAACAAAATTTCTGTTTAGACAATTAATGAAATTATTGAGCAAATAACCTGATAAGCACTTGAAAAATTGAACCAAGACAATATTCTTGAAGTTCATGATCAAACAGACCCTTGGTACCCAGACCCAATTCTTGGGTAAAGTTATCACTCATTTGAATTGCATGTTGCAGTTGATAGGAAAGTGAACTCCAATTCAACTTGTGAATGACTTTAATGTTTAGGAAACAACAGTATTCTTTCTGTTTTGTCACTTCGCCGTTAATATTTTAAATATTAACTGTAATCTGCGGTTCCTTTTGCTGTGCTCCAACATGTTGTATTAAAAACCTTGCTGCGCCAGTGTTCTCCATTCTACTCACTCCGTATAATTGCTTCAAGGCAAATTTCATATATTGCTTCAGCTTTTGCTGTAAAAAGCTTCCAGAAACTTTTCAATCCTATCTTCAGTTTTTCTCTTGCTCTCATTTTATTTCTTATACCTTTTTATATTTTGCCACTTATAAAAGAATCTTGGAATCTTTTTTTTTGTTCGGGGCACAGTGTCAGTGATTTGTTTTTGGCATCAGCGGTTCATGATAGTTGCCCCACAATTATTTTTTCTGTTTTTTGAGAGGCAACAGTTAATACTTGACTCCTTTCTGGCTCATTAGATTTTGGTTTGAAGCTGGCATTGCATTTAATTTATGTGCAGTATGGACCTTTGTCATGGTCTTTATACTGTAATTGCAATGAAAGAAAGAATTAGGAATTTGCGTTCACATAATGCTGTTATTAATCACTGGGCATCCTAAAGTACTTTGTGGTGGAAAGTGTTTTTTTTAAAATGTATTCACAGTTGTGGTGCAGGAAGATCATATTTGAGAAGCAGGATCTTAAACTGAAGACTCAAGTTCTGGTTTACTGGGAATCACCATTCCTATGCTCCAATGTGCTTCGGAAACTTGGACATCTACCACAAGCTCCTCAAAGCACTCAAGATACCATCTACAATACCTTCGCAAATCCTCTGAACTTGTGGCAAGAAAGACAGTGAATTTTGGTCAGCATTGACTAATCAACTCAAACCAATGCTGTAGGCCAGCCATATTATTTGGATACTTGATAGCAGTCTCTTGAATCACCTGCTTTGCTTGGAATTCTGTTGTGACAGGTGAGTCCAATGAACAAAGTGGAAGTACTTGAAGATGTCCTCAAAACATTGCTGAAGAGGTCAAACATCCCTGCAGACTTTAGTCAATTCTGGCTTGTGACTGATAAAAATGGAGAAGATTGTGAACCTTCAGTATTGATTCTTCATGTAAATTCCCCTGTTTAGATTAGATTAGATTCTCTACAGTGAAGAAACGGGCCCTTCAGCCCAAGCAGTCCACACCGACCTTCCGAAGAGTAACCCACCCAGACCCATTTCCCTCTGAATGATGCCCCTAACATTATGGGCAATTTAACATAACCAATTCACCTGACCTGCACATCTTTCTGACTGGTGGAGGAAACTGGAACACCCGGAGGAAACCCACGCAGACGCAGGGAGAGTGTGCAAACACCACACAGATAGTCACCTGAGGCTGGAATCGAACCTGGGACCCTGGTACTGTGAGGCAGTAGTGTTAACCACTGAGTAACCCTGCCGCCCATCAGTGGGAACACTTTGTGGTAAAGACAAGGTGTGTGTGAGAATACACTAACCTTGAGTATACTTGAATCTGCAAAATCATGCATTGTACTTCTCAACTATCTGAGAACCCAGTAAACTGCAGTTGATGTAAGCCATGTTTGATTCTTTTGATAAAGAAAATCCAGGGAGTATGACTGCTAATAGCACACAGCAGGATTCCAAAAACAAAATGTTGATCATGATTCAGTTATGCTGTTGATTTGAAGTAGTTCAGTGTAATTTGCTTTGCATCATCTTGAGTCAGTGAAAGGGATTTTCGTGCAGTACAATATACAAATTTCAAAAGTCCAACACTCCTCAGCACTTTGAATAATTGACGAATGCAGGAAAATTATATTCTGATACTCAAAAAATCTCTTTGGCATCGTGCAAGAGGTATCCAATCTGTTTAACTGGTTCTGATCTTAACTTTAACACTGACAAATACGTACTTGAAAATACTGTATACAGCAGGTTTTTCGAACAGTCAGTATGCAAATCTTCAATCTGTTTTTTGTTCCCAGTTATGCCCATAACATCAGCTTGTTTAGGTAATGAGTATAATTTGCACCACTATTGATGTATTAAACATTCATTTTTAGCCTGATAATTTTGATAAGACAGGAAACAATCAAGATTTCAGTGATGCTCATAAATTTTGACAATCCCAAGATTTATGAAGCTCCTTTTGAAAAGTTGCAAGTTTTCATCATACCCTCAGTTTTTAACAAAAGATAGCAACTAATATTTATCATATTAAATTGGGCGACTCAACTGTCAAAACAACTTTTATTTTTGGACTGTATACTATTGGGTTTGGGTGAAGCGATTGTTTTTAACCAAGGAAGCAGTGAAAAAAGATTGAATTTAAAAAGGAGTTACGTGAAGTCATTGTGAGTTGTAGCTGAAATGTTGTCTTATTTGAGTAATGGG
The DNA here is from genome assembly GCF_020745735.1 of Hemiscyllium ocellatum. Taxonomy (NCBI): domain Eukaryota; kingdom Metazoa; phylum Chordata; class Chondrichthyes; order Orectolobiformes; family Hemiscylliidae; genus Hemiscyllium; species Hemiscyllium ocellatum. The sequence goes on from NC_083423.1 coordinate 15,650,926, forward strand.
AGAGAAATGCAAGACATTTGATTTGATTTATTATTGTCACATGTACTGAGATACAGTGAGAAGTAGTGTATTGCATGCTAACCAGACAAATCTTATTTTACATCCATATAATAGAACAGAATGCAGAATATAATGTTCTATCTGCAGTAAAGAGAAAGTCAAACTATCATAGAGGATGTCTGTTCATAACTCTGCTAGCAGGGGTAAGAAGCTGTTCTTAAATCTGTTGGTACATGTTTTCAAAGTTTTATATCTTCTGTCTGATGGAAAAATGCGGAAGAGAGTATAACTGGGGTGAGAGGAGTCTTTGATTATGTTGTCTGCTCTCTTTAGGCAACAGGAAGAAAGACTGGTTTCCATGATTGACATCAGTTCCATGTGTGTGTTCTCAGTGCAGTTTTGCCGAGAGAGAATGCTTGAAAATGCTATATTATTCTATCACCCTCTGATAACTTGTAAAATCAATCCTCTCTTTATAAATAGGAAACAGAAAATTAACAATTAGTTGCAAGAAAATGCTAAGAACAAGATCTTGATGGGCTAGGAATTGCCTGGAAATTTGTCAGTTGAAGCTTTAATTGTGTACTTTCCTCACACGTAGATGAATAAACATTATCCAAGTTATATGCCGTTATGTGTTGCTTCAGAAGTGTTAGTCACAAAGTTTGGTGTCTATCTGTATTTTGAAAGTGAGCATCTTGAAAATTTGCATATTCAAGTGCTTAATATGGGGTTTCAGACAAAATAATGGACTTTAAATGTTATTATAAAAGTGGTTTTTCATTCCATGGTAGTATATTGATAATTTGCAGATTTACCAAATATCCTTGACTTTCTTTGTTTGTTAAATTTGTACAATTTTGAGGGAGGCCTCTGAGAAAAGTAAAATATCCCCCAGTGCTTTTAAGCCAATTAAGGTATCATCACTTTGGTACTGTTACCAGCATTAAAATTTGATGGGATATCCCACCTGTAAAAGCTTCAACATCCACTCCGTCCAACACCATGCTATTATGGTTAATTTCCACACCAGCTGAAGTTACCATAATTCTCAACTCTCCCCTCCCCTGAAGCGTGGTGACCTTCATGTTAAACCTATGCCAGTCCCTTTCTTTCTATTTCCGATCAACCATTTGACATGTTGGAGCATGGCAATTTTAATAGGGTAAGAACACAGAGACATGGGAACACTACTACCTGCAAATTTCCTCAAACCGTGTGTCACCCTGAGTCGAATCTATTTTGCCATTCCGTCTGTGTTGTTGGATCAAAATCTGGAGCTCCTTTTCTATTAACACTGTGAGCATTATACATACAAACTGCATGTTTGCAGTGGTTCAAGAAGGCAGCTCACATCACTTTCTCTAAACAGCAAATGCTCGCCTCTCCAATGGCGCTCACATGTCATGTTTGAATTAAAAACTAAATCACCCAGTGGAAGGTTAGCTGCTTCGTGCATTATGATACTAGAATAGGTGGGATACTAAAATCGATACTAAAATACGAAGTTTACAAACAGATTTGGATAATTTTGCTGAGTGGACCAAATTTTGGCTGATGAAGTTTAATTTAGATAGATGTGAGGTTATCCATTTTGGTTGGAGGAATAAAAGACGATGTGTTATGTAAATGGAGAGAAATTTCAGAGTCCAGAGGAATCTCTGTAACCTTATATGTAAGTCTTGGAAAACTTGTATGAAAGTACAGCAGGTAATATGGAAGTGAATGGCATTTTGATATGTATTGCTAAAGAAATAGAATATAAAAGTAAGTAAGTGTTTCAGCAACTGTCCAAGGCATTTGTGAAACTGCACCTGGAGTATTGTGCACAGTTTCGGTCCCCTCATTGGATGAGGAATGTAGTTAAATTGGAGGAAGTTCGGAGGAGGTGTCTAGGTTGATTCCAGAGGTGAAAGGTCTGTCTTATGAAGAGAGTGTGACCAGTTTAGGCCTAAACTTTCTCACGTTTAGAAGAATGAGAGGAGATCTAATTGACGTATGTAAGATGCTGAAGAAAATGACAAAACAGACAGAGAAAGGATGTTTGCTCATGTCGGGCAATCAAGAACCTAGTTTTAGGATAAAGGGTGGCAGGTTTAAAACAGAGGTGAGAAGAAATTACACAAAAAGTCATGATTCTGTAGAATTCACTACCCCAGAGTGCAGTGGAAGCTGGGACATGGAGTCAATTTCAGGAGGCGATGGACAGAGTTTTAAATTAGCAGTGATTTGAGAGTTGTGGAGAGCATGCAGGAAGTAGAGCCGAGGCCAAGACGAGGTCATCTGCTATCATATCAATTAGTGGAGCAAGCTCGAGAGTTGGAATTGCCTACTGCTCCTGGTTCTTAAGTTATGTCCTTATGATCCCATTCTAATGGAATGAAAGTTTTGTTTTATGAGAAAAGGAAATTGAGCACTGATGTCTGCATCTTTGAGTTGTTGAACAAGATTACTGCAGCCCATGGGAATCTTGGGTTAAATTGTGTCAGATTGAAAGTCATGATGAGGATCACATTCCTTGCCCTTAAATCATGGATATTACTTCATTATGCTGCATTGCAAATATGATTGCTTTGTCATGAATGAAAGATGTTTCTGTGCTCACGCACCTTGAAGAGCAAAGTCGCCTTGATCCACCCACTTTGAAATTTACCTTGTGGGTAAACAGTTTTATATCACATGAAATTTGGCTGACAAATAATACATTCCTACTAAACTATTTTCTTTTGAATGCAGCTTGTTTGAAACTTGACTGCAAAAAGAGACACTGAAAACAAAAACATTTGGCTAGAACCTTACGAAATCATTGAGATTACTCTGCTACCTGCATGAGACTCTAGCACAGTCAGCATTGCTAAAAGAATTAATGATGACGTCTAGACTTGTTTTGAATTTTGGAGTGTAGTTAATGAAATGAAATCAGGAGGTCTTCAGTCAGATTTACTTGTACAGTTTAAAAGAACCCTTAGCTTGATTTTTAAAACAAAAAAGGAAAAGAACTGGGAACATTTTTTGTTGAATCAAATGAATGTTAGGATGCCTTAAATCTTGTTTTTGTAATAAATTCCTTGCTTTAATTTGATATTTCTATTTAATTAATGTCCATGCTTTGTTTGTTTCAAAGCAGATCTTGTGATTGCAAGTATTCAGGCCATATTTGTTGAGTGACTCCAGGGAGCTGCATAAGGGTGCTCAATGTTTCATGTCTTGTTTTGCCTCTTGGGCTTATTTTTGTCCACTGAGAAGATGGATTCCATTTGACAGCTGAAAATTCCAAGCCTGTACTTTACAATTAAATACACTTTTACAAGGTGTGACAATACTATGGTTTTTGAGAGGTGTATTTTGTCCTTTCTTTATTGAAGAAAGGTTAAGATAGAGATCCTAAACGGTCTGCTCAGAGCCAATGAAGTAAAGAGTTTGTGGGGTCGAGATTTTTTTTTCATTTGGAACAACAGAAGCAGCTGGATGGATGGGGTCAAGCTCCCACACAGTCAAGACTTTTAGTTCTAGCTTTCTGCAGTTGCTGCGCTCTGAAAGCTGGATGTTCCAGCTAAAGGCTGGGCTTCTCTTCCTGCTGCAAGAATTTAATGTGAGATAATCTTTCTTAATTTGCCTTCGCCAAAGGTGTGTTTATGGGATGTTACTTTATTGAAACAGTAAATTGTTTGTGGTTAAAATATATATATATATATATATATAATTTTGTTAAGCGTTTTGATGGTGTTACAGTTAAGCCAATTCTTTTCTTTTTTTATTTCATCTGTATTTTAACTGTAGTGTAAAATTAAAGCGTACTTTGCTTCAAATCAAGTAGTTTGACCAATCACGTTGCATCTGGAATACAGCACCATACTTATTCTAGAGCCTAACTTTTTCTTATTTTAATGTTACCTTCAATATATTATAAGGGGGTTTGATCTGCTAAATAACAAAGGAAATTTACTTACTTGCACAATGGTTCACTCTTTCCTGTTAAAGCAATTAGGCATATGTGATTGTGTCAGTCCTCACTGCAGTTTAATTAAATGTAGAGTTACAAGTATGACAAGGTATTAGCAAGGGGTCATTACTTCTAAAGTATACTGACTGCAAATTAATATACAGCAATTACTCAAAGAATATGGAAGCTGATTACAGTTTTAGTTCGGGCCTTGTCCAAAATACACGCATGAAAAATTGATAGTACAATGTGATCACTTTGGAAACTTTGGTATTGGACTGATGCTTTCAAGTTTTACTGATTAATTGCATTATCTTATTTTTGCACTGAACTACTGCAACTGAGGAAGATCTTTTAAAGGCCATGCAACATATGTGTTAGTTGGTTTCCATTGACAAATGAGGCAGTGTCCCACATCAGACAGATTTTTGGCCAAAATCAATGGTTCTTTCTGAGGAGTATATGTTACCATTGAGCAATGTCAACATTGCATTCATCTATGATTCCTTCCATGATAGAATAGCTGACAAAGATTCATCTCGCTCAACTATTTATGGTGACGGTTTGGGTGCCAGTTGCCAGGAATGCACGAGTTTGTGCGTTCAGAGGAATGGGAAACATTTCAGGCAAAAGTATTAAGAATTCCTTTTCATCTATGCGTAAGAAATAGGTTGTTTCTGGCTGTTTTCTCTCAAATCAAATCAAATCATACCATACCTAGATGCATTCTGAATGTCAGAATCCATCATTATTATAAACATAAGATGCATCATGTGATGAACCTATTCAGAATGGAACAGAATAAGTAGATAAATAAAAGCTAGAGTTCCTCAGCTATCAAGAGAAACTGCATAGGTTCAGGTTGTCTTTCCAACATCTGAGGGGGGATTCTAATTGAGGTCCATAAAATTAGGAGGAGCATAGATTGGGTCGACAGGAATAAGCATTTCCCATTATTAGAGATCTGTAACATGGTGTAAAGATTTAAAGTAAGGGCCGGAGGTTTAAAGGGGATTTAAGGAGGAAGTTTTTCACCCAGAGGGTGGTATGTATCTGCAATTCATTGACTGAAAAGATGGTCGAGGCAGCCACAAGTACAATATTTATGACACTTGAAATGCCATAACAGACAAAGTGGTGAGAAATGGAATTAGAATAGATAGTGCTTGATGACTGGCATGGATTTGATGGGCATAAGGGTTTTAATACTTAGTGACAATAAATTTGTATTCTTGTTGATTTATTAACGTGATAATTAGGGCTTAGTTGTCAAATACATCACAGGAGAACAGGAAGTGGTCAAGTCCTTGACTCTAAACTTATTCTGTTAATACTTTAGATTAGACTTAGTGTGGAAGCCTGCCGAAGCGCAACCCACCCATACCCCTACATTTACCCCTTACCTAACACTACGGGCAATTTAGCATGGCCAATTCACCTGACCCGCACATCTTTGGACTGTGGGAGGAAACCAGAGCACCCGGAGGAAACCCACGCAGACAAGGGGAGAACGTGCAAACTCCACACAGTCAGTCGCCTGAGGCGGGAATTGAACCTGGGTCTCAGGCACTGTGAGGCAGCAGTGCTAACCACTGTGCCACCGTGCCGCCCACAAAGAGCTCAAGGGGAAAAGGGACAAGATGGGTACGTGCCCTCTTAGCCTACTTATGGGATTAAGATCATGAAATAGCTCATGGAGTTCTCATGCATTTAGAACTTGTCAAAATAATGTTCAAATGTATTGAAAGACATTTGATTCTCTTGAAGGATCTTGTGAATATTTACAATTTGATAACACACAACTATCACACCATACACTGCATTAATAATTAATATGCCACATAATATAAACTCTCCCAGCAGTAGACATCAATATCTTATGGTATGGATTACTTTGGATTTGATCAGTATTCAGACTGGGTGTAGAAAGATAGTAACTTTTGCCTTAAAGATATTGATGATGGCAGCTTCTTCCAGGCAGTGTAAATGGTTCGAAAGTTATTGAAACTAAAACAGTGAAGGAAGTGTGTTACAGAGGGAATGGTCATTGCAAAAGATGAACGGGGGTGGTGGTGGAGAATGTGTTACTTCTTCCCTCTTGAGTATCCAAAGGCCCAAACACAACTTCCAGGTGAAGCAGCATGTTACCTGCAATTCGTGGCATCGAGTCGACTGCATTCACTGCTGACAAGGTGGTCTCCTTGACATTGGGGAAACAAAACGCAGACTGGGTGACCTCTTAGTAGAACACCTACGTTCTGTCTGTGAAAAGGACCCTGAGCTTCCAGTTACCTGCCACTTCAACACATTGCCTTGCTTTCTGGACAACATCTCTGTCTCAGTGCTCTAGCAATGCTCAGCACAAGCTGGAAGAGCAGTACTAATTTTCCACTTGGGGAACCCTACAGTTCTCTGGACTCCATATCGTGTTCAATAATTTTAGGGCTTGAGTTTTCCCAAGTCATTATCCCAACCCCCACACGTCAAGTCTTGTTAATACATAGTCAGCCCCGAACAGTTCCCATGAATACTGCTCACCCTCCTAACAATCCCCTTCTTTGTCTGTCCAACTGTTATCTTCTGTCTTTGGGCTTTATCCCCACCTATTGTTAACTTCATTTCCCCCATCACACCAACCCCTCCCCTAACGTCTGTACATAAACTAGCATTTTTGTAGCTACCATCAGTTCTGAGGAAGGGTCACTCAATCTGAAATGTTAACTCCAATTTCTGTCCACAAATGCTCCCAGATCTGCTGAGCTTTTCCAACAATTTCTGTATTAGTTTCTGATTGACAATGTCCACAATTATTTCAATTTGTAAAGTTGCAGATCCTCATCATAAGGAAAACAAAATGTGACCATCATACCTATAACATTTAAGTATCAAACTCATATAGGAAAATGTTTTTCCCCTTTCTGATTTTAAAGAAAATCTAGTCACCATCTTTTGAACCCTGTAATTAGATAGGTATCAATTGAAGCAAAGCAGAAACATTCTTGATGGAGCAAGGCATATTTCAATGGGGTGCGTTGGAGCACAGATTTATGCCTCAACATTAGGAGATATCTTGCCATATCTGGAAGACGTGCTTTAAGAGTCGAGTACCATAGAATTTTTATAGGACACAAAGAGGCCGAGAACGACTCTCAAAAGAGCCATCCGACTTGTTCTCCAGCCCTGTTTCTGTCGCCCTCTAAATTAATCACATGCAGACAAAAATCCTGTTCTTTTAAAACCTTGCACGTAATCACCTTCCACCATTCTCCCAGGCAGCGCATTCCAAATCCAATCAGCCCGTTGAGTAAAAATGTTTCTCCTCATCTCGATCCTAACTCTCTTGCCGATGGTCTTGAAATTGTGAACTCAAATTATGACATTTCAGCAGACTATCCTTCTTTACCCTGCACCTCTGCATTCATCATTGTGGAATGTAATGGGAACGTTCGGCATTTTAAAAACCAAGGGTTGCTGAAAGATTACTTCAGTTTTCAGAAATAGCTAACCTGACAGTCATGCAAAATACACTTAGGCAAAATGCTTACATTAGCAGCTGAGCTTGAGCCAAGAATTGTGTCCAAATGCTCAAGGAATTGATGGATCTGCAGACTAGTTATTGACCCCCAAATGGGTCAACAAATATGTGATTGGTTCCCAGTCAGCTGAACGAAATAGCAAGAAGCATTGAGATATTTGTAGGCCTTGGAGCTTCTTTGTTCTCTGCAGTAAAAACAACTTTAAGCTTGAAGACAAGTAGTTGTTCTTTCCTGCAACAGTTGTTGTAAGCAGTGACTTTTAATTAATAAACTAGAACCCTAAGTGTGAGCCAGTTGCCTTGTACATCCAGCCAACCAGTGAACACACGAAAACAGTGAACACACCAACTGAAAGAAAATCAAGAACCAGCTTTCTGATCAGCACAAGATTCACTTTAGCAAATTGTGTGAACAGAGACCATAGAACTGCTTTCTTACTTTTCCCTCGATCTGTAAAACACCCTTTTTAAAAAAATTCCCGAAAGAATTTTGCACGTATATCTCCCCGAAACTTGTCCCCACTCACTTTGAACTTGTGACCCCTAGTAATTGAGTCCTCCACTCTGGGAAAAAGTTACTTGCTGTCCAAACCTTTTATGATTTTGTAGGCCTCCAATCAGGTTTCCCACCCCCACCCCCAACTGCCGTCTTCCAATAAATCTACAGAATCTCTCCTCATTGCTAGCACATTCCATACAAGGCAGTATCCTGGTGAACCTCCTGTGCATCCACATCCTTTTGGTAATGTGACCAGAACTGTGCGCAATATTCCAAATGTGACCAAACCAAGTCTTATACAATTATAACATGACCTGCCAACTTTTGTACTCAATACCCTGTCCGATTAAGGAAAGCATGCCATATGCCGTCTTGGCCACTCTACTGACCTGTATTGCCACCTTCAGGGAACAATGGACCTGAACACCCAGATCAATTTTTCCCAGGACTTCTCCATTTACTGTATAGTTCACTCTGGAATTGCATCTTGCAAAATGTATCAACTCATGTTTGTTGGGATTGAACTTGGTCTGCCATTTCTCTGCCCAACTCCACAGTTTATCTGTATTCTGCTGTATTCTCTGACAGTACCCTTCACTATCTGCTATTCCATCAATTTTTGTCTTTTTAACATTTTGAACACTTGTAACAACTCCAAGAAAAGCAGAGCTTGATTTGCAGCATGATACTCCAGTATGATGTAACAAAATTGCCGCCATTCTTGTGAGGCCTTCCACATGGTTAGCACTGCTGCCTCACAGCGCCAGAGACCCGGGTTCAATTCCCACCTTGGGCGACTGTGTGGAGTTTGCACATTCTCCCCGTGTCTGCGTGGGTTTCCTCCGGGTGCTCCGGTGTCCTCCCACAGTCCAAAAGATGTGCGGGTTAGGTGAATTGGCCATGCTAAATTGCCCCTAGTGTTAGGTGTAGGGGAATGGGTCTGGGTGGGTTGCTCTTTGGAGGGTCAAGGTGGACTTGTTGGGCCGAAGGGCCTGTTTCCACACTGTAAGTAATCTAATTCTCTGTTGCCTCATTCCTTATCTGCTGTGAAACCTCTGAGAATAGTAAGGTGCACATTGTCATAGCACTGTCTGTCTGGCAAGTCAGATTAGTGCTGGATATCAAGATACCACTATGTATTGAGATAAAAGAGGGAGAGAAACTTTGGACAGTTATGCCAAATACCTGTCCTTGAGTGATATGTCGTTGTGTATGAGATTCATCTTTATTCTTGGTGGAAGCTAATTTTGTGCAGGGGCATTCAAAAAGAAACAGCAAGGGAGAAGTAAAAACTGAAATTGCTGGAAAAGCTCAGCAGGTCTGGCCTAATCTGTGGTGATAAATCAGAGTTTATGTTTCAGGATGAGTGACCCTTCCTCAGGAAGATTCTGAGGAAGGGTCACGACCTAAAATGTGAACTCTGTTTTCTCTCCAAGTGCTGTCAGACCTGTTGAACTTTTACAGCAAATTCTGTTTTTGTTTCTGATTTACAACATCTGCAATTCATTTTTTTTTTATTTAGTTGAAAAGTGATAACTTTTATGTTGGAAAGTTAACATAGTGTGCCCGTTGGTGGTTTTTCACTTTAATGTTTTACCATTTCAGATGCTGTTGACAGAGTACTTAGATGTGAAGAATACTCGAACTGCCTCTGAACCTTCATCACAGCTCAGCTATGCCAGCTCAGGAAGTGATTTTGCAGCATTCTTTGCCAAAAAGAGACCGCAGAGGCCCAAAATCTCTCTCTTTAAGTAAGAATCGTAGGGACCCCATTGTTACATTTTAGAAGATAAATGATATGCTTTTGTAATACTCTTTTAAACAACAAGAAACTTTTTTTTCAGTGAAAATTACGTTTATGTAACCTTTTGAAAATTCATGTTATTTTTATGTTCTAGTGTAAGGTAATCCTGTTGAAGGACTTATGCCCGAAACGTCAATTCTCCTCCTCCTCCTCCTCCTCCTCCTCAGATGCTGCCTGAATTGCTGTGCTTTTCCAGCACCCTACACTCGACTATGGCAATCCAAGTCAGGCTAACCAATGGCTTGGTACTTCTCTCCCATTGACAAAGCTGGAAATAACAACATCAGTGACAGACACACAGAAACCTGTCACTTACACTCCTCATTAAAGGAACAAATGGGAAGAGAACATGCAGGGACAAAAATTCATGAACATGAAATACCTGATAATTTTCTGACTGGTACATGTTTCACCTTCTACTCATCAATCAGAATTTTAAAAAATGACTGCAAGTGTTCTAGTCCAGCAGTTTAGCTGTTATGGTGCTCATTTAATAGAATCTCATTTTATTTCTGGGAATAGCTATTTTGAAATCTTTCCAATGTAGTTCACTTTGTCGAAGTGGAGAACACTTTTTATTCATTATTGGGATATGAACGTTATCAATGAGACCAGTATTTATTGACCATCACCAAAATTTCCTTGAACCATTGAAGATCATGAGATGTTTATGCATTGACAGTACAGTCAGACGGCAATATGTGTCTTGAAATGAATAGTTGAATAGTAGAACGTTGGTTTGGAGAAGGCACAGGTTTACTTTCGTGCAGTATATTCGCTCTTTTGGATTGGTTCACAAAATTGTCTTGTTTGAGTCTTGCCATTGGCAGTGGTGTTTCAGTGGCAAGGGATCATAATCATCGAATATTGCTCTAGGGATTACTGCAGCAAGGGAGCTATGCTTAAAAATTACTTCAAAAGGCCATTGGGTGATGACTGAAACAGTAGTTATTATTCATTGATACTTAAAACAATTTTGCTAGTTTCTGAAAGCTTGCTTGAAATCAGAATGTTAGCTTTATCATTTCTGTGATTGATCAAACCGAAATTTAATTTTTAAATTCTGAGTACTGACAACAAAATGTTTTGGAGACTACATATGTCTTTTTTAGAACATGTAACTATTTTGATGTTGACAAAACCGTTATCAGTTGGGGGGAAAAAATACTGCAAACTGAAAATGTGAAAAAAAAAGAAATGCAGGCAACACACAACAGCCTTATTAATTTACAAAAGGAATAAAGACAGAATACTGTGACTGCTGCGAATCTGAATCGAAACAGAAAACGCTGGAAATGTTCAGGCCGGAAAGCAGTGTTGGAGCGAGAAAGAGTGAATGTTTTAAATTGACATGGCCTTTCTTCAAAACTCAAAGCTAAAAATGATATATTTTAAACAAATGCAGAGATGAAGGAAATAGCATGGGAAGGAAAGAACAATACTTACTGGCTTGAAGACAGGAGAGATGACAGTACACAGGATTGATATTACTAGGCAAAAAGAAGGTGGTAAAAGGATATTAGTGAAAAGAAAAGATCAAGCTCAAGGAGCAGAAAATTAGAAAATCTGAATCATGATCAATGACGGTCTGAAAGAACAATGCACTGGTTATGATCTGAAATTGGTAAACTTACAGTCCGAAAGACTCTAAAGTAGTGAGGTTGACTGCCCTCTGGTATGAGGGATGGGTACTAAATGCTGATTCACACATACCATGATTGAATACAAAATTTGTGCTTAGCCAATAACCAATGTAATGATTGTCAAGCTTAGTACAGGGTATGAGGCCAAATGGAACTTTTTCCCTATTCATAAATACGACCAGACTTTTTGACTTTCTTCAGCACTTTTACCACTTTGAATTGCTTTGTCAATGTCCATCTGTTTGTTTTGCTATCTTCCCATGGGCCTGTCTTCCCCACTTTTACTTCAGATTTGACTTGCGCCTTCCATTTTTTTTTGCTTACAAGGTGAAATGGTCTGTCCCCTGACAGCTCTGTGTGGCAAAACATTCCCTACTCCAGCAACTCTTTCACTTGACTTGTGCCTATAATTTCAAGTTAGTGAAATGATATTCTGTGTCTTGGTTCAATTAAAAACCTTGAATATAATTTTAAAAATTGTTTTATCTTTGACTTCTCTGCCCTTGTGAAAGTAGTGTAAATTTCACATGTCTCTTCTCATATTTTGGAGCTCCTAAAATAAGATAATATACAAGTTGCATTATATGAGCCTGAATTGCAACATTCCAGTTTCAAAGGCATTTTAATGCTGATAGCTTCGTATTACGTTCGAGAAATGATGCATAAATAATATTAATTATACTTCAATTACATTTGTCCATTTGCAGGTTTGAATCATCTTCACATGCCATCAGCATGAGTGCATACCTCCGTGAGCAAAGACGGGAGCTGTACAGCAAGAGTGGAGAACTACAAGGTAAATTCATTAGATGTTATTTACTTTACATTTTTCGAAAAGGAGGAAATTATATTGTTGGTTTTGGTGCAGCCAGGTGAAGAAGAATAAATTAACTCCCCTCTTTTTACTTACACCTTCAGTTGGGTACAACAAAGATTTTTTTTCTCCTTTTTTGGTATACAGCTATGTCATCCTTAAATTAAAACATAATGCTGGTCAAATGTAAGAAGCCAGTTTCTAAGTTTTCTGAGGTGGAACGGAGGAGTTTGATCACTAATGCTGAAAAAGTAATAAAACACATCAACATCAGCAAAGTGCAAATATCAAGTTTCAAGAGCTGAAAAGCTTCTTTTAAAAACCATGTTCAAAAATATGGAGTTTGACAAGTCCTTGATTTGCTCGATTTAACCTGAGACAATGGTTAATGAATTTATGACTTGTCTCAGCAGTCATCAGATTTTTCGATATCTTTTGAATTTTCGTTGATGAATGTTTCTGAAATTTTATTTCCACTGGCATTGTCTTCTGAGAAAAATAGAGTGCCTTCCAATTCTTCTATTGCCTATCCATTTTCCTTCTCTCTTCTGACCCAAAAGCAGTTACCTGAAATAAAACTCACTTGTGTACTGTCACATCTTATTTGATTGCTTTTTAAAAACTGGATCATCTCCAGAGGACTTTAATACCAATCTGTGAAATGACCAGACGGGTGTGAACTCAGAAATGGGTACAGATCAAAGTTTCAGTGCCTTTTTTGTGAGGATTATAATTTTTACATCAACTGGTTCTTGTTTATTCATGATCTAAATGAGCGTTTTTCTCTTTTTAAAAACATTTTACTCCGTGAAAGATCCCTGATATTTAAATTACAGACAATCTAAGTCATGAATTGGTCGTCCATTTTTGTCATAGTCAAAAGTTTTCTCAGAGGTAAGTAATGGATCATGGTTGTTATATTTAAAATGATCTTGTGCTTACAGGAATCACTGATACACGTCATTAAATACAACCTAGGATTTATCCTGAAGAAAATATAGAATCAGCTGTTTGTTTTTATAGTTCCAAAAAACTAAAACGATGTTTATACAAGTATTCAGTTTGTCCTTGACGCATCAAATCTCGGACTGATTGCTGTGACTGTCTTCCAATGTCTTGAAATCTGGATTTTAGTTTGACTCTGATTCATCAAAAGTAGTGATCTCTGGATTACTCCTGGTGCCATGTGCTAGTGAGAGTAGGAATAGGAAAGTAGCACAGATGAATGCTGGCTGAGGAGTTGGTGCAGGGGGAAAGGGTTCAGTTTTTTCGATCACTGGGATGTCTTCTGGGGAAGGCATAACCTCTACGAGAGGGATGAGTTACATCTGAACTTAAGGAGAAGCATTATCCTGGCAGGGAGATTTGTTAGAGCTGTTCAGGAAGTTGAGAAAATGTTGAGGCTTTCAGAAGTTAAAACAGCAAGTTAAATAGACAAGACAGAAAAGAACACAGCAGAGAACGAGGGAAGACTGAAGAATTAAACTGCATTGTTTCAATGCAAGAGACCTGACAGGTAAGGCAGATGAAGTGAAGGCATGGCCGGAAACATGGGACTGGGATATTGTTTGGGGGGGGCGGAGGGGGGAGTAATTTAAATGTGCTCAAGAAAACTTTTTCAATCAATATGTCAATGGTCCTATGACAGAAGGAGTAAAATTTGACTTTCTCTTGGGAAATAAACAAGGGTGAATGACCCGAGGTATTAGTCGGGGAGAACTTTGGGACCAGTGACCATAATTCTATTTGATTTGAAGGAGTTGTGCAAAAGAATAGACCTGGTCTACAAGTTAAAGTTCTAAATTAGGGCAAGACCAATTTTGATGGTATTAGACAAGACCTTTCAAAAATTGATTGAGGAGGCTGAACATAGGATGTCTGGCAAATGGGAAGGTTTCAAAAGTGAGAGCATGAGAATTTTAGGACAGCATGTTCCTGTCAGTGCGAAGTGCAAAGCTGACTACAGGAGGGAACACTGGATGACTAGAGACATTGAGGCTCTGGTCAAGAACAAGAAAGATGCATGTGTCAGCTATAGAGGGCTGGAATAGAGAGGAGTGTGTATATGGAATGAGGTGCCAGAGGAAGTGGTATATGCAGGTATAGTTACAACCATTTTAAGAGACTTTTGGAAAGGGACATAGATGGGAAAGGTAGAGAGGGATATGGGCCAAGTGTAGGCAAATGGAACTAGTTGAATTTACGAAACCTGGTTTGCATGGATAAGTTGGGCTAAAGGGTCTGTTTCTGTGCTGTATGACTCTGACTCTATATTGTCCATCAAATATTTTTCTGAGACAGGTAAGATACTTGACTTGCACATTTGCATTTTTTGGGAGAATGCTGTCTGAGTTTTGTGAGGTGGGGATTCCTGATCCTTGGTCTGGATTCAACTCAGTATCATTTTGCATCGTCATTACCTCTATATTAACTCCATTACTTCGTAAATCAAATGTTTGATGAAATTTGACAGCTACCATAATGTATGCTTGAAGGAATAGATTTGAGTAAAACACGACAGTTCCTTCCCTGACATCAAACTCCTGAATTCTTCTGCTGGCTTATTAAGAGATGCACAAAGCTGTCTGGGTGGGACCATTTCTCATTGCGGTGGTAAAAACAATGAGCATAGAGTACAATGGGTGAGTGGGGGAGGAGAGGAAGGTGATAGGTCAGGGAGGAGAGGGTGGAATGGATAGGTGGAAAAGAAGATAGGCAGGTTGGACCAGTCTGGACAAGTCATGGTGACAGTGCTGAGCTGGAAGTTTGCAACTAGGATGAGGTGGGGGAAGGGGAAATGAGGAAACTGTTGAAGTCCACATTGATGCCCTGGGGTTGAAGTGTTCCGAGGCGGAAGATGAGGCGTTCTTCCTCCAGGCGTCTGATTGTGAGGGCGCGGCGGTGAAGGAGGCCCAGGACCTCCATGTCCTCGGCAGAGTGGGAGGGGGAGTTGAAATGTTGGGCCACGGGGCGGTGTGGTTGATTGGTGCAGGTATCTCGGAGATGTTCCCTAATGCGCTCTGCTAGGAGGCGCCCAGTCTCCCCAATGTAGAGGAGACCGCATCGGGAGCAACGGATACAATAAATGATATTAGTGGATGTGCAGGTAAAACTTTGGATGTGGAAGGCTCCTTTAGGGCCTTGGATAGAAGTGAGGGAGGAGGTATGGGCACAGGTTTCACAGTTCCTGCAGTGGCAGGGCAAAGTGCCAGGATGGGAGGGTGGGTCGTAGGGGGGCGTGGACCTGACCAGGTAGTCACGGAGGGAACGGTCTTTGCGGAAAGCGGAAAGGGGTGGGGAGGGAAATATATCCCTGGTGGTGGGGTTCTTTTGGAGGTGGCGGAAATGTCGGCGGATGATTTGGTTTATGCGAAGGTTGATAGGGTGGAAGGTGAGCGCCATTTCTCATTGCATTTGATTTTGTTTTAGTAATTTCTTTAGACTCTATGTGTTCCAAAGTTTTATTTTTCATTGGGACGAACACAGACTCGATTGCAATTTGAATGCACTCACAGCATTAATCATATGTTTAAGTTTTTGTCCTTTCCCTGCAGTTTACTGTTCAAATCATTAAGTTTTGACATTATATCTGTAAGAAACCCAAAGTTAAGCCACCATGCATTGTCTGACAACTCACTGCTCGCTTCATTCCTTGATTTAGGAAAAGTGAAAATTTTAGGCTTCAGCTCTAAAAGTCTTTGCAGTACGTTCCTCAAATTAAGGATCTCACATCAACGTGGAAGAATGGTTCACTAAAGGCAGCATTGAGATTGTTGAGTAAGGATTTAAAAAGTAATGCTGAAGAGCGCCTCCTCCAATTGGATATAGAACATATAATATTACAGCGCAGTACAGGCCCTTTGGCACTCGATGGTTTCACAGGTCGGTGCAACAATCTGAAGCCCATCTAACCTACAATATTGCATTTTCATCCATCTGTCAATTAATGACCATTTTAAATGCCCTTAAAGTTAGCGAGTCTACTACTGTTGCAGACAGGCCGTTCCATGCCCCCACAACTCTTGAGTAAAGAAACTACCTCTGACATCTGTATTATGTCTATCACCCCTCAATTTAAAGCTATGTCCCCTCATGTTAACCATCACCATCTGAGGAAAAATGCTGCCACCGTCCACCTTGTCTAAAACCCTGATTATCTTAACTGTCTCAACTAAGTCACCTCTGAACCTCCTCCTCTCACGAAAACACCCTCAAGTCCTTCACCCTTTCCCCCTAAGACCTTCCCTGCATACCAGGCAACATCCTAGTAAATCTCCTCTGAACCCTTTCCAAAGCTTTCACATCCTTCCTATAATGCGGTCACTAGAACTGTATGCAATTTTCCAAGTGCTGCTGCACCAGACTTTTGTACAGCTGCAGCATGACCTCATGGCTCTGAAACTCAATTCCTCGTTTAATAAAAGCTAACACACCGTATGCCTTCTGAACAACCCTTCAACCTGGGTGGCAACTTTTAGGGATCTCTGCTCATTTACACTACCAAGTATCTTACCATTAGCCCAATTCTCTGTATTCCTGTTCGTTCTTCCAAAGTGAATCACCTCATGCTTTTCCGCATTAAACTCCTTTTGCCACCTCTTATCCAAGCTCTGCAGCTTTTGTATGTCCCTCTGTGACCTACAACATCCTTCGGCACTATCCACAGCTCTACTGACCTTAGTGTCATCGGCAAATTCACTAATCTATCCTTCTGTGCCCTCAACCAGGCCATTTATAAATATGACTAAGAGCAGTGGCCCCAAAACAGATCCTTGTTGTACCCAATTAGTAACTGAACTCCAGAATGAACATTTCCCATCAACCACCACTCTGTCTTCTTTCAGCTCGCCAATTTCTTATCCAAACCAGTGAATCACCTGCAATCCCATGCCTCCATATTTTGTGCAATAGCCAACCATGGGGAACTTTATCAAACATCTTACTGAAATCCATATAACCACATCAACTGCTTTACCTCATCCCCACCTGTTTTGTTGTCTTCTCAATTAACTTAGTAAAGGTTATGAGGGACAACCTATCCTTCACAAAACCGTGTTGACCAGCCCTATTCAACTTATTCCTCTGGATGATTATAAATCCTATTTTTAATAACCTTTTCCAACACTTTACCCATAACTGAAGTAAGGCTGACTGGTCTATAATTACCATGGTTGACTGTACACCCATTCTTGAACATTTGCTCTCCTCCAGTCTTCAAGCACTATTCTTGTGGACGATGATCGCATAAAGATCAAAGCCTATGTCTGCAATGTCTTCCCAAAGAATCCTAGGATAAATCCCATCCAGCTCAGGGGACATATCTATTTCACACTTTCTAGAATTGCTGACACCTCCTCCTTGTGAACCTCAATCCCATCTAGATTCTGGATTAGTGGTGCTGGAAGAGCACAGCAGTTCAGGCAGCATCCAAAGTGCAGCGAAATCGACATTTCGGGCAAAAGCCCTTCATCAGGAATCTCAATCCTCAATCCCATCTAGTCTAGTAGCTAATATCTCAGTATTCTCCTTGACAACGTTGCCTTTTTCTCATGTTAATGCTGATGAAAAATATTCATTTAGTGCTTCCCCTGTCTTGTCTGACTCCATGCACAGCATTCCACTACTATCCTTGATTGGACCTAATCTTACTCTCCTTTTTCCTTTATTCCTGAAACACCTATAGAAATCCTTAGTGTTTTCCTTGATCCTATCCACCAACGACTTCTCATGTTACCTCCTGGCTCTTCTTAGCCAGGAAAGACCTAAAGAGAGAGCTAACTTTTAACTCTCAAGTGCCTGAACTGAGCCATTACATCTCTTCCTAACATCAGCCACCTTCTTCCAATTGACAAGAGCTTCAACCTCCTTTCGTAACCCCAGCTCCCTCGATCATAATTTCTCTCTTCCTGACTAGTTCATTCTTATCAAGGACACAAGTAGCTGTTTCTTGAATAAGCTCCACATTTCAACTGTGCTGATCACCTCCAGTTTCCTTCCCCATCCTCTGCATTCTAAATCTTGCCAAATCACATCATCATTGCCTTTCTCCAGTAATAACTCTTGCCCTGCAGTATATATGTATCCCTTTTCATCACTAAAGTAAACATGACCGAATAGTGGTCACTATCATGAAAGTGCTCGCCTACCTCCAAGTCTAACACCTGGCCAGGTTCATTCCCCAGTACCAAATCCTTTGTGGCTCCCCATATGTTGGCCTGTTTACATACAGTGTAGGAAAACCCTGTTGCACACATTGGACAAAAACTGAGCCATCTGAAATACTCAAACTATAGTATTCCTGGTCAATATTTGGAAAGTTTAAGTTCCCTATTACTGTCCTGTCTCACTCGTTCCTATCCAGAATCATTTTTCTTGTCCTTTCCTCTACATCTCTGGAACTATTCAGAGATCTATAGAAAATCTCCAACATGGTGACTTCCCCTTTCCTGTTTCTAACCTCAGCCCATACTACCTCAGTAGACAAGTCCTCAAACGTCCTTTCTGTCAGCGTAATACTCTCCTTGATTAACAATGTCACACCAACGCCTCCCCCCAGCCCCCAACTTTTACCATCTTCTCCGTTCTTCCTGAAATATCTAAATCTCGGAACCTGCAACAACCATTCTTGTCCCTGCTCTACGCATGTTTCCGAAATGGCCACAGCATTAAAATCCGAGGTACCAACCCATGCTGCAAGTTCGCCCACCTTTATTCTGGATACTGCTAGTGCTGAAGTAGACACACTTCAAAACAACTTTTTGCTTGCTGGTGCCCTCTTGCAACCTTGAAACTGTATTTCTTATCTAACTACTCCCAATCGCCTGTGTACTGGAACTACAATTTAGGTTCCCATCCCCCTGCCGCATTAGTTTCAACCTCCCTGAAGACCTTTCGCAAATTGCCCCCCACCCCCCACTGGATATTGGTACTCCTTCGATTCAAATAAAGACCAATCTGTTTGTAGAGGTCCCCAGAAAGATTCCCAATTATCCAGGAATCCAAAACCCTGTCTCCTGCACCATCCGTGTAGCCATGTATTCAACTGGTCCCTCTCCCTATTCCTCGCCCTGCTAGCATGTGGCATGAGCAACTAACCAGAGATAACAACTGTGTTTGCTCTACCTCTAAGCCTCCACCCTAGCTCCCTGAATTTCTGCCTTCAATCCCCATCTCTCTTCCTACCTATTTTGTTGGTGCTTATGCGGACCATGACTTGGGGCTGCTCTCCCTCCCCCTTGAGAATTCTGAAAACAGTCAGAGACATCATGAACTCTGGCACTTGGGAGGCAACATATGAAACGTGACTCTCTCTCGTTCTCACAGAATCTCTTATTTGTCCCCCTAGCTATTGCCTTGAAAAAGTCCACACACGTCAGTCTGCAATGACCTATCTTGTATCCTGAGACCAAGATCCCTATTTGTACAGTGCCTGAACAAGAGAAACATCCTTCCTGCATCCAGTCAATTTTGCTCTGCCAGAACTTTTAACAATTTCAATGAGAACCCCTCTTCTGAACCCCAATGAATACTGGCTCAATCGACTGAGACCTTTTCATGTCCTCCTTGCTGCTCACAATCGCATTTAGTTTGGAGGTGAGCAAATTTAGAAATATTACATTTGGTAACCTCATCCAAATTGTTAATATTTATTCTGAATATCAATGGGACTGGATGGATTTCCATATTTTGAATAGATTACTGCGTGTAAGTGGTTCTTTTTGCTTTTAGGCTTAAAATTTGTCTTAGATATTTCCTACATAGGGAGTTTCAAATCAACCTGTTCATTGATGTCATTTCACTCCTCCTAATCAGGTGGGCTTGAACTTCAGCCCTCTGGTCAGGACATAACTATTGTCCCACAAGAGCCCTAACTTTGCTTTTACATGATGGATAGCAGGCAATTAATTCTTTTGAGTAGTTAGGATTGTGCTCATTGTTATTTTATAAAAAAAATGCAAGTATCATGAATTCAATATTAGGAGGCAATGCTTCGAAGTATTTTTGTGATGGTTAGTAACTCTAAATCTGATCTGAAATTTAAATTTACTGTTGACATCTCACATGCTTGTGCTTGACTTTATGATGACTGATCTTCAACAAGGAGAAAGTGAGGACTGCAGATGCTGGAGATCAGAGCTGAAAATGTCTTGCTGGAA
This sequence comes from Hemiscyllium ocellatum, assembly GCF_020745735.1. Lineage (NCBI taxonomy): Eukaryota > Metazoa > Chordata > Chondrichthyes > Orectolobiformes > Hemiscylliidae > Hemiscyllium > Hemiscyllium ocellatum. Next base: position 15,671,320 of record NC_083423.1, read on the forward strand.
AAGCGCAGCAGGTCAGGCAGCATCCAAGGAGCAGGAGAATCGACATTTTGGGCATAAGCCCTCCTGAAGAAGGGCTTATGCCCGAAACGTCGAATTTCATGTTCCTTGGATGATCTTCAACAAGGACAAGCAAATCATTAAGGAGCAATTTTACTTGACTGTATTCTCTTCAGAGTTTTGCAGAATAAGAAACCATTTCATTTAAAAATTACAAAATACTGAAAAGGATAGACCAAGTAGGTGCAGATAAGATGTTTTCTGTGGTCAGGGAGCCTTGGACCAAAGACCACAATCGAAAAATCAGGAGGCTGCCATTTTGGTCCAAGGTGAGTTTTCTTTAAGCTCAGAGGCCTGTGATCAGTACTTAAGTATTGCACAGATAGATAACATTCTCTGGCAAAAATAATGATGTTGTACATTGCAGCATTGTTGAACTGCTTAACTCGTCCTGAAGTGACCTGATGTTATATTTTCTTGATTGTATGTGCATGCATGTCATTAATGTAATTTTAAGATCCAACCCTGTGTTTGTGCAATGCATGGGAAAATGAACCATGACTTCATGCCATGGCGTTATATGAACTCAATTATTTTTCTGCATGGAGTTTATTATCTTGACTGAATTATTATAAATTGGCATTAAGTGCAGGCCAGAATGGGTCTTCTGCCCGTTGACTACTCCAAGGGCATGAATGCAGATTTAATATTAATATAACTAATAGATGGAAAAATTATTATGGTGCAGTTATTTGCTTTATTTTTTTTAACTTGAGAATGTCTAATTGTATTGTATGAGTATTTCTCCTTTGTGTATCAGCCATAATAGTTTTCAAACTAATGTACTGTTCAGTCACTTAGCTTAAATGTCACACTGAATTTTGTTTTATAGTTAGCCATAGTAGCAAGGGGCAGTGATTTTTACCAATATACTTCATCCTGGTATGGTGGTCAACCCCTCTTCATTTCGTGTTTCTCTTCAAGTACACAATTATACCATCTCTGCAGTGCAGAAAGAGACCATTCGGCCCATGGAGTCTGCGGTGAGCTTCTGAAGAGCTTCCCACTCGGACTCACTTCCCTACCCTCTCCCTATCATGGCTAATCCATCGAGCCTGCATATTCCTGAACACTATGGACAATTTTGGCATGGCTAATCCCCCTAACCTGCATATCTTTGGATTGTGGGAAGAAACCAGAGCAACTGGCGGAAATCCATGCAAACATGCAATCTCCACACAGTCACCAAATACTGGGATCAAACCAGGTCCCTGGCATTGTAAGGCACCAATACTAAGCTTTTGAGCCACCATTCATTGTTACCAACAAGGGAATATTTGCACTGAGCTATAAGTGGCAGCAATCTTGGAAACAATGTTCCGGGCAAGATTTCTGATGTATTTTATCTACAATAACTTTTTGGCTGAATTTGACCAAAAGCTCAGCTAAGTGTCAACTTTGGGAGAGTTTTTCTGTCTCTGACTTCCAGCAAGTTATCTCATGCTATTTGCTTTCAAACATATGCACCATGCTCTATCATACCGAGTCATTTTGAATGAATGGGCAGAGAAAATACTCACCATTTTCAGGATTTCTGCTGGTGCAGCATATTTCAAGTCTAGCTGTGCATCATGTAAAATTTTGCCAGCCAGGATAAACTCTTTGCTGTACATTGTTGGAGGGTGGGTGGGGATCCTCTTCTGATGATACCCATTGAGGTGGCAAAGTGGCTGAGTGGTTAGCACTGCTGCCTCACAATGTTAGGGACCAGGTTCGATTCCATCCCCGAGTGGCTGTCTGTGTGGAGTTTGCACACTCCCTGTGTTTGTATGGGTTTCCTCCCACGGGCCAATTTAGGTGCAGTTTAGGTGGATTAGCCACGCTAAATTGCCCATAATGTTATGATGGCTAGGTGGATTAGCAAAGGAAGTGCAAGGTTCCAGGGAGAGAGGAGGTGAGTGGGATTCTCTTTGGAGGGTCGGTGTGGACTTATTTGGTCAAATGGCCTGCTTCCGCACTCTCAGGATTCTGTGATTCTTTATGTTGCATAGGTGAGCTTTCATTGCAAATTGAAGCTCACATTCATATTGTCAAGTCCATGTCTGTTCATTTTTCTCATTTTTGGCTTGGAACTGAGAGCTGAAGTTGAGAAATGAACTTTGAATTTTGAGCAGCAGTTTGTTTGTCAAAAAAAAATTGCACAAATGACTTGATGTTTGTTTATGGGAATTAGCCTGGATCAAAAATTGCAAGTTAATTATTGACCAGAGAAGCATACAGACACTTTGGCATCAAGATGTTCTCAACTCAAAACTGGAGACTGGATGGATGTTGAATGAATAAATCAAGGGTGGTTTGGGCTGGTCAGTCAACTACAGAGAATGTGGATAAAAGCAAAATCTTCAAATAATTTGGTTTGACTGGATTTTTTTGGGCATTAGGCTGCTTCAAAACATTTGAAAACATTAACTCCTGTTGAATCTCAAAAAAACTGTAGAAAAAAATAAACCGAAATGGCTGCATTTGTTTCTGGGATAAGTGGGATGTTCGTCTTTGGAGGAACAAAAATCTAGTCAATGAATGATTACTTCACCCAGCTCCCATCTTTGGAACTGGGTGCCAGTTGCATCCTGAGCTGAAAATGTGTTGCTGGAAAAGCGCAGCAGGTCAGGCAGCATCCAAGGAACAGGAAATTCGATGTTTCGGGCACAAGCCCTTTGTGCCCGAAACGTCGAATTTCCTGTTCCTTGGATGCTGCCTGACCTGCTGCGCTTTTCCAGCAACACATTTTCAGCTCTGATCTCCAGCATCTGCAGACCTCACTTTCTCCTGCCAGTTGCATCCTGTCTGATTTGTTGCACGTGATGCTGCAAGAAAATGTTCTTGTTAATCGAAGTTCTCATCCTCCACCTTTTGAAAGCTACTGCCTTTTTCCCATCTCTTCAACGTTCATTACATCCTGTCTTTGCCTGTCCAGATGTGCAGAACACAACATGACAGGATTATGCAACACATTAGACTGTTTTGCAAGGTTTCTCTGAATTGATCTTGACATTGGAAACCCATCTCTGCTCCATGATGGCTCAGATGAAAAAGTGAGCAGAATTTTATCTATGCTTTGCTTCACTCAATGGGTTGTACAATTTAGTTGCAGTACCATGGTTGTAGAGGGCAGAACATGAGAATTCGTGAGGGTATAGGCATCTTAGCAATTTGCAGTGTATCTGGCTCAGACTTCAAGGATGTGATACCAGTGATGACAACACTTTGATGAAATAGAAACTTTTCTGTTGAAGATGTCATACTCTGAGTGAAGTATGCCACATCAATGTGATGTGTGTATCATCAACAGAACCCTGTACCTGGGGGAAACCAGCTATATCCATGCGACAGTTTTGACTTTGTCACGTGGTCATGATATGAAGTTGTCTGATTTGTTGCAAATTGCATTCATAACATCCTTGATACATTTTTTTAGTTGAGATTTATGTTATACAACACAGGTTCCCAACGGATCCTTGGAAGCAGTGAGTTGTATAAATGTTTTGCATAGCTGTCACCCTGACAGCCTCCAGGATAAGATGACTCTCTACTCCTTTCGGTCACTAATCCTACTCCATGGAAAAAAACATAGCTTTATAACTGTGTCCCGTGCCACCCACAGCCTCCAGCAGGAATTTGCCTCACTCATCTGCGAGATATGACAAGGGTTGATTAACTCTGGGCTCCCTGTACCTCTGTTCAGCCTGAAGGTGCCTTCAGCTTCATATGGAGACATTTGCAGTTTGGGCTTGCTGAACGATCTGTTTGTCCACAATTTCTGTATCTTCAATGATGCTGTGGCTGGATTCTATGAACCTATGTGGGGCATATCCGAAGCAAAACGGGTTCTTAGTGATATCAGTAGTCAGTATTTGCATTGCACACACTTTTTCAAAATATCATTGATATACTTTATTCATGAAATATTTTGATGATCTGTACAATTGGTGGTGCCATTCATAGGCGCACCTTGCATTTCTTTACACACAAACATCGGAATTAATCATTCGTAATTATGGGTCTGTACATTTACCATCCATATATTTAGCTGAGGCTTCAGCGGAGCCTACTTACTGAGTGGGCGCCCTGTTCTTCTTTGGCAGGCAAGACGTTACACGGTGATCTTTCCCCACCGTGCCTTGGCGGTAGCTGCCCCAAGCTTCAGCACGTCCCTCAGCACATCCTCCTGGACCTTGGAATGTGCCAGTCTGCAACACTCAGTTGGGGTTAGCTCCTTAAGCTGGAAGATCAACAGGTTTCGGACAGACCAAAGAACGTCTTTGATAGAGTTGACGATCCTCCAGGCACAGTTGATGTTCGTCGCAGTGTGTGTCCCGGGGAACAGACCATACAGCATGGAGTCCCACATCACGGAGCTGCTTGGGACAAACCTCAACAAACACCACTGCATTCTACTCCAGACTTCCTTTGCGTAGGTACATTCCAGAAGGAGGTGTGTGACAGTCTCGTCCCTTCGACAGTTGTTTCGAGGGCAGCATGCGGGCGTGCATAAAGGGCTCTGCCTGTGAGATCCTTCTCACCACCAGCCAAGCTTGATAGCTAAGTGTAGCCCATCACATAGTGGAACACTGAAGACTGTGACAGGAATGGCCATGGGATGCTTCACATGCACCTTTTGATATATTGGACCTTTATTTGGCTGAATGCAGCATAAGCCATGCCACACAAATACAATAGATTCTTCATGCAAAAAGGCCATTGAAACATTGCCACCACACCCCGTTCTCTAAGAAAGGCAGCATTGCAGTTTAGAGCTTGGCTGTTGAGAGGTAATTCATATTCTGAGACAGCCTATGAGACCTTGCAGTGTTTTAGTGAATTGTTTCCTGCCTGTGATATCTTTCACATTACTTATGATTACTTCAGCTTCAAAGCTGATTGAGCAATTGATCAATTTTTACTTTGCCATGGTGACCACTGTCCTGAAATGCACTGTCATCTCCCACCCTCATTAGCTGAGCTTCCCTGCTTACACAATCCTATTTCTCCCCCCACCTGACATCCCAGCAATTTCCCTCTAATCCTCACATTGTTGACTTCCAAACTTACTGCTACAGTGGTGCCCACTAATAATCCCTTAGTCTTATCATTGCCAGACATTCAGAACCACACCCCTGGCTGAAATGACAACCCTGCTGGTGAGTGACCATTTCCCTGACTGATCTCTGCAGCATCTCAAGTGACCGAACGGTAATCCCTACACTGGTTGCACTGGATCTACTGTGGCCCGCTCCACAGACTGTAGTGAAACTGAACTGTGACTTTGATTAACCTAAGCAGTTCACTGGATATGTCCATTCCCATGCGCTGAGTTCTGACATTGCCCTTGAAAGTGCTGACATCCCTGACTGATGACAATTTCTGCTGAAAATGTGTTGCTGGTTAAAGCACAGGTCAGGCAGCATCCAAGGAACAGGAAATTCGACGTTTCGGGCCAGAGCCCTTCATCAGGAATGAGGAGAGGGTGCCAGGCAGGCTAAGATAAAAGGTAGGGAGGAGGGACTTGGGGGAGGGGCGATGGAGATGTGATAGGTGGAAGGAGGTCAAGGTGAGGGCGATAGGCCGGAGTGGGGTGGGGGCGGAGAGGTCAGGAAGAGGATTGCAGGTTAGGAGGGCGGTGCTGACTTCTAGGGAATCGACTGAGACAAGGTGGGGGGTGGGGAAATGAGGAAACTGGAGAAATCCGAGTTCATCCCTTGTGGCTGGAGGGTTCCCAGGCGGAAGATGAGGCGCTCTTCCTCCAACCGTCGTGTTGTTATGGTCTGGCGATGGAGGAGTCCAATGACAATTTCTGTTGACTTGATCAAGGACCTGTCCTTTGACATGCACTGTCTTTCCTGTATAACGTGCAGGCAAATGCTGTCGGTGTGATATTTATGTAGCATGGTGCAAGACCCCTTGACTGCTGACAACAATGACAAGCTGCTTGGCTTTGTGATTGCACAATACGTTAAGGCAAGACAGGAGTATTGTGAGCCTTTAGGTTCTAAAGGACGTACCAAGACAAATGCTATGTAGAGAGACAGGAAGCTGGAAGAACACAACAGGAAGAAGGGTAACACCCGATAAGCCAATTTCTCCATCTCCTGATGCTGCCTGGCTTGCTGTGTTTTTCCAGCCTCCTGCCTGTCTACCTTGAATTCCAGCGTCTGCAGTTTTTTTTTGTCTCTAAGACAGATGCTAGAATCCAAAGTAGATGGAACGAATTGAGTGTTTTCTTGGCATAGAAAATCTGATTTTTCAAGATTCGCTATAGTTTCCCAACTGATAGACCAATGTGCATATTGTTCAAGGTCTGAGGAAATTCCACCCATTGTGACCTGTCATGATAGTGCACTTAACATGTTTTATAAATAATACTAGATAAAAAGATTTTATTTAGAATGCAACTAAAACATAAGGATCAGAGGAACTCTTGTTTTCCCCATGCTCCTGACAGCCCCTAACTGATTGAAACTTGGAGGCACCAGGTGTGCTTTGCTGCTTCATGATTTTCTGGTTAGAGAAACTGATGCAGCAGTACTATCTTTTTGTTTCATTGACTAATGATGTCTTGTCATGATTGACATATGGCAATAATGCAGCAATCCACAGGGCAAAAGCATAATTTTACAGATCCTGGAAATATAACTTTACAACAGAAGATATTGGAAATACTCAGCAGGTCTGGGAGAATCAATGACACAAGATATCTAACATCATTATTGATGAAAGAGAGTTAGAATTTGAGGTCATTGCTGAAGTTCTGTTGAAAAGTCAGTCAATATCCAATTTTCATGCACCTCAACATCACTCTATTATTGTGATTGTTTGAAACTGAATGCCAGCTAACAACTGATGCATTATTAGTAAAATGGTGAGCAGTGAAACATAATTATATTACAATTCTGGCTAATGATTTTGTGTTCTGTTCTCCATCCATCCAGTTTAAGCTGATTTACTCTCAAGCTCCTAGTAACAGCAAAAATATTGCTAACTGATGACCTCACTAAGCTGAAAGTAGATCTTTTGAACTAATCAACCCAATCATTTCATTTTTTATAAAATATCACCATTGATGAGTATGTATAAACATAGCCTTCTTTATGATATTAGCTTTTTCATCAGTCTTTCTTTTTAATTGGATCTTGCCTCTGGGATTCAGTGAGTATTACACAAACCATCTGCTCCTGTCAATCTTTGTGGCATTGACACTGTTTTGATCACCATGTATCATTGAGGTCTTGCCTGACAACTTTTAAAATTTGTTACCAGACCTGTCAAGAGGAGGTAAGTTTCCTTTTCTATAAATAGCATGCTGTGCTGTGGTGCTTAAGTATTGTAGAACTGATGAATTTCTCAAGGTTTTGCATAATCACAAACCCATCACTTGAATTTAAACTCAAGTTTTGGTTTTATGTCCTAAATATATTTAGTTTTTAACCATGAGTGATATTCTAATATCACAGGATATTAAATTTGCATGCAATTGTAAATCATTTTTACCTGTCTCTATCGGCAGCTGCCTATCCTTGACAATTCTCATTGGGACATGCAATCAACAAGCAACATAGAAAGATAGGGTGAAAATGTTGGCTTGCTTGTTGGTTCTTCATCTACTTAATGTTTTCTTTTGGGGCAAACTATTGTTGCTGTGTAGGTTTATTTGTTTTGTTGAGATCCTCCTCTGCCTCCAACAGTGTCATTGTTCAGTCAGCTAATGTGCTTCTGTAATTAAAACTTGTAAATTGAGTACTTCCATTATTAACACAAGCATGTGTTTATGCCATGCTTTTCAGATTTTAAATACCCAAAGCCCTTTGCAACTCATCAGAATGGAACTGGTGGTGGTATGTGAGTTATTATGTAAACGTTTTCAGAAGTGAAAATGCACACTTAGAAACTGTAATTTAGGTGGTTTCATCGATCTTTTTCATGGTGTTACTTGAAGTCTGTGTGCTCCTTGTGCAGAGTCAAATACATCTCGGAACAAAAATAAGTTTGTGACCGAATGTTTAGAAAATAAAACTGGTCTTTTTTTAGGAGAAAATTTACTTATCGTCTGTATGTCAAATATAATATTCTACAATTTTGTTAGCTTACTCCTGTTTATACACCATCGTGGATACCAGGAAATAGAGTAGCTGCTACATTATTCTTTGTTACAATGCCTTTATTTGACTAGTAGATTTCTTAATGTCCATGTATCTGATTGGTGATTAAGCATGTCAGATCAGACAACTCAGTGCAGACTAAGATTTATGTAAGTGTGCTATTTCAGTGATATATTCAGTGTAAGAATGTAAAAGTTGTAAATAAGTTTTTGGCAGTTCGGAACTTGAATATTACTAAAAACATTTGTCAAATCTTTTTGTCTTTCCCCCATCAGGAAATTTTATAAACGCACCAGTTTAAGTGGCAATATTTTTATGCTGTATAAGAGGAGAATGCTGATCAGCTGACAAGTGGATTTTGTCTGCCGAGGTAGAATGCACCACTCAAAAAATGGAGTTTTGATAATAAAAACAATGCCTTTACCAGTGCCAGCACCTAAGTAATAGATTTTGTTGTGATGTGGAATGATTACTTGTACCTTATCGCAGAATTAACTTGGTCAACAGTCAGTGTGATTCTGCTTCTCCAGACTTGATTATGGCTACCTCATCTGTATTTTGAGAATGTCCTTACATATTTCCAGTTCCAAAAGCAACTACTGTGGCAGAACCTTTGTTGTTGATATGTTGTGAAGGACATGTGATTGGAGGCAGAAATCACAGGTTGTGGTTACCTGTCTAGATGGTCCAAATGTTTTTAGTATAATGCCAACGAAGCTAGCAATTTAGACTGTCTGTGCTCTGTGAAACTGACAATGACTTTGGACACTTGCATGCATGCAATTAAATGTGGAAATCCAAAGGTAGTGTTCAATCATCACCTCCTTTTTATTGAATATGCCATTGAAGACCTGGCAAATATTATGGAAACCGCATGATTTGGTGTCAACCTCTTTGTGTCATCAGTATCATTCTAAAATTCCTCCAAGTTATCCCCCATTGACTAACTGTTTATTCATGGGGTTCTAAGTTATAATGTTAACTTGACAACCTCTGGCCCTGAAAAACAATTTTTTTTTGAGAACATCAAGCTTCTGCATTTTGATGATTCTTTTTGACATATCCACTTCAACCTTATATGGTTGTGAATATTTCCACTCTCTCAAATAATCTGAATGAAAACTTTTTTTTTAGATTACTTATACTATGGAAACAGGCCTTTCAGCCCAACAAGTCCACACCAACCTGGTGAAGCGCAATCCACCCAGACCCATTCCCCTACATTTACCCCTGCTTCTAATACCACGGGCACTTTAGCATGGTCAGTTCACTTAACCTGCACATTTTTGGACTGTAGGAGGAAACCAGACCACCCAGAGCAAACCCAAGCAGACACGGGGAGAACATGCAAACTCCACACAGCCAGTCACCTGAGGCGGGAATTGAACCCGGGCCTCTGGCGCTGTGAGGCAGCAGTGCTCACTATTGTGCCTTCTTCCTGTGGTGTTATATAATCAGCTGCTTAGCAGTTTGACATTGCTGTTGTCAAATATTCTATGGCTGATGAAAAAGGAAATTTAAAGTTGGACCTCCTGCAAAGGGCCATTCCTAAGTTTTTGTGAGCGGCTGTCTTTGAAGTCAATGAAACCATTACTTAACTGCTTGCTTTTAAATCTAAATTTTTACATGGCTTCAGCACAAGATTCTGAATCAGAATCAGGCCATTCAGCCCTTTGAGTCTGCTCCTTCATTCAACCATGCCTGACATGATTCTCTACCAGATTCTCCTGCCTTCTCTCAGGAGAAGGCCAGTCTCCCTTGCCAGTCAAGAACTTATCCATCTTTGTCTCAAATACACTCAATGGCTTGACTTCCACAGCCCTCTGTGGCATGAGATTCACAGATTTACCACCTTCTGGCTGAAGAACTTGCTCCTCATCTCAGTTAAAGAGGGTCATCCTTTCACTGAGCTGTGCTTTCATGTCGTAGTCTATCCTACTGGTGGAAGCATACATTCTATCCAGACCTCTCAGCAAGATATAATTTTCAATGTCATTTCCCTTTCATCCTTCTAAATGCCCATCTTGTACAGACTCAAAGGTTCTCAACTGCCACTCATATGACATGCCCTTCATCCCCAGAATCATTCTTGTGAACCTTCTCTAAACCCCCTTCAAAGCCAGCACATTGTTCCTTGGATACAGAGCCCAAAATCTCTGTCAATATTGCAAATGCAGTCTGACCGGAGTCTTATTCCGCCTCAGTGGTATGTCTCTGCCCTTCTATTCTAGCCTCTTGAAGGAATGCTAACATTGAACTTGCCTTCCTAACTGCCAACTGAACCTGCATGTTCACCTTAGGACTACCATGAATGTGGACTCCCAAGTCCCTTGAATTTCAGATTTCCACAGTCTTTCCCTGTTTAAAAAATAGTCAATGCCTCTATTCGTCCTACACAAGTGCATAACCTCTCACTTTCCACATTTTATTCCATCTGCCATTCTCCTAGCCTGTTCCAAGTCCTTCTGCAGCCTCCCTACTTCCTCAACACTCTCTTTCCACCTATCTTTGTGTCACTTGCAAATTTAGCAACAATGCTAATCATTTCCTTCATCCAGAATGTTAATGACAAATGTGATTGGTTGTGGAGCCAACGCAGATCCTTCTCGAACTCATGTAGTCATTGACCCTTTGTTCTGAGTCTGTGCATCTACCAGTCAGCCAATCTTCTGTCTATGCCAGTACCTCACCCTTGACAGCATGGGGTCTTATCTTAGTGGCCTCCTCAGCAGCACCTTGTCTAAGGCTTGGCATTATATTTTGTCTAGGGCTCCTATGACACTGCAGAGAATTTATTTTATTATTTTCAGATAGTTTGTAAGTATCCTTAAGGAATTAATAAAGAAGTTTACCATTTGGCACTTTGAACCTTCTCTGCCATTCACTAAGAATTTTTGAATTCCACATTCTCATCTACACCAATAAACTTTTGCAATATTATCTCACAAAAATCTATCTTCGTCTTAAAAAATTCAATGCATCTGCTTCCATTGCCTCCTGATGCAAAGAATTCCAAATTTTTCCTCTGAACAGGAAACCTGTAATTTTATAACAGTGGCCTCTAGTCTGTACTGACTCATGAAAGGAAAGACTTTGCACATCTACCTTGTTAAGGACATTACACTTCATTGAAGTAATCTCTCACTCTTTTAAATGGCAGCTTCTGTTGTTTCCTTTAATATGTTTGCAGCGTTGAACTATGGAGATTTAGGTATGGGGGGGGAAGGTACTTAGCTCATCTTGTCTTTTGTAACAAAAGGCATATGCATCCGTCCTTTACTTCAATCCTAGAAGTCGTCAAAATTCACTCATTGGCTGGTGGCAGCAATACTGTCATGATTAATGTAATGAATATTGTCTTCTGTCTAGTCTGTCCCAAACACCTAGATTGTGCTTTATTTATTTTCCATTATTTCTTTCAAGTATCTAGCTGACAAAGTGAGAGGAAGCCATTTTAACATTTTGAAAAAAACCGGGTTCACAGCCCCATTGAGATGTTTCTCCTTGTTGTAAATTTCTTGCCTCTCACCTATTGGACTGAAGAGTGTTCACTGTGTATATTAATACCCAATTGGTTGACTGGATTCAGACCAAGATATAAAAAAAAATGTAAAGGCCATTTGGTGTGATTCAGTTATTTTAACCATACTGCTGCTGAGTTAATTAGAAATTTATTAAATACCTATATTTCATTAAAAAATCCTTTTATGGAGACTTTCCCAAAGAATTTATTTCAAATATATTACTTCACATAACCTGAGAGTTGGGAATAATGCTCCAGATCAATAATATTAAAGCAGAACTAATTTTAAACCAAGGCCTGTAATAATTCACTTTTAGTCCCAGCCTCAAGGGTTTGTGGATTTAGTCAGTTTGAGGCTGTGGTGGTCATAATCAGATGTCAGTCAGGTTCTTGGGGCTGAAAGTGTTTCACTTTTGGTTCGTAGAAGGCAAATTTTGGCCACAAGAAACAAATTGATATCTAAATATTACTGAAGTATTGTCTTAATGTAAAAGAGTTGATATCTGCTCACTTCTGAAAGGAGAGCTGAGCACAGATATTTGTTACTTTGTGTCTACATTTTTGCATTACTAAGTTGTTGAAATTACTTGGTGTCAGGTTTTGGCTGGTAGAGTAGAAAGCGACTTGTTTGGGATTAAATTCTCCCTTATTCAACAACAACTAAGTCAGGCAGAAGTGTTTGTGATTTAGTTGTTTATTTCATTTTAATATTTGTTTTTATTTTTTGGATACAGCAATAAGTCAAAAGATTGACATAAAATCAGATCAACCTATCAAGCAAAATAAACTTTAAGATTGAAGGAACAAGGAAGGGCATCATGGTGGTTCAGTGGTTAGCTCTGCTGCTTCACAGTGCCAGTGGCCCAGGTTCAATTCTGCCCATGTTTGTGTGGGTTTCATCCACGTGCACGGTTTCCTCCCACAGTCTAAACATAGGCAGTTTATGTGGTTTGGCTAGGCTAAATTGCGGTTCCTATCCAAGGATGTGTAGATTAGGGGGATAAGCCATGGGGAAGCCTGGGTGGGATGCTCTTCAGAGAGTTGGTATGGACTTGTTGCGCCGAATGGCCTGTTTCCAAGCTGTGGCAATTCTATGAAGTCTGTTCAATGGGATTTAATTTTCAAGTACCTGCAGCCTTGGATCTAAGTACTGAAATCTTTAGCATAGTAACAGTTAAATTTCAGAGTAAGATGACCCTGATTAAACCCACCCCCTTTTTGAATTTTGATGTTAAGTCCTGTTTAATTATTGGATAGATGTACCCAAGGAATCAAAATTTTAAGTGCTGTGAATATATAGTTAGATGGGAAAATAATTAAATAAATTTTAAGAACCCATTTCAATAAATTTGAAATTTAGTAGTACTTAAAAAATACTTAATCCTGTAAAATTATTTCCTTTCTTTGCAGCTGTTAAAAAAAAGACCGTCAATTGAATTGAGCTTTAAGAGTAATATGAAAATTTTGAAGAAGTGAATCAACTTATTTTATAAATGAATACTTTTGCACTAAAATTAAATCAAAGTCTCATTTGTTTTCTGAAACTAATTTTATTATGTTAGATTCAATTACATGTTATATTGCTTGGAATTTCTCATTATGTGGCCAATGAATTGAATGACTAGAGTTCAAAGCGATTCAGTTTGAAAGATTTGATGGAAAACCTGTTAATTGCTACACATGCAAGTCTTGTCTTAACCTCATTGGTGCTTCAAGATGTGATGTGACTAAATGGTACTGAGCTGGAAGATAATTTAAACTCATAAATAGGGTGAACAATTTACATCCTAAGAAATCGCCAGGACAATGATGTACAAAGTAGTATCAGTGAGTTTTTGTTCTGCAGGTCAGTAATTGTCAGCTTTGACTCAGTTGGTTGAACATTTTCCTCTGTATCAGAATGTTGTGGATACAAGGTCAGAAATGGAGTTGTGAGCACAGCATATAATTGAATGTTCCTGAGCAGAACTGGGGGGCTGCTCCAAAGACACAGGTATTGTAGTGATTGGAACCAGGTGGACATTCCCTTGGGCAAATCAGGAAACCCTGGCCGACCAATATAAACTGAATTTCCTCAGTTTGGGGAACTGACTCCAAGCTGGCTGGCCACAGTCAGTGTACTGTGCACAAGTAAATTAAGTGTGACTTGCTGACTGCCTGTTAGCCTCTGTGCATCTATTTCAGTCTCTGGGTTAGTGGTGCTGGAAGAACACAGCAGTTCAGGCAGCATCTGAGGAGCAGTAAAATCGACATTTCGGGCCAAAAGCCCTTCATCAGGAATAAAGGCAGAGAGCCTGAAGGGTGGAGAGATAAGCTAGAGGAGGATTGGGGGTGGGGAGAAAGTAGCATAGAGTACAATGGGTGAGTGGGGGAGGGGATGAAGGTCATAGGTCAGGGAGGAGGGTGGAGTGGATAGGTGGAAAAGAAGATAGGCAGGTAGGACAAGTCATGGGGAGAGTGCTGACCTGGAAGCTTGGAACTAGGGTGAGGTGGGGAAGGGGAAATGAGGAAACTGTTTAAGTCCACATTGATGCTCTGGGGTTGAAGTGTTCCAAGGCAGAAGATGAGGCATTCTTCCTCCAGGCATTTGGTGGTGAGGGAGCGGCGGTGAAGGAGGCCCAGGACCTCCATGTCCTCGGCAGAGTGGGAGGGAGAGTTGAAATGTTGGGCCACAGGGCGGTGTGGTTGATTGGTGCGGGTGTCCTGGAGATGTTCCCTAAAGCACCCTGCGAGGAAGCGTCCAGCCTCCCCAATGTAGAGGAGACCACATCAGGAGCAATGGATACAATAAATGATATTGGTGGATGCATAGGTAAAACTTTGGATGTGGAATGCTCCTTTAGGGAGGAGGTGTGGGCGCAGGTTTTGCAATTCCTGCGGTGGCAGGGGAAGGTGCCAGAATGGGAGGGTGGGTTGTAGTGGTGCTTGGACCTGACCAAGTTGTCATGGAGGGAACGGTCTTTGTGGAAGGCGGAAAGGGGTGGGGAGGGAAATATATCCCTGGTGGTGGGGTCTTTTTGGAGGTGGCGGAAATGTTGGCGAATGATTTGGTTTATGCAAAGGTTGGTAGGGTGGATGGCATTTATTTCAGTGGCAACGGGGATAGCTCAAGAGATAGCTGAGGCATAGGTAGTGATCTTTCAGGAATCGCCCGAATCAAGGTGGGACCCAGAGGACTGGAAAATTGCTAACATGGACACCCCTGTTTGAAAAGGGAGTAAGGCAAAAGATGGAAAATTACAGATCGATTAGCCTAACCTTGGTCGTGGCTAAGATCCTGCAATCCATTGTGAAGGATGACATTTCTGAATACTTGGAAGTATATGTAAAATAGGGCAAACTCAGCATCGTTTCATCAAGAGGAAGTCAGATCTGACAAATCTGTTCAAAGTCTTTCAGAACATAACAAGCAGCATCGACCAAGGAGAGCCAATGGATATTATTTACTTGGACTTCAGGAAGGCCTTTGACAAGGTGCTGCACAGGGGAGCCATGGTACTAGCATGGATAGACGCTTGGCTGTCTGCGAGAAGGAGAGTGGGGATAAAAGGATCCTTCTCAGGATGGCAGCCGGTGACAAGTAGTGTTCTGCAAGACTCCGTGTTGGGACCACAACTTTTCATTTTATACATTAATGATCTGGATGAAGAAACTGAGGGCATTCTGGCTAAGTTTGCAGCTGATGCAAAGATATTTAGAGTGACAGATAGTATTGAGGAAGTTGGGAGGCTGCAGAAGGATTTGGATAGGTTAGGAGAGTGGGCAAAGGAATGTCAGATGGAGTACAATGTGGGAAAGATTGAGGTCATGCACTTTGATCAGAAGACTAGAAGCATGGACTATTTTCTAAATGGAGAGAAAATTCACAAGTTTGAAGTGCAAAGAGACTGAGGAGTTCAATTCCAGGATTCTCTCAAGCTAAACTTGCAGGTTCGTCAATAGTTAGTAAAACAAATGCAATGATGGCATTTATTTTGAGAGGACTTGAATGTAAAAGCAGGGATGTACTTCTGAGGCTGAAAGCTCTGGTCACACCACATGTGGAGTATCGTGCACAGTTTTGGGCCCCATATCTCAGGAAGGATATACTGGTCTGAGATCATATTGAGAAGAGGTTCACGAGAAAAGTCCCAGGAATGCAACGCTTAATATATGAGGAATATTTGAGGACTCTGGGTTTATACTCAAGGGAGTATAGAATGAAGGAGGCTCTAATTGAAACTTACAGAATATTGAATGGACAGAGTGGATGTTGGGAAGATGTTTCCATTGGTAGAAGAGACTAGGATCTGCATAGCCTTAGAGTTAAGGAAAGACCTTTCAGAATGGACTCGGTGAGACCAGATCATCATAGTGAACAGCATATTATAGAGAACAAGAATGATTGTCCTGAAGAAAGGTCACTGCCAGATATTGGCTGAAATCCACCAGGGTCATCTGGGGTGTCCAAAATGAAGGTGTTTGTGAAAAATTATGTCTGGTGGCCAGGATTGGATACTGATCAGCTGCGTTGGTGGGTTAGTGCCCAGTGAGCCAATAAGGACAAAAATTACTGACAGCAGCTTCCCCACATTCGTGGGAGTGGCCAGGTAAACCTTGGACTCAGTTAGAAGTTGACTCTGCTGATCCTTTCATGGCCTCAATGTTCTTGGTCATTTATGGTGGATGCCCATTCAAAGTGGTTGGATGTGCATCAAACAAAGGGATGAAGATTGAAAAGTTGCCAGCATCATTTGCAATACATGGACTCCTGAATGTGTTGGCCACAGACAATGGGCTATCGTTTACAAACATGGAATTTGAGTTATTTCCTAAAGTCAAATGGCATTTGCCGTGTCAGGACAGCTCAGTCCCATCCATCGCCCAATCACCCAATGGTCTTGTGGAAAGAGCAGTCTGTACTTTGAAGGCAGGCTTAAAGAAATAGCCTACAGCTTCATATGATACCAAGCTGTCCCGGTTCCTGTTTCATTATAGGACCACAGCTCATGCAACTACAGGTTGTTCTGCTGTCATGCACATTTTGTTAACGCAAATTCACTGTAACACAATTGATGAACTGGAGGCACTGTTTCTGAAGTGTGAAAGTCTAAAACGTGTGTTGGCTGTAATCCGATTGCGTCCCCAACATTTTAAGCGCTGTTTCTGAAGTGTGATTTTTTTTCTTTATAATGCAGGGTTACACAAGAACGCAATCATAGCGTTACAGAAGAACTATCTGTGCAGGGACAGTTCCAGCAGAGTTGCTAATGGGCAGAATACTCCACACCAGTTTAAATCTGATTTCCTGGATCTGGGGTGAGAGGGCAAGGGCCAGTGCTGTCAGTAATGCCAGAGACATGACTCCTCTAAATGAGAAAGACAATTTACTTCCGGGGATGAAGTTTGTTGTGGAAACCATTGGAATGGCTAATATGAGATCAGGTCCCATGACATACAAAGTTTGAGTTGGAGAGGCAGTCCTGAGCAAGCAGATGGACCACATGAAAGCTGCAATCTCGCAAAAAGTGCAGGGGCAAAACATATCTGGCCTGTCCGAATATCAGGCTGTCAGAATCTGTATTTCGACATTATGCGAAGGAGAGAAACCACTCTCTGAGAACATAGCAGATGTCACAGCCTCAACGCCGTTACTGCCTGAAGAAGATGAATTTCAGCCAAGGTGCACCGGGCTCATGAGGTGGTCTTCATTCTGGCAGAGTCAGAGGAACCCGCCCTGGTGCAAAAATGCCCAGGACAGGCTACAGGAAAGCGAATGGGCCTATGTCCCCAGGCTTAGGAGAGGGATGTAGTGATTGGAATGAGGTCAGCCAGGTAGATCTCCAGAAAATATGCGTTCCTGTTAACCTGGTCCTATTTGGGAGTCCTGGCTGATAGAGAGTGTCAGGACTTGCGCTCACTTAAGGGACCAGCTATGAGCTGGCTGCGGCAGTGTCATGTGCTATGCACATGCAAATAAAGGGTGATTTTGTGACTGGATACTGGCCTTCGTGGAGTTATTTAAAAATATAAGTGAGAAAATAGTGATATCGGTCTTCATATTTCTGGGTGGACTGGGCTTGGATCATTTTGTTCGTTATTAATCACAAGTTTTGTTTTACTTCCTGAATCTTACCATTTGGTTTTGCATTGCACATTATATATTGACCTGAAATATCCATGGTCAGTATTCATTTCAGTTCTGTTCAATCATTGTCCTCTAATATTGTTCTTTTAAACCTGTTCTTATGGTCCAACTAGCTCCCTTTGTTGATGTATTTCCAAAATTACTTCCGGTACCTTTTGTTATCACTCACAAGGCTTCCTGACCTGGGAATCAAGGGTAACTGAAAATATCTTAATAATATATGTGATTCCCAAATTTCCCCTCCTGATTCAAAATGTTGTCTGAATACTTAGCTTAGATGACTCTTTGCAATCACTCCCAAGTATGTGATGTTTTCTCTGTAAATCATTTGAGTTTCTTGTGTTGCTGCTTGAAACTTGCTCCCTGGTATCGATTATGGTTCATTTAATGGTTGTTAATCTGTATAAGACTGAACCAACATTTTAGTCGTGAGGATATGTCCTGTTCATATCAATATTTGTGATGTATTTGATCTTTTCCTCTGAAACATATTTAAAAGCAATAAAATCTAGTGTTTCGGAAATGCCATCTGTGCAAAAGCATTATGGCTTGGCATTTGTGCGTTTTGGCAAAATGTAGCATTTTTGTTGTTGAAGTTTACATTATTGACTTGCGTCCTGCCAACACAGCTCCATCTCTGCGCAAAAATCTTTCATTGATGTTCAAGTCCGTATTGGAAACATGTGGGCCTCAACAAACCCACAACAGTTTTCACCTCCAGTAAGCACTCAGTAACATGCTTCCAAATGAGAAAATGAGTTAATTGTGCATAGGTCATTTCAGTGAAAGATTTATTATCCAAAGCATCATTTGCATAGGTAGGTGGCATAAGTGGGATGTTGAACACCCAACAGCCTAAGTCCCTCCAACCATTGGTTTAGCATTGAAAAATGGTCGAATGCATTGCAGGATTCTTGAAAATCTAGTGGATCTGACAGGGCTTACCTTTATAACCGAGGTCTTACAGTATGGTTGTCATCTTTTAGTAATGATGCCAAACCTTTAGTGAAGCAGGGACTTGTCCTAATGGAGCAAACCAGTTCTGACTCCTGTAAACCTGGAGTTTAATACCTCTTCATGATTCATTGTCTGTTCTACAGATTATGCAAGATTTCTCATTGAAGGATATGCAATCAAGGGCCATTAAAGTCCGAGCGAGCTGTAGTGGTGAATTAATCATTGGAGCATTTTCATGCTGAACATGAACTTTTTGATTATTCATAGCAAGCAAGGTTGCAATTAATATTATAGTAAGCTTGAATCTCCAGTTGTTTTAATCAGAAAAATAGAGAGAATGATAATATCAGGCAGAGGTCAGATACTTGACAGCTGCAGAATTGTTTGAATGTAAAATAGATTTGTTACTTGATTTGCAGCATACTTTGCTATTTGGACAGGGACGAATTCACTGTTTGAGGCTTCAGGCTTCATTAGTGTCTCGCTTAGTATGCAATACAGAAGTATTCATATGCTTTCAGTTAAAGAAACAACTGTGCCAAAGGGGTATGTTTTTGACTGACACTGTCTTTTGAGACATTTTGTCTCAGTTGGATCAGGGAACACAAAACATTAATTGCGAGGAAGATGTTAATTCCCTTTCACTTCAGCCGTTGCAGAAAATTATAACCAGAGCCAAATGTCAGGTCAGAATTAATGTCTGCATGAAGCCTAAGTACAGTCTTCTCATTACTCTTGACATCGTATTACCCTGAAATTGCTTTGTGAGGTAGAAGAGGAAGGGGGAGAGAGAGTATGGGTTAGAGAAAGTTGGGGGGAGATAGTGTGGGGATTTGAGAGGGAGAGTTGTGGGGTGAGAGAGATTGGGGAGTGGTGAGCCTCACATCAGTGCTGGGTAAATAGTTCGAGGTGATTATGAACAAGAGGATATACTTGCATGTGAAAAGGCAAGAACTGATTGTGGATAGTCAACAAGGCTTTGTGTGTGAGAACTTGTGTCTCACTAACTTAATTGAGTTTTTTCAGTAAGTGACAAAGAAGATTGAAGACAAAGCAAGGCATTTGATAAGGTTCCGCATAGTAAACTGATTAGAAGGTTTGATTACACGGAATCCAAAGGGAGCTGGCCAATTGGATATAAAATTGGCTTGAAGGTAGGAGACAGACAGGTGGTAGTAGAGGTTTGTTTTTTCAGACTGGAGGCCTGTGACCAGCAGTGTCCCACAAGGATTGGTGCTGGATCCACTACTTTTCTGCTGTTATATTAATGATTTGTATATGAATATATGTGGTATAGTTAGCAAGTTTGCACGTGACACCAAAATATGTGGTCTGATGGGCCATTGAAGAAGGTTACCTCAGAGTACGACGAGACTTTGATCATATGGGCTAAAGAACTGAGGAGTAGCAATTGAGTTTAATTTAGATAAATGTGAGGTGTTGCATTATTGGTAGGGTGCTGGGGCATTTGGCCAAACAAAGAGACCTCGGGGTGCAAATGCATAATTCCTTGAAAGTGGAATTGCATGTAGACAGGGTGGTGAAGAAGACGTTTGGCATGCTTCCCTTCATGGTTAGTACATTGAGTATTGGAGTTGGGACATCATATTGTACAGGACATTGGGGTGAGACCACTTTTAGAGTACAGTGTTCAGCTCTGGTCGGAAAGATGTTGTTAAAATTGAAAGGGTTCAGAAAAGAAGGATGTTGCTGGGTTTGGAATGTTTGAGCTGTAGGAAGAGCCGTAGAGTGATAGAATTTTTCAACACACAAACAGACCCTTCAGCCCAACTCATTTGTCCCAACCAGCAATCATTCCATACATGCACCACCCTCTGTGTGAAAAAGTTGCCCCTTAGGGCCCCTTTTATATCTTTCCCCTCTAACCCTAAACCTATGCCCTCTAGTTCTGGACCCCTCCCCACTCCTCTCCCCTCCCCACTCCAAGGAGGCTGAACACACTGGGTCTAGTCTTCCTGGAGGGTCAGAGGCTGAGGTGTGACCTTCAAGAGCTTTATTAAACCATGAAACACACGGATAGGGTGAATAGCCGAGGTCTTTTCCCCCAGGACAGGGGAGTCCAAAACTAGAGGACATAGGTTTAAGGTGAGAGAGGAATAATTTAAAAGGGACCAGAGGGGGGCAACTTCATGCACAACTTTTTCCAGGTTGTGTGTGTATGGAAAAAACTGCCAGAGGAGATGCTGGAGCCTGGTACAATTACTTCATTTACAAGGCATCTGGATGGTTACGCAAATAGGAAGGGTTGAGGAGGATATGAGCCAAATTCTGGCAAATGGGACCAGATCAGTTTAGGACATCTAGTTGGCACTGACAAATTGGACTGAAGAGTCTGTTCCATGCTGTATAACTCTGACTCTTTGAGCAGATTTTTTTTAGATTAGATTAGATTACTTACAGTGTGGAAACAGGCCCTTTGGCCCCACATTGACCCGCTGAAGCGCAAACCACCCATACCCCTACATTTACCCCTTAGCTAACACTATGGGCAATGTAGAATGGCCAATTCACCTGACCCGCACATCTTTGGACTGTGGGAGGAAACTGGAGCACCCGGAGGAAACCCACATAGGCACAGGGAGAATGTGCAAACAGTCAGTTGCCTGAGTTGGGAATTGAACCCGGGTCTCTGGCGCTGTGAGGCAGCAGTGCTAACCACTGTGTCACCGTGCCGCCCACTGTCTCTACTATCAATCATGCTTGCCCATTTAAATTTAATTAAATAGATTTATTTACTGCACATGGGCAGTGAGTCCCAGCACAGCCCATGGGCAGCGAGTCCTGGAGCAATTGAGTGCTGTTTCACAGCCATGTGGAGGCTTGGAGCGGAATGGGGACAGCTGTTGGACTGGGGTCTGGTACGAGTCATCAGATCACCCAAACGAAGAGGAACACCAGTTCGACTGGGACAATACATCTATCCTGGGACAGGCTAATCAAAGACATGCATGGGAATTCCTAGAGGTTTGACACTCAAACCAGAACTCCGTCAACAAACACACTGCTTTGGACCCCATTTCCAAATCTCTCTGTAAAAGAATTGGAAGTGTTATCACCTCTCGCAACAGACCAAGACACACAAGCAGCAAGCAGGACAGAACACCAGTGCTTCATCAGAGGCTCACTGATGATGTTACTTAGCATGGTGATAAAACATGTGAGAACAAATCTACCAGCTTAGCAAGCAAATTTACAACGAGGGAGAGACTAGAAAGTGAGAGAATAAAATATCCTTTGTACATAATAGTGACTGTTTCAGCACAAGTTTTGTTTTAACTAATGATATGTTTTGGAAATGGAACTGTACATGAATATATTGAAGAACAAATGGCAATTACAATGAGAAAGAATATCTATAGAAATCTGAGTTACAGTGGGCAGTTTTTGTTCACGAGCTCACTCGTTCTGTTTTACTTGTTTTCTCTGATGTCTCCTTGCCCAAATTGCCACATACTCACTTATCTCAAGTGAGATCTCACCTTGGCCCTCTCCATCTACTTTGCTGATACCTTTGTGCATTATTTCTCTTCTGTCTTTTTCACCTATTATTTGAAAACTATGTCATTCTCATGAACAAGTCACTCTTTCCTTCAGCAGAACATTGATATAATTGAAAGATAATTTTTGTCCCCCACTATAAATTCTTGCTTTCCACTGACTTCATCCCTCTCCCCAATCATATTCTCAAACTGATCTTGGTCATTTTCTATTTGAGTTTAGTGCAGTTTCAGTTGTAATCTTTCAATATTGCTAAACACCTTTTGCTGAACACCTTTCTTCACCTCAAACTTACTGTTCAAAATCGATGTTCACATCAAAGCATTCTGTGAACCCTGTAACAATTTTCATCTATTACTTCACCTCTATTGTCTCCCTCTCTCTTTCCCCCCACCCCTTTCTCTCGCTCGCGCTCTCTCTCTCAACCCCCCCACCTACTGTGAAGTGTTATGGAAAGTTCTATTAATGCTCAAGGTACTGAATAAATGCGCATTGTTTTCTATGAAACACAATCAGAAGCAACATTGATGGAATTCCTTTTGTCTTCGTGGCATTCTGTTTAATTATATTAGAAGAAATAGCAAGTTAGTTCAATAAATGATTATTAGTACAGCAAAATTGTTAGCCAAAGGGAAGTGTACAGGAAAGTTAATTACTTCAGTGCTACTGCCAGGAGCATGAGATTTCAAGACATGTGGAGCTCAGAATTTATGAAAGATGGTGTTGCACTGAGAGGAATTCTTGGCTATAATTAAAATATACTTGAGCATTTTGTTTTACTGCGATTTACAACAGAGATGTAAATGTTTTTCCAAGTCCTCTTGTTGTCTTTGCACTATTTTCTTTTATCAAAATGTAAGATTGTTTATTGAGCGGCTTGGGTGATAGTGCCCTGTCAAGTTGCATTCACTTGAGCAAGGGCCAGGCTCACTTTAAAGAGAAACCCCCACCAGTCTTCTGGCAGCCACAAAAATCTCACCATATTAAATCAGAGGGCAAAAGAAGTTGAATGTGGAATTCTTGATCTCCTGCAACCAAATGTCAGCCTGAATGAGCTGGTTGATACCTATTATCTTTGAGCCCATTGCAACTTAGTGATGGCTTGAGAATGAAATCAAACCAACAAGGCTTTTCCACACCTATAGGAGGTGCCTGTCATTGTCAGACACTTACTACATGTTTAAGGGACCTGGCATTGGCCAATGGTGTGTATTTTGAAAAACACCGTGATTCCTTTGCAATGTTAGAAATCCAAGTTCCACCAAGTCAACCAGAATAGCTTCAGAGTTGACTGAGAGCAGGTGATGCTCAGGGAACTTCAAATATAGGCTCGGTTCTATCTCTGTGGCTTCGTGGTAGTGTCTGTACCTCTGGGCTAGAAACTCCAGGTTGAAGTCCTACTTGCTCCTGAGCTGTGTCATCACATCTAAGGAGATTGGTTGGAGGTAAAAATAACACTGGATTCTTCTGCAGTGGGTGCCTGCTTCAGATTTTTTCGATATGGCAGGTGCATCAATGTGCTTTTCAATTGCCATGCCATTGGCCAATGCCAAGTCCTTTGAACAGGATAAGCATCCAGAAGACTCCAGTGGAAACTCATATTGGTATTAAAGTTATAGACTTAAAATAAATTCTTGCAAATCTCTGAAAGTCTTTTGCTGCATTATTCAACATATTGATATTGGTCTGTTAAATATGGCAGCAGAGGATTAATCTCAATCCCATCAGATGAGAAGATAAAGCTGAAGGGACTCCTTGTTTTTTGGAAGAAGCAAAATTTCTGGTGACTTCTTAAGATAAAACACTGAGTCACACCGTAGAATCGAGAAATAGATTTATCCATCTCTGTTTTGAAATTGGAACAATAGAAAGAGGTGGAGATGTGGACTCTGGTAATGTCTTCAACTAAGAAGAAGCAAGGTAAGGTTTGGCTTTATCCTAATCAAGGAGGAGTGAAAATGGGAATCAATTACTTTTGAAACTGGATATAACTGACCTGAATACTGAGAAGCGATTGTAGATTCTAAAATGACTTGCACAAAGTTTTTAAAAGGCTTTTTTTATGACCACAAGATGTGGTCAGTAATTGATTAATTTAAGATGGATAGTTATCCATGGAAAAATATGCCATGGAGTTTGAAAAGTTATTAAAATAAAATGAAGAAATTCAATCTAAAATTCTGGATTTTGTGCTGATAATTGTGCAAAGATAGTTCAGTTTCACAGAGTGATATAATTTTAGTTTTGATGGGTGTTCTGTTTTGTGCCAATGACTCTGACCAAATGGCCGCTACTGTAAAGAAAAATTTCGGAAAACCATTGTTTCCAGTTACCTTTGTTGGGCGTTCAGTGGTGATAGAGAGAGTGGAAGATTTTGATTCCTGACTCTCAAAATCACAGGGGACACAATTACAAGAGCCTGAACAAGGATGAAATTACTGAAAGATATTATATGGGGAGTATTGTTGAAATTTTCAAATCAATGGAAGTGGAGGATTGGGGTGATAGATGACAATAAATGGATCACAGAATCGTTAGCAAAGAATTCATAGATATTGCCATGTGAGTCTAAATATCACTTTTTCAATTTATCTTAAGAATCAGGACTCAAGTGTTTGAAGCACCTTGTGAAATAATGGTTCTGAGGATGAACAGCAAGAAAATATTGTGTTAATGGCCAAAGATTTAAGTTGGCCTATGAGTGTCTTAGTCATTGACTACTTCAATGATGCTAGGAGCAAGTGAGGACTGCAGATACTGGAGACCAGAGCTGAAAATGTGTTGCTGGAAAGGCGCAGCAGGTCATGCAGCATCCAAGGAATAGGAGAATCGATGTTTCGGGCATGAGCTCTTCAGGAAAAAGAAGGGCTCATGCCCAAAACGTCGATTTTCCTGCTCCTTGGATGCTGCCTGACCTGCTGCACCTTTTTAGCAACACATTTTCAGCTACTTTAATGATGCCCACATATTCATTAGCTCTGCTTCCTTATAGTATGTGGCATCGATTGACTGAACCATTATTTGGAATCCTTGATTAAAACACACAAAAGCAGGTCAAAGAAGTCAAAAGCTCCACTTGAAAAACCATTGAGTACCATGTTGTCAGAGTGAAACCTGCTCTGTGAAATTACAGGACTATGTAATTTTAAAAACACTGATATCGGCCAGAGTGATATACCATTAGTATTGAGTAAATCTGCAATGATAAAAGCAAATATGCGTTTTGGATATGAAAATGATAAAGCATTTGCATTTGGTGAAGTGATAAATTTGCAATTCATGGGATACAGAAGTTATTATCTTGTGGCAATCAAGAATTTCACGCAATAAGGTTAAGAAATATGTTTAACCTCTGCAAATGAGACTCTAGCTGATAATAGGATCATATCGGAATTGCTTAATATTTTGCTCATTGCCTTTAACATTTGTGACGAGGAATGTTAAAGGATGCCACAGTTCTAATAAAACACATGAATTCCTTGTAGAACACATCTCATGGCAACGTGATAGATTTATTAAATATTCAAAGACAGAATTGCAAGTATTCATTAAATTCCTAATCTAAAGAAAATAATAGTCATTGTTGTGAAACATGGGACAAAGATCAGAATGTCAATCTCTTACACTTCGTACATGTGTCAACTGGGTTTAGTGTATCAACTGCAATCACTTACAGACTACAACGGACAAAGTCATGGATAGGTGGGTCAATTACCAATGAAGCTTTTAAGGATTGTGGAAGTGGAAGTCTTTGGCTGCTCACTTCAACATACAGAGATCGGTTTGTTAAGCATTGCTTCCTGTGACCTTCCCTTACCCTTGTACTGGAGTCCCTTGGAGATCCTGTGCCTCTACTATCTTCACCACCAGCTGTTGGCACCAGCCCTCTATTGCCAAAATTGAATAGTTACTGATGTCTGATTGGCTGCCAGCTCTTCATAGGTGGAACTTCCTGAATCCAGTAGAGAAACAAGTTGGTACTTAAGTTCCTGAAGGGCATGTGAATCCTCCAAATAACTAATGAAGGGCATTAGTTAGGGCCCTTCATGAATAAGGGTTGTTGTGATCAATCACATTACTGTGGGTCTGGAGTCGCATGTAAGCCAGATCCGGGAAGGATGACAGATTTCCTTCCCTGGTGGACATTAGTGAAACAAGTGATGGATCCGACAATTGACAACGATTTCATGGTAATTAGGCTCTAAATTCCGGATTTTTTATTGAATTCAAATGCCACCATCTGTTGTGGTGTGATTTGAACCCAGTACAATGTGAGAGAATACCTGAAAGTTGAAACTGAATTATTTGAAATGTTTAATTTTAAATAAAAGTTTCATGTGGAGTTGAGTTAACAACTTGAACGTGCAAGAACATGATGCCATGATATGTATGACCTGACAAAGAGAATCTGGATGCATTCTAATCTCCCTTAGAATTTCTGGTGTATAAATTAGATATGTAAAAGTAAAATATTTTATTGATATAACAGATGACCACAGTAGACTGATTTGAAACACAATCAGACCATTACTACCCCCAAAAAATGATGAGATCTGGTAAAGTTGCTTTCGTTTGTCACTTTACTCAAGAAAAATTGTTGCACACATTGCTTTACTGTCACTCAAGTAGGGAAATTGCATATTTAAGAAGCAAGACAATATTGAATCAATGAGTTTTATGTTGCAATTTTTTTTAATCTTGCAATGATTTATTCTTGTTTACCAGATGTAAAATGGCCACACAAGTCCCATGCCTCTCAAATCACAATTGAAATTGTACGTTCTATGTTTGACACTATTTAGTCAGCAGCTGTCAAGCTGTTTGTCAAATAACAACTGCACTAAAACACTGGATAACTGGTTAGTGGATAAAAGCTTAATTTATTTTGATGTATCTATCAAAGCATAAAGGAAAGCATGATGAAGGGGATCTTTATATCACTCTTAATTGTTGGATTTCAAAGTAGAAGCAAATGGGTCTTTGCTTTTTGTCTTAATACTTGTTTTTAAAAAGAACACAAGACTGGAGAGCACTCTGCTACAGCACTTCGTCTGATAGCAAGTAACCCCAACCCCTTCTGGGGTTAATGGAAAGATGTTTATACTATTGAGCTTCTGACAGGTTGGGTGAGCATGAAAGACCATTACTTTTGTTCTAATATCAGAAGAATATTTGGATTGAGCAAGTTTTTAAATTCCGTTCAGGAGACACCACGATTGAGTTTAGTAACAAGTTGAGTTTTTTTGCTTGAAGAGTATTAGATCAACTCTCAGAATCGGTCACCTCAGCCAAAAGGGATAGTTTGTTAAATTTCCAACTGGAGAG
The DNA here is from genome assembly GCF_020745735.1 of Hemiscyllium ocellatum. Lineage (NCBI taxonomy): Eukaryota > Metazoa > Chordata > Chondrichthyes > Orectolobiformes > Hemiscylliidae > Hemiscyllium > Hemiscyllium ocellatum. The sequence continues at coordinate 15,698,924 of NC_083423.1, forward strand.
TTTGATTAGAAATCCGCACGTTGCAGAATTGAGGAAGTTAATTAATGTACAAGTTGATGTCAGCAAGGATTCGTTGAATTGAGTTGAGGTACAGAGCATAATTCTTTGAATACTAATCTCTGTAAGAGGTGGAGATGGAGAAACAAATTTGAGACTTATTATCTGCTTTCAGATCATAACAGTCTGTAATGTAGCTGTTCTTTTTTTTAAAAAAAATTGAGTAATCTACCATTTTTAAAGGAAGTCCGTGGCCTTGTGTGAAACTGTTTGGGTGTAACCTCTGCCAATGAATGAAATATTAAAGAACTGTCTATCAAGCCAGGTTTCATTTTGGAATATGACTTATCCATGAGTACTACCAGCTGGAATCAGTATAGAAAGAAGGAAGTGCACAGGAAAATTGATCTGAAATTTAATTGAAAAATACAGCTCCTCCATTGCAATGAGGTTGTTAAACATACGCATTCTCAAGATATGGATTTCTTTTTAGCTGTGCATGTTATCTTGACAACATTCTGTGTCTACTTTGTGCAACCTCACTGCCATCACTGCCCTCTCTCATCCCCCTTCCTGAATCAGCTGTCTAATTCAGTTCTGCTTACATAGAATAGATGTTCAAATTTAAATGGGACATTTAGAGAATCTTGCAAGTACTTTGTCACAAGAATATTTTAAGCCCTTGTTGAAAATATGTATTGCTGCAAATATGTACTTTAGGTTTATAGAATATTCGGTCAAGTGAAATGTCACTTTTTGAATTTCAATTGTTGTTTGTGACTATAAATTGTTCAGGTCAATTTTCAAGTACTTTGAAGAAATGGAAATCATGACTTTGCCTTTGCTAACTCTTCCTTGTTTGATTACTTACTTGGAAAGACATGTTTCAATCTATGAATTACTTTTGAAATGATCTTAGTATATCAGTGAAAGTAACAACATCTGATTGCGTGTCTCATGACCACGCTAATGAAGGACAAACCAATTTACCAGATGGTCAGTTTTAACAGGGAAAGTGTCAGTTATGGGCTCTTTACCTCACAGAGCAGGGGTCTTACTACGATATATCCTCCAAAATACAGCACCTAAGACAGTGTGACAGTCCTTCAGGAAAATTATCCTTCTGGACTACATGTTTAAATCATTCGTATCACTGGAACCCATAGCCTCTAACTTGACTTAGGAGCCATTCTGATGCTTTAACGATATATGTTGGCCATTGAAACATCACAGCTGCAAATTTTTGGATGCTGAAATTAACATATAGAACTTTGTGGAGGAACTGACAGAATAGAAATGAGTAAGATCAATTGCCTTAAAATTTGTACAACTGGGACTCATTTCTAAGAAGGTTACTCCTCTTCAGTCACCCCATATTAATGTTTCTGTTGTTACATCCCACCGATTACACGCAGGACCTGCTTTCCTGCTTAAAAGCTTTACAATTTACCATGTAACCGAGGAGCTTTTAGGAATAATTGAAATTCAATACGTTATACAGTATTAGTAACACTTTACACTGTATATTTACAGAATGAAAATGCTCCTGTTATTCGGTGTTTTGTACAAATTTCTCTTAAATAAGTCATTATTTCCAATTTCTCTCTTCCGTTCGGATAGCCTCCAACCTCGCCTGTTTCTCTCTGTATCTCGATCTCTATCTGACACCTGCTCCCAGTCTCTACACCTATACTTCACCTTTCTCAATCCAAAAGAACATAGAAAATAGAAGCATGAACAGGCCAAGCTGCTCCTTGACTTATTCCACCACCATTCAAAAATGTTCATTGCTGATTTAATTTTAATGCCTTTACTGCCTTGTTAATCAAAAATTTGTCTAACTTGGTTTGAATATGTTCACTGCTCCATTACTTTCAAAGTAAACAGAACATAGAAAAGTACAGCACAGAACAGGCCCTTCGGCCCACGATGTTGTGCCGAGGATTATTCCTAATCTAAAATCAAATAACCTAACCTATGTACCCCTCAATTCACTGCTGTCGCTTAAATGTCCGTAGTGACTCTGCTTCCACCACCACCGCTGGCAATGCATTCCATGCATTCACAACATTCTGCATAAAGAACCTACCTCTGACGTCTCCTCTATACCTTTCTCCTCATATCTTAAAACTATGACCCCTCGTGCCAGTGGGAAAAGTCTCTGGCTATTGACTCTATCCATGCCTCTCATTACCTTGTATACCACGATCAGGACACCTCTCTTCCTCCTTTACTCCAGTGAAACAAGTCTGAGCTTGGTCACCCTCTCTTTGTAAGACAAGCCCTACGGTCCAGGCAGCATCCTGGTAAATCACCTTTACACCCTCCCTAAAGCCTCCGTATCTTTCCTATAATAGGGCAACCAAAGCTGGACACAATATTCCAAGTGTGGTCTCATCAGGATCTTGTAGAGCTACAGCAAAACCTCACGGTTCTTAAATTTGATTCCCCGTTAATGGAAGCCAAAACACCATATGCTTTCTTAACAACCCTATCCACTTAGGTGGTAACTTTGAGGGATCTGTGCACTTGAACACCAAGATCCCTCTGTTCCTCCACACTGCCAAGAATCCTGACTTTAATCCTATATTCAGCATTCAAGTTCGGCCTTCCAAAAGTGCATCACTTCTCATTTATCCAGGTTCAACTCCATCTGTCATTCCTCAGCCCAGCGCTGTATCCTGTCTGTCACGCTGCAGCCTGCAATAGCCCTTGATACTATCAGTGGCACCTCCAACCTTTATGTCATGGGCACATTTACTAACCCACCCCATAACCTCCTCATCCAAGTCACTTATAAAAACTATAAAGAGCAGAGGCCCAAGAACACAGCCCTGTTGGACACCACTCAACACTGACCTCCAGGCAGAATACTTTCCATTTACAACCACACTCTGCCTTCTGTCAGCCAACCAATTCTGAATCCAGATAGACAAATCTGCATGTATCCCATACCTGCTGACTTTATGAATGAGTCTACTATGGGGAACCTTACCAAATGCCTTGCTGAAGTCCATATACACCACACCCAGTGCCTGACCTTTGTCGACCTGTCTCGTCACCTCCTCAAATAACTCAGTAAGATTTGTGAGGCATGATCTGCCCCGCACAAAGCCATGCTGACTGCCTTTAATCACGGTATGCTTTTCCAAATAGTTGAACATCCAATCCCTCAGAATTCTTTCCAAAACCTTGCTGACCACAGATGTAAGACTGACTGGTCTGTAATTGCCAGGGATTTCCCTATTCCCCTTCTCGAAAAGAGGAACAACATTTGCCTCCCTCGAATTCTCCGGTATGACTCCCGTGCAGAGTGAGGAAGCAAAGATCTTCGCCAGCGGCTTAGCAACCTCCTTTCTCACTTCCCGGAGTAACCTTGGATCAATCTAGTCTGGCCCTGGGGACTTATCAATCTTAATGTTTTCCAAAGTTTCAAGCACATCAACTTCATCAATCTTGATCTGTTCAAGCCTGTTTCCCAGCTCCTCCAAGTTCTCATTCACAACAAGGTCCCTTTCCTTCATGAAAACCAAAGCAAAAAACTCATTTAGGGCTTCCTCAATCTGCTCAGACTCCACGCACATGTTCCTTATGCTACCCCGACTGGCCCGACCTCCTCCCTTATCATTCTCTTACTCCTCACAATATATGTAAAATGCCTTTGCATTGTCCCTAATCCTTCCTGCCAAGCCTTTCTAATGCCCCCTCCTGACTCTCCTCAGTCCATCTCTGAGCTCCTTTCTCGTAATCCTGTAATCTTCTAAAGCTGTGCTAGATCGTTACTGTGGAAACTATTTCCATGCAACCGCTGAGATAGAATCGCACAACGCTTAGCCCATATCCCTCCAGACATTTCCTGTTCATGAGCTTATCCAAATGTCTTTTAAACATTGTAACTGTACCCGCATCCACTCTTCCTCTGGATATTTATTCCACACATGAACCACTTTGTGTTTTAACAAAAAAATTCCTCTCATGGTTTTTTTCAACCTTTCTCCTGTCACCTTAAAACTCTGTCCCCCACTGTTGAAATCCTCACCTCAGGGGCGAAAACACCTGCCATTCACCTTAACAATACCCCTCATTATTTTATAAACTGCTATAAGGTCATCTCTCAACCTCCCACGCTCTGTGGGGAAAAAAAATCCCAGTTTGTCCAGCCTGCCTTTTTAACTTAAGCCCTTTATTCCTGGCAACATACGGTACATCTCGTCAGAACCCTCTCCAGCTTAATAATATCCTTCCTATAACAGGCAACTAGAAGTGGACAGGACTGCAGAAGAGCAGAAAGTGAGGACTGCAGATGCTGGAGATCAGAGTTGAGAATGTGGTGCTGGAATAGCACTGCAGGTTAGGCAGCGTTCAAGGAGCAGGGGAATCAATGTTTTGGGCATAAGCTCTTCATCAGTGATTCCTTAACGTGGTAGTTCTGTTCTCCTGCAACCCCGTGTCTTAAGAAAATTGCATAATAGCAGAACCATTTGAACTAATAGGGCCAGAATCCCATTATAACTACACGCTTTAAAAGTTTGCACTTCAGAAACAGTGTTCTTGTGTTATAGCAAATTTGCATTATCGAAACACTCGTTATAGCAGAACAACTTGTAGAAGCCTTGTCTTTGTTTGTTTACCAAGATGTAATACCTCTCATTTATCCAAATTAAACTCCACTTGTCACTCTTCAGCCCATTTGTTTAATTGTTCATGATCTGTTTGTAATCTTAGATAACCTTCTTCGGTATCCTCTGTACCACCAATTTTGGTGTCATCCGCAAAAATGCTAAGCATGCTTTCTATATTCTCATCCAAATCATTCATATAAAGGACAAACCGGTGAACCCAGCACCAATCCCTGTGGAGCACCATTGGTCATAGGCCTCCAGTCTGCAAAATAACCCTCCACCGTCACTCTGTCTCCTATTGTTCAGCCAATTGTGTATCTAATTGGCAAGCTCATCATGAATCCCATGGGATCTAACTTTATTAATTAGTCTACCATGTAGAATCTTGTCTGGGTAAAGAATGCCTATTGCTCTGCCTTCGTGAATCTTCTTGGTTACTTCCTCAAAATCTCAAACAAGTTTGTGAAACACTACTCTGGCACACAACCATCCTGACTATCCCTGATCATCCCTTGCCTCACCAAATGCATACGAGTTGGAGATCCCTTGTTTTGAAACTGTTCCACTGTTCTGAATACCCCAAAAAGATGAAATCTCCTCTATCAAAGCCCTTCTAAATTTTGTTTCAGGAAGACTAACACTCCTTCTAAACTTGCACAAGTATATGGCCAGCTCCTCAACCTTTCTTCAAAGGCAGCCACTTCATGTCAGAAATCACCTGAGTAAAGCTTCTCTGAATTCCTTCCAAAGCTTTCCCACCCCTCTATTTAAATTAGATAGAATAGAAGGATAATAGACTGACATGGGAATAGTTTTCTCAACAGCTTGCGAAAACATGGTAGATTAGATCTCTACAAGCAGAATTGAAGAGTGCCTTGAAGACAAGTATATTGTACTAAAATGTTGGGACATGAGAAAAATAACCTGAAGGATTTTTGGTTCATTCAACCATTTAGCTTTTCTGTGTTTCAAAACAAAATTGAATTATTGAGCTACTTTATGCACATATTCTGGTTTGGTTTATTTTGGGGCACAGTCAGGTCTCAAAGTTTTATTTTTTGCCATCAGAAACATGTTTCAAAAGAATGCATGCTGATCAATTTGTTGGTTTTGACAGTTGAACATCTTCATTGTAAAAATCAGTTTCAGCTGTGCTGATGACCAGAGCCAGTTCATGACATCATTAGAAAGTCTCAATTGTATTACTGCTTTTGTAATTCACTGAGAGGTATCCATTATCCTCAGTGTAATTTTATTTGCCAGCAAATAATGATTGTCACTGGCTTGGGTAATGGTACTGCCTTTTTCTTTGACTGAGGTCACTTGAAATTCCTTGGAATTTCATTAAAAAGTGCAGCTGATTTGTAGAGATTGCTGTTTGAGTTTGGTATTTCGCTGGGACATTTTTCAAACTAAAACCAGCCCATTTGTGCCTACAGTGGGATTGGAATCTGTTAACTTGTTTTCTAAATTTGTGAATAACTATCATTTTGAAAATAATTGAAAGATATGCTGGCAGTTTATGCCTGCCAGACAAGTATGTCAGCAAAACTGATTACCAGGAAGTCTATATGAGACACCCAATCTGCTGACCTAGATCCTGTCTGTTTGATATTATGATTTTCTGAGTAATCTTCAGCCCCCAAGAAGAAAAACTATCATTTCACACATCAATGTCATATTTATCTTTAATTGGCATCCCTTGATTAGCTAAGTGGATCAAAATCACTGCTCTTTCCACAGCCAAAGTCATTGCTCATCAAGTTAACCTTGATTGGACAGGACAGCTTAGTGTTGAACTAATAGGCTGTTTTCCTTCCTGTTTTAACTCCTTTAGTGCTATGTTTATTTTCATTCTCGACAAAACAAATTCTTGGAACTACCGTGCAACAAAATATGTTCTCTGAATCAATTTGGTCTTACAACTCTGTTCCAGAGAACTGCCAGAATTTATTTATTTTTAACATGTTGGAGATATGGGTGTGTTAAGTCAGCTGGCTGGATAGCTGGTTTGTAGTGGAGAGTAATGTTGTGATGTGGTGTTGTGAGAGAGTAATGTCAACAGCATGGGTTCAAATCCTGCATCAGTTGAGGTTACCATAAAGGACTGTCCTTCTCGACCTCTCCCCTCAACTGAGGCATGGTGACTCTCAGGTTAGACCACCAGCAGTCATTTCTTTCTAATAAGAGAGAAAGCGCCCCTATGGTCCAGTAAGACAACAGTGACTTAACCTTTGCCATATCAGAGATTGCAGTTGGTCCCTCCTTCCACGATCCATGGCTTTGTTTAGTTCCAAAATTTTTGAATGAAACGTTTCATACTTATATCGTTATTATGGGAAAACTGGCTTTGAGGAGTAATGAATGAGGGACCTGAATTAACATTGTTCAGTCTCATTTTGCACCAAATAGCGATCCGTCAATTCTGTCCCGTTTTCTCCTGTCTGCTTTCATGTTTGCTCAGGAAACCTATTATTGTATAGCAGTGAATTGTAATGAAGAGTGGATTAATTTTGTGATGCGCTATTTTGGCATGCAGCTTTAGTATGAGAGTGCAGCAACAAAAATTGAGATGTCATCTTCTAACCATAGTTTCCTGAATTCTGTTTGTGTTAGTATCTTGATTTCCTTGAAAATACATTTAGCCGATATCATGTATCACTAAAGAAAGCGTACATTGCTTTAACTGCTGTTTACATGAATTTGGTTGATTGGCGGAAAAAACCACCAAATCAGAATCTGATGAGCTCTAGCTGGTATCTTCTTTTCACTGACCCTTTTGCGTTCTGTGGATTGATTTGAATTGAAATGTAAGAGAAAGGTGATTTTATGGCTCCCTTTGAGCCAAAATGCTCTGCAGAGATTTAAGTTCCATCTGGAACCTAATTGTTATGAAGAACCCAGCCACCACTGCTGACAGGTCAGCATGTATACTGGCAGATGTTGACAAAGACTGAATCTCCATTGGTGCTCATGACATTTTCTTTTCACCTGATATGCCGTATTGCTAGTCTGGTTGGGGTGTGTAAGCAGCAGACAAAGGATTTGACTGTTGAAAAATAAAAACTGCCAAAATCAAAACTGATGCTCGATCATGAAGGGAGGTGAAGGACGATCATCAATCAGCAGTGTGGTAATTCCCATGTAATAATTGAAAAACCTGAGAGATTTGAATTGAAACTGCAACTTAAAATTGCAGTTTTCTGTTCAATCACACTTTAAAGATTCAGAAGAAAAATGCCTAAATGTAAAATTGTAACCTTTTCATATTTATTTCATCCCTTTGAAATTGTCGATGGGTTTGCTCTTCTTGACCAAAATCATACATGGATGCCTTTGGACTCTTTCAGACTAGGCCAATGCAATATTGCAGTTCAGAAATGACAACTGCTGCATAAGACCTTGGAGTGCAGGTTCATAGCTCCTTGAAAGTGGAGTCGCAGGTAGATAGAGTAGTGAAGAAGGCGTTTGATATGCTTTCCTTTATTGGGCAGAGTGTTGAGCATCAGAGTAGGGGCTGTACAGAACATTGGTTAGAGAGAGGAGGAGAACTTCTTCCATGTAGGCATCCTTGGAAGAGGATTCGTCGTAAGGTTAAAATCAGTTAGGCTGATGAAGGGCTTTTGCCCAAAATGTCAACTTTTTGTGCTCCTCAGATGCTGCCTGATGTGCTGTGCTTTTCCACCACTACTCTAATCTAGACTAGTTAGGATATCTGGTCAGCATGGACGAGTTGGACTGAAGGGTCTGTTTCTGTGCTGTATGTCATATGACTCTATGAATCTATTTACCATATTGTCAATCATGGGCGCCCATTTCAAACTGAGATGAAAAGGCATTTTTTTCTCTTACCAGATCATGACCCTTTGGAATTCCCTTCCTCAAAAGACTGGATACAGAGTCTTTAAATGTTGTTAAAGCTAAATCTTGAAATATTTTCAATTATTGATACCAAGGGGATTAAAGGTTGTCAGGGATATGTAGTAATGACGAGCTGAAGTTAAAATCAGGTCAGATTCTTGATCAGGTCTGATTGAATGGTGGAGCAGGCTTGAAGGTTTGAATGGCCTACTTCTTATTTCTTGTTTAAATGCCATCTATTTGAAGGAAATAATTTATGTTGTCCATCAGTCTCAAACGTCAAGAACATTAAAAGGGTAATTTAAAAGCACGTTTTGCTATTGAAACATTGCCATTAGTAGAAGCAATAGTTAAATGGGATGTAATTGTCTAATGTTTTGAGGAAATCTTAAGATATAATCGGAGGATAATTTATGTGGATAACAGTTCTCTTTTGAACAATGTTTATTCAATAAAGGGTATCACAGAATAAAAGGTTGATGTTGATCTTGCTTCTGTGAACAAAATGTTGTAATGAGAAGACATTTCAAAAGTCAAATGGATTGACTGATGTCACCACTTGTCAGGCTTTCACAGAGATAAGTGTTTACCTTTAAATGATGACATGACTTTGAAGAAGGAAGTCTTGGTTTATGGTGAGAACGTAGAATGACTGTGAATGAATATGGATAACAAGTTTATTTTGCTTTAGTATAATTTCTATTTGTGCAAATAAATTCAAAGAATGAGGTTTAGGGGTTCGCTTCTTGTTGGTTGTTTTATAATATTTGACATAGTGGGGAAGAAATCATTTCGTGAGTAGTTTTTGAAAGATTGCTATCAAAAGTTTGAATTTAAAAAAAAATGTTGATGTCAACTTTATGGTATTTTTAAAGATTTGTTGATGTCTCTGTTTAGTGTTGAGAGAAAGGGGTGTTGATTGTTTGATGAGGAAATGAGATAGGAGATCAATTAGCTGGCTTCACAAAAGATAGGATGTGTATGATAAAAATGACGAACTACAGATGTTTGCAATCTGAAGTAAAAGCAATTTGCTGGGAAAACTGAATATGTCCCTCGGATCACCGGACTTGAAGCATTGGCCCTGTTTTTCTCTCTGAAGGCACCACCAAACCTGCTGAGTTCCTCCAGCAATTTGTATTTATAAAAGATGTATATGACTTGGTTTTCAATTCCCATCAAATGGCTCTGACTGTATTAATAATTGAGGCATCATTGTGTACTGTCATTCAGCAAGTATACTTCAGTTGAATTCTCCTTCCTTATAGCTGGGCAATTATTATTTGCTTTTTCTCTGAGACCAGTATCACAGAAGTTCTTTTAACTGTACTTGACCCTGGATGAACTCCAGTTTAATATAGCAGCTGGCAATGTTGAGCATTTTAACTGATGTTGTCAAAACATTTGAAGAGGCAGGTATTTTGCATCAACAGAAAAACGCGAATCGCTGACTGACATCGCAGCAAAATGCTAAGTTACTGCAGACTAAAGGGGCCAAGCTTTGTAAAGTTGCTGCAATTTGATTTCTTCGATTGCCTGATTGTTTTGTTGCATCATAACTTTATGTCAAGTGACTAAATGTACTGATGCCTTTGTTCGTATGTAATCATTTGGGCTCAAAACACTTGTTTAAAAGCAAAGTGTAGTGGTTTATAAAAGGACAAGATGCTGTATAATACTAAAAAAAGTTTACAAATACTTCTGGCTTTTGAACTTTGGTAGAGCAAATGTTGAAATAGTTTTATATTTATTTTGCAGTCTGTATATCAGTGTGGAATACTAAAGAAATTTGAACAGGAAATTTTTGATATGTGTCTAAAGATTATGTGTGCAGATTTTAAGACAGGAATTTAGAAATTGAAGGTTTCAAACTTCTTGCCTGCTAAGGCCAAATTTCAAACTTTGAGCAAATTGCATTGGAGCACACAGGTATTTGAAGTTGATGAGATGCTTACCGGTGTACTTATTTCTGCAGTATGCATTTATTCACGTGTACGTAGTCACAAAGCTATGCAAAAGCTTTTTCAGTGGCTAGGTGGAGCACTTCCTGTCTGGCTTTAAAGTTCAGTTAATGGACATCTCAACAATGTGAATTATTGTTCGGGCTGCGTCACAACTTTAACCTGGATGGTCATAGCAACTCCACTGACATTGGGTGAATATGCAGTGGCCTTTGCCAGTCCAGAAAGGGTGTTAAAGACACCATTGTAAGAAAATAAAGGCTGAGTGGACAATAAACAGGGCTGACAAAATGAAAATGGTTTCTGGTGGATTTCTGGATTCTGGGCTTTATGCCTTAGGGCAACAGCCATTACTCTTTAGCATAATGGATTTTCCATATGGAGAGGTATGAAGTATGAGAGATGCATTGAAGAGGTAATTGAATATGCATGATATTGTTTTGGAGATAACCTTCTCCAATAACTTGCCTGTTGTGCATACTCTCAATTTGGGGTGTGGTGTCGGGGCAATGCTGCTCAGTACTGGGAGCCAGGGTAGGGGAATTGTTTGAAGACTGTAAATGAGTATCAGTTATTTATATGACATATATCTCAAAAGATACAGTGCAAAGTGTTTTGTCCCATTTTGAGTAACAAAAGAATAAAAAGAAATTAGATACAGTTCATTTTCTGTACAAGGGGCCTTCAGACACTGCTCAAGGGCTTCTGCAAGATGTCCTGTGCCTCAAGGAGGCCCTGTTCCAAATACAGCAATGGTGACACTGCCAAGGATCTACACCTGAGGCGTAGCGCAGCTAGAAATCCTGTTTTGGGCACCACTGCAGCCAACGACCCACTGAGCATCATCACAGTCCATGACTTATCGAGTCCACACTTCAGGCATACCACAGTCAGGCGACCCTGCTCCAGGCACCGTCACCGTCCCAGCCAAAGACCCACCAAGCACTGCTGAGTCTACGCTCCGGGCCTCCTTCAGCCAGGAGTCTTTGCTCTGGGCATCCCAATCCCTGCAACCAATGCCCTGCTGGCACCTCTCTGGCTTCCCCATGATGTCAAAAGTTGAAGAAAAGGAAAAAGAGAAATATTTTTTTAAAAATGGAGACACAGAGAAGGATGCTGCCAACCTGGAGTCTTCAAACAATTCTCCTACCCTGGACACTACCTACCATGCTGGTGCCGTCTTAATAAAGTGTTGTCTGTAGGCAAAGAACATAGAACAGTTCAGCACAATACAGATCCTTTGGCCCTCGATGTGCCGACCTTTTATCCTACTCTGAGATCAGACTAACCTACATATCAACATTGTACTGCCTTCCATGTGCCTATCCAAGTGTTGCTTAAATGTCTCTAATGTATCTGACTCTACTACCACTGTTGGCAGTGCATTCCATACACCCACCACTCTATGTAAAGAACATTTCTCTGACATCTCACCTAAACTTTCCTCCAGTCACGTTAAGGTTATACCCCGATGTGATAGACATTTCCACCAGGGGAAATTGTCTCTGGTTATCCACCTTATCTGTGCCTCTCATCATCTTGTACACCTCTGTCAAGTCACCTCTCATCCTTCTTCGCTCCAATGAGAAAAGCCTAAGTGCTCTCCAACATTTTTTCATAAGATATGCCTTCCAGTCCAGGCAGCATCCTCGTAAATCACCTCTGCATTTTCACTTCCACATTGTTCCTATAATGAGGTGACCAGAACTGAACACAATACTCCAAGTGTGCTCTCACCAGGGCTCAATCGAGCTGCAGCATTACCACGCAGCTCTTAAACTCAATTCGACGAGCTAATGACAACCAACACACCATACAACTTCTTAACAACCCTGTCAACTTGGGTGGTCCCTCTGAGGGATCTATGGCCATCGACCCCAAGATCCCTCTGTTCCTCCACACTGCCAAGAATTCTGCCTTTAACCCTACAATCTGTATTTAAATTCGACCTTGCAAAGTGAATTACTTCACACTTTTCCAGGTTGAACTCCATCTGCCACTTGTCAGCCTAGTTTTGCATCCTGTCAATGTCCTGTTGCAACCCACAACAGCTCTCCACATTATCCACAACTCCACCACCCTCTGTGTCATCAGCAAACATAATAACCCGTCCTTATACTTCCTTGTCCAAGTCATTTATAAAGATCACAGCAGGGATGCCTGAACTGCAACATTTAAAAGGCATTTCGATGGGTATATGAATAGGATGGGCTTAGAAGGATATGGGCCAAGCGCTGGTAGATGGGACTCGATTGGGTTGGGATGTCTGGTCGGCATGGACGGCTTGGACTGAAGTGTCTTAGATTAGATTAGATTACTTAAAGTGAGGAAACAGGCCCTTCGGCCCAACAAGTCCACACCGACCCGCCGAAGCGAAACCCACCCATATCCCTACATTTGCCCCTTACCTAACACTACGGGCAATTTAGCACAGCCAATTCACCTAACCCGCACATCTTTGGACTGTGGGAGGAAACCAGAGCACCTGGAGGAAACCCACACAGACATGGGGAGAACATGCAAACTCCCCACAGTCAGTCGCCTGAGGCGGGAATTGAACCCGGGTCTCAGGCGCTGTGAGGCAGCAGTGCTAACCACTGTGCCACCGTGCCGCCCACTGTTTCTGTGCTGTACATCTCTCTGGCACGATGACTCTATCCCTGCAGAACACCACTGGTCACCAAGCTCCAGGCTGATTACTTTATTTTCCAATTGCCACCACCCTCTGTTTTCTTAGAGCCAGCGAATTCTGTATCCAGAGAGCCAGGTTTCTCTGTATTCTATGCTGCCTTCCTTTCTGAATGAGCCTGCCATGGGCAACCTTATCAAACGTCTTGCTAAAATCCATGTGTACCACATCCAGTGCTCTACTTTCATCAATCTGTTAATGACATCTGCAAATAATTCAGTAAAATTTGTGAGGCATGACCTGCTTCTCACAACCATGCTGACCATCTTTAATCAAACTATAGCTTTCCAAGTGATCATAAATCCTGTCTTTCAGAATTCTCTCCAATACTTTGCCTACCACGGATGTAAGACTGACGAGTCTGTAATTTCCAGGATTATCTCTATTCTCTTTCTTGAACAAAGGAATAACATTTGCCACCCTCCAATCATCTGGCACTATTCCATTAAAGGTTTTGTCAAGCATCGCATCTGAATACACAGGCTGGAGTTTATGTTGCAGATCATTTTGCAAGGGTTCAGAGCTCAACAATTTTTCTTCTGTGTTGTCAAATGATTTTAATCTTGTATAAACCATCATAGAGAATTCCAAGATATGGCAAAATTCCACACTTCTGTGTACATCCAATTTGTTATGAACTGGCACATTGTGCACTTTGAGAACCTCTTATGCCACTTGACATTTATTTTTCTCTGCGAGAATCCCTTTTGTACTGAACTTTAACTATGAATACACACAATCTGTTTCTTACAGATTGAACGTTTTGATCCTGCTTCTGCTTATTCCTAAGTTTGCATCCTGTTGTAATTTTCTTGACTTCACTGTTTTTATGTAAGAACATAGGTCGGAGGAGGAGTAAGCCTCCCAGCCTTTCGAGCCTGCTCTGCCATTCAATAAGATGATGATGGCTGATCTCCCTGCTGCATCAACCCCTCTTCTGCACCAGCCGGAATTATCACCCCTAATTAGAACTGTACTGTTTTATTGCTGGCATTTCTAATTTCCTGTTTAATGCTTTTCCATAATTTACTATCACAACTCCAAATTCCATATAAAAATCCCACTGCCTGTTTCTGTACCTTTTTTGTGTTTCTAACTCCTACCCATACAGATTTCAATTCTCTGGAACTAATACCCTTTCTGGGATAATAAGCCCTTATTGGGATAACAATCCCAACCATATCATACCTGTTACTATGTATTTGCATGATAAAATTATCTACTTTATTATGAATGTTGCATACAATAAGAGTCAGGATCTTAAGGCTTCTCTTAATGCAAATAGGACTAATAATGTTTATTTTAGCTCTGAGATGCTGTTTGAGTCTTGCCCTTTAAATTTCTGTCTATCACTTTTTTCTTATTTCCTATTTGATCTTTTATTTTTGTCCTTATTTCCCTGTTCTCTCTCTCTATATAGGTTCCCAATCCCCTACTGTTTTGGTTTAAACCCTCCCCAAATGAACCAGCAAATACTCCCATTGGACGTCAGTTCCAGTCTTGCCCAGGTACAACCTGTCCTGCTTCTACTGGTCCCATCTCCCAGAGAGTGAGTCTTCATGCCCCAGGAATCTGAAACCTCCCCCTTGCACCATTTCTCCACCGATGTGTTCATCTGATATATTCTGCTCTTCTTACTCTGACTAGCATGTGTCACTTCTGGCAGTCCTGAAATCACTACCTTTTAAGAACCAACTTTTAAACTTGCATCATATCTCTATTTCATTTTTATGACCTCAACCCTCCTTTTACTTGTGTCATTGGTACTGATGAGTGCCGCAAGCCTGTTCACCCTCCCATTCCAGAATATGCTGTAGCTGCTCTGAGACATCATTGCCTCCTCGGTGCTGGAGTCAATGTACTGTCTTGGAGTCTCATTTATGTCCAAAGAAACGTCTATCTATTCCCCATTGGACTGAATACCTATTTTCTATAGCCTTTCCTTAGTTTATCCTCCTCTCCATGCAGTCGAGTCAACTGTGTTACACTGAATTTGGCTGTTGCCTTTGAGAAGCTATTCTCCCAACAGTATCCGAAGTGTATATCAGTTATTTTAAGGAATGGCTTCAGGGGATTCCTGCACTAGGCTGCTTTTTCTGCCTAGCGATCATTCATTCCCACCGTGCCTGTCGAGTCTTAACCTACAGAGTGATCAGCACTCTATGTGCTATCCACCACTATCCCTTATTGTTCTAAACTCTGGTGAACAAATGCCTTCCCTGTTTAGCCATTTCTGATAAGTCAACCTCTTCATCTCAGTAATCAGCCCACTGAATCTTCAGGATTCCTGAAGAAGGGCTCATGCCCGAAACGTCGATTCTTCTGCTCCTTGGATGATGCCTGACCTGCTGCACTTTTCCAGCAACACATGTTCAGCTCTGATCTCCAGCATCTGCAGTCCTCACTTTCTCCTTTATATTTCATACTCAAGAACAGTCAGATTGCTCTGTACTGCACTTTTGTTTTGAAGCGCCTCTCCATTTAAGTAATAGTCTGCCTCTGGTTCTTTCTGTGAAAAGCCTCTCGCTTTCCTACACTAATTCCATTGTGTCACAGTCTTTGCCCACTAACTTAACCTATCTGTATTCCTTAGGTCCTCTTCACACCACGCCCTTTTACCCATTTTGATACTATGAGTAAATTTAGCTGCTCCTCCTCTCAGTAATTAATATAAATGGTAACTCCACAAGTTACGTCTTTTCAACCTGAAAAGACCTATTAATCTTAACTGTCTTTTGTGTGTTAATTCATCTTCTTTCTTTGGGGAACATTTTCTAAAGTGCAAATCTGTGCAGTTGTTCTCTATTTATGTTTGTTGTATTATTCTGGAATAATTCTGCTTTATTACTATTGCATCTAAAAATCTTCCCTCTTTCATTATTGGACTGCATCTGTATATCTACCTATATTATCTGATGCTGGAATCAATAACCTTATACAGTAAGACCATTAAAAATTAGGAGCAGATGTCAGGCTTTCAGCCCATCAAGTCGGCTCTGTCATTCAATGAAATCATGACTTGCCAGACAATCCTTAACTCCACTTTTCCTGCCTTATCCCTATAATCCTTAATTCCCTTATTGATTTAGAATAATAGAATCATAAAAGTCTGATTACCTGAACCTTGTATATACTTAATCCAGCATCAGAATCCCTCTGTGATCAAAAATTCCACTGATCCATTACTCTTTGACAAAAGAAATTCCTCCTCATGTCTGCCTTAACTGTGCGACTCCTTCTTTGATTTTGCTCACTGGTCCGAGACTCTCCCACAAGGCGAAACAGTTTGCATTTACCCAGCCAAGTTCTCTGAAGGTCTTGTATTTTCAATAACGACATCTCTCATTGTTCAAAATTCCAATAAGTGCAGGGCTAAACTACTCAACTTCTCCTAATACAGGACCTCCATACTTCATATCAGTCTCGTGAACCTTCTCTGGCCAGCCTCCAGTGCCAGTCTTATCTCTCTTTAGATAAGAGACCCAAAGCTGTTCACAGTATTCCCGCTGTGATCTAATTTTTGTTTTGTGTAGTTTTAGCAAATCCTCCCTATTTTTTTAATTTCATTCCCTATGAAATACATGCCAACATTCTCATTGCCTTCATTATTACCTGTTGAACATGGATGCTAGCTGTTAATGATTTAAGGATGTGGACTCTCCACATCCCTCAGGTCAGCAATTTTCTGCACTGTTTCTCAGTTTAAATAATATTCACATCTTCTATTTGTTTTGCCAAGGTGCTTAACATTTTCCCACTTTACGTTTCAACTGCCAAGTTTTCACCTACTCACTCAGTCTGTCTGTTACCCACTGCAGGCTCTGCATGTGATCTTCAACACTTACCTTTCCCTCTTCTTTTTGTGTAAGCCACAAGCCTGGTTATGTACATTCACTTTCCTCATTCAAGCCATTAATATAATATTGTAACTAATTATGGGCCCAATGCTGACTACTGTTACTCCACTGGAATCACAGAATCCCTGCAGCATCGAAGCAGGTCATTCAGCCCACCAAGTCCACATTGACCCTCTGAAGATCATGTCTCCCATCCAGACCCACTTCCTACCCTACCCCTGTCATCCTGCATTTCCCATGGCTAACCCACCTAGTCTGCACATCCCTGAATGCTCTGGGCAATTTAGCATGGCCAATCCACCTAAGCTGCACATCTTTGGACTGCAGGAGAAAACCACAGTACCCAGAGGAAACCCACACAGGCACTGAAAGAATGTGCAAACTCCACACACAGTCGCCTGAGGATGGAATTGAACCAAGGTCCCTGGAGTTGTGAGACAGCAGTGCTCACCACTGAACACTGCCACCCATTTGCAGACTGCCATTCTGAAAATGTACCCCCGATCCCAAATCTGTCTTTTATTAGTTAACTGATCCACTATCCCTGCTAATATATGATCTTTAATGACATGGGCTCTTACCTTATTAAGTAATGTAACTTGCAGTACCTTAGCAAATGCTTCTGAAAATCCAAATACCATTCATTCTCTTTTAAGCATCCTGCATGTTATCATCTCAAAGAATTTTTGTAAATTTGTCAGACATGATTTCCCCTTCAATAAACTGTGTTGACTCTGCTTGATCATATTATTTATTTCTAAATGCTCTGTAATGATGTTGCAGATAAATTCTTAGCCTGAATTCTCCTAAGAGGTAGAAATATTACTATGATTGTTCCATTCCAGTATCCACCTTTTTCATGGTAAGATTGATCTTAACTTGAAAGAATGATGAATTTTACAACCAGAAGTGAATAACTTTCTTTTTTTTTGAATGGTACCTCAGAGGTGTAAGAATTGATAATGTGCTGACTGGAAAATATGTCAAAGTGCCCAACATCCTTTCTCTGTGAACAATATAATGTATATTGAATAGTAAACCTGCAATTTCATGAGTCATTACAAACATGGGGATGAAACTCATCTCTGTTAGGATAGATTTCGCAAATAAAATGCAATTAATCCTTTCTGCCAAGTAAAGGTTATAAATAAAAATATTAGCCATAACCACATCAAATGTAGTACTAGGGTGAGTATATTTTAATCAACCTCCAACTATTTGATAGTCTTGATGGGCTTGGTGAAATCTAATTTTTTCATGATCAATGACATACACACATGAATCAAGGCAGAAAAGTGAATTTCTGCAGTGCCGAAGTAAAGGTTATTATAATGACTTGTTAACTTTACTAAATACAAAGTACACCACAACGTAGATGCACTTACAGAAACTGATGTCCAAGTTCTTTGCAATGCAGTCAGATGAATGCCACTTCAATTACATGGCTTCTTCTGGTGAGAGGCTTTTTTTTTCCCCTTTTGAAGTCTGTAAATGTATGGTTGATAGTGGTACTACATTGTCCATGTTTGCCTTATTTTTCAACGAATTTAAACCTGTAATGCTTAGAGTAGTCTTGGACTGAATTGTATGCTTAATGTACAATCTGTGCAACAGACTGTGTTTCATTTATTTGACCATATGCTGTTATGCCCCAGTGAGGAGAGTGAATTGGCTTCCCTCTTTTGAACCTCTTGGTCACAACAATGATTTTTAATACTTTTTACCCGCAACTGTATAACATATCACTGAAAGCATCCTGATTCACTTCTGAATAACTGTTACATTGGACTCAACAGTTGATGCAAATTGTGCTGCTCAAGTTGGCTTTTTGAGCATGACATTTTATGAACTGCCTTATCATTGAAATGCACTGAATATTACAAAATTCTTCTACGTGCATGGGAAATGCAAATTAAACTGGCCATAAAACTTGTTGACTTCATTGTAAAGGCTCTGTTGATAACCTAAGTGTACAAACCACTGCCAGTCTGCATCTCCAGATTTGCAATTTAATTATTATAAGTGCAGGTTTACATTTTTAATAATTTTAAATATTTTAAAAATGTTGTAGCAAAGCCTGACCCATTATATCCATCATTCTTAGACCTTTGAGTTTGTCTACACAAACCAAGTTATTGATTTCGAGGACAGAAATTGGAAAGCATTCTTACTGAGCAGTTAACCCAACAATGTGTCAGTGCTTTGTATTTAATGCACTATGCAATGTGATATAATTGAACTTGATTGTATTTCTGTATGAAATATTGAACTGGTCAATCTTTGGATCATTGGAAGATAGTTGCAAGAGTGACCAAAACAATGGCCCACATTTTGTTCTAAGAGTTACTGCTGGTGCATGTATACTGGTCATCCATATGCCATCCGTGTATAAAAACAGAAAAACAATTAACAATGATCAAATGTACTCCATATACATTGCATTACTTGAAATTGTTTAGACAGACATGTTTGAGGAATTTAAATCCTTCCTTGTGCAACTGGACCCAATTATCCAACAGCAGCAGAACCTTGAAATTTAAGTCCTCAATTTAACTGAATCCGAGTCTAGGGGACTTCTGCAAATGTTTGCATATACAAGGTTGCACACTATTTTTATGTATTAACTGAAGAAGTTTATAAAGTTAATACAGAATCTGCATCTCCCAAATGAGAAGAAAAACTCAAGAGCATCATTGCCCCGTTTAAAGTTTTGGAATGTGGCCTGGTCAAGTGATTCTGTTATCGGACAATAAATGTTGGGCATTGAGAATGTAATCCTTTTGATCTTGAGTCTGATATTAAATTGTGATTAGCCATCTCCCTCACAATTTACCTTCGACTATTGACTGATTTAGAAGTTTCATTATGCAGACATTGTATTGAATGTTTACACCCATTTATCTGAAGTTCTGATGCAGATAAATAACTTGGTGCTTTCTCTGTTTATTGATGTCTCTGTGTCTGTCACACACATGCTTCAGCCTCTGCCACTGCGAAGCTGTCATTGTAGGTTATGCAGTGATAACTATAGGCACTCCCCTGTTGATCATCTTTGCATCAAGGCACAGATTCCAACCTTTTAGACAAATGTTCAGAAGCAGAATATTTTGATGAAATATTTCTGAAGACAATTGTGGCTCCTGAGCCATACAATGACAACTTAAATTTGTATTGCACTTTTAACACAGCAGAACATATCAGAACACTTCATATGAGGATAATCAAATAGAAAAATTTCACCGTCTAGGAGATGCTGATAACCGGTCAAGCGACTGAAAGTGTTGCCACAAAGATAGATTTTTAAGCATGATTTCATGGTTGAGAGGCAAGCACGGGGTTTCCGTGAGGACACTCCTGAGTGTAAGAATTAGGCAATTCTAGGCAAAGACCACAAATTTAGAATGGAGAAAGTGGGAGATGTACAAGAAAATGGGTGGCACGGTGGCACAGTGGTTAGCACTGCTGCCTCACAGCGCCAGAGACCCGGGTTCAATTCCCGCCTCAGGCAACTGACTGTGTGGAGCTTGCACGTTCTCCCCGTGTCTGCGTGGGTTTCCTCCGGGTGCTCCGGTTTCCTCCCACGTTCCAAAGATGTATGGGTCAGGTGAATTGGCCATGCTAAATTGTCCGTAGTATTAGGTAGGGGGTAAATTTAGGGGTGTGGGTGGGTTACGCTTCGGCGGGTCGGTGTGGACTTGTTGGGCCAAAGGGCCTGTTTCCACACTAAGTAATCTAATCTAAAGCATAGTTGGAGAATGCAGGATCCTCTAACGTTTGAAGGGCTAATTCATTTTACAGATCAAGAGGGTAGGAAAGTCTATAGAGAATATTTTATAATTAGCAGTGCTTGGCGAAGAGACAACAGTGATATAGCTATATACTTATTTCTGTATTGAAGTCGTCTTCAGATATTCAGAGAAGTTCTAAAATCAATATGCTGAAGTTATATTTCAAAAGATATTTAGTTTAGGGGCCCTGCTTGAGAATCTCCATAATAACAAACAATTAAGGTTTTCCCAAAAGATAACCTTTTATCTGCATGGACTGGAGAGAAATTAATTCAAATTGAGACATTTCATCAGGATTATTGACTGTACACTATGCTGACTGTAGGAAGTAGATCAAATGGGTCAAAAGGCTGAGAAATGGCAGGTGAAGTTCAATCTGGATATATGTGAGTCATTGCATTTTGGTACAACAAACGAGGGCAGGGCTAATACCATTAATGGTAGGGCCTTGAGTAGTGTTATAGAACCAAGGAACTTAGGGGTGCAGGTACATAATTCTTTCAAGTTTGTGTCACACATAGACTCAATGATTGCCTTCATTGCTCAGACCTTTGAGTATAGAAGTTGGGAAGTTATATTGAGGTTGTCTAGGATATTGGTGAGGCCACTTCTGGAATACTGTGTCCCAATGTGGTCACCCAGTTAAAGGAAGGATATTATCAAGTTGGAGAGTATTCAGAAGAGATTTACCAGGATGTTGCTGGGTATGGAAGGTTTGGGTTATAAAGAAAGACTGGATAGGTTATGACATTTTTCACTGGAGCATAGGAAATTGAGAGTTGACCTGATCGTAGTTTATAAAATAATGAGAGGTATAGGTAAAGTTGATGGTCGTTGTGTTTTCCTTAAGATAGGAATTTCAAGACCGGGGGCACATATTTAAGGTGAGAGGAGAGAGATTTAAAAAAGACATGAGGTAAATTTTTTACACAGCGTGGTTCGTGTGTGGAATGAACTTACTGAGGCAGTGATGGATACAGGTACAATTACGACTTTTAAAAGACACTTAGAGGTAAGGTTTGGAGCGAATATGGGCCACGAGTAGGCAGGTGGGAATGGTTTAGTTGTGGATTATGTTTGGTGTGGACTGGTTGAACTGAAGGATCTGTTTCCATGCTGACTCTCTGATGAAACACCAGTGTTAAAACATCTGAGAAGTAAACATTGATCATGAAAATGTCAATGGCTTCCTGTTTCCAAATGCTGCTGCTTTTAAAAAGGTACTAATACTGTGTTTAGATAGGTGACAGAGAAAGATAAAGTAAGTGTACAACAAATATTATCCCTTGTCAGCATTCGGCAGGTGCTGTCCCTTTGGGACATGCTGGAACTTTCCTTCTCCATTCCCAACACTTGCACAGCATCTACCCATTTAGCTCTTCCCTCCTCGCTCTCCAGGGCCCCAGGTACACTTCTGAGTCTTCAGGGCTCTCCAACTTCATTGTGCTCGAAGTACAATGTACTTTGACATTTTTAAAAATCATCTAAACGATAAATTTTGAATGACTATCGAATAATATAATTAGAATAACAAGTTAGCAATCAAGTGTCTGAAGTGATTGATGGTGGGTGTATAGCTTATTCTAAAATTAGATCTTCCGAAAAATTTGAGCAAGTACTGTTGCATTATTGGAATGTAGAATATCCTATGGTGGTCCAGTCAATCTACAAATACTGGGATTTAATAAGAATTACATAGAAATGTTAAGGCGCCAACCTTAACAAAATAATTAATATTTAAGCTACTATTAAAGTAGAGGGAGAGTAGTATTCCACAAATTCTTAACAATGAGGCTATTTTTGAATCTGCTTTCATATATTTATTCTCAAATAATGAAAAAGAATTGCTGTTTGGAGACCCTTGTTGTTTGTTATCATTTTCCTTGGGAGTGCTATTTGTGCATGCTGTTTGTCACCATGGATTGATTTTGTGTTCCTTGAAAGTGATTTTCTTTCCTTTGCTGTGTGTGTCATTTCAATGTTGTTGCAATGGCCTGGTGTCTGGTTTAAGTTTTTATGTTGTGGCGAACTCTTGAAAAAGACAGTATATGCTTCACTTCAAAGTTATGTGTATGATTTGCTTGACATGTATTTTTTTGAGCATTCTTACAATACACAAGTGCAATAAACATGCACTTTTGAAAGAATGGAAGGATGATCATTGAGCTGATTAAAGACATATTCTGACATAGAGTTTGAAGTTAATTGCAGATTTCCTGCCCTATTCCGCCCTATCTGTGAACTTGTGGCTTTTTTCCGTGACTACATTCTATGGTTCTTTGCACTTTTTCAGTGACTTGAAGCAATATCTATGTCAGGACCTGGGAAAGACAACGGAGACTGGACAAAAAATAAATACCAATTCACGGCTGTAATTTGTTTTCATCTTCGAAAAGTTGAATATGCTTACATGCACAACAGTTTATTTTATTACAATCTGGAGGCATTTCATATAATTCGTAATGAAATTCAGCACTGTTTTGAAACATTGGTAAATGCTAGTCCTGGAAGGGTTTATCAAGTTCTGACTGATCACAGCATGGCTAATTTCAGACAAACTGACTCTCTAATTTCTCTCGGTAACGAGTTTTGTTCTGTGTAATAAAATATTCATGCTGAAATGAGTTTTAGACTAATTATCTCCAGCCAACATTTGCATGTGCAGTAATTTTCTGTTAGCTGGTAAGTTGATTGCTCATTCAATGGTACAAGCAGTCCAGTCTGGCTCAGGACTTGCATGTCATCTGATATTTCGGATGACTGGCTACCCACATCCAGACTTAATTCTCATTACTGCTGAGACAGATTTGTGAAGAGAATGTAGCAGTAACTAAACAGGCTGGAAAAAAAGTACTGTTAGAAATTTCTACATAATGAGAACATTTCTAACTTTCCAAGTTTTCACTGCAGGGGAGCCCAAAGGAGCCATCAGGACATTTCTTTTTACTGGAAATAAAATATTCGTTTAATGCATAATTATAAACTGTTATGGTAAGTTTTGTAGCTCCATGGTATAATTAGTGAAGACCATTTTGACTGCAACCAGAGGTATAATTCAGAGGACCTGTTTGAAGGACACTGATAAAAGTTTCATCACTTCTTTCTCTTTTCTCCTTCAGTTTTCTCTCGTGACTTCTGACCTTTTCTTGTCAGAATTCTCTGTCCAAGTGGGTTAGAATACATGGGCACAGCAATCTTTCGCCTGGTATATGAGCCTTGGAAGTGAGCACAGCCAAACTATTTGGCTGCATGATGCCTTGGATTGTTCTGAAGCAAAGCTCAGGGATCAGGATCTTTTTCATTTTTTTTATGCACTCCAAATTTGTTTTACTCTTTTTTATTACAACTAATATTTGCTAACTCTGTTGATTTATATCCACTACCAGAATGAAATACTAGATTATAAAATGCCCTAAAGATCAGTCTCACTCTAATTTTCAAAATTTTAATTTAGCCTGGGCTCACTTTTTATTCTCTCTTATCCCGTAACCCTGATTCAACCTGAGCTATGAATACATGAGCACTAATAGCCCATAGCAACTAAAGACTATTCAAAATGGTACATGATTTGGAGGTGCTGGTGTTGGACTGGAGTGTACAAAGTTAAAAATCACACAGCACCAGGTAATAGTCCAGCAGGTTTAATTGGAAGCACTAGCTTTCGGAGCGCTGCTCTGAAAATGGGTCAGTCTGTTACCAGGTGGATGGCCTTGCAGTGAACTTCATTGTATCATAATGTCAAAAAGCACAGATATTGTGCTCTGCAGCAGACTCTGTGGATAGTAATCAGAATCCAGAAGCTTTGTCCGATATCCTCCTCCACAGCACAGAGGTATTCAAACCTCTGGTAGTGCCAACCATCAGCTGATTGATCAGGAGATGCTTCGTTACTTATCTTGGGTGTGGCCAAGCACCAAACCATGTCAGGTAATTATTTAAGTGATCCATTTAAGTGGGCAGCCCACTGGAATTTCATTTGGACCTCATACTACAGCTTTGAAATTATGCACTTTCACCCGTGGTACAAGAGATGGCTCCCTCTCCTGTATCTTCCGTGTGTAAACTTTTTTCCGATTCCAGCTGAAGCTCTGTTTTACTGCAGTTGCAATATCAATTCCAATTTAACTGAAAAGAGACTCTGATAAGAATTACTTTCTTGCTGCCTCTCATTTTTCATCATAAAATTGCGTAACATATTGTCTGGCTGTTGTATTAGCAAGAGACACTCATTTTGGCAACAAAGTACTTTTATCAGGACTACACATTTCCAGTTCTATTAATTGATACCAGATCTGATACAAAGCCATAAATTGTTTTTAAATTAGGTGCTCTTGAGTGAGGTGAAGTAGAGCGCTAACTTTCTCACGGTTTCAGTATAATCTGACTCCATTATCTTCCCAGGCAATACAAGCTTTCTTGCTATTTTAGTGCTTGCTTACAGAACTCATTAGCCACTGATGTGGAGCAGTTTGCATTTCACATTGACACTCAACTAGTATTATAGCCTTAGCTAGTGCAGGACTTAGGAGAGGGTACTGCCACCTTAACTTTGCACCTCGCCTGAGGTTTGGTGACTCTCAGTTTTTAACTCAGTCATCTTTCAGAGAGCAGCCCTATGATCTTCTAGAACTTCAGCAGCTTTATCTATTATAAGTTGACCATCAAGATCTGGCCTGGCTAAAACCGAAGTTTGACTTTGCCTGGAGTTATGGTTCAGTGTCGTTTTCTTAGGCATTCCTACTTACACTAGAGTCTGAAGAGCTCTAAGGTTTGATACATCTAATGTGTCAACTGCAGATTCACTTAAGTACAAATCAAGTACAGCTTTGGAGAGTTATGATTGTAAATTAGGAGAAAGTGAGGACTGCAGATGCTGGAGACCAGAGTTGAAAAATGTGGTGCTGGAAAAACACAGCAAGCCAGGCAGCATCTGAGGAGCAGGAGAATTGACGTTTCTGGCATAAGAAACGCTTATGCCTGAAACATTGATTTTCCTGCTCCTCGGATGCTGCCTGGCCTGCTGTGTTTTTCCAGCACCACATTTTTCAACTGTGATTGTAAATTGTTTGGATGTGCTTACTCTGATGCCTTCCTTGACCTCTGCACATTCTCGAGTCAATTTCCTCTATTTTGGTGAGTCACTGGCCAGATTTGATCTCTTAATAGATGCTTGAGAACATTCTTACAACATGACATTTCCATTGTTCTCCTGAGAATCTCCTCCCACAGGAGAGCAGTTGCTTTGGAAGCCTAGAGTCTGACAAACAAATTATATGACCTGAAACGAAAACAAACTGTAGAAGAAACTCAGAGGGTCTGGCAGCATATGTGGAGAGAAAAAGAGTTGAAGTTTTGAGTCCAGTGATCTTATGTCAGAACTAATATGACCAGCAAGCAGAGCTACATTAGAATGATTAGCATCTCAATACTGGACAGTTTGGCTTGGGAA
This sequence comes from Hemiscyllium ocellatum, assembly GCF_020745735.1. Lineage (NCBI taxonomy): Eukaryota > Metazoa > Chordata > Chondrichthyes > Orectolobiformes > Hemiscylliidae > Hemiscyllium > Hemiscyllium ocellatum. The sequence continues at coordinate 15,725,148 of NC_083423.1, forward strand.
AGGTGCTGCTGTTGGAACACCTTCTTTGTGTGACATTGAAATACCTGTCTAATTTGTGTGTGCTTCTCTTCTGTTGCATCATTTGTACATTCCATCAGTTCTTGTACCTATTCTGATGACACCCAATTGTAATTCTCTGCTGTGCAGTTTGATGCCATGACTGATGTTGGATTGGTTGCTTGCCATTATGTCATGGATGAGTCTCCCACTTAGAGCCTTTTTTTTTCAGTCCCTACCATCAGATTCTCCCCCAGGCCATTGATTTGAGCTCAATTCCCAATGTTAGCTTAATTGTACTGTACAGAGGTTGATTGATAGATTCTTGTTGTCTCGAGGAATTAAGGGCTACGGGGAGAACGCTGGTAAGTGGAGTTGAAATGCCCATCAGCCATGATTGAATGGCGGAGTGGACTCGATGGGCCGAATGGCCTTACTTCCACTCCTATGTCTTATGGTCTTATACCAAACCCTGGCACTCTAAGAAACTAAGATCTGCACTTTAAATGCTTCTAACCATAACCAATACCACTGAATGTTGCCTATGCAACTGTTTTCCACGATTTCCATTGTATTCTTGGGTTGCGACTGAAAGGTTTATCCATGTTTTTATCATGTCTGCACTGATATGTAAACCTTTCCCCCCACTTAGTTCCCCATAAATTCTGATTTGTTTAAAACTTAATTACCTTTATTTTGTCTGACATATGTTTATCATTCATATCTTTGAGTCTTACTTGCTGGCAGTCTATAACATCTTGATTTAAAATATTCAATTTATCAACATGTTCCTTCGCAAAATCACATCCACTGCATCAGCTCCCCTCCGTTTTGTGTCTTATTTCTTAAAGATATTTTCCTTACTGGAGAAGAGTCACATAGCAAATGTTTTATGAAGAATAGTATCAGTTTTCTAGATAACCTAGGTATATTGCAAATGAAAGGAGTCTATCAGATAGTATTTCTAATTATTGAGCTCGTTGCTGTCATTTTAAAATGAGAACTGCTATTCTGTTGAAAAACTGGATACCCTGAAATTGTGGATCCCCCTCCCCCTACCCCACTAATTATCATTTATTTTTGGCTTTGGAAACTAAGGATATGAAGGTAAACACAAATAATAAATGGAAATGGTATGATATTAAAACAGGGTTCAAGAATTTGCCAGAGTATTGCAACATTGGATTAGAACCTGCTCTCAGCCTTAGTAAATTGTCAGTGATACAATCTCTATTATGAATCTCCAGACTAGTCAAGCTAATAAACTGCATATGAAGTGACTGTGCTTAGTCATATCTAACTAATTGGGTTTTCTTAATCTTCCGCGACTGAAATTTTAGTATTTCATTTTTTATTATCTAACTCATTGCATTCTTCTTTGCACAATTACTTTTCACTGAGATGAAGTTTCCAAATTTATTTGGTAGATGGAAAGCTCATTACCTCTGAATAGTGTTTTAGCTTGAAAGATCAGAGCTACCCAAGTTATCAGCTTTTTAAAAGAAAGATCAACTTTCTACTTCTGTGTTAAGTTTTCACTACTGTAAGCTTTGAACTTGTTACTTAAATGGTTTCTACCAGACATGGGAATTTGAGCAAATGGAAGCATGAAAGGATGGTGTTGAAACTGTACTCTGTATATTTATTAGGTGGCTGTTAAAGTTTGTGATTTTGGCAAGGAGCACCAGCTATTTTTTTTGGAATGAGATTTTAGAACTCCTGTTGGAAACAGCTGGGTGAATACCTAGAAATTTGAGACATGGGTATAGTGCCCCTTTCCTGACCTAGCAATGGATATGGCCGTGTCCCCTTGGCTTTCTGACCATTCCATCAGGCACACTGGAAATCGTGCCGTGCTACTATCCAAGGCATCACAAAATTTTAACGTTTTACAAGTATACAAAATTCTCCAATTTACCTATCTTTTAGACCCAGGTTGACAGAATGCATAGTTCAGGTTTCTGTCCTTTAAAAATTGCTGTATATATTACTGAAAAAGATTCTAACTGCAGATAAACAATTATGAACCTTTGATTTACAATTCTTCTCAGTAAAACTCTAACCCTGTTTTAACTGTACCCCCTCCCCACTGCGCATACAGACAGCTGCAAGTAAAATGGAATTCTCCTTTTTCTTGTCTCCCGCATGTTTCACGAAATTCCAAAATACCAATTGAACTTTTCTAGCTCTTGTATTCTACCCACTAGGCTAGTTGGCTTCCTTCATACAGCAGTATGGACCCACCATTCAAAAACTCCAATTGTGCCACGTCATGTGGTAATTTCAAAATTTGTTGAACTTTCAAATCTTTGAACTCAACTTGGCAGCCAAATATTCATCTATGCCTTGATAAATGACGACCCTCAGTAATGTTTTTACATCCAGTTGCTTCAACTTATAATTCTTGCTTGAGACTTGCAATTTTATACTCTATTATCTTTTTATTCTTCTCACACAGATTCTCCATTGACTAGGTACTGCTCATCATAGATTTCACTATAAATGTTTCATTCATCAAAATTTCAAGGGGAAATGACACAGGAAACTGGTGATAACTTTAGGAAGTAAGCAATATATGCAAGAATTTTCACAAAACCAGTAAATTTCTTTGCCTGAACATATTTCTTTTTTGCTTGCAATGATAATTGCCATATGAAAGTCTTGATGTAACTGATGTCTGGAACATGGCATTCAAGCATATTTAGTGTCATGGACTTTTTGTAGGAACTAATAACACAGAAAACCTTTGGCTGTGTCTGTCGAGACACTGTTTGTCTTTTCTTTAAGAGGGAAAATTTTGTGACTTTTGTGTCATTCAAATTGACTTGAATGAAAATGATATTCCATTGTTAACATGTTAAATGGGATGGTTTTTACCATATAGTACAAAAAGTGCAACCATAAATCTTTTAGTATATAGCAAAATTAGGAAAGTTGGTGCTGGTAGAGTTGAGAAAAATGTTTTCTGTTTTTTAATGTTTGGAAGTCAACTTGTCAATATGACCCCACTTTTTTAAAAAAAATGCACCAATTCAATAAACAAAAAAGGCTGTTTGATATCAAAAGTACACAAGAAGGACACAGTAGCAGAGAAAATGACATCGGACGTGAATTTTTCTTAACAATTTCCCATATGGTCAGTTCTGATCTTTGTGTTAACAAGCAAGGCATTGAACAAAAGCAAGCACCAAAGATGTTGAGTCAGCCTGCACTTTCCTTGTGTGTACTACAGTAACCATGTAGTTGACAAAATATTGCTGACTTACTCTTGATTATAGGACGGGTGCAGAAAATGTTTGAAGAGGAAACCTTTTGAACCCAGTTTCTGTTATGTCTGCAATATAATTGCCTTTTCACAGAATTTTAAACTAAATTTAGAGCTGACCAACTAATCCTTGGTCACATTGGATTAAATCCACTGATGGTGAGTAAACAAATTGATGTAAAATTTGGTATTTCTAAATTGATAGTTTGACTCGGGCAATTCTGATATTTTTTCCTGGAAAATTCTTTGCTTTCCGCATTCTTGGTTCTTGTTCTTAATCATTGTTATTGAAGGCAACGCGTGTGAAATTTCACAGTAGAATGCAGCGTCACTCTTTTCTCGCCAGTCAATCTCATTCCTTACTTTGAAATAAGAAATAAGATATGCATTCATTTTGTACTTTGTTTTCAGGATATACTTCTGTACTTCTACAGTACAGTCGCTATTATGACAGTAAATTCTGCAGCAGTTTTGTATGGAGTAGACTCCACAAAGAGCAAGTTAATAAATGGGAAATAAATCAAATCAAAATATTTACATTTATATAATGCCTTTGATAACCTTTTAAACCATCAGAAATCACTTCACAGACAATAGTAAACAGCATTTTGGATTGTAGTCATTGTTGTTGTGCTGCACATGGGTCAAATTAATGATAATATACATTTTGGTGATATTTGCTAATGGATAAATGCTGAGAACTGGAGAACTCTGCTGAGAAATTACCCTGTTGTTCAATGATTGAGATTTTTTTTCCATCCATCTTGATGGGCCCAATATTTGAAATAAAGAAACTGCAACAAGACCACAGGAGAGGGGACTGTTTTCAGTGCTTATCATGGAGGCCTGTCCCTTCAGCAGAGCCCAGGATATCTGCCACTACTTTGCTCACTTTACGAGGCTGTCCAACTCCTTCTGTAGCTTCCCCACTACCTCAACACTCCCTGTTCCTCTACCTATCCATGTCATCTGCATACTTAACAGTAATGCCCTCAATTCCTTGATTCAGCTCATTAATGTATTCTATGATTAGCTGTGGTCCCAACACTGACTCCTGTGGAACTCAACTGATCACTGACTGTCATTGTAAAAAAGACCCCTTTATTCACACACCCTGCCTTCTGCCGGTCAGTCAGTCAGTCCTCTGTTCATGCCAACACCTTGTCCCTAACACCATTGGCTTTTAATTAATTTATCAGCCTCCTGTGCAAGACCCTGTCATAGGCCTTCCATAAATCCTAGTTGATCACACCCACTGGCTGTCCTTTGTCCAACTTGTTTATTACCTCCTCAATATTCTAACAGATTTGTAAGGAATGACATAACTTGGAAGGAGCCCTATTTTACCATGCACCTTCAAGAGCTCCACAGTTGCACTCTTAATAATGCGCACTAAAACCTAATTGGCCAACAATTTCCCATCTTCTGCTCCTCTCCCTTCATAAACAGGCATGTTCCATTAGCCATTTTCCAGTCCTCTGGGATCCTGTCAGACTCCAGAAAGGTTCCTGAAAGGCCATCACAATCTCCTCAGCGTTCTCCTTGAGAACACTGGTGTGTCGTCCATTTGGTCTGGATGATTTATCCACCTTCAGCTCTTTTGGCTTCTCCAGCACCTTCTCCTCAGTGATGGCCGCTACACTCACTTCTGCCCCTGAGTCTCTTGAAGTCTGGTCTGCCACTGGTGTTTTACACTGTGAAGACTAATACAACGTGCCTATTCAGTCCTGCTATTTCTTTTTTTTCCCCATTACTATTTCTGCAGCCTCATTTTCCAGTCGTCCACTATCCACTCTTACTTCTCTCATACCTTTTTATGTACCTTCTGAAAAAAAAAGCTCTTGGAATTTTCTTTTATATTATTAGCTAGCATACCCTCATATTTCATCTTGTGTCTGCTGGTTTTCTAATCCTCTGGCTTCATTGCCCCTCTCATTGGCCTTTATATGCTCAGAAATGCATGTGCGATGGTGCTCCCTCATAAATCTCGTGCTCAAATTTCCAGTTGCCCTAGATCAAGAGTTGAAGTCCCTGTTGCCATATTTTGGGGAGCAAAAATGCATTCTAAGTAATGAAGTTCACCCTTACCTGCACTTCGTCTTGAACATGCATGGATCCACGAAAGGACAAGAGCTGTCAGCAAAGTTCAGAATACCTATGTCGTGATTGGAGTGAGGTTAGTCAGTGGATCTCAGAAAACAAGTTCCCTCATTGGGTCTCTGGATGTAGGGTTGCTTGCTGAGCTGGAAGGTTCATTTCCAGACGTTTCATCACCCTAGGTAACATCTTCAGTGCGCCTCCAGGCGAAGCATTGCTGATAATTCCTGCTTTCTATTTATATGTTTTGGGTTTCTTTGGGTTCGTGATGTCATTTCCGGTTCTTTTTCTTAAGGGGTGGTAGGTGGAGTCTAACTCTGTGTTTGTTGATAGACTTCAGGTTGGAATGCCATTCTTCTACACGAATTCTCGTGCATGTCTCTGTTTGGCTTGTCCTAGGGTGAATGTGTTGTCCCAGTCGAAGTGGTGTCCTTCCTTATCTGTATATAAGAATGTTAGTGAGAGAGGATCATGTCGTATTGTGGCCAGTTGGTGTTCATGTATCCTGGTGGCTAGTTTTCTGCCTGTTTGTCCAATGTAGTGTTTGTTACAGTTCTTGCCCGGTATTTTGTAAATGACGTTAGTTTTGCTTGTTGTCTGTATAGGACCCTGGACATTTCAAGCATGATGACATCCACTGTGAGAAACGTCACTCCAGCCTGTAGAATCAGTGAGGAGCAACTCCTCTGATTATAAGCTGTACCTCTTGCTGCTGATATGTTCAGAAGTGAACCTGTCAGCAGTAAGGGCAGAAGACAAGTGGTGTGTTTTTGGAGGAGCAGCAAGTAGTTAAGATTGGAAGGACTTAAACTGAAAGATGATGAAGCCACCTATCGCTGGGGTGCAGGAGCCATGATGATGCAAACTTCTGCCAACCTATCTGGAGGCAGGGGGTTGGCTTTTGCAAGGTTTTGGTCAAGCAAATGGGGCTGCAAAAAAGAATGGAAGACTGGGGGTTTTGACAGGAGAGGTTGTAAGTGATTAGGATTCTTGAATTGGTTGTAGTTAATTGGTTGCAAAAAAATGTAGAATGTGTGGTGTAAGAGTTCATGTATTCAGTTATCACAAACTAAGGGAAATGCAATTTATGCTTTTAAAATTAACAGTTACGATTGTAAAATTTTATACCTGAGATGCAGTACCTATCCTGTTAATATCTTCCAGCTTTGTGCATATGTGATGGAAGTGAATTCACTCTGACCTCACCAGTACATGGAAGGCGTATTAAGATTCATGACATTTTCTCCAGAAATTAGTCATTTTGGGAGATAAAAAAACGTGTTGCTAACTTGTGACTATGGACTTTGCCAACTTAAATACTGTTGGGTTGAGGATTTTGAAGCTTTCTTTGTGTGTTGTAGTTTTGAATTTAATCCAAGGTTGATGATTATTGAGGATGTGGATGAATTCTTCGAGTTCTTTTTCTGTACAAGTCTAAATACCTAACATATGAATACAAATACACAAGGTCATGTTGCGATGTGACTGCATAGCCTAATAGATGAGTTAGTGAATTTTGCTTTCCTATCATTTGACTCATTGTGGCCATTTGTCAGTGTGATTAACTGAACTTGTAATGAGAAAATATTTATCACGATGTTGCAAAGTTATTTTTTTTTGGTTTTCAAAGCCCACCTTTATGGACAGAGAGAGATGGAACATTTAATGCAGATGCATGAGCTGGTGCTACTTTACTGGAATGTCATTTACTTCTGAAGTTCTGAAGAAGGTTCACGTGACCCAAAACATTAACTCTGATTACTCTCCACAGATGCTGCCAGCCATGCTGCGTTTTTTCAGCAATTTACAATATAGTACCTAGAACAATACAGTGTAGAACAGGCCATTCGGCCCTTGATCTTGCACCGACCTGTGAACTATTCTCAGCTCGTACCCATACACTATCCCATCATCATCCACGTGCTTATCTAAGGATTGTTTAAATCTCCTTAATGTGGCTGAGTTGCCTACATTAGCAGGTAGGGCATTCCACGCCCTTACCACTGTCTGCATAAAGAACCTACCTCTGATGTCTGTCTTAAATCTATTGCCCCTCAATTTGTAGTTATGTCTCTCGTACAAGCTGATGTCATCATCCTCAGAAAAGGCCTTTCACTGTCTATCCTATCTAAATCCACTGATCATCTTGTATGTCTCTATCAAATCCCCCCTTAGCTGCCTTCTTTCCAAAGAGAACAGACCGAAGTCTCTCAGCCTTTCTCATAAGATGTTTCCTCCAGACCACGCAACATCCTTGTAAATCTCCTCTGCACTTTTTCAATGCTTCTACATATTAGAAATATGGCGACCAGAACTGTACACAATATTCCAAGAGTGGCCACACTAGCGTTTTGCATGATATTGCAGCTCCGCAACTCAATGCCTCTATGAATGAAAGCTAACACACACCGTATGCCTTCTTAACAGCACTATCAACCTGAGTGGCAACTTGCAGGGATCTATGTACATGGACTCCAAGATCCCTCTGCACATCCACACTACTAAGAATCTTTCCATTGATCCAGTACTCTGCTTTCCAGTTATCCTTCCCAAAGTGCATCACCTCACATTTAGCTGCATTGAACTCCATTTGCCACATCTCGGTCCAATTCTGCAGTTTATCTAAATCCCCCTGCAACCTGTAACATTTTTCCAAATTGTCCACTACTCCACCGACTTTAGTGTCATCTGCAAATTTACTAATTCATCTGCCTATATCTGTGTCTAAGTCATTTTAAAAAATGACAAACTGTCATGGTCCCAAAACAGATCCTTGTGGCACTAGTGACCGGACTCCAGGCTGAATATTTTCCATCAACCACCACTCGCTGCCTTCTTTCAGAAAGCCAGTTTCTAATCCAAACTATAAATCACCCTCAATCCCATGCCTCTGCATTTTCTCCAACAGCCTACCGTGTGGAACCTTATCAAAGGCTTTACTGAAGTCCATGTATGCCATGTCAACTGCCCTACCCTCATTTAGATGCTTGGTCACCTTGTCAAAAAACTGAGGTTTGTGATACAAATCCTGCCCTACACAAAATCTGTTGTTGTTTTTGATTTTAAAAATCCACAATTCTTTTGGTCTTTGTTAAGCAGTTGAACCCCACTTTGACTATAGTTCTTAATCCCCAATTCTCTGACCAGAAGCTCAGGTACTACCCTTAACCCTCAGTAAGCAAATGTCAACTTATATGCTTTTCTTAATTCGGAAATGTGATGTAGTGAATTTGAAAGAAAGATTAGTGCTAATCTATCAGTGGTAAGGGTGAGTGATGAATGTGCAAATTGCAGCTTTTGTGGTCTTTATACACATGGATTTTCTTCTTGAAAGGTTTGCTGCAAAGAATTGAGTTAAGAGATGCTGGAACTTGAGAGAATGAGTATGGTTTTTTATATTTGGCCTGAAAGTACGGGAAATGTCCATATTTTAAGCCACAAACTTGACTCATGATGCACATTAACTTAGTCTCGATTTCAATGTGAAAATTTTCATTTATTTCTTACAGTTTTCTTGTTTTTAACTAAGTCTTTCTTTTAGATCTGACAGAGAGATCCTTTTCATAGCATATCAGTCATTTGGGTAATTTTTATACCATCCCAATAACTCATGGGAGAAAAAAGTCTGAATTAGTGAGATTGAGCTTTTTATTCCTCAGTTTGTATATATTTTATTGAGGATATAAGTATTGCCTTGAATCTTTTGATCTGCAAGGTTACACAACAGGAGGTTGGATTAAAATGAGCACCTGTGTTCTTTTTTTTAATTTAGTCTGTGCAGACACAATGAGCTAAATGGACTCATTTTGTCTTGTATATAGAACATAGAACATTACAGCGCAGTACATGCCCTTCACTCCTCGATGCTGCGCCGAACTCTGAAACCAATCCGAAGCTCACCTTACCTACACTATTCCATTTTCGTTCCAATGACCATTTAAATGCCCTTAAAGTTGGCAAGTCTACTACTGTTGCAGGCAGTGCATTCCGTGCCCCTCCTCCTCTCTGAATAAAGAAATTACTTCTGACATCTGTCCTATATCTATCATTCCTCATTTTAACGCTATGTCCTCTCGTGCTATGTTCCATCCGACGAAAAAGGCTTTCACAGTCCAACCTATCTAAACGTTTGGTTGTCTTATGTCTCAATTAAGTAATTTCTCAAACCTTCTTCAATGAAAACAGCCTCAAGTCCCTTAGCCTTTCCTTGTAAAACTTTCCTTCCACCCCAGGCAATGTCAGTAAATCTCCTCTGAACCCATTCCAAAGCTTCCACATCTTTCCGACAATGTGGTGACCAGAACTATACGCAATACTCCAAATATGGCCGCACCAGAGTTTTGTACAGTTATAGCATGATCTCATGGTTCCAAAACGCAACCCTTCTACCAATAAAAGCTAACACACTGTATGCCTTCTGAACAACCCAATCAACCTGGGTGGCAACTTTTAGGGATCTATGTACATGGACACTGAGAACTCTCTGCTCATTTACACTACCAAGAATGTTACCATTAACCCAGTTCTCTGCATTCCTGTTATTCCTTCTAAAGTGAATCAAGTCACACTTTTCTACATTAAACTCCACTTGCCACCTCTCATCCCAGCTCTACAGCTTATCTACATCCCTCTGTAACTTGCAACATCCTTTGGCACTATCCACAACTCTACCAACCTTGATTGTTATCTGCAAATTTACTAACCCGTCCTTCTATGCCCTCATCCAGGTCAATGGTAAAAAGCAACGGACCCAAAACTGATAGTTGCGGTACACCACTCGTAACTAAACTCCAGAATGTACATTTCCCATCAATCACCACTCTCTGCCTTCTTTCAGCTAGCCTATTTCTGATCCAAATCAACATATCACCCTCAATCCCATGCCTCTGTACTTTGTGCAATAGCCTACCATGGGGAACCTTATCAAATGCCTTACTGAAATCCATATAGACCACATCAACCGCTTTACCCTGATGTACCTGTTTGGTCACCTTCTCAAAGAACTCAATAAAGTTTGAGAGACACAACCTACCCTTCACAAAACAGTGTTGACAATGCCAAATCAACTTGTTCCTTCTGAGATGATGATAAATCCTCCCTCCCAAAACCTTTTCCAACACTTTACCCGCACCCCAAGTAATTGCCAGAGTTGTCTACTCCCCTGCTTGAACAAGGGAACAACATTTGCTATCCTCCAGTCTTCTGGCACTGTTCCTGTTGACAGTGATGACATAAAGATCAAAGCCAAAGCCTTGGCAATTTCCTCCCTGCTTCCCAGAGAATCCTGGGATAAATCCCATCTGGCCTGTGAGTTTATCTATTTTCACACTTTTTCCAGAATTGCTTCCACCACCTCTTCATGATCCTCAATCCCATCCAGTCTAGTAGCCTGTATCTCAGTATTCTCCTCGACAACATTGCCTTTTTCTAGTGTTATTACTGACGAAAAATATTCATTTAGTGCTGCCTCTACCTTCTCTGGTTCCATGCACAGCTTGCCACTGGTATCTGTGATTGGCCCTAATCTTACTCTCATCATTCTTTTATTCCTGATATACACATTGAAAGCCTTAGGGTTTTCCTTGATTCTATCTGCCAATGACTTCTCATGTTCCTTCCTGGCTCTTAGCTCTCTCTTTTGGTCTTTCCTGGCTAACTTGTAACTCTGAAGCGCCCTAACTGAGCCTGCACATCTCATCCTAACATAAGCCTCCTTCTTTCTCTTGACAAGTGATTCAACTTTTAGCAAATGACAGCGCCCATGCTCGCCAACTTCCTCCCTGCCTAACCGATACATACTTATCAAGGACATGCAGTAGCTGTTCCTTGAATAAGCTCCACATTTCAGTTGTGCCCATCCCCTGCAATTTCCTTCCCCATTTTATGCATCCTAAATCTTGCCTAACTGCATCATCATTGCCTTCCTCCAGCAATAACTTGCCCTGTGGTGTATGCCTATCCATAGCTAAAGTAAACATAACTGAATCGTGGTCACTATCATCAAAGTGCTCACTACCTCCAAATCTAACACCTGGCCAGGTTCATTCCCCAATACCAAATCTAATGTGGCCTCGCTCCTTATTGGCCTGTCTACATATAGTGTCAGGAAACCCTCCTGCATGCATTGGACAAAAACTGAGCCATCTAAAGTACTGGAACCAGAGTAAACTCAGTTAATATTTGGAAAATTAAAATCACCCATAACAATTGCCCAGCCACTCTCCCTCCTATTGAGAATCATCTTTGCTATCCTTTCCTCTACATCTCTGGAACTATTGAGATTCCTATAGAAAACTCCCAAGAGGGTGACCCTCTCCTTTTCTGTTTCTAACCTCAGCCCAAACCGCCTCAGTAGACAAGTCCTCAAAAGTCCTTTCTACTTCTGTAATACTTGTCCCTGCTCTACCTTTTTCTCTGAAATGGCCAAAACTTGGAAATCCCAGGTACCAACCCCGTGCTGCAAGTTCAGCCACCTTATTCCAAATGCTCCTGGCGTTGAAGTAGACACACTTCAAACCAACTTATTGTTTGCTTGTGCCCACTTACGACCTTGAAACCCTATTTCTAACCTCACTACTCTGAATCTCCTGTATAGTCAAACTTCAATTTTGGTTCCCATCCCTCTCCTGAATTAGGTTAAACTCACCCGAAGAGCATTAGCAAATTTCCCCCATAAGATATTGGTACCCCTCTGGTCCAGGTGAAGACCATTATGTTTTTGAGGTCCCATCTACCCCAGAAAGAGTCCCAATTCTCCAAGAATCCAAAACCCTCCCTCCTGCACCATTCCTATACACATGTTCAACTCCTTCTTATCCCCTATTTCTCACCTCGCTAGCCGTAGCACAGGCAACAAGCCAGAGACAACAACTTTGTTTGTTCCAGCTCTAAGCCTCCACCCTAGCTCCCTGAATTTCTGCTAAATCCCCAACTCTCTTCCTACCTATGTCATTGGTGCCTATGTGGACCATGTCTTGGGACTGCTTTCCCTCCCCCACAAGAATCCTGAAAACACGATCAGAGACATCATGAATCCTAGCACCCGGAAGGCAACTTTGAGTCTCTCTTGTTCCCACAGAACCTCTGATCTGTCCCCCTAACTATGGAGTACCCAATAACTAATACTCTGCATCTCTTCCCCCTTCTCTTCTGAGCAACAGGGTCATACTCTGTGCGAGAGATCTGTGCCCCATTGCTTATTCCTGGTAAGTCCTGCCCCCCACACCAGTATGCAAAATGGTGTACAGAGGAACCTTGATTATCTGAATGAGATGGGTGGGCACTTTTTCGTTCGGACAGTCAATTATTTGGTTCATCAATTAAGTGCCTTTCCTCTGGGGCTCAGAGTTCTATAAAGTCTGCTCCCTGTTCAGGAGACTGCGGTAGCACACAGCACACGGGGCCCCACCCCTGACCCTGTCCAACCCCATCCCCCGCCTCCAACCCCGTCCAACACCGCCCCCGCCCCCAAAGCCATGCAACACCCCCTCCGCCTCCAACCCCGTCCATCACCGCCCCCCACCCCCTTGCAACACCCCCGCACCTGTGCAGCACCCCCCTCCCCCAACCTGTCCAGTACCGCCCCTGCCCACAACCTGTCCAACACTGCACCTCAACCCGATACACACCCGCCCCCTCTCCAGGGGAGCCGGAGTGGACACCAACAACAAGACTGCTGCAGCAGTAGTGTTTGTGGGGTAAGTCTCCAAATAGCATACGCACACAGCTACACACACAACTTTTTACTGCAACTTTTTGACAGGTTCCACCTTTGCCCAGTACAGGACAATGTCAGAGAGATTATCTGGGGAAGGAGGGTTTAGGGTACACCCCCAGTGTAGAACTCCAGGGTAAGTTTGGGGAGAGAGAGAGGGTGGGCAGTCAGTCATTTGGAGACGGTGCCTGTTTAATCACTGTTAACAAAAAATGTGATCACTGTTGAAAACATGTCTTTGATGTAATGTTTCCTTTGGGGCCTCGATCGCCTTCAGATAATCCGATTTTCGGATAATTGCTATTCGGGTAATCGAGGTTTTCCTGTACTTGCTTAGTGAGGGGACCGGCCATGTGGCTTCCCTGCACTGTCTGCTGGTTCCCTTTGTGCCCCCTGATAGTAACCCATCTACCTTCTTGTATCTGCAGTGTGACTACCTCCCTGTAACTCCTCTCAATAACCCTTCCGCCTCCTGAATCCTGCCAAAAAAAACTGGAGCTTTTCTAAAGTTCATTAGTTCTGGATCGGTCCCTATTTCTGATTCATACTGTAAGTAATCCAATCTCAAAGATATCACATGAAAATTATTGCAGATGCAATTGCATTTGCAAGGTTCCAGACCAGGGGCTTTCCCAGCTGAACTAGCACAGCAAGTACAAGAATTCAAGAAGACCAGAGCAAGTGGAATGAGTTTCTTTTTTATTCATTTGTGGGATCACTGGCTGGTCAACATTTTATTGCTGATCCCTGGTTGTCTGTGAGAAAGTGGTGGTGAGGTGGCTTCTTGAACTGCGGCAGTCCACCTGCTGTAGGTTGACCCACAATGCCATGAGGGAGGGAATTCCAGGACTTTGACCCAGTGACAATGAAGGAACGGCCATATATTTCCAAATCAGGATGGTGAGGGGATTGGAGAGAAACTTGAAAGTGGTGATTGTCCTGTATATCTGCTGCCCTTGTCCTTCTAGATGGAAGCGGCTTTGGGTTTTGAAGATGCTGTCATAGGATCTTTGGTGAATTTCTGCTGTGCATCTTGAATATAGTATGCACTGCTGCTACTGAGCATCAGTAGTGGAAGGAGTAGATGCTTGTGGGTGTTGTGGCAATCAAGTAGGCTGGTTTGTTCTGGATGGTATCACCCTTCTTGAGTGTTGTGGCTGCAGTCATCCAGGCAAGTCGGGAGTATTCCATCGCACTCTAGACTTGTGCCTTGTAAGTGGTGGACAGGCTTTGAGAAGTCAGGAGGTGAGTTACTCGTCGCATTATTCCTAACTTCTGACCTGCACTTGTAGCTTCTGTGTTGATGTGGTGAGTCCAGATGAGCTTCTGGTCACTGAACGCCCCCAGGATGTTGGTATTTGGGAATTCAGTGATGGTGACACCGTTCAACGTCAAAGGGTGGTGATTAGATTGTCTCCCATTCGTGATGGTCATAGCCTGGCATTTGTGAGGCACGAATGTTACTTGTTTGAATCTTGAGTCCTTTTCAGTAGTAAGTGATTTAAAGGCTTTGAGAGAAGGCAGATGTGAAGGTAGAGTGGCAGGTGAGTGGAAATGCTAGATGGTCAGCTTGTCAGTTTGAAAGGTTTTGGGGTTCCCAAGATGGTGAAGGAGTTTCCATTCCAGCTGGGTGAGAGGTACCAGATCCCAAGGGAGTGACGGGAGGATGCCATATCAGTGGATGAGCGTGCAAGGTAGGTTGAGGTATAAAGTCAAAGTGAGCAGTTGGAGATCATTGCCATATTTTGGTTAAGATGGGGTGAGGGTGATGTATTGAATCTGGTGGGATTATGTTTGTTGGTGAATGGGCTTATCAGATCAGGGTGGAGCAAGGACAATATCAGATTGAGTGATTTGGAAGGATGTCAGGTGTCAGTGGGGCAGGTGATCAGCGGTGCGTCATATCATTATCCAGGAGATTTTATTCATGTGACATTTCCTGTGTAACTATTGAGTTTAAGCTCATCAGATCCCTCTGAAGGTACTTATTAACTCTGACTCGTACATAGAGTTGACTTTGTCGGAGGGTTACAGATACCAGGTGATTCCCAATCAAAACTTTATATTTTCTGGGCAACTTGAGCAGAGTCAGCAATATTGGGACTTCCACATGGTCCTAATCTGCAACTTCAGTCTTTGCTGCAGCCATGGCTCTCTTCCTGTCAGAAGACCTTGTCCATTGGATTTAAACAAGTAACCAGGCTGTAAAATGATTCTGGCTTTGGATCATCTGAAACTGAATTCCACTTGTATATCAGGTTAAACATCAGCATTAAAGTTGTATCTCATATTCTTGTGATATGAATGAACAAAACTTTTTTTTTGTGTGCTCAGCAGTGCTTAAATGTGAAAACTGATGGAACAGAACACCTCAATTTGGCAAGTTGATATCCCTTTGAGTAAAACATTTCAATTTTTGTTTTACCAGAGATCTCCCCTCAGGAATTACTTTTCATTTGTTTTTATGTGTGTAATGTTGTATGGCTTCCACCTCTCCAGTGGGTCTCATCTGTGCACTTTCAGTTTTCTTCCAATGTGTAAGATGTTGTTTAGAAATCTCTTCTGTATTGCAGTGTTTAGCTCTCTATTGCTCAGTGATATCATTGGAGGATGGACAGGAACGGGAATAAAGAAAAATCTGAAATGCTGCTGGACATGGCAGATACATTTTAATCAATTTTAAACTCACACTCAGCATCTAAAAATGGAACAGTCTATTTCATTGGATTGATTATTTAAACTGCTGCTATTTATTGTGAGGTACTTTGGACTTTGAATCACACTTAGTGCTTTGAATGGCAATCCATCAGTTGAATGTTACAGGTTAAATGTCAATTGAGAAGAGGTGTGATGCAGCACATATCTGGCTGAGACTGAGGCTAAAACCTGAGGGATTTGATGTGAAAAACATACGTGTTGATAAATCTGTCACAAAATTAAAGCTGAGCACAATTGTAGTCATTTTGCATTTGCTGCACCTCAGCAATATTTTGTTTCAGTGCAGAGCATAAATGCTTATTTGATGAGGTGATGACAATTATGTATTCACATTTCAGCCAGTAGCGAAACTAATTGATCATTTTCCCTGATGGTTGTTGCCATCCAATTAGTTACCATTTTTTTTATTGGCTTTTTCAAAATTGGAATGCTTGTTGCTGGCACAACGGTGTAATTGCCATTTATATTTTGTAAAGTAGAAGAATCTGTTTTTTAAATGGATACACATTCCTAGTAAATGGGTCCCAGAAGTTACATGTCTAGTCAAGGCATTCAGACTTGTGCTGGGACTAGGTTGTTTTATCTCAGGAAGAGACCACAAGACCTTTTTGAAATTCACTGAATATTGATAAAGGTTCCACTGGAGGTGTGAATAGACTGTTCTTGCTCACTTCAATTTGATAATGCGAATGAACAAACTAATGGCTAAGGCAGTTAAAAGTCTGTTTGCATGTTGACATTTCTATGACTGTATAGAAGACAATAACAGAATAAGACCTGTAACCAAATATGAAAGCAGGATGTTAGGGTATTGGAAGCAGCCATCTTAAGTTTTGATCTGCTTAAAAGAGACGTGAAGGCACCATTTTGATCAGTAACTCCAAGAAAACCTCTGGGAGAAACCATCATAGAAAGAGAGTTCTCATTATGGGGATGATAAAGGCAAAAAAACCCCAAAAGGACTGTTTAAAATCCAGGCTGCCAAGGGCCACAATTTGCAAGGCTATAAAAGCGAAATATAGGACCCTCACTTCCTCCTAGAATCTGTTGCTACTTCAACCATTAGATCCAGTTTTTCAGGTATTAAACCTTAAAAGCCATCAAACCTGTTAACATCTGACTTCCAACTGTTCAACCTCTTTACCTTGGAAAGAGAGATCTTCATGCAAACTGGACTTCCAACTAACCGAGACTGAATTTGCTTTCAGTTTTATATTTTACCCATTTTTAATATTTGTATTAACTTTAGCTGCTCGGATAGTTAGCATTTCAAAGCTTTATGGAGTAACTTTGAGCAACAGATAGGAAAACATTTTTTTTATGTTTAATGTTAGGTCTTTATTTTTGGGTATTTTTAAATTGGAGCACCCAAAATAAAAAATGTGATCAGCTAATACAAGCTGTATAAAAAAAAGGAAAAAAAACTCAGCAGTTCTACCAGCATCTGTAGGGGAGAAATCAGATTTTATGTTTCAAGTCATTAAACTTCATCAGAACTCCAGCTTTACAAATTTTTTATTTTAATTCCCAGACCAGCATGTTCTTGTGACATTTGCTATGGACTAGTGAATTCACTCAAATGGGAGGTTGCCTGCCCTTCCTGTATATTCATGAGTTACTTTAATAATTTGATTTGATTTCTGTTTGTCATGATTGAGATCGTTTTAAGGCTCAATACCAGTTGTAATCAGCTAATTTTCCTCCAAAAAAAGGCATTGTTCTTTCATTCCATAGATTATTGGTAATGCTGACTCTGCATTTTGTTGTTTCTGATCTGTAATAAACAATTTATTACAACAATAAACAAAAACAGATTAGATTAGATTCCCTACAGTGTGGAAACAGGCCTTTGAGCCCAACCAGTCCACACCAACCCTCTGAGGAGTAACCCACCCAGACCCATTCTCCTACCCTGTATTTACCCCTAACTAATGCACCTAACACTATGGGCAATGCTAGCATGGCCAATTCACCTGACCTGTGCATCTTGGAACTGTGGAAGGGAAACCGAAGCACCCGGAGGAAACCCACACACACAGGGGGAATATCAAACTCCACACAGACAGTCGCCCAAGCCTGGAGTTGAACTTGGGTCCCTGGCGCTGTGAGGCAGCAGTGCTGGCCACTGTGCCACCATGCTGAGGTTTGTTCAATTATTACCAAACAAAACTGTTCTAAACTTGGAAACTGTTGCAATTCATACACTTGAGGAACAACACTGATGAAGCAAATGGTACATGGAACAGTCTATCTTCTGCAGCTACATCAGCATCATTCCGCATTTTTTCTTCCGCAACATAGATGACTGTATTGGCGCCACCTCATGCTCCCACAAGGAGGTTGAACAGTTCGTCAACTTCACAAACACCTTCCCCCTGATCTCGAGTTCACCTGGGCCATCTTGGGCACCTCCTTCCCCTCCTGGACTACTTCATCTCCATTTCCAGTGACCAACTCAACACGGACATCTACTTCAAACCCACCAACTCTTACAGCTACCTAGACTACACCTCCTCCCACCCTACCTTCTGTAAAAATGCTATCCCATACTTCGAATTCCTCCACCTTCACCACATTTGCTCCCAGGAGGACCAGTTCCACCATAGAACATCCCAGATGGTCTCCTTCAAGGACTGCAATTTACCTTCCCACGTCTTCGACGATGCCCTCCAGCGCATCTCCTCCGCTTCCTGCCCCTCTGCCCTTGTACCCCACACCTCCAATCACTACAAGAACAACGTCCCTGGTCCTCACCTTCCACCCTACCAACCTCCAGATACAATGCATTATCCTCTGCAATTTCCATCACTACAAACAGACCCCATCACCAGAGATATTTCCCTTCCTATCCCTACCTGTGTTTAGCAGAAATCATTCCCTCCGTGAGTCCCTTGTTAGGTCCATGGCCCCCACCAACCCACCGTCCTCTCCCAGCACCTTCCCTTGCCACTTCAAGAAGTGTAAAACCTGCGCCCACACCTCCCCCTTCACCTCTATTTAAGGTCTCAAAGGATCCTTCCACATCAGGCAAAGGTTTTCCTGCATCTCCACACATGTCATCTACTGTCAGTTGTTTCCGATGTGGTCTCCTCTACACCGGGGGGATAGGACACCAACTTGCAGAACGATTCAGAGAACATCTCTGGGGCACGCATGAACTCTTCAACTCCCCTTCTCCTCCTCCAAGGACATGCAAATGCTGGGCCTCCTACACTGCCAGATTCTAGCCACCTGACACCTCGAGGAAGAGCGCTTTATCTTCCACTTTGAGACCATCCAACCACACGAGGTGGATGTTGATTTCACCAGTTTCCTCATCTTCCATTTCCCACCTTTATCCCAGATCCAACTCTCCAACTCAGTACCACTGATCTGAGCTACCTGTCCATCTTCTTTCCCACCTATCCGCTCCACCCTCGCTCTGATCTATCACCATCACCCCCTCCCCATGTCCATCTGCCTATTGCATTCCCAGCTACCTTCCCCCAGCCTCACCCCACTCCCACTTATCTCCTTGCCCCCTTGGGCCTCCCCTCACATTCCTGATGAAGAGTTTATGCTCAAAACATCTACTCTCCTACACCTCTGATGCTGCTTGATCAGGTGTGCTTTTTCAATACCACACTTTTTGACTTTGATCTCTAGCATCTGCAGTCCTCAGTTTCTCCCAAATGATAGCTCAGTACTGTTTGTCAGAGGTTTTTGCTGGGCAGCCTAACATAATTCATTTTCTCTGAAAACTTTGGACCATTCAAAAATACATCATAACTCAAATAAGTTTATTTAGGTCGCATTTCATTTACTTGCCTCTCCAGAGCCTTTTTCACATGTTGACACAGAGGCTCGAGCAATAAAGAATGCTGATTAAATAGGCATTGTTGGCCAGTCACACAACAGTCATAGCTACAGAAATGATTACACTATGGTGCACAAATATTTCAAAAGATATAAAACCCAGGGTTTGAACTATCCTAATAGAATACTATTCTAATAACAAAGTATTGTTTAGATACATCACGACAAATGCTATTCATGACTAATTTTGAAAATTATTCTTTGAACTGTTGCTATTATCTTTCCCAGGGCAGAAAAGCACCTTAATTTTATGTAATGTGGGTTTGTAGCGAGAGAACATCATCTTGGTAATTCACTATAGTAAGTGTTTGACGAACCGAAGCACTTGCAGATTTGAATGTGATGACCGATTTCTTCTACAGACTAGTTTCTCTCTTGGGACTTCAGGAATGCTAGGGGCTATAAAACAATTTACATATAAACATGTGGAATTAATGGTTATAGTGACTCTGAATATTCATGATGTTCATTTTTGTTCAGGGAAACTTGATTCTGTTTCTTGATAATGAATTCATTACAATAACTGCATACCTTTGATGCCTTGGGATATTTTCTAAGACAAATGCTCATAATAGGCAGTGATTAATCTCCACACAGTGGAACAACATTAAAATTCTTATTGCTCACTAACTGGTTCACAGTTCAAAACTGAAGATTTGTCCTCCATTCTTTTTGTAACAGATGTGAAAACTGATGGAAATTCTTCAGATGTTATTACATCCTCAGCTGCCCACCCTCTCTCAGCTTCTCCGATTCCTATTATAAATACCATGACAAATTAAGAACTGGCTTCAAGAATATGCAGAATGAATAAAAAGACAAAATGCTTCAGATTTGGCAAATCCAAAATAAGTATGCAAAAAATGCTAAAAAGATTCAGCAGGTATCTATCATTGGTCTCCACTTATAGGAAAGGATTTTACTGGTTGGAGTGCAGAGGAAATTCACCTGGATGATGCTTCACATGGAGCATTTCAGCAATGAAGAGATCCTAAATAAGCTTTGATTGTTTTCTTTGGAGCAGGGAAGATTGAGGAGTACCTGATAGAGGGTGTATAAGAATATTAGGAGCATGGATCGGAAGCAGCTGGCCCCCATAGACAAAGGGTCACGAACAAGGAGCTATGCTTTTCAAGTGAAAAGCAGAAGGTTTAAAGAGATTTGAGGAAAAATGTTTTAACTTAGAGGCTGGTGGCATTCTGGAATGCACTGCTTGAGAGGCTAGTTGAGGCGAGTAGCTTTATAATCATTAAAAAGTACTTGAATGAACACTCTTTCTCTCCCACACCGAGGGGAGAGAAATATGTTAGAGATCGTTATTAAGGAAATGAGAAGTAAGCACTTGGATAATTATCTTCTGATTGAACTGTAGTCGATATGGATTTGTGAACGGGCAATCTGTTTGAACTTTTTGGAGTTTTTGAGAAAAGAATGTTACAAACAAAATTGAGGAAGGGAAGTCCATGGTCATAGCATTCTTGAATTTTCATTAGACTTTTGATAAAGTCCCAGGATATTTGTTAACAAATTGAAGTGGGATAGGAGGTAATGTATTGGCATAGGTTAAGGACTGACAAGAAAGCAGAAAACAACATACAGACCATTCTTAGATTGGCAGGCAACAGCTTATGAGATTCTCCATTCATAATATGTGTCAATGATTTGGAGTTGGGGACCAAATGTCTCATTTACAGGTTGGCAAATGATACAAAGCTAAACAGGAGTGGATGGTGCAAGAAAAATGTAAAGTGGTTTCAGCTTAGACATTGGCCGAGACACAGCAGATGGAATATAATGTGTAAATTGTAACCATCCACTTTGATATGGGAACAGACGTGTGAAGTATGTCTTAAGTTATAAGAGGCTACAAAGTGTAGGCATACGAGGGACTTTGGTGTCCTTGACAAGTCGCTGAAGGCTTTATTACAAAAGCATTTGAATACAGAGTCTTGAAGTCTTGTGTCTGCTCTTGAGAAGCTTGGTTAGATCACACCTGGAGTACTGTTACACATGATTCACGATTTGCCTGTAACTTTACTTACCTGGTTAGGAGCATACTGGACCATTTTACTTTGGTTTGTAAGGTCAATAGACTGTGTGCAAAAATGGTACCATGTATCAAAGTTGATCAGTGCCATGAACAAAAGAAATTTTACAATTGACAAGTTTTCTGAAGTTGATTGACTGAGGTGACTGTCACAGTTCTGAAAACAGCAAGCAACATGAGATGAGGAAAAGGGTCAAGGATGGAATTCAGTCGTCATTATTCACCCTTCTGATGTTGAGTCTCCTCTAAGCTAATAGCCAACTGCCTTTTGTATTTTGTATCTTTGCTACGACTTCAGCTGTTAGGTTATCGTCAATAACATTCCCAATTTCATTAAGTGGTCTTTGTCCATGGTATTTGCTGAGTTAATGTTTTTGACTTATGAATATCTGTTGCTTCTCCATCTTCCTCCCCCAGGTATTTTCACTTGTTTCTAGGATTCACAGCATGACTCTATGGTTCACACTTATATTTCTTGTAGAGTCATTGAGATGTAAGGCATGGAAACAGACCCTTCAGTCCAACTTGTCTGTGCTGACCAGATAGCCGAAATTAATCTCGTCTCATCTGCCAGCATTTGACCTATATCCCGCCAAACCCCTCGTATTCATTTACCCATCCATATGCCTTTTAAATGTTGTACTTGTACCGGCCTCCACCACTTCTTCTGGCAGCTCATTCCATGCACGCACCACCCTCAGCATGAAAATGTTGCCCCTGAGGTCCTTTTCATATGTCCCTGATTTATTGACTAAGATTCACAGCTTACAGAAACTGATAAGAGGGAAGTTGGTTGGCTTTCTTCAGCTTATTATATTTCTTATATTCACTAATGGGATGTAGGCATCACTGGCTGGGCCAGCATGCATTGCCCATCCCTTGTTGCCCTTGAGACTGTCATGGTAAGCCCTTGGAATTTTTTTCAATTATAGAGAAATTACAGCTTCTTCCTTTCTCAGGCCAGATGGCTTCTGACCAAGAGACCACATCCATGTGTTGTTCTGCAACCTGGGATCCAATCACATAGTTGTTTGCAGGTAGAAGGTCTTTGTCACGAATAACTGATCACCATTTTCCAGAAAATTTGCCATTTACTGTCAGCCGAATCTCCATTCATACACATCCCTTGGTCCAGCTTGTTTGCATGAATATGTCCCCCACTTCTTAAACCAATGGCAATGTCAACAGAACTGATGTCAGGTATTATGGTTTTAAGAAGTGCAGCAGTCTTTCCCACGATCCATGGTTTTTAAAAACAGTCCATCAAAAATATGGAAACACAAAATTATATAGTCTTCTTGGGAAACCTGCAGATATTATGCTCTTAGATTTCCAAAATGCATTTGATAAGATGCTACATCCAAGGTTATTGCACAAAGTATGAACTTCTTGCAAGGAATAATATGTAAGCTAATCTATGGAATTTCATTCGTCCGAAAACTTTGTAAACTGGGTCATAGAATTTATTCAAGGCTGAGTTAGATAGTGTTTTGATAGGCGAGGGAGTCATGGGTTCTTAGGGAAGACATGCAAGTGGAATTGAGATCATGGTCCGAACATCTGTGATCTCATTCACTGCAGAGTTGGCAGAAAGGGTTGAATGGACAGATCCTTCAATGACCTATGTTGCTATGAATATCCAGTCATTTTGAAACATTTCTTTGTTCTGGACATCATCTTCACAAATACTTTCATGTAAATTTTTGTTGCCTGGATGAATGGTGCACCAGTATCTTCAAAGAAACTTGATATCATCCAAGGCAAAGCAACATTATTGCTCACCACTGTGTAAACATTCTGTCCTCCCTTCTCCGCTGCACAGTTGCAACAGTATGTCCCATCTCCTTGCCTAGGGAAGGCGATGGCCACGTGGTATCATCACTAGGCTATTATATAGCATTCTGAGGACCCAGGTGTGAATTTGAATTCAACAAAAAAAAATCTGCAATTAAGAATCTACTGATACCCATGAAGTGACTGTCATAATAAAAAGGGCTGGGTCATGGAGGAAGTCTGCCAACCTCACCTGCTCGGGCTGACATGTGACTCTCGAACCACAGCAATGTGGTTGACTCACAGTTGTTCTTTGACATGGCTAAGCAAGTCATTCAATTGTACCATTTGCTACAAGGTCTCAGAGAAATGAAACCAGATGAATCATCTAGCATTGATCTGGGTATCGGAAAAGACAACAGCAGAAGCAGTCCTGTGGATCCTGCAAAGTCCTCCTTACTGATATCTGGGGGCAAGTGCCAAAATTGTGAGAGCTGTCTCACAGACTATATCCTAACAACAACCTAACGTAGTCATACCCACGGAATCAAACCTTACAGATGATGTCCCTGACACTATTATCACCATCCCTGGAAATGTCTTGTCCCACTGGCAGGCTAGACCTGCCTGAGGTAGTATCTCAGTGGTGTACAGTCGGGAGAGAATTGCCATGAGAGTCCTCAACATTGACTGCAGACCCCATGAAGGTTCATGGCTTCAGGTCGAACATGGGCGAGGAAACCTCCTGCTGATTATCATGTACTGTCCTCCCTCAGCCAATGAATCAGTACTCCTCCATGTTGAACAACACTTAGAGGAAGCAGTGAGGATGGCAGGAGCACAACATGTACTGTTGGTAGGTGATTTCAATGTCCACCACCAAGATTGGCTCGACAGCAGTACCATTGATCGAGCCAGTTGGGTCCGAAAGAATGTAGCTGCTGGACTCGATCTGCGGCAGGTGGTGAGGAACCAATAAGAGGGAAAACCATACTTGACCTCATTCTTGGCAGTCTGCCCTCTGCCGATGTATCTGTCCGTGACAGTATTGGTAAGAGTCACCCGTCTTCATGCAGAGAATAACCTCCATCATGTGTGATATTATCTCCATGCCAAATAGGACAGACTTTCAAGAGATTGTGCAATTCATTTGTGATTCCTCAATCCGAAAGCAGTCCATGTCCAAATGCAACAAAATTTAGACAATTTCCAGGCTTGAGCTTATAAGTGGCAAATTACATTCACGCCACACAAGTGCCAGACTATGACTGTCACCAAAAGAGACAACTGCCCCTTGATGTTCAATGGTGTTACCATCACTGAATCCCCTATTGTCATCGTCCTCGAGGGTTATCATTGACCAGAAACTCAACTAAATTCACTCCATAGACACAATGGCGATAAGAGCAGGTCAGAGGCTCCGCATGCCACCTCCTGACTCCCTAAAAAGCCAGTCCACCATCTACTCAGCACAAGTCAGGATTGTGTTAGAATGCTCCCCATTTCCCTCAATGGGTGCAGCTCCAACAACACTGAAGGTTGATACCTTTCATG
Source organism: Hemiscyllium ocellatum (assembly GCF_020745735.1). Classification (NCBI taxonomy): domain Eukaryota; kingdom Metazoa; phylum Chordata; class Chondrichthyes; order Orectolobiformes; family Hemiscylliidae; genus Hemiscyllium; species Hemiscyllium ocellatum. The sequence continues at coordinate 15,750,168 of NC_083423.1, forward strand.
ACAAAGTAGCCGCTTGATTTCCACTATATCCAAAAGTATCCACTCCCTCTACCACCAACGCTCAGTAGCAGCAGTGCATACTATCTACAAGATGCACTGCAGAAATTCATCAACGACACTTCGAGAGAACCTTCCAAATGCACAACCACTTCCATCTAGAAGGACAAGGACAGCAGATATATGGGAATACCACCACCTTCACGTTCCCCTCAAAGCCACTCACCATCTTGACTTGGAAATTTATCAAACTGGATCAAAATCTTGAAATTTCCTCCATAAGGGCATTGTAGGTGAACCCACAGCAAGTGGATTGCAGTGGTTCAAGAAGGCAGCTCAGGACCACCATCTCAAGGACAACTAGGAATGGACAATAAATGCTGGCCAGCCAGCGATGCCCACATCCCACAAATGAATAAGAGAAAGCATCTTTCAACAGGAGGTTCCACTTTGTCCACATTAGTCATAGGCGTCAGAGGGTAGCGGTGAATGGATGTTTTTCAGAATGGAAGGTTGTGACTAGTGCTGTTCCACATGAATCATTGCTGGGACCTATGCTGTTTTTAGTCTACATAAATGATTTGGAGTAAAATATACCTGGTCTAATTCATAAGTTTGCGGATGATGCAAGCATTTGTGGTGTTTTTAGTTTAGATTAGATTATTTAGGCTGAAGGGCCTGTTTCCACACTAACAAGTCCACACCGACCCGCCCCCACCCAGACCCATTCGACTGCAAGAAGGCTTCTCAGAGGATACAGCAGAATATGGATCAATTGGAGGCATGGGCGGAGAAATGGCAAATAGAGTTTAATCTGGACAAAAATGAAGTGAGGCATTTTGTAAGATTAAGGCTCATGCCCGAAACGTCGACTCTCCTGCTCCTTGGATGCTGCCTGACCTGCTGCGCTTTTCCAGCAACACATTTTCAGCTCTGGTCTCCAGCATCTGCAGTCCTCACTTTCTCCTGGAAGATTAAGTACAGTTGGAAATTATACATGGAATGGCAGAACCCTTGGCAGTATTGATATGCAGAGGGATCTGTGTGTCCCGGTCCACAGATCACTGAAGGTGGCAGTGAAGGTAGATAAGGTTGTAAAAAGACCAATGGCCTGCTTGCCTTCATTGGAAGGACTATTGAGTACAAGGATAGACAGGTGATGCTACAGCTTTGTAGAATGTTTGTATCATCAATCGTCACAGGTGAGATGTCAGAAGATTGGAGGTTGGTTAACATGGTGCTACTGTTTAAGAAGGGTGTTAAGGACAAGCCAGGGAACTATAGACCAGTGAGCCTGACCTCAGTGGTGGGCAAGTTGTTGGAGGGAATCCTGAGCGACAGGATGTACATGTATTTGGAAAGGCTGGGACTGATTTGGGATAGTCAGCATGGCTTTGTGTTTGGGAAAACATGTCTCACAAACTTGATTGAGTTTTTTGAGGAAGTAACAAAGAGGCTTGATGAGGGCAGAGCAGTAGATGTGATCTATATGGATCTCAGTAAGGCGTTCAACAAGGTTCCCCATGGGAGACTGATTGGCAAGGTTAGATCTCACAGAATAAAGGGAGAACTAGCCATTTGGATACAGAACTAGCTCAAAGGTACAAGATAGAGGGTGGTGCAGGAGGGTTGTTTTTCAGACTGGAGGCCTGTGACCAGTGGAGTGCCACAAGGATCAGTGCTGGGTCCACTACTTTTTGTCATTTACATAAATGATTTGGATGCGAGCAGAAGAGGTATAGTTAGTAAGTTTGCAGATGACACCAAAATTGGAGGTGTAGTGGACAGCGAAGAGGGTTACCTCAGATTACAACAGGATCTTGACCAGATGGGCCAATGGGCTGAGAAGTGGCAGATGGAGTTTAATTCTGATAAATGCAAGGTGCTGCATTTTGGGAAAGCAAATCTTAGCAGGACTTATACACTTAATGGTAAGGCCCTAGAGAGTGTTTCTGAACAAAGAGACCTTGGAGTGCAGGTTCATAGCTCCTTGAAAGTGGAGTTGCAGGCAGATAGGATAGTGAAGAAGGTGTTTGGTAAACTTTCCTTTATTGGTCAGAGTATTGGTTACAGGAGTTGGGAGGTCATGTTGCAGCAGTACAGTACATTAGTTCGGCCACTGTTGGAATATTGCATGCCATTCCGGTCTCCTTCCTATTGGAAAGATGTTGTAAAACTTGAAAGGGTTCAGAAAAGATTTACAAGGATGTTGCCATGGTCGGAGGATTTGAGTTATAGGAAGAGGCTGGAGCTGTTTTCCCTGGAGTGTCGAAGGCTGAGGGGTGACCTTATATAGTGGTTTACAAAATTATGAGGGGCATGGATAGGGGAAATAGACAAAGTCTTTTCCCTGGGGTCGGGGAGTCCCGAACTAGAGGGCATAGGGTGAGAGGGGAAAGATATAAAAGAGACCTAAGGGGCAACTTTTTCACGCAGAGTGTGGTACGTGTATGGAATGAGCTGCCAGTGGAAGTGATGGAGGCTGATATAATTGCAACATTTAAGAGGCATTTGGATGGGTATATGAATAGGAAGGATTTGTAGGGATATGGGTCGGGTGCTGGCAGGTGGAACTAGATTGGGTTGGGATATCTGGTTGGCATGGACAAGTTGGACTGAAGGTTCAGTTTCCACACTGTACATCTCTATGACTCTAGGTAGGTCCCAATTGGAATATTGCATATATTTCTGGTCACCACGCCATCAGAAGGATGTGGATGCTTTGGAGAGGGTACAGGCAAGGTTTACCAGGATGTTGCCTGGTATGGGGGATTTTAGCTATGAAGAAAGTTTGGATAGACTGGGTTTGTTTTCACTAGAATTCAGGAGGTTATTGGGTGACCTGATGTAAGATTGTGGATGGCATGGATGGAGTGGGAAGTATGAAGATTTTTTCTGGCATGGAGGGATTAATTACTGAGGGACACAGGCTTAAGGTGTAAGCTTTTTCCTGGGGTAGAAGGGTTAATTACCAGAGAACATTGGTTTAAGGTGAGAGGGCCGGGATGTTTCACAGATGTGCGAGTTCAGTTTTCACAGAAAGGGTGATGAGTGCCTGGAACATGCTGCTAGAGAAGCTGGTGGAAGCACACACAATAGTAGCATTCAAGAAGTGCCTTGACAAATACATTAATAGGAAGGGAATCAAGGGGTATGGATCCTCTCAGTGAAGACCGTTTTAGTATGGAAGGGCACAATATTTTGGCGCAGGCTTGGAGGGCCTAAAGGCCTATTCCTGTGTTGCATTATTTTTCTTTGTTCTTTGAAATAAATGGGCAGCAGCAAGGGGATGCCACCACCTGTATGTTTATCTCCAAGCAACGTACCATCCTAATAACATCGGAAAAAACTATGGATGCTGTAAATCAGAAACCAAAGCAGAAAATGCTGGAAAAACTTGGCAGGTCTGGCAGCACCTATGAAGAGAAATCAGAGTTTACGTTTCAGGTCTGCACCTTTATTCTGTCACAGCTGTATAAAACTTTAGTTAGACCACATTGTAATGTGTGCAGTTCTTGTTGCTGCGCTGCCAGAAGAATGTGGACACTTTGGAAAGAGTACAGAGAAGGTTTACCAGGATGTTGCTTGGTTTGAAGGGTTTTGAGTATTAGAAGAGTTTGGATAAAGTTGGATTGTTTCCACTGGCAAGATGGAGGCTGAGACCAACCTGATAGAGGTCTACAAAATTGAGAGGCATAGATAGGGTTGGTAGAAGCTTTTTCCCAAATGGAAAGGTCAATGACAAGAGCTCTTGAGTTCAAGATGAATGGGGAAAAGCTTAGGGGAGAAGTGAGGGGAAGGTTTCTCAGAGAGTGATGATTGCTTGGAACGCACTGCCAGTTGAGGTGGTGGAAGGAGGCACATGAGCAACCTTTAAGGTGTCTCTTGATAGACATCTTAGGAATCTGCACAGGCCTTTTGGGCCTAAGGACCTGCTCCTGTACTATAATGTTCTTTGTTTTTAAGGATAATTGCCAGTTGGCAACAGATGTTGGCCTTATAAGCAGAGGCATGTTCAATAAAAAGATAGACTATTTTGAGACACGCGAGTCACATCAGAAAATACCATTTTTGAAAAGCTGACTGTTATCGACTTGTGTTTTTTAATTAAACCTGTGTTCTTGTTGCTTTGGAAATTGGTTTTATTAAGTATGACATTCGGGTCATGGATGGCATGGATCATAGTATAGCAAGGCTATGCTGCAAGAATTGTAATTTACTGTTCTCCCTGCTTTGTTAACCTTCACAGTGCTCAATTACTCTGCTGCTTATTGGTTTCTATGTTCCTTGCATTCTCAGTACTCCATTCCGATATCAGGCATCCTCTCCAGACGTGAAACATTGTCAGTTAAAAGTAGAATTACACTGTAATAGAATTATTCTGAGAAGTATGATTTTGTCAAATGCTTTAAAGTAGAATATTTTTGCTGTGTAAAATATTCTTAATTGAAGAAATCACAAAAGACAAATGTTGTAACAGTCAACGTAAAAAATACAAGTTGTGAACAATTATATGAAATTAAACACTGAGCTGAAAAATGTGTTGTTGGAAAAGCGCAACAGGTCAGGCAGCATCCAAGGAGCAGGAGAATCGACGTTTCGGGCATAAGCCCTTCAGGATTCCTGAAGAAGGGCTTATGCCCGAAACACCGATTCTCCTGCTCCTTGGATGCTGCCTGACCTGCTGCGCCTTTTCAGCAACACATTTTTCAGCTCTGATCTCCAGCACCTGCAGTCCTCACTTTCTCCTATGAAATTAAACATATTTCCTTTTGACAACATTCTGCGGATTCTTCTCCAGTTAACTATTGTTTTATCTACTTATAGTCATGATGCTTTTAATTTGTCACAACCAAAATCCTGTCCATGGTTATATTCTTTTTGGGTGAAGTACATTGCGATTTCTTGATGCAGAAATTATTTTTTGTGGTTCCTACTCCAATTCACCTTGGTGTGCCCTGGAGACCTAAGTGAATTTTTTTTTTGTATTTATGTTGTTGGCTTAAATGGTGCCAGAAATGTTCAAGCTAAGTTGTGCACATTGTTGAATGAGGTGCAACATTATTGGGGTTTTAACAGCAGTGATGAAAGGCGTGTAATTTATTTAATTGTCCGATTTTTCGAGTTCACATTTTAAAAAGTTAGCGTATGAGTAATGGTTACTTCTGTGAAGGGTTTAAGAAAAAGATCAGACAGCCCTACCAGCACAGTAGCCTAGTCCATGTTGTGTCATAGAGCAAGTGATTGTGAACTCCTAGAATGTTTGTGGAAACTTGTTTATGCTAGAATGGTTTGTGGCAGATTTTAACTTTTTTGCACTTTAGAATAATCAAGTTTTTTTTTGTTGATAAACTTCAGATATTGCAAGTTTTTTGGGCAGTTAGGAAAAGACTGGCCTCAAAAGTACTGTCATTCTCCTGTTGCAGAGGTCTTTCTTTTTGGACTGTGTCTTAAAATGGACGAAGATAGAGCTTTAAGCTAAGAAAAATGTAAAAAATAAATTTGCAGTTTTAAAATAAGTTAATGGAGCGCATTTTTTACAATGTTGCCTTAATGGAGCAAGGAAGGGCAACTCCAGACAAACTGACACTCAATGCGTGTGTGTATGTTTAGGTTTAGGGAAATTCTGCATGGATGCAGATTTGGCTTTTCAGTTGGTCCGAGCTGTGAGCTCAGAAGAGCAATAACACCCATGAAGCTTTGTATCTTCCAAGACAAAACAAATCATTTGATGGGCACCACATACACCTCTTGAAGTATACATTGAAAGTTGTCAACAGTACTTTTGGGCCATCTACAAGACATACTGCAGCAACTTACCTATGCTCCCTTTTCAGCCCCTCCAAACCATGACCTCTTACATGAAGTGCAGGCTTGGCAGGGATCATGACATTACAGTTGGCCTTCTAAATCTAAAAGAATACCTGTATTTCTGGAGTGCTTTTAAACCAGATATACATATTATTGAAGGAAATTTGACACTAAACCAAATAAGGGAGATAGGAAGACAAATGATTAAACACTCGGTTAAGGAGATATATTTCAGGACTGTCCTAAAAGAGGAGAGAGAGACTGCTTATGAAGTAGAGAGGTTTTGTGAAGGAATTCTGATACTGTGGGTCCTGGCAATTGAAGGCCAACAATGTTTGACTGAGCAAATTTGCAATGTTGATGAGACAGATTATAAATTCAGTTAGTTGTTGAGGTAGGCATGTTAACAGAGTTATAAAGGTGCTAAGTCATGACGGGATATGAGACATGCATCAGAATTATATTACCAGACAAGGAACTGATGTGGGTCATTGGGCGTGCGGATGATTGGTGAATGGGAAATAAACAGAGAGGAGAAACTGTGAAGAAAGAACCAGAGCTAACATTTCGCTCTATAGATGCTGCCAGATTGGTTGAGGTTCTCCAACATTTTATTTAAAATTTCCAGAATCTGCAGTTTTGCTTTTATATAGGGAAAAGGGACTTGGTTTGAGTGAGGATACGAGCAGCAAAACTTTGTATGCACTTCAGTTTGTGAAGGGTGTCAAATTGGAAGCCTGTTCGTTTGGGGCACTGAATGAAAACCCCAAACGAACTGAATGTTCAAAAAAATCTACATCCGAAAAGAAAACTGGCAATCATTCAATTCAGGTTCCAGCTTCATCATTCTCAGGTTTTGAGCAACTTCTGATTTATGAAAACAGAGTGAGTGAATCAAACCAACGATGCACTTGTATGATACTGAGAGTTTCTTCATGATTAAGTAGTTAATCTGAAGAGTTAATTAACAATTTTTTACAAATGGTAGCAGACCTAAAAATGCTACTCATTGAAGATTTTAAATCACTGCTATGTGAGCACTATACCATGTTCACCAAGTCTCTGGGTCATAAAATCATAGGGTCATACAACATGGAAACAGATCCATCAGTATAAACAGTCTGTGCCAAATGTAATCCCAAAAAAACTAGTCCAACCTGCCTGCTCCTGGCCCATATCTCTCCAAACCTTTCCTATTCATGTCCTGAACCAAATGTCTTAGATTAGATTACTTAGCGTGGAAACAGGCTCTTCGGCCCAACAAGTCCACACTGACCCGCCGAAGCGCACCCATTCCCTTACATTTACCCCTGCACCTAACACTACAGGTAATTTAGCGTGGCCAATTCACCTAACCTGCATATTTTTGGACTGGGAGGAAACCGGAGCACCCGGAGGAAACCCATGCAGACACGGGGAGAATGTGCAAACTCCACACAGTCACTCGCCTGAGGCAGGAACTGAACCCGGGTCTCTGGTGCTGTGAGGCAGCAGTGCTAACCACTGTGCCACCATGCCGTCTTTTGAACGTTGTAATTGTACCTGCATCCACCATTTCCTCAGGAAGTTTATTCCATACGTGAGACACCCTCTACACAAAAGAAACATTGTCCTCCCATGTATTTTTTACATCTGTCTCCTCCCACCTTAAAAAATGTGCCCCCTCGTCTAGAAATCCCCTGTTCTTGTGAAAAGACAATGACCATTAACTCTATCTGTGCCTCTTATTATTTTATAAATTTCTATCAGGTCATCTCTCAACCTCCTACGCTCCAGAAAAACAAAGGTCCCAGTCTGGCAAATTCCTGGTGATCCTCTTCTGAACCCTCTCCAGCTTAATAATATCTTTCCTATAACTAGGTAACCAGAACTGGACACAATATTCCAGAAGAGGTCTCACCAATGTCCTGTACAACCTCAACATGACCTCCCAACCTGTATTGAGAAATGTTTATGTCGTCCTATGTCACTTTAGCAATGTTATTCAGTTAAAAAACAGGGAGCTTTAGCAGTCACACAACCATTTGGTTCAATATATCCCTTTGAAGTGAGGTCCCTTTGGGATCCAAATATTTGATTTGAGTATCTGAATTTGGATGTGTTGCTTTGCAGGAGGAGCTGATGACAATCTAATTGAAGGAGGAGGCACGAAGTTCGTTTGCAAACCTGGAGCTCGGAACATCACCGTTATCTTCCATCCGTTGCTAAGGTATCACGTTTGTCAAAAAGCGAGATATGGATATTTTTATTGCCTGAAACTCTTTTGGTGTACAAACTGCTTTCAATTGATGGCCTTTTGGTATTAGAAATAATTTTTGTACTTGAAAATAATTTGATCCTATTCATAATTTTAATAATCCCACAACAAGTAATCAAGAAATATAGAAATATTATTTGACAATGTAGAAGAGCAATATTTCTGATTCATCATAATGTCCTTTTCAAATTAAATTCAGCATTGCTGAACAAAGTTGCTTAGTTCTTGCAAGGCATAAAGTTTGACAAATTTATCCCCTTCTTATCTCTATGAAGATTTCTTGGGTATTGCAGCTAAGGTCAGGGACTTGATGTGCATTGAAAAATTGGAATCCTCACAATTTGAGATGCAGCAAGTGATAACATGGGCAGGGCACACTATTACCCTGCACAAACAAACTGTCTTCGTTTCTCAGTTTCTGTTTCATTACTATCTGTTTTAAAACTTCGACCTGAAGAAACTGTTATTTGAGTTTATTTGCAGACAACTGTTAGCAACTCCAACAATTCTCACATCGCGAATCAAATGGCCACCTGCAGTACTTGGAGGGAAAGATGAATATCCATTCGCCATATCCCATTGCATTGAATTTTCTCTCCTTTTTTTTGATCCTTTGGGCTTTCTGTGGGTGACAGCCAGTTAAGGCTGAATTAACAGTGCGTTAAGACTGGCTTTGGAATCATGCTGATTCCAAACTCAATTAAAACTGCCAAAATTTACTTTGATTAGAACCTTTAGCAGCTGGTGGAGCAAGGAAATCTTGATGCCACCTGTTCTGTATAGAATTTCTGTGTAGGTTCCAGCAGTTTAAGATTTGTTCCAGCACACTTACCTTTTGCACCCATTTAATTATTTTCAACAAAAGCAGAAGGAAATAAACTTGGAAGTAGATTTTATGCCCATGTTTATGTTAATTCTCTTGGTTGCATTAAAACTGTGCTTTATCCCCATGCTTTCCTCCTTAGTCAGTTTAGTTGCTGAGGGTGGATTTCAGATGTTTAATAACCTTCTCAAGGGCGATTATTAATGAGCAACAATTGTTGACTTTGCTGGTGATAATGTCACTCCAATAAGAATTTTTAAAATCGGTGGCTCACTACCACTTTCTCAAGGGCAGTTTGCAACTGGCAACGCATGCTGGCCGAATCAATAATGCTGACATTACATGAGAGAATACTAAACATCAGTCCAGGTGAAATGTGAATAGGCAGAATCAGTCTGAAATTCAATGATTTGCTTTACTGATGCTAAAACAAGTATGGAAACAAATTTGAAAAGAGTTATTCTCTTGTAATTATGCATGTCCAACATCCAATTTTTATCAAAAAATATAATAACTGAATTATACTTAAACTCCAAACTTGGGGAAAAATAACATACAGAATGAGACTCAATTAGAACATAGAAGTTTCATCATAGTTAAGGTAGGAGCTTGGAGATGAGCTCCTGAATGTTGTACACCAGTTGCAAGATGTAATTGCAGTCCTACCAGTTTACAGCTGGCCACATTTATATTGATGAAATCTTATGATTTTGTGGGAATAAATGATCAAACTGTATTTCAGTTACAGTTGTTGATTTGAGGTAATATTCATGAAATGGTGTTTTTCTAATGATTGCAAATGCTGTAATCTCAGCATGTTATTGATAGAAGCTGTGTGCTCTTGGAGGTGCGTTTGAAGGGTTACTTGTTAAGAACCAGCCAACTCCAAATCATATCTTGAGTATTGACCATAAGCTGATATTCAATAAAAGAATAGAAAATAGTAGCTGACTTGCAATCAAGAGTGGTAATAAAATGGGTCTTTTCCACATGATAGGCAGTGACTTAATAGGGTAATGTAAGGACATATAAACAACCTGGACAAAGGAACCAAATGCAACGTTTCTAAGCTTGGTGGTGACGCAACTGGGTGTTGTTGTGAGTTGTGAGCAAAATGCAAGGAGGCTCCAGTTGAGTTTTAGATTTGATTAGATTACTTAGTGTGGAAACAGGCCCTTCGGCCCAACAAGTCCACACCGACCCGCCGAAGCGCAATCCACCCAGACCCATTCCCTTACATTTACCCCTTCACCTAACACTGCGGGCAATTTAGCATGGCCAATTCACCTAACCTGCACATTTTTGGATTGTGGGAGGAAACCGGAGCACCTGGAGGAAACCCACGCAGGCACAGGGAGAATGTGCAAATTCCACACACACGAGTTGCCTGAGGCGGGAATTGAACCCAGGTCTCTGATGCTGAGGCAGCAGTGCTAACCACTGTGCCACTGTACCGCCCACTAATGGGCAATCACATGGCCCTCAGTGATGCAAAACTCTATTGTATTCGTGTTAGTTCACATTTCATTGTTCAACTCTGGTCAATTTGTCTGCACAAAACATTGTGAATATTAATGTGATAAATATTAAAAACTTTCCCCATGAACTGAATGGTGGCTCAGTAAATAGCACTGCTGCCTCACAGCACCAGGGTCCCAGGTTTGATTCCAGCTTCGGGCGACTGCTTGTGTGGAAATTGCGCGTTCTCCCCGTGTCTGTGTGGGTTTCCTCCAGGTGCTCCAGTTTCCTCCCACAGTCCAAAGATGTGCAGATCAGGTGAATTGGCCATGCTAAATTGCACATAGTGTTCGGTGCATTAGTCAGAGGGAAATGGGTCTTGGTGAGTTACACTTTGGAGGGTCAGTGTGGACTGGTTGGGCTGAAGGGCCTGTTTCCATATTGTCGAGAATCTAATTTAATTTAAAACTGAAGATTTTATTAATCATATTAAAAATATACTAAAGTTAATATTATATGGTTTTTGTTCAATGAGATAGAAAACATTACAAAGATCGAATTCCGAGACATCAGTTCACGGAATGAAACATACTTTCGCGATTTTTAGCATATTTTTAATTTTATTCATTGTGTGGTTGATTCCCACTCACCAAAGACTAATTTAATGAGACATCTGGCCAACTTAAAATTGCCTCTGGCAGTACCTTGTTTTTTTCCTTTTCTGCCTCTGTGATTAATGAATTTGTATTGGCAATAAGGCCAGTTTTTACGTTTTTTTTTATTCTGTGAAAAGAGAAAGAAGACATGAGATGCTCCACTGTTGTTTTGGGAAAAGATGGTAGTAATTGAGTTGCTGACCCTTCTACTCTCAACATTCAGAAACTACCTTATGACTCACACAAGTTAGACACAATACATAATTTATTGACATGATTAATAAGAAAGGTATATGATCGGTAAACACAACAATGAGGTCAGAGATGATTCTCCTTTTGCCAAGTCCTGTCCAAAGAATCTCTTTTGAATGTCCAATTTGTTATGAGATTAACTTTGACACTGAAACTTTAGCAGTATTTGTGTGACCTGTTATTAGATTAAAGGCAGATGTACACTGGGATCTTCCCATGGAATGTCTTGTCTCAAGGAGTGCAAATTTTAAATTCAATACTTTAGGATGCATTGAAATCAATGTAGATGCCTGATTTGTAAGCAAGTGACGGCTCAGGAAATGAGTAGTTGCACTTTCAACAATTTTCAGTTCGAGTTCGAGAGTCACAAAGATGTACAGCATGGAAACAGACCATGCACTTTTCCAGCAACACATTTTCAGCTCTGATCTCCAGCATCTGCAGACCTCACTTTCTCCATGGAAACAGACCGTCTAACTTGTCCATGCTGACCAGATATCCTAACCCAGTCCACTCCCATTTGCCAGCACTTGGCCCATTTCCCTCTAAACCCTTCCTATTCATATACCCATCCACATGCCTTTTAAATGCTGCAATTGTACCAACCTCCACCACTTTCTCTGGCACCTCATTTCATACATTTATCACTCTGTGTGAAAAAGTTTCCCCTTAGGTCCCTCTTAAATCTTTCACCTCTCATCCTAAACCTGTGCAGTCTAGTTCTGGACTCCCCACCCCAGGGAAAAGATCTTGTCTATTTATCCTACCAATGTAAATGCTGCCCCTCAGGATTCCCTCCAACAACTTGCCCACCACCAATGTCACTCTCACTGGTCTATAGTTCCCTGACTTTTCCTTACCACCTTTCTTAAATAGTGGCACCATGTTAGCCAACCCTCCAGTCTTCCAGCACCTCATCTGTGACTATCGATAGTACAAAAATCAGGCCCAGCAATCACTTTCCTAGCTTCCCACAAAGTTGTAGGTTATGCCTGATCATGTCTTGGGATTTGAACACTTTTATGCATTTCAAGACATTCAGCATCTCCTCTTGTATAATATGGATGTTTTTTAAGATGTCACCATCTATTTCCCCACATTCTAAATCATCCATGTCCTTCTGCACAGTAAACACTAATGCAAAATACTTGTTTAGTATCTTCTCCCACCTCCTGTGGCTCCACAAATGGGTTGCTTTGCTTATCTTTGAGGGATCCTATTCTCTCCCTAGTTATCCTTTTGTCCTTAATGTATTTATGAAGAACTGAGAACAGGGCAGTAGCAAGGAGGACAAAAGAGAAATAAAGTCTGTACTTGACATAACATATCCATATAGCTAATGGAAACGGAAGTTGGAGTGAAGCTGCATTGTATTGTGGAACTAATGTTGGGCGGAATGTTAGGTACTAAAGCGCAATATTTTATTGTCAGTACTCGGGTGAGTGGTAGAGGGTTGAAACTTTGGCCAGAGAATGTAACCAGTATCTGGGCTAATTGATGTTCATGTGGCTAAAACCTTTTTGAATCCATATTCAAGTGGTGATGGTGGAGAGATCCAGTTGGGTGTTGACTCCATGCTGACGGCTGCAACCTGAGGGATATGCAGATTCGAGACTGGGATGATCTTCAAAGATGCAATTACTTTGCTCAGCCTCTCTCCCTAGTTCATTTAAGACCCTTAATCATTGAAACCTCCCTGGGTGTTTACTAAGTTGGCTTAACAATTCAGAGGCAGCATGTGGTTGAGAGATAGTAGAGTAGTAGAGTTGAGCATTATTAGTATAGCTACAAAAGCTAACCAACAACTTCATATGTGACCATAGAGCAAAATAGAAATGAAATCTCAGTGCTCAGGTTTGATTCTTTAGATAGAAGAGAAGTCACAGTGAGAAGGGAGGATGTAATATGATGCCTGGAGATGTGCTGTCCACAACTGGATAGACAAAAGTGAAATCACAAGGAGATGGGCCCACTGAGCTATAAAATGAATTACTGTACTGGACTTACTATGCCAAAGGCTCCAGCAGAGTTGTGAAGATAAATTGTAAAATGGTTCCAGCCAAAGAAATCAATGACTCCATTGTTGGATCTCTGGAAGAGCAGTTCCAAGATGGCAGCGGAGTAGGATTCCTCAGCAGGAGCTCTTTACCTCTGTCTGTTTCTTTTGTTTTTTTCCTGTTATGTGTTTTTTATTTCCTTGCCTCCTTCTCCACGATGTCCTGAACTCCTGATCCAGCATAGGTTTGGACTCCTGGCCTTGGCACAGACTCCCACTTCCAACCTCCGCTTTGACTCAGACTCTGAGCCTCAGCGCAATCTCTTGTCTTGGCGGCCTGGCATGACCTCAGTGCAGACTTCCAGCCTCAAGATAATTCCAGAGTGGGTCCCTGAGCTCGAGGTGAAGCCTAACGTGATTTGGAGTCAAGGCCGAGTGCAGACTAAAGACTAGATACCACCGTGCTGTGGGTTGGAAGGACTGTTGTTTTATTTCTTTCTTCTTCTCATTAGCTTTCCCCAGGAACTTGTAGTTTAGAATCTGTACCCAGGCACCTTTGTACCTAAGGTGGCATTGTAAGTGGTGACTTGTAAAATTTTCATTTGAATGCACATTGCATTAAAGCTAATTCTAATTTTAAAGAATCCATCAAGTACAGCTTCCCTACCGTTTTCCCTTGTATCCTCCAAGTTTGTTGTTCTTCACATAATTATCTGGACTTTTTTTTAAATCCACAATTGAATGCAAGTGATAAAAGAATGAAAATATTGCACCATGCTATGCCATGTCAGGCATGCCAGTAACATGTAATATTCTTAATCTTGCCTCAGTCGTAAGATGCATTGCAAGCTTGCAGAAATGGATGAAACACTGCCTCGAGTATCTATCATGTAGAGATCAAAAGCTATAAAAGCAAGGAAGATCTTGTGTATATAAAGTTCATTTTCATGTCTTCTCTGTAATTGAAATCTATTTTTGATTTGAAGTGCTAATACTGTGCAAGCATAACTATTTTATGCACTGCAAGCTCGCACTCAGAATTACAGGAGAAGGTAAAGATCTAGATCCCAGGAGGGACCTCGCGCCTTCGTGACCAGTCAAAAGAATCAACAGGAATGGGGTCTGTATAAAGCAAGGTTTCTAGTTTAATAAAATGAGGCAGCCTGGCGCAGTTTTGTCCAGCAGCGCAGAGGTTAAAGCTTTCATGTTCCGTGGTGAAATTGTGTAATTATATTCGAAAATTAAACGTTATTTATAGGTTTTTTTAAAAGAGATAGCACAGTCTTAATTACAAGAAAAGACCAATCAAATCTAGTAAGGTGACATGATTGACAGCAGGTTAATCCTGGGAAATAGTTCTTGTCTTACGTAGATCATCATCTCATGCTAGCAGTTCAAGGTTAGTTTGAATGGTCAGTTATTGTCTTATGATTCATTTTTGGAAAACTCCATTGTCTGCTTTATCTTCTAATGCAGCGAACTCAGCAAAGCAATAATGCAGGTTCACAGTGACAAATCATAACTTGAGGCCATTTTGTTGTGTTTATTTTAAATTGAAAAGCCATTTTATGGTTAATAAGAACTTACATATCTGACAACAGCCTAAATTCAAATTTTAAATCCTCATCGCCACACCACCTCCCCTGCCCCCGCCCCCCCCCCCCCCCCCCCCCCCCCCAGTATAGGTCCAGCACGAGGAGTACTTGATTTATTCAAGACAGGGTAGTTAGATGCTTTATTCTGACTGATTAAAAAACCCAGGTTTAGTCTAGATAATGGAGGGAATTTCTCAATAAGAAGTGGGCCTATCTTTGTGAATTCCTGGAGTATGTGGATAGTCCATGTTTAAATAGTTTGATCCCAGACGTGGAGGGTGAAAATGTTCAGTCAAATGAGGTGGGTCTCTCGATCAGAGATGTGGTTATTATCCCAGAATGGTTTCACGCATCCCATAATTGGGAAGACATTGGTCCCATTAGGGGTTTCATAATGAAGGTAGGTGTTATTACCCACCCTACAAAAGGTTTGAATGTGTGAGGTCCTTCAGGGAAGCAGTGATGACTGGTACATTTGATCACAGCACAGGGGATGGCTTTAGGCACTTTTACATAAATGTGCCCCCATTCCTTACCATGGTAGCAATTTGGATAGGTTATTCCGGATTTATTGGAGGAAGTCCATAAACAAGTAGCAGGCGGGGATAGATAATAATTCAAAGAAATATTGCGACCTGTAAATGCTTTAGAACCATTCCATACCCCATGTTAGGATTTGGGAAGATAAAAGGGGTCAGGGAGTCTTTTGCTGAAGCCAGTGTGTAACACACATAACTTCATCCTTGTCAAATATTCTGTTATGGTTTTTGGGAATCAAATTGTTAGTTCAAGATAATATTTCTCCTTTTTCTCTTTTATGGCATGGTCTGTTTGAATGGGGCAAAGCTTACCAGGGTTGCCCATAGTACAATTGAAATCAAACTGATACATAACACCTTGACAAGGTAAAGACCATTTACAGCTTGTTCTGTAAATGGATTGTTCGATCTTGTTGATGTAGTTGACCACTATGACAATTATCTTGGGTAACATTCCACACATCTAAAAAGTCAGTCTCTTGGCAAAGAAGAACATCATCCTGGCATAGGTGGTATCCAGTCTCTTCTTGTTCCGGATCACAAAGATAAGTGGTCCCTTCTTGTGTACTAATGCTGGCCATGTTAAGTCCATTTTTCAGGGTGAAAGTGATCCTGTTCCTGGTAGTCATTTCTGTAGCAAAGGTTAGGATATCTAAAACAGAACAAGAGTTACTATTCGAAAAGGCAGCTGTAACATAATCGTCTGGTTCAGATTCCTTTCTCAGATTCCTTTCATTCTCATCATCACCATCTTCCCCCACCCTTTAGGTGCATTTCCAGTGAGTTTACAATGATGGATGTGAACCCAAGCAGAACGCCCAGTGACTTTAACAGCAGTTGGGGTGGTGAGGAAGATCTGAAAGTGTCCTTCCCATCGAGGTTGGAGGCCATTGCATGTCCAATTCTTGATGACGACAAAGGAGCCTGGCTCAGTAGTGTTAAGCCCTTCAAGGGAGGGGAGGTTTTCTTGAGCAGCACATACTCGAGAATGGAGCCCTTGCAAAGTTTTAGCTAAGGGGCGGACATAGGAGTGCATTTCGTCTGCCACATGGTGAAAGTGGACAGGGGCATTTGTGTGAAAGCCTGGTCATAAACTATTTCGGCAGGGGATAAATGGACTCTACCAGCAGAAGTGCAGCGTAGGTGAAACAGAGCCAGAGGCAACAGTTAAACCCAGGAAAGGTCTGTCTCAGAAGTTAATTTTACAAGTTTAGTTTTCAGTGTCTGGTTACAGCGCTCTGCAAGACTTGCAACCTGTGGGCGATAAGCTCAATGGAGGTGACCGCAGATGCCGAATTGAGAGGATAATTCCTCATTTACGTCACCAATAAAATGAGTACCATTGTCAGAAGATGGACAAAGGGGAATACCAAAGCAGGCAATAATCTTCTTAAGCAGGATACTTATAACAGTTTTGGCAATAGCTTTGAAAGTAGGATAAGCTTCAACCCATTTAGAGAAAGCATCAACAATGACTAAAACATATTTATAGTTTTGACACTTTTCTAATTCAGTGAAATCAAGTTGAAGAGTTTAAAAAGGTCCCTCAGGGAGGGGTGTCTGTCCTGTAGGGCAGATCTTTTCCTGGATTGTGTTCTTGGCAGGTGAGGCATCCATTACTTACTTGTTGGACCATCTGCTGGAGGCACAGATGCCACCAAGAGTTCAATAGCAGATCAGACGTTGAGTGAGCACCGCAGTGTGTCGCATTATGAAGACAATCAACTCTCCAGGTAGCAAGTTCATCAGGCATACAAATCTGTCCAGCTGGAGTGGTCCATAGTTTAGTAACAGGATTACAATAACGGCTGGCTTTGGACCACAACTGCCTTTCAGATTCAGATGTGTCCCTCTGTAAGGTAACCATATCTTGAATCGTTGCCATGAGTTTATCTGAGGTCGACTCACTCTTGTCAGAGCTTTCAGTCTGACTCATCATTTTGGGCGCAATCATAAGGCGGTTGCAAGCGGCTTGTTTTGCAGCCACATCAGCAGCACGGTTACCAATATCAACAGGGGATTGGCCAGTTCCATGGACAATACTTTGGATAACAAAAACCTGTTTTGGGAGTAGGAGTGCGGACAAAAGATCTGAGACGAGCAGGCAGTGAGAGGTGGGAGTGCCAAGTGATGTCAAAAATCCTCTGTTACTCCCGAGTTGTCCAAAACCATGTGCAATCCCAAAAGCATATGGGAATCAGTGTAAATGTTAGCATGGAGCCCTGTCCTTCGAATGCAAGAAGTGAATGCAAAACGTTCAGCTTGCTGGGCTGAAAATGGTTGTCGAAGGTAGCAGATTCCAGGATAGAGCCATCGTCATCAACCAAACCATAGCCTGTAAGATGAACTCCTGTATGGTCAATCAATGAACATATTGATATCAGGGTTTGAGATTGGAGTGTCAGAGAGATCTGACTGAACTTTGATGTCCTCATTAATGAGGAGAAAGCAATCATGTTCTGGAGTGGACAGTGGTAAAGGAGGATGAGCCAAGAAATCGGCAGGGTTAATGTAGTACAGTGCTTAAAAATCAATCGAGGATTATTTAGAAGATAAATCCCATAATGGTTTTGGCAGGCTGCAGTCAAATGTTGAGTTTGTAAATTCCCCAAGAAAGCAACGACTGAATGAGAACTGTTGATGACGATGTCCTGTTGTAGTGTAAGATTCTCTGCAGATTGTAAACTGAAATAGTTGGCAGTTAAAATTTGGGTGCAGCAGAATGTCCTAAAGCAACAGGGTCAAGTTTAGTAAAAAAAAAAGGCAATTGGGCCATGTTTATCTCCATGAAGTTGATTAAGTACTGAAGAGGCACAGTCATTCAGAATGGTGCAGTACAGTTGGAAGGGTCTGTCATAAAGAGGTCTTCCCAGAGCTGGAGCTTGTGACAAAGCTCGTTTTAGTCCATCAAAGACTTGCTTTGCTTCTGAGGAGAGGGTAAATGTACCTTTGGAGGAGGAATATGGAGTCAACTTCTTAATGAGAAGAGCCATGTTTGGAATCCACTGTCTGCAGAAGTTGACCACCCAGCCATTGGCACACTTGCTTTGCGGTGATTGGGACTGGGAAGCTGATAGGAGGAGTCATGCGGCTCTGTTCCAGATATAATAAAGCCTAGGAACTTAACTTGACGACTTAGAACAACGGAAATTTTCTGTGGAGAGACGACATATCTCAAGTACTTCAAGTAGTCGAGGAGGAGAACAACATCAGGTATTGATTTAGACAATGCAATCCAGCCAAATCAGGTTTTCTTAATTCTGAGAAGGTTCCCGATCTTCTCCCTACTTTTTTTTGTTAAGTAGATCGCTATATGAAAAAAAGGTTGGAGGGTTCGAGGGTCGAAGGGTTCAAAGGTTGGAATTCAACAACCCTGCTCCGGAGTTCAACTACTCTGGAAATCACCAACCGTAAATATAAAAAGTTCCCAACTTCACTTATTCTTCCCCCACTCCCGTCTTCTTTTTATACAGGGTGCCCTGACCCTCTCCTTGCTAAAACCGATCCTTTTGGTCTGGACTAGAAAATAGGCAGTGAGGGGCGAGGGGTCACGTCGGGCGTTACTTGAATGAGAGGAAAACCAAACGTATATAAAATACTCACGTCTGACTGGCCGAATTCCTCAACACTCAGTAGTGAAAGACTCTAGGCTCTTACACTGCTGTGCATGATCCGTCTGTGCCGAACTACGAGTCACAGCACCAAATGAAGATCTGGATCCCAGGAGGGACCTCTCGGTTTCCCGATCGGTCAAAAGAATCAACAGGAATGTGGTCTGTATAAAGCAAGGTTACCAGTATAATAGAATAATGCAGCCTAATGCACTTTTGTCCAGCAACGCTAGAGGTTCAAGCTTCTGTGTTCCGTGGCAAAATTGTGCAATTAATTTTGAAAATTAAACATTATGTTTAGGTTTTTTTTAAAGAGATAGCACAGTCTTAATTACAAGAAAAGACCAATCAAATCTAATAAGGTGACATGATTGACAGAAGATTAATCCAATGATATTTCCTGGGAAATGGTTCTTGTGTTACTAGATCATCATCTCATGCTGGCAGTTCAAGGTTAGTTCGAGTGGTCAGTTAATGTCTTATGATTCATTTTAGGAAAACTCCATTGTCTGCTTTAAGTTCTAATGCAGCGAACTCAGCAAAGCAGTAATGTGGGTTCACGGCGACAAATCATAACTTGAAGCCATTTTATTGTTATTTTAACTTGAAAAGCCATTTTATGGTTAATAAAAACCTACGTATATTTGTTGCTTCTGACAACAGCCTAAATTCAAATTGTAAATCCTCAGAAGGATCAGATTTTCTGATTTTATGGCTCGGTAAAGAGATGCTAATAGAGATGACAGAAGAATTTCCGTTTTGCACACGCCATCAAATTTTTTGTTTCCATCTCAACCAATACCGTAAAAGGTTGCTGGATTTTGATTTGACTTTGCATCCAACTGTGGAACTCTACTTCTGTGTCTCTTGAACTATCACCCTTAGAAGGCCTAAACCATCAGTTGTGACAAGTGGCAGTCTCCAACTGACAACTAACACATATGGCTACACCAGCTTTGGTCAGACTTTGTTGTCATGATGACGTGGCTTCAGAAGCTCCAAAGCTAACGTCAACCTTGCAAACAACACGCATCAGCAAAGATTATCTCTCACCACTGGCAAGGGACACCTTCATGCATGACAATTGAATAATCTTTGAAGAGTTGATTCATTCATGCATTTGAGGACTGCAGCAAACGAAGTCATCTGACCTCACTAATGTTGTGAGGCTGTATTCACATCATCTCACACAGATGGATGAGTGTCACCCAATCAACCTATATTGTGTCCTCAATTTCTTTGTTTGGAACCATAATGCAAGAGATAAGACGACTAAGTTGATGCATTCAGGATGTAATGGGGCCATGGTAAATGAAAGACCATGCCTCTCAGATCTGGACTCCTTAAGAGAGAGAAATATGCATGTGTACAGTAGTTGGCCCAGTCAGAATTATCTATCTTTACAGGTAAGTAAACATTATTCTTGCTTCTAAGCAAATTAAGATGTACACTAATTCAAATAAACCATGTTGAGTATGATTAGGAGGCTTGATTACTGATGCATGAATATATGAACTGTGGCCTAAGATTTGTAAAGAATTTTTGTTCAAATAGGTTACCCAGGCAAGTAGTATTTGCAGGTTACCCTGAAATTTGGAGGTATTTTTTTCCTTAAATATTTGAAATATATTTTTCATATTTGCAAATACATTTATGATAAATGCACAGTAATGGAATTTTATGCATATTATTTATAATTATTCTTTATATGTGATTATTCTGAATATTTGCATCATAACATTTGTGTTCTTGAACACAACAGAATGTAAAAATGCTCATTTTATTCAGCCAGTTTTCCTGTCCTCTGCCAATTTAAGGGAGGAAGTTACTCACCAAAAAAAAGAGAATATTTATTCCAATAGATTTCCATCAACAGATGCCATCACTTGGGGGCTTGTGCTGTTTGACTGCATAGTTTAATTGCTGGTGAAAATGCCAGTGATCCTAATACTGTTGAACACCATTTGGCTATCAGATACCAAAGCGCTGGAATCCTTCAGCAAAAGTATCAGCTGCACTTGTTTGCAGTTTATGTGCAATTACAAAATTGAAATATGCCACTTAATAAAAATAAATTAGACAGTACTAAGTGTTGAAAAAAATCAAGTAATTGTTTACAAGGTGATCCACCAAGAATGTTTTTGTTCGTAGAAGTTTAACAAACTGACTTGAACTTGCTAGGTAACATGAAAGAGGACAACCCAGATCCCTGGTATCCATCTATTTGTTCCCTTCCTCCTCAAGCATTCTTATGCTCTCTTGGATTCCTTCCCACCTACCACCTATAAACTTGAGCTCATTGCAAATTCTGCTGATGTATTTTAACTCACATCGTGATTTTTTGCCTGCTGACCTAAATCTATACAATCATCAACAACTTGATTTTGACTTCTGATTGTTATTCAGAGCTTTCCATGGACTCAGTCTTTCCTTAGATCTGTATATGACAAGAAATTGGAGCAGGAGTAAGCTATGTAGTCCCTTGAGTCTGTTCCACCATTTATTGACTTCAAAGCGAATCTACCTCAACTCCAATCTCTGTTTCTGTTTATGGCCTTAGTATTTAAAAATAATTTCTTCTTGACACATATTCATCTGAGAACTCATTTTCTGTTTGTTCACGCCAAACTTCTTTTACCCAGCCATTGGGACCTTCTAAGCCCTAAGATCTTAAAATTCTTCATGTAATCTCTACCTATCATTATCTTGAAGGTATTCCTTTTTAAATTAGTCATTTTGACCAAACTTTTAGCCATTTTTGCAAGTATTTCCTTGGTATAATTTTATCAGGTTGTTTCCCAGTGAAGTGCTTTAGAATGTTGTGTTGTAAAAAAGCACTACATCAGTCAAAATTGTGCGGGGTTTGTTTGTGCATGATTTCAGACCCTGAAACATCAACATTCGATGGAGTTGTATCAGAATTGCAACTTCACATTCTTGAAAATAAATACTATGGCAAGCTGAGCTAAAACATAAACCTGAGAACATGCTGTCCTGTCATGAGAAAACCACACGATGAACGCAGTCCAATGATCATGGAATATTGTTAGTTGTGGCCGAAAGAATCTCTGCACCAAAGAAGGAAAAGTTTTAATACAACTAATTCTGCACGATGACTGAAATAGGATGGCAAAATGAAATTGATTTTGGAATTAGCCATGAGCTTACTGAATGGCAGCACAGACATCAGGAAATGTGCGGCCAATTCCTGTTTCCGTTTGATTCGTATATGGTGGCAACCCTAGATACAATCCTAGTGAGACCACATTTGTCTACTGGTTTTGCTTCCACATTGTTGATCTGGGGTGGAGTTGTGCACTTTGGGAGATCAAATGTTAAGGAAAAGTGTACAGTTAATGGCAGGAACCCTGAACAGCATTGATGAACAGAGGGATCTTGGGGTTCAAGTCCATACCTCCCTGAAAGTGGCCATGAATTGGGTAGGGTGGTAAAGAAGGTATATGGCATGCTTGCTTTTATTGATCGACGAATTGAGTGCAAGAGTCAGGATGTCATATGGCATCTTTATAAGACTTTGGTTATGCCACGTTTAAAGTATTATGTTCAATTCTGGTTCCCAAATTGTAGGAAGGATGTGGGGGCTTTCGAGAGGTTGCAGAGGAGATTTACCAGGTTTGGAAAGTATGACCTTCAGGGAGAGGCTAGAAATACCCGGGTTGCTTTCTTTGGAGTGGTGAAGGCTGAGGGGAGACTTGATAGAAGTCTATAAATGTTTGAGATGCGTTGATAGGGTTGACAGAATCTTTTTCCCAGTGTTGAAATGCCTATAACTAAATGGGGGCGGGGCAAGTTCAAAGGAGATGTGAGGGGCAAATTGTTTTCAGAGAGTGGTTGGAGTCTGGAATGTGCTGGCAGGGGTGGTGGTGGAGGCCGATACGATCAGGGCATTTAAGACTTAGATAAGCACATGAAAGTGTAGGAATGAAGGGATATGGACCAAGGGCAGGTAGAAAGGATCAGTTTAATTTGGTGTCCTATTTGGCACAACATCATGCACTGAGGGCTCGTTTCTGTGCTGTGGTGTTGTATATTCTTTGTTGATACAATGAAACTTTATGAAGTTCAGCCTTAATATTGAGGCAATCAATCATGATGTGCATCTGCCTGTCTACCCCCATGCCCCCAGTTCTAGTGCAGCTAATCTTTATAAGTATTTTCCATCAACCTGCTGATATTATTACAGGAGGAGGTGTGATTTGAATCTGGGCCTCCCATCTCAGAGGTAGGAACAGTACTACTACTGTGCCATAAGAGCCCCTAATATGATTATTTCGAATTAAAAGCAATGCATTTATTCCCTCAGAGCCTGACTATCTATTTGCCAGACATGTTATGATGCAATTCTGGAGAAGGTGAGGCTTGAACCTGGCCTTTTGCCCCCTAAATATGCTGTGAGATTTTAGATTAGATTAGATTAGATTACTTACAGTGTGGAAACAGGCCCTTCGGCCCAGCAAGTCCACACCAACCCGCCGAAGAGTAACCCACCCAGACCCAATCCTCTACATTTGCCCCTTCACCTAACACTTGAGCATGGCCAATTCACCCAACATGTTACATATTTTTTGGACTATGGGAGGAAACTGGAGCACCCAGAGGAAACCCAGGCAGACACGGGGAGAATGCGCAAACTCCACACAGACAGCCGCCCGAGGTGGGAACCAAATTTGTTTTAGGTATTTCTAATCAACATGTTATGACACAGCTCTGGAACAGGTGGAAATTGAAACCAAGCCTCCTGGCAAAGTGATGGCGATACTACCACTGCATCACAAGTTCCTTCTCTAGTAAATCCATCTTTCATTTGGATTCTCTGCTCTATCTATCCTGCTAGTGAGACAGAAAGTACGTGGGATTAGTAAGGGCAAAGCCTGGCACGTAATTAAAAGATGTACTTTTTTTAAAAAACAGCTTGCATTAGGCTGTTGCTTGCAGAGTCTCTGGGCAGTCTTTCCCTTCATGATCATGTCTTCATTGGATTAGTATGGGGTTAGCTGAACCGCGATTGCTTGCATGTTGTGATCCAGTTGCTGAGGTATTGGTAATAAGCCCATCTATTATTTCTTTTGCTATCTTTAACAACAGTTGTTTAACAACTTAGCAAGTAGGATATCCAGAATCAGCCATCCATTAGATGAGTCAACGTTGAGTTAGCTTGTCCGGTAAGGTGCTGCATCACTTGAAATCTTGCTTCCACATGGTTGACCTGATACAATGAAACTTTTTCAAGTTCAGCATTAGTATGAATGAAGCTGGGAGTCAGTGCTGCTGTTGACATGTAGCTAAGCAGAACAATCTTTACACTGCTGATTGAGTTGTAGTTGGCAAAATTTGTTGGATTGAAGTCAATGAATTTGAGTAGAACTGTGTTGCCAGATCTCCTTCTGCTGTGTGACCACTTTGTCAAGTCATATGAAGTTAAATACAGTGCATTTCCAAAGAAATTTTGGGACTTCCAGGGCTTAATCTTTAACATGTCACACACGGGTGCAAAAAATAATCAAGACAGCTCATGGAATGCTGCCCTTCATATTCCAGAGCACTGGAGTACAAGGCTCTAGAAGTCATGCTGCAGTTGAACAAAACCCTGGTACGTCTCCACTTGGAGTGAGCAGATCTGGGCACCAAACCTTAGGGAGGATTTGTTGGCCTTGGAGGTTAAAATGACAGTCTTACAGGAGTGATACCTGGACATCAGGGGTCAAGCCACAAGGAGGAATTATCCAAATTTGGCCTGTTTTGTCTAGAATTTAGATGGCTATGGCGTGAATTGATTCAAGTCTTTTTGACAGTAACAAGTAGTAAAGAGGGTTGAATAATGTTGACTGTTTCCACTAGTTAGGGATTCTAGAACTAGGGGATTTAGTGTAAAAATTAGGGACAGAACATTCAAGAGAGATGTTATGAAATACTTCTGCACACAAAGGGTGGTTCATGTTGGGAATTTTCTCCCACAAATGGCAGTAAATCCAGCATCAGTTGTTAATATAAATTGATCTACCTCAAGTTTATTGTTAAGCAAAGCCGTTATGGGATAAAGTCCAAAGGCAGATGTATGGAGTTTAGCCACACATCAGCTATGATCTAGTTGAATGATGGAACAAGTTCAAGGGGCTAAATGGCCTACTCTTGTTCCTATGTCACCCTGTGCTTTTTATTACACTCCTGTAATTAATGTTAGGTATGTCTTGAAAGAAATCTGGCAAGACACAGAACAGTTCTTCCATCCATTGTCTGAGTAATGCACTGACTGGGGAATTTTTCAAATGTGATTTGTTTAAATATTAGTGTCGGGATTCAATAGGAATTTCCAGTTGCCATGGTAGCATGCTGGCTGGATTAGGCATGCATAACTGTGTCTCATAATTTAGCATAAAGGTCACCTGCTGCTCGTGCATGATTGCCAGGTGGACAAGCAGAAGGTTGGAAGAACAGAGCAAGCCAGGCAACATCAGGAGATAGAGACTTTCCACCTCCTGATGCTGCCTGGTTTGCTGTGTTCTTCCAGTCTTCTGCTTGTCTACCTTAGATTGCAGCATCTGCAGTTTTCTTGTCTCTAACTAGGGCATGTATGCCAGGCTGGGTAAAGGTGACAGGGTTCCTTCCATGAACTAGTTAGACTTTTGCAACAACTCTCATGTTTGTTTTTCTGAAACTCTCCGAAACATTACCAAATGGTCTTTCAGGCCTTTTCCTGGTGGGATTTGAACTCTTGTTGCTGGACCATTACTTAGCCACTGAACTATCATATCCTATTTAATTTATACATTAATGGGATATGGGTGTCACTGGCTAGGCAGTTACCAGCAGAGTTACTCTGCATCTAGTAATCTAATATATAGTTATTTGTTATCTGAAAGTTAAAGATAGAACATATTCGATGTCTACTTCGTCTCCTGCGCCATGTGTGCCAAGTAAGAAACAGTTGTTAGACTTATGATACCTTACCTTTTCACAGTTTGTACTAAGGGTGCAGACTTCAATTTAAAGAAAATCTGTTTGTCAAACTGACTATTTTGCAACTTGAAATTATGGAAATCTATTCATGTTCTTGGTATTGTCTAATGCAATTGCGTTAACTGTTCAGAGTTTTTCATTCCACTGTAATGAAGCAAATTGAAAATATGAAGAAACTGGATTATTCTCCTTAGACTAGAGATGGCCATGGGAAATTTGACAGAGGAAATTAAAATCTGTCAGGTTTTGAAAATGTCAGCAAGGAGAAACTATTTATAGTGATGTAAGAGTCACTTTGGTTCTTCAAATCCCTCACCTAACCCTTCAGCACTCTGGCCTGTTGGTAGTCCTACAATTTTGGATTTGATTGCCACTTAAATCCACTTACTGCTTCTCTTTGTGCCTCAGCTTAACCTATTGACTACTAATTGCTACTTCCCTTTCAGCAGCAACCGTAACTGCCCCAACTGAATCGCATAGTCCTTCCCATCTAGCATGCCCATGAAGGGCCACAATGTCCTATTTTCTTCCAATTCCATTGTATTAGTGGACTGTTTCAGTGGATAAACCGTCACCATCGTTCTTGACGTTTCGTGTCTCAATGCTAATTCAGCTCTGAAAAGGATCCATGTCACCTTTGAGTTTATATTAACTGATGAGAGAACTTTACAGCCTTGATGGAAATCTAACAAAGCAGAAATGGTACCTTGCCATTAAATTGATCCTTCCCACAGAAGTGTACCTTCCACCACTGCTCTGTTCTGTTGTGCTGTGGATGCTATAACTCAATATGCTTTTTTGCCCACTGTGTTGGTTTCGTTATTCACTGTTCTGTACGCTCAGCAACTGACTCTCTTTCAAATCTTCTGTCATTACTCGTTCTTAAAAAAACTTAATCTGACATCCTTGCATCTCGACTGTTTTTAGTTGCCCTATTCTCTCAAATGCATAAATTTGCTGTCACCACATAAGTCCATGCTCCTCTTATCTGGAATTAATATTCAAATTTGTCCAATCTGGTTTCTTATATAGCTGCAATAATGAAACTGCTGCTTTAAAGTCAAAAATGACATCCATGTGATTTTGGTAAACTATTCCACCTCGTGTTTCTCAAATGATCTGCAGCCTTCGGCAGTCTTTATTCGCATTAGACTGCTGTAATATTGATTGCCGTCTTCCATTTGGGTGAATTTGTACCAATCCTGATCAATTCTTATTAATCAACTCACTGAAGGAAGAGGCTCCACAAGTATCGCCATCCTCAATGATGAAAGAGTCCAGCAGATCAGTGCAAAACAGAAGACTGAAGCTTTTGCAGCAACCTTCAGCCAGGAATGCCGAATGGATGATCCATCTTGGCCTCTTCCAGTGGGCCCCAGCATTACATGTAACTGTCTTCAGCCAATTTGATTCATTCTACTTGATCTCAAGAAACCGTTAGATGCACTGGATACTGCAAAAGCTATGGGATCCGACAGCATTCTGGCAATAGTCCTGAAAACTTGTGCTCCAGAACTCGCTGCTGTCCTAGCCAAACTATTCCAGTACAATTACAACACTGGCATCTACTTCAAAATATGGAAAATTGCCCTTTATATCCTGTACGTTAAAAGCAGGACAACTCTGACCAATTACCACCCGATCGACCAGTGTCAAGTGATCGAAGGTGTCATCAGTAGTGCTATCAAGAAGCACCTGCTCAGCCATAACCTACTCAATGATTCACAGTTTATGTTCCACCAGGGCCACTCAGCTCCTGACCTCAATACAGCCTTGGTTCAAACATGGACAAAAGAGCTGAGTTCCAGAGGTGAGGTGCGAGTGTCATCCCTTGACATCAAGGATGCATTAGAGTGCGGCATCAAGGAGCCCTGGCAAAACTGGAATCCATGGGTATCGGAGGCAAACTCTGTGGTGGTTAGAGTCATACCTGGCACATAGGAAGATGGTCCTGCTTGTTGCAGGTCAACCATCTCAGCTCCAGGACATCTCTGCAGGAGTTCCTGCAGGTAATGTCCTAGATCCAGCCATCTTCAGGTGCTTCGTCAATGACTTTCCCTCCATCATAAGGTCAGACGTGGGAATGTTTGCAGATGATTGCATAATACGCAAGCACCATTTGTGACTCATCAGCCACTGAATCCATCTGGGTCTGAATGCATCAAGATCTAGACAGTATCCAAGCTTGGGCTGACAAGTGGCAAATAACATTGCACCAAACAAGTGCTCGGCTGTGACCATCACCAATATGAGGTAAGCTAACCAGCGCCCCTGGACATTCAATGGTGTTACCCCCACTGTCAATGTCCCGGGAGTTATCATTGATCAGAAACTCAACTGGACTCACTGCATAAATGCAGTGGCTACAAGAGCAGGTCAGAGGCTCTGAATACTGTGGTGAATATTCAGCCTATCTACCATGTACAAGGCACAAGACAGAAGTGTGAAATACTACTCACTTGTGAGAGATAAGTGGATAGGTGGAGTTGGAGCCCAGAGGGCTGAAAGGTTAGCAGACGAGGAGATGGCTGATAGTTGGTCAGGATGTGAAAAGCTGAATGCGTTATGAGAATGGGAGAGAATAGGTAAGCTGTGCTGAAGCCAAAAATTGTAATTTGAAATGCAGCTATGAATGGGTGAGCAAAATACTGCAAATGCTGGAATCTGCACTGAAAACAACAAATATTGGTGATCACCGCGAGCCAGACAGCATCCATGGGAGAAAGCAAATTAAAGTTTCGAGTCTGGATGACTTTTAATCACTTCAGCTGGGATGAAGAGTCACCCAGACTTGAAATGTTAGCTTGCTGTCATACAATATTGACTAACAACTATTTCCAACTCCTTTCTCTAACCTATCTTTTACTTTCCCTTTTACAATACTGGTCTGATAAAACCCCCAATTAAGATTTACCGAAAATTCAAGTTTCAAAACCAGCCAGCTGTCGAATCTTCTCTTAGAGAAAGATTCAATCTTCTTTTCTTCTTCGGGTTTCTGATTCACAGGTCATTGATAGATAAAGGTACCTTTTAAGAGAGCTATTGTCTGGACAGTCTGCTTATGTTGGTGGCTTGGCAGTTCTCCCCTAACTTTTCAATTTGTTTAATATTAAAACACCAAAGCATTGGTTCATTTCATTGGTTTTAATATTGTGAAAATACCAAATTCAAACTTGATTCGAGTTTAGTATCTTGGGGCATAATTTAAACTGACCAAATTCGCATTTGTTTTTGCCTCATTGCAATCTAGGTACTGCTAGCTAGGTCCTTGCTGGCTTTCAACTTTCTTAAAGGCACAGTACCCCTCACACCTTCATAACAGTCCTATTGAATCCTGTGGGAGCAAAGAAGATGCTGTTCTTTGAGCTTGCACTATGACTCATTAGAACACTGCAGCAAGCCTGTAACAAAAATGTTGGCATAAGAACACAGTGGTATGTTGAAATGGCAGGCAACTGGCAGCTCACGGTCATTTTTACAGACAAAACGTATAGATATAACTTTTTTTCTTCCCCTAGCCAGCAAAAATAATGTAATTTCAAATAGTTTAGCTTTGTCTTTTAAGTTTTTCAATGCTAACTATTGCCAGATAATAACTTAGTCATAAGGTTTTTTTAAAATCTGTCATATTTAGCTCTGTGTGAAAAATGTCTCAAAATTAAATGTTAAGTTGTTAGTTGTCTTTAATTCTCCTGACAGTATGGGTGTTTGTACTTGATGCTGCTCGACAAATCTTGAAACCTTCAGATTAATGGTTTGCCTTTTGTTGACAGTAGATGAAATGCTTTAAAAAATACAGTAAGCATACATTAATTTGTAGTGGCGAGTGAGCATGAGATTAACTGTCACAACAGATTGCAGACCAGATCATTCAAGTCTGTTTATTTTACTGAAATAGCTCTTGTGATTTGGAGGCCAGTGTGACTTTGACTTGAGGTCCTTCTGAAAACACTTTTAGACAATTAATGTACTACAACAAAATAACACAGGGAAATATTTCACAAATTAAATGTTGATTTCCCTATTCATCTGATGGGCATTTTTAGTGTTGTTTGCAGGAGGGTAGCAATGGATGTTGTCTCCAATTGTTTCCACATTTCATCATTATGACATAGAATCCTGAACCATGCAATTATCATACTGTTTCTGTTTGTCAGGTCATCAACAGATGCCATCTTGTGTGTATGTTTATTGGCTGTAAAATGGAACTGGCACTGTCACTACTGATTCCTCTAACTTTCCACATGGTTCCTTTTGTCAACAGAGGTAAATCAGAAGTAAAATCAATTAACTTTTTATTCTGGAGCATGGTTTTAGTTCTCTCAATAATCAAAAGATTGTGGTTATTTCCCACTGATTCAGTGGTACACACAAAAATGGTTAAAATTTGGTACACTGTTGAGGGGTCCTGCATTGTCCTGCATTAGTTGTTTTAAGCAGACTATGTTGTTAGATAGAGCTCCGAGACATCAGTATTGGTCAAAGTGATTGTGTGGCATACCTACTCAGAAATCAATTGAAATTTCATCATTTCATTTAATTTGGGACCCTCTCATCTGGTTATAGAACATAGAACATTACAGCGCAGTACAGGCCCTTCGGCCCTCGATGTTGCGCCGACCTGTCAAACCAATCTGAAGCCCATCTAACCTATACTATTCCATGTACATCCATATGCTTGTCCAATGACAACTTAAATCTACTACCGTTGCAGGCAAAGCATTCCATACCCTTACTGCTCTCTGAGTAAAGAAACTACCTCTGACATCTGTCCTATATCTATCAACCCTCAATTTAAAGCTATGTCCCCTTGTGCTCGCCATCACTATTCTTGGAAAAAGGCTCTCTCTGTCCACCCTATCTAACTTTCTGATTATCTTCTGTCTCTATTAAGTCACCTCTCAACCTTCTTCTCTCTAAGAACAGCTTCAAGTCCCTCAGCTTTTCCTCGTAAGACCTTCCCTCCATCCCAGCAACATCCTAGTAAATCTCCTCTGCATCCTTTCCAAAGCTTCCACGTCCTCCTTATAATGCGGTGACCAGAACTGTACACAATACCCCCAAGTGCGGCCGCACCAGAGTTTTGTACAGCTGTAGCATAACGTCATGGTTCCGGAACTCGATCCCTCTGTTAAGAAAAGCTAAAACACTGTATGCTTTCTTGCCACCCAGGTTAACAGGGTTGTTAACTTTCAAGTACCTGGACACTGAGATCTCTCTGCTCATCTACACTACCAAGAATCTTACCATTAACCCAGTAGTTTGCATTCCAGTTCCTCCGACCAAAGTGAATCCCCTCACACTTGTCCGCACTAAACTCCATTTGCCACCTCTCAGCCCAGCTCTGCAGGTTACCTATGTCTCTCTGTAACCTGCAACTTCCTTCATCACTATCCACAACTCCACCGAACTCCGTGCCGTCTGCAAATTTACTAACCCACCCTTCTACACCCTCATCCAGGTCATTAATAAAAATGACGAACAGCAGTGGACCCTACACCGACCCTTGCAGTACACCACTGGTAACTGGACTCCAGGATGAACATTTCCCATCAACCACCACCCTCTGTCTTCTTTCAGCAAGCCAATTACTGATCCAAACTGCTGTATCTCCCACAATCCCATTCCTCCGCATTTTATACAATAGCCTACTGTGGGGAACCTTATCGAATACCTTGCTGAAATCCATATACACCACATCAACTGGTTTACTCTCATTTACCTGTTTGATCACCTTCTCAAAGAACTCAATATGGTTTGTGAGGCACGATCTACCCTTCATAAAACGATGCTGACTATCCCTAATCAAATTATTATTTTCTAGATGATTATAAATCCTATCTCTTATAACCTTTTCCAACACTTTACCAACAACTGAAGTATGGCTCGATGGTCTATAATTACCAGGATTGTCTCTACTCTCCTTCTTGAACAAGGGAACCACATTTGCTATCCTCTAGCCTTCTGACACTATTCCTGTAGATAATGATGATTTAAAGATCAATGCCGAAAGCAATCTTCTTCCTGGCTTCCCAGAGGATTCTAGGATAAATCACATCCAGCCCAGGGGACTTATCTATTTTCCTACTCTGCAGGATTTCTAATACCTCTTCCTTGTGAACCTCAATCACACCTAGTCTAGTAGCCTGTATCTCAGTATTCTCAGCAACATTGTTGTTTTCTAGACTGAATACTGCTGAAAAATATTCACTTAGTGCTTCCCCTATCTCCTCTGACTCCACACACAACTTCTCACTTGATTGGCCCTAATCTTCAGTCTTAGAGTAAATCCTAATCCTATCCGCCAACAACTTCTCATGTCTCCTCCTGGCTCTTCTGAGCTCTCTCTTTAGGTCTTATGATTGTAATTTACCTCACTAGTATGTATTGGATTTGCATCCAAGTCCAAAAAATTAAGAACACAATGTTCTGCTTACCCATTTTTCCGACTGCAGAATATTAATTGTGCACATCGATTTAAAATATCAATGAGTGTGCCTGTGTAATTTAAATGCACAGCAAAACAGTCTTTAGACACTCTTGCTGGGAATCCATTTTTCTGTACCATTGAGCTTTTTAACTCTGCAGGCAAACTTCCTTATGCATATCCTATTGAGACTCCTGTTTGTTCCACTCTTTCATACTTCCTGATGGTGATTCAGTTTTTAATATGATCTGTTAGGATTGTGGTGAAATATAGCATGTCATTTCTGAGATCCAAAGAAGTTCTTGTTTACGGTTAAATCTACGGCTAGCAAAATCTTTTTGTGATTATTTATTCCAATTTTAAATGACAGTTGACCATTCAAATATCTTTTTAAAGTTGTGCCTCAAAAATTATAAAAAGTGCCTTTGGTTTATTTCATACACAGTTTACACATTATTTTGAGCCATAACATAGACCTGCAATATGGAGATAGTATTAATACAGTGATAGAACAAAATTGTGGCATGATTCATGGAGGTGAAGCGTGCATCTCCAGTGTTCCTGAGAGGAACAAAGAAACCACTTCACCTAAAATTATATTCAGGTTTACTTTTGTTACAGTGTCAGAGGACAGTGAATTTGTGAAATTCTTTACTTCAATGGGCTTTTGAGATTAGGTCAAGTGTATTGAAGGCTGAGATAGATCGATTTTTAATCAATAAAGGCATCAGGGTTTACTGAGAAAAGTCACTCAATGAAAACAAGAAAAAAAGTCTTGTGGATATTGCAAATCTGACATAAAAAAGGAGTGCTGAAAATACACAGCAACTCAGACAAAATCTGTGTTTTCAGATTAATAAACTATCATCACAATTTGAATTGAAGTAGTTAAAGCAAGTGTTAGAAAATGTGGAGAAAGAACTCAAAGGTAAGGTTTGTCACAGGGTTGAAATCCTGAAAAATACATAACAAAGCATTGGTAGTGTTGTAATGGGATAAGTCAAGAACCAAGTGTTGTGTTTTGAAGAAATATAAATGGCAGGCGAAAAGAAATTCTTGCTTCATGCCAATTAAAAATATGCATTTTAGAATCTATTCTTATGATTTAAAGTTGGTTTTCATTGTTTTTAATGGCTCTAATAGCTGCTCATGAAGATTTGTATGTGTGCCCTCTCGGCATTAATGGAGAATTCTTGAAAATTAATGGATATGCATTTGGATTACTGGGGCACCTATGACTGGTCGTGTCCACTGGTCATGGATCTAGCTTCCATTATATTAAGAAATGTCAGGTATTAAGGTTACTCAGAGCAATTGATAGCACAGTAAGTTGCTTTTGATCAGAAAAGCAAGTTGTAAAGGCACATTGATAAGTTAATTGCAAACCTGTTGCAGGAAGAGTTTAAGATAAACAAATGCCAAACGATGATATTTCTAAAACAAACGGGCAGCATACAACAAAGAACATTGTGTGGTACTTGTCAACTCTATTGCTGGTCATGTATTGACAATATTGAGAGAATAATGTTAAATGGCCATTGTTCTACCAGACCATAGGGTGTTCTCTTATTGAAATGATTGGTGATGGTTTAACCCAAGGGTCATCACACTTCAGGCAAGGGCAGAGTTGGAGAAGGCAAGTCCTTCATGGTGAGTTCAGTCAGTGTGGGAATTGAACCCGCACTGTTGTCACTGCTTTATAAAGTAGCCATTCAGCCAACTGAGCTAACCAACTTGAATCTTTTGTAATAATTTGTTCTAATGTTAACTTAAATGAAAAAAGAAATTTAAAATACCTAATAAACAACAGTGCAGTACATTGTTGTAATCCCAGATGGAGGATGGGGAAAAATTGTGACTGTAAGAGTTGCTCCTTTTTTGAGGTACTCGAGGTGTTGGAGGTGATTTCCTCGAATTCAAAGAGCAGCAGTTACTGTTTTATAAGCTGTTGTATTGTTTTGGAACTTTAGGGCAACAAAGATCAAAGCAATGGTGCTTCAAAAAGGAGGAAAACAGACAAAGGCAGTGACCACGTGATCTAAGAAAGAAACCTATGCTGCTGTCAGATACAGCACTGAATCTGCACAGTTAATGCATTTGCTCTTCGACTTCAAGTATCTCTGGACATTGAAGTGCGTCTAAGACATATTAACAATCAGTGAAATTCACAGCTGACCTTGTGGGAACCTGTTTTGGAGAGTGCTCAACACAGGAACAGATAACTGCATAGTTGTTAAGTGTAACCTTGCTGTAAATCTGCAATAATGAGTAGAGTGGGATCTTCCTTGATCGTTTTATTGAGATCTGTCTCTCGATTAAATTTTTAAAAATATTAAACCATAAGTACTAAGTTAGCTTAGAGCATTGTTTTTTTTAGTGATAAGACATTGCTATTTTCTGGGTCTGTAAATTGTGAAGGAGCAAATATGGCCTTTAGTAGAGTGAATGTGCTCTTCCTGTGGCATTTGGGAGCTTATGAAGAGTTTCCAAGTTCCTGATGATTATGTCTACAGGGAGTGTGTTTGTTGCGAATCTTATCAGATCACATGCATCCATTGGAATTGCAGTTAGAGGCAATAAGGAATTTACAGGAGCTAGCGGTCTGATGGATGGCAGTTATAGGGAGAAAAGCCACATTTACAGTCAGGTAGCTGGGTTAACTTCAGGCAAGGTTAGAAGGGGCAGACAGTTAGAGTAGAAGTCTCTTATGGCTCTCCCCGTCTCAGTCAAGTATGCTGTTTTGGCAAATGTAGGGAGTGATGGACTCTCAGAGGAATGTAGCACAAATAGCTAAGTTTGTGGTATCAAGAATGGCTGTTATATACGGAGGAGTACTTCAGGTTTCAAGCGATCGATTTATGATAAGGGACTCTTTGGTCAGAGGCACAGACAGACGTTTCTGTGGCCAGCAGGGAGAAATCAGAATGGTGTGTTACCTTCCTGATGTCAGGATCAAGGATATCTCAGCAGATGCAGAATGCTCGAAGAAGAGAGGGACCAGCAGGAAGTTGTTGTGCACATTGGAACTAATAACATAGAAAGGGAAAAGGATGAGGTTCTGAATGGACAGTATAGGAAGATGGCAGGAATGTAAGAAGGAGATCCTTGAGGTAGTAATATCTGAATTACTTCCAGTGCCACAAAGTAGTGAGGGTAAGAATAGGAGGATAGAGCAGATAACTGTGTGGCTGAGGAGCTGGTGCAGTGGAGAAGGGTTCACATTCATGGATCATTGGAATCTCTTTTGGGGTAGACGTGACCAGTTCAAGAAAGATGAATTCACCTGAATTGGAAGGGGACTAATATACCGGCAGGGAGATTTGCTAGAGCTGCTCAGGAGGATTTAAACTAGTAAGATGGGGGATGGGACCCAGGGAAGTAGTGAGGAAAGCAGTCAGTCTGAAGTGCAGTTGGGAAAAGGAGTGATCCAAACAGTCAGGGCAGGCAGGAACAAAGCAGAAAACAAGGTAGGACTGATAAATTAAACTGCATTTATTTCGATGCAGGAGGATGAACAGGGAAACAGCTGAACTCAGGGCATTATTGGGAACATGGGGCTGGGATATCATAAATATTACAGAGAAATGGCTCAGGATGGACAGGAATGGCAGCTGAATATTCCGGGGTACAAATCCTATAGAAAGGATATAAAAGAGGGCAAGAGAGGAGGGGGAGTGGCATTTTTGATAATGGATTGCATTAAGGCTGTACTTTGGGAGGATATTCCTGGGAATGCTGAGAAATTGGAAAGGGAAGATCACCTTATTGGGATTGTATTATACATCCCTGCCCCCCCCCCCCCCCCCCCCCACACACACACACAATAATCAGTGGGAAATTGACAAACACATTGGTGAGGAGATCTCAATTACCTGTAAGAATAATAGGGTGGTTATGGGAGGGAATTTTCACTTTACAAACATAGACTGGGACTGCTGTAGTGTTAGGGTTTAGATGGAGACAAATTTGTTAACTGTGTATAAAAAAAAATTGGGGATTTATTATGTGGATGTACCTATTAGAGAAAATGCAAAACTTGACCTACTCTTGGGAAATAAGGCTAGGCAGGTGACTTGTGTCAGTGGGGGACCACTTTGAGGCCAGTGACCATAATTCTATTAGTTTTAAAATAGAGATGGAAACAGATAAACAAAATCTAAGAGATGAAGTTCTCAATTTGAGGAAGACTAATTTTGATGGTATTAGGCTAGAACTTTCAAAAGTTGATTGTGATAAGATGTTTGTGGGCAAAGGGATGGTTGTAAAATGGGAAGCCTCAAAAATGAGGTGATGAGTCCAGAGACAAGATACACCTTTTAGGGTGAAAAGCAAGGCTGATAGGTGTAGGGAACGCAGGCTGACTCAAGAAATTGAGAAAGTGAGGGCTGCAGATGCTGGAGATCAGAGCTGAAAAATGTGTTGCTGGAAAAGCGCAGCAGGTCAGGCAGCATCCAAGGAACAGGAAATTCGACGTTTCAGGAACCCTCCAACCACAAGGGATGAATGCAGATTTCTCCAGCTTCCTCATTTCCCCTCCCCCCACCTTATCTCAGTCCCAACCCTCGGACGCAGCACCGCCTTCTCGACCTGCAATCTTGTTCCCGACCTCTCCGCCCCCACCCCCTCTCCGGCCTATCACCGTCGCCTTAATCTCCTTCCACCTAACGCATTCCCAACGCCCCTCCCCCAAGTCCCTCCTCCCTACCTTTTATCTTAGCCTGCTTGGCACACCTTCCTCATTTCTGAAGAAGGGCTTATGCTTGAAACGTCGATTCTCCTGCTCCTTGGATGCTGCCTGACCTGCTGCGCTTTTCCAGCAACAAATTTTTCAGTTCATGAAATTGAGGTTTTGGTTAAGAAAAAGAAAGAAGCATATGTCAGATATAGACAGCAGAGATCGAGTGAATCCTGCTGTCAGGATTACTGCTGTCCAAAAGGTAGCAGGAGTACACTTAAGAAAATCAGGAGGGCAAAAAGGGAACATGAAATAACTTTGGCAAATAGGGTTGAGGAGAATCCAAAGATATTCCATAAATTCATTAAGATCAAAAGGGTAACTAGGGAGAGAAAAGGGACCCTCAAAGATCAGCGAGGCAGCCTATGTGTGGAACCGCAGGAGATGGAAGCGAAAATGAATGATTATTTTGTATCAATGTTTACTGTGGAGAAGGACATGGAAGATATAGAATGTGAGGAAAGAAATGATGATATCTTGAAATCTGACCATGTAATGGATGAGGAGATACTGGATGTCTTAAAGTGAATAATTCCTCAGGACCTGATCAGGTGTAGTGTCAATAGTGTGATGCTGGAAAAGCACAGCAGATCAGGCAGCATCTGAGGAGCAGGATAATCGACATTTCGGCCATCAGCCCTTCATCAGGAATGAGGCTTATGGGCCGGAGTGTTGAGAGATAAATGGGAGGGAGGTAGCTGGGAATACAGTAGGTGCATGAAATGAGGGAGAAGGTAATAGGTCGGAGAGGAGGGTGGAGCAGACAGATGGGAATTAGGACAGCCAGGTAAAGAGGGCTGTGCTGCGTTGGAGGCTTGGGACTGGGATAAGATGGAGGGAGGGGAAATGAGGAAACTGGTGAAATCCACATAAATCCTGTGTGATTGCAGGGTCCCAAGGTGGAAGATGAGGTGTTCTTCCTCCAGATGCCGGATGCTTTGGGTTTGGCAATGGAGGAGGCCCAGGCCCTGCATGTCTTTAGTGGAATGGGAGGGGAATTTGAAGTGTTCAGCCACAGGGCAGTTTGGTTGGTAGATGCGGCTGTCCCAGGGATTTTCTCTGAAATGATCCACAAGTTGGCGTCCTGTCACCCTGCTGTAGAGACCACATCGGGTGCAACAGATACAGTAGATGACATTGGATGTACAAGTAAATTTCTGTTGGATGTGGAAGGATCCTTTGGGGCCTTGCAAGGAGGTGAGGGGGGAGATGTGGGGGAGGGTTTTGCACTTCCTGTGGTGACAGAGAAAGGTGCTGGGAGTGGGGTGTGGGTTGGTGAAGGACGTAGATCTGATATGGGAGTCACAGGTGGAATGGTCTCTCTGGAACGCTCATAGGGGTGAGGAGGGAAATATATCCCTCGTGGTGGGCTCTGCCTGTAGGTGGCGGAGGATGATGTAACATGTGTGGAAGTTGGTGGGGTGGAAGGTGAGGACCCGGGGCAGGTTCTGTCCTTGTTGCATTGGGAGGGATGGTGTTCAAGGGCGGAGGTGCAGGAAGTAGGGGAGATGCACTGGAAAATATCGCCGACCACGTGGGAGGGGAAATTGCAGCCTTTGAAGGAGGAGGCCATCTGGGATTTTCTCTGGTGGAATTGGCCGTCCTGCGAACAGATGTGGAGGCGGAGAAATTGGAAATAAGGGATGGAAGACATCTTTCCAGGAGGCAGCGTGGGAGGAGGCACAGTCCAGGCAGCTGTGGGAGTCCATGGGTTTGTAGTATATGTCTGCCGTTAGTCGGTTGCTGGAGATGGAGGGGAGGGAGGTGCCTGAGATGGTCCAGGTGAATTTGAGGTCAGGGTGAAAGGTGTTAGTGAAGTTGGTGAACTGTTCAACCAACTTATGGGAGCACAAGGTCATGCCAATAGAGTCATCGATGTCGCGGAGGAAAAGGTGAGGGATGGTGTCAGTGTAGCTGCGGAATTTGGACTTTTTCACATACCCGACAAAGAGGCAGGCCTAGCTGGGGGCCATGCAGGTGGCCATGGATACCCATTTGGTTTGGCGGAAGCGGGAGGATTGAAAGGAGAGGTTGTTATGCGTGAGGACCAATTCAGCAAGGTGGATACCGCCACTGCAGCAATTTCCGACCCTAGAAACATGACTCACCAGAATTCAGATTACTCCACCACCGATATCACTTCTGCCATCAGTGACATCACTCACCAGAACTCAGCTGGCGACATCGCTGACATCCTGCCTGATATCACTTCTGCCCCCACGGGCAATGCCATAGGCCTCACTTCCGCCCCCATGGTGAGCATCACTTCTGTTGGTGATGTCACTCCTGACCCCATAACCATACCAAATCAGTGGCAGTCTCTGACCCAAGTTATAACAAGATAAAATTCATCAACTACAATTATTACTGAAACCACAAACACCTCCCTGGAACTAACAACAGTTTTGTGATATGCATATTGCTGTAGCAGAAAAGAATGCCTGCGAATGGCCAGTCTACCTTGAAGAGTCAAGTTCAAAAGTTCTAATCATTAAATATGCAGCAATGATGTAGTACCTTTGCACTATATTGTATGCAATGTAATGTTGTTTTATACAAGGGAAGTCTGAGTGTGAAATAGAGACTGTGTTGTTGAAACTCAACGATCGAATGAAGAAGAATTGGTAGATACGAAAGTGCCTAAGGATATTTCAATAGAGAGTGGATTTGTCGGGCTTTTGATTTATTTTTATGTTGACTTTGCCTACTCTATTTCTGCCAGCTTCTCTACTCTTCGCAGAACTTGACTTGTTCGATCAAAATGCACAGAGAGGGAACTGTCGGTCCCACTTTCAAATGATCAAACATTCACTTCAATACCTTTTTCATTATTGCTTTCTTATGTTAATTTTGCTTCTTGAAGTGTTTTATTAAATTCAACACTGGTAGCTAATTTGGTTCAGTTGCTGAAATATAGACATCAGAAAGATTCCAACTTTGATATTTGTTCTTTGTTGGGTTAATAGATCTTATTTGTTGTTGTGATGGGTGACTAATGACTCTGACTCTGTAGAAGGTCAAATTGTAGAGACTATAGTTATGATCCCAGTTGATGGTAATTCTTGACATGTCAGCTCCCAGACTGAAAGTTGGTTTGATAGATTGCAAATTTTATTTTGAAGCTTGTTTTGCCATCAGGATAACCACAGAACACATTCCAAGCGGCTTTGAATGTTCTTTTAACAAAGGGAGCATTTATTGAGAAAGTTTCTACAAGGTGTTGCAGTGCCCGTGCGTGTCAAGGAACACAGATTTGTAGTGACACATTGTACAGCAAAGAAATAATAGCTCCCAGGAACCTCATCTGTGTTTTCTGCTTAAAGCTATTTTCTGTTTTTTTCTGACCTAACACACTGTGGTAGACTAGCTCCCTTTACTTAATCAAACCGTCTCCAATTGTGGATCCAACAAAAAAAGTGACTGTCCACTGACAACTTGTGCACTGCACGTGCTCCAATGACTGTAGCAAATGATGGTCGAGTGGAGAACTGCCCTCCTCCATCTCTCTTCCCCACCCTCTCCTCCCACAATGGCCATGATGAGTGCCAACAATGCTTGTACAGAAACTGATGTCACCGAACAAGGAACATGATTTGTGTCAATAATGCATGTGTAGATGCTTCTTGCAGCCTGATGCAGTCAGCTAATGTTATTGCCTAGTTTGACACATAGACAGGCCCATTTTGGTAGTTACTTTGGCATTCATGGAAATCACTACATTTAATAAGGAATGCAAAAATCTTAACATCTGGCCAGTGATCAGTTGTCATTCTGTATTTGTTGTTCACTTTGTAAACGTTTCATCAATTAATTCTCCAGGTACCTTGCAAATCACTTTGATTTGATTTATTATTTTCACATGTACCGAGATAGGCTGAAAAATATTGTTTTGCATGTTAATCAAACAAATCATACCTTACGTAAGTATGTCAGGGTAATATAAGAGAATGCAAGTATAATGTTATAACTGTGGAGAAGGTGCAGAGAAAGATCAACTTTAATATGAGAGATCTGTTCATGAGTTTGATAACAGTAGGAAAGAAGATGTTCTTCAATCCATTGGTACATCTTCTCAAACTTTAGTATCTCTGTCCGATGAAAGAGAATATGACCAGGGTAGGCAGGTTCTTTGATTATGTTAGCTGCTTTCCTGAGGCAGCAGGAGTGTCGATGGAGTCAATGGAAGGAAGGCTGGTTTGTGTGATGGACTGGGTGACAGTTGCCATACCAAGCTATAATTCATTTGGATTGGATACTTCCTGTCGTGCATCTATAAAGATTGGTCAGAGTGTTTGTGGACATGCCGAATATCATAGAACATAGAACACTACAGCACAGTACAAGCCTTTTGACCCTCGATGTCAGACTAACTTACATACCTGTCATTGTACTGTCTTCTACATACCTATCCGAGAGTCGCTTAAATGTCCCTAATGTATCTGACTCTAATACCACTGCTAGCAGTGCATTGCATGCACCCACCACTCTCTCACTAAAGAACATACCTCTGTCATCTCCCCTAAACCTCCCCCAATTGCATTAAAATTATGCCCCCTTATGATAGACATTTCTGCCATGGGAAAATGTCTCTGGCTATCCACCTTATCTATGTCACTCATCATCTTCTGCAATTCTATCAAGTCACCTCACCTCTTATCCTTATTTGCTCCAATGAGAAAAGCCCTGGCTGCCTCAACCTTTCCTCATAAGAAATGCCCTCCAGTCCAGGCAGTATTCTGGTAAATCTCCTCTGCGTCCTCTCTAAAGCTTCCACATCTTTCCTATAAAGAGGTGACTAAAACTGAATACAGTATTCCAAGTGTGGTCTCACCAGGGTTCTATAGAGCTCTCGCATAACCTTGTGGCTCTTCAAGTCAATCCCCCTGCTAATGAAAGCCAACACACGATGCGCTTCTTTACAGCTCTACCAACTTGGGTGACAACTTTGTGGGATCTTTGGATATGGATCCCAAGATCCCTTTTGTTCCTCCACACTGCCAAGAATCCTGCTTTTAACCCAGTATTCTGCTTTCAAATTCGACCTTCTGAAGTGAACGACTTCTCAGTTTTCCCAGTTTAAAATCTATCTGCCACTTAGCAGCCCAGTTCTGCATCGTGTCACTGTCTCGCGACAACCTCCAGCAGCCCTCCACACTATCCACAACTCTACCAACCTTCGTGTTATCAGCAAACTGACTAAACTCAGTTTTTCACTTCCTCATCCAAGTCATTTATAAAACTCAAAGAGCAAAGATCCCAGAATGGTCGCTGCGGAGCACCACTGGTCACCGA
Source organism: Hemiscyllium ocellatum (assembly GCF_020745735.1). Lineage (NCBI taxonomy): Eukaryota > Metazoa > Chordata > Chondrichthyes > Orectolobiformes > Hemiscylliidae > Hemiscyllium > Hemiscyllium ocellatum. The sequence continues at coordinate 15,792,595 of NC_083423.1, forward strand.
GCTCCAGGCTGAATACCTTCCATCGTCTTATGTGGGCTGCCAAATGTGTGTTCAGACAGACAGATTTCACTGTATCCCATGCCTCCTTCCTTTCTGAATGAGCCAACCGTGGGAAACCTTATCAAATGCCTTGCTAGAATCCATGTATACCACGTCCACTGCTCTACCTTCATCTACATGTTTTGTCACATCCTCAAAGAATTCAATAAAGTTTGTGAGGCATGACCTGTCTCTCAGAAAGCTATGCTGACTATCTTTAATCGAACAATGGTTTTCCTTAGTCTTCTGCAGAACTAGAGGCGTTTATGTGCATTTTTGACTGTAACATCAATGCAGGTTGCTCAAGTCAGATCGTTAATGGTATTTACTCCCAGGAACCTGAAGTCTTAACCATCTGCACCTCAGCACCATTGATTCGCACAGAGCCGTCTCCTCCACTCTATTCCTTGAAGTTGATTACCAGCTCCTTCATTTTGCTGATATTGATGGAGAGATTGTTGCCATTACACTATGCCACTAAGCTGTGGATCCCTTTCCTATCCTGTGTTCCCTCATAGGTTGAATTTCAAGCAATCACGGTGATGTTATCAGCAATTTATAAATTGAGTGAGCTAAATTTGGCCACACAGTCATGAATGTGTAAAGAGTACAGTGTGGGGCACTAACGTTCAGGGCTTTTGTGGAGGAGCTATTGTCATCTATCCTCATTGATTGAGGTCTGCGGGTCAGGAATTCCAGGGTCCAGTTGCCAAGGTGGGACCAGAGTTTGAGGCTCGGAGTCTGGATGTGAGTTTGCTTGGAATTAGAATGTTTAAGGTGGAGCTAAAGCTAATAATAGGAATCTGGAGTTGATGTCCTTGTTATTCAGATGTTCCAGGGATGAGGACTAGGGAGATGGCATCTGCCTTGGACCTATTGTGACAGTAGGCGAATTGAAGTGAATCAATGCAATCAGGGAGGTTGGAGTTGATGTGTGTCTTTACTAACCTCTCAAAGTACTTTGGAATGATGCATGTTAAAGTTATCAACTCAAAGTCATTAATACATTTCCTGATTTTTCTAGTTGTCTTCTTGAAGCAGATGGGAACCTCTCATCATAGTAAGAAGAGGTTAAACATGTCTGTGAATGGTCCATGCAGGATCTGAGTGCTTGGCCGGAGACTCCATCCGGATCAGTCACCACATGCTTTCTTGGAAATTATATTTTGAAATAACTGTCAAAAATGATTTTCTGACAACTACTTAGAAATGTCACCTCTACATAACAGAAGAGTAAAATCTATTTCCTCTATCTTCAATTCCAAATTCTCAAATAATAACAATATATTACAAACTTGCGTCACAACGTGAACCAATGTTAGTATTTAAAACTTTCACACATCCAAACCTACAGCAAGACAACATCAATACATCTTATATTTTTATTTTGTCTTCAAGCCACATAACCTTCCAGTGACATTTTACAGCAATGCACAACCAGCATTTTCACACTGATCTACATTGAAAGAATATTAAAAAGGAGAGCAAAATCTTTGTCAGTTTGATTTTGTGTGTCTTAAAGGACAAGAGAGGGGTTTAGGGAAGGAATTGCAAAACTTATGAACTGCACAGGCAAAGGCAGAGCTGGCAAAGGGGGAGCATTTAATGTCAGGAAAGCAGAGAGGTCAGAATTCAAGGTTGGCAGAGTTCTTGGAGGCTTGGTAGTGGAGATAAGAGATGAAGAGGACCAATGGAGCAATTTGGAAACAAATTGCTGGATTGAAAGAAAGTATATTTCTGAGCAGAGTGGTGAATATTTGATTATGCGGCTGCATACAGATACCAGAGCTCAGGAGTGGGCTTAAGTTTATGAATGGTGCAAGTCAGGAGGACAGTATGGTGAAGATTGGAGCACTCTAGTCTCATGGAGCAAGCCCAGAAAATTTCAACTGTCGCTGATGTAAAACAGGAACATTAGAACAATTCCTTTACCTCTTTGGCCTTTTTCTAGACAAGAACAGTTTGGAAACAGTAGGATTGAGAATTATGGTGATAAACTAACAGTCACATCACTGATGTTGTTGAATAATAGAGATAAACGGCCTGGTTGTCCCTGCCATCTCCTCCACCTCCTGATTCATACGTTCACATGTATCTTTGAAAAGAACCTTAAAACTTGAAACAGAAGTTTGTTCACCTTCTGAATTTTCCTCACTTAATCTCTTGGTTTCATAATCTTTGTGTTGTTGAGTGCAAAATGCATTACTTATATAATGCAAAGTCTTAAAAAATAGCATTAAATTGGCAACCAGTTCAAAAGTTGTGACTTTTACTGAACTGAAATTTGTACTTGATCCTTAACTTAGTTCTGCTGACAGTGAATAGTCTGTCAACTGTTTGACTGGTGTTGTTCAAGATACAGAGTTGTACGATCCTATCTTGTTCTTCTGACAAATGAGTCCAACCCCAAACTGTGTGAGATCTCTCAAATCCACTTGGATTTATCAGTAGATACTCCTTGCTTGCCTTACTCATAATTGAAGAACAAATGAATTGGAAATTAAGGTCCTTCATTATTTGCGCTGATAAGTCATGCAGTCATTTCCAAGAACAATTCAATGTTTTGTAGCAATGAAGAGAATAGTTCAGGATCTCATTCATGATGAGCTATTCACTGCTACTTAGATTGTTAGTTTGTTTGTTTGATTGTCAACTGTATTTTAATGTAAGATAGCAGTGTGAAAAATAAATAATCTCATTGTAATGTGTGGCTGATTGTTGGATCAAACTTCTTCATTTAATTTTCTGTCAATGAAAATAAAAGACAAAGTTTAAACAGAGGGAAGGCTGAAAGCCTTAGTTAATTAAAACTGCATTATAAATGACCATGAAGATAATACAGCAGCATCATCTTTTCTGAATTGAAGTTCAACCATTTGGTCACAATTTGTTTCAACCGGTTGAAATTTTACAGAAGACATGACAGGGAATGGAAAGTGGTTTGTTAGATACAAGAACAGAAATTGCTGGAATAAGCCCCATAGGTCCAGCAGCAACTGTGGAGAGAAATCATAGTTAACATTTCAGGTTCAGTGACCCTTCTTCAGAACTAATGGTAGGTAGGAGAAAATTGGAATTCTGTCTTTCAGCTGTAACTCCACCTATCATTTACTTTTTTACCCCTTCCTGCTACCCAATCTTCTGCATAAAACCCAACTTCTTCCTAGCTATCAGCAGATCTGAAGAGGAGTAAATGGACCAGAAATATTAACTCTGATTTCTTTCCACAGATGCTGCCAGACCTGCTGAGCTTTTCCAGCAATTTCTGTTTTTGTGTCTGATTTCCAGACATATCTTACAAATTCCAGTAATTTGTAAGATACTTATCTGTCACATTTACAACTTTGAGTTTGACAAACATCAGATATCTGTAAACAGACATATTATAGTTAACATTCTGAAAGAAAAGTGTGTCTTCACGTGACTTGTTTGAGGTCCTCAGTTAAAATAAAAATTAGAAACCAAGCCCAGTGTTGCACGGAATCTTCTGAAGCTGCTGGAAAAATGTAAAGAGCAATTCACTTTGTGTTTAAACTGCTGGCACAAGTTAACTCCTATCCACTTGCCCAATTGAAATTTGAAACCCTGTTTTGATAATTCACAGTACTGTAACAACCCGAAAAGGCCTGATTTATTGACACTGGTTTGGAGAAATTGCAGTATTTCCATCAACAATACTCTTACAATATTTGAATCTTCCTTTGACACACAACTTGGAATGCAGATTGACAAAATAATGATAAAAATGAATCTTCTGTTCATGAGCAATTAATGACACATACTCCAAAAAAAAATCAGACCCCTAGGGCACGATGTCACAACAGTATTAAGATACCTTTGAAAACGCATGCTTTAGTGACAGATCTCTGTGGCTAAACACACCAAAGCCTCTGCTGTCAAGGGCCATCAGCGTTTGGAGCTCTCAGCTCTGGGTGATATATCTGTCTTTCCTTTATCTCTGACTTGAATTTTTTTTCGTGCTCTTGACATGACAAGATTTGTGTTAGAATGCAGGCTTCTTCAAAGCATGCGGCATTACATCAGCAATGGCTGGCTTTCTTGTCTTTGTGTCAAGCAAGCTCACAGCCCAAGTGTTTTAGTGGAATTGAAAATAATATGCTTGTCAGATGTGTCACTTTATTGGAACAAGCAACCCTGTTAGTAACGGATAGCGACAATTTTGTGTCTTTTGAGTATATTAGCAGAAATAAAATCAACGTGTGTGCACATGTTAGATATGTCACGTTTCTCACTCGAGGAAAGGAGCTGTGCGTCAACTTTACTGTTCAAAGCTTCATATTTATATAAGTTATTGTTCAGGTTTCAAACCTAAAGAGAAAAGGATGTTCTCCCTCATGAATGTATATGCTGTAATATTCTCATAAATTGATTTTACTTGGTTACAATCATGAGGTTTATACGAATTATGTTTTGGGATGATGTCTTTAAATTGAAGGCAAAAGGAAAAGGATTATGTGATCTGCTTTGAAATCTGCTTGACACTAGTCCTTGGATTGTTAAATTTCAAAGAGAGGCCCAGCTAATGATTCTGGAGTGATGGGGTAAGGTGTTTGCTATTGAGTCCTTGGCAATAGCCCATAACTTCCCAGTGGATGTGTGCTGAGTTTTTCAAAAGTCCTAGCAAAGTATTAGAACAAACGTATTCGAAGTATCAAGTTGTACTGCAAACTGACCACTCCTTTCCAAGATTAAAGTGAGTTGACAACGAGGATAACTAATCAGCATTTCTTACTGGATGCAAGGTGAATGATAAACATGCAAAAGGTGGCATTTCTTTTCAGATCAGGCTATAGGTTTCCCAATGATTCACTGAATATCCCAGACTAGCAGTAGCTACAGTGTGTTTGGCTGTCATCTTGACTTTACAAGCTACCACAGCTGTTTGTGGAGAGGGGATGGTCTCCATTTGGAGAGGTGCATCCCACAGTCATCTAGGGATTCCAGGATATGTATCCTGATGTGACCAAAGGGATAGAATCGTCTGGACAAGAGGGAATGTATATTTCTGCAGTTGGAAGTATAAGTTGACTGCAAAAAGAAAATAAGGTTTTGTCAACAGTGATTTGTTTGTCATTGTTTACAGTAAAATTTATAAACTCTAATCTTTTTACGTTCTTTGAGCTATTAATTGGAAAGTCAGCTATTTTAAATTGTTGATCTCCATGGAGATCATAAGAAAATAAAATACTACATTTGCTTGATATCTTTAAATATAATTTGTTTTTTTTTCAAAATACAGTCTTGTTATTAATTGGAAACACCTGGCACCCACCATTCTCCACTTAAAGATAATTGCTGAAAAAGTGAATTTGCTGCATCATGGATTTGCGCAAGCACCAAATGTGTTTGTGGTAATTTTTTCATGTTCATTTGCAATCCTGATTTAGTGCAGGGAGAACAACTGACTGAGTTCTCATCAACAAATTGAATTTGAAGTTATGAGTAAAGCACCAAAGGAATCATGTGGTTAACTGTGTTAGATGGATCAACGGGCTTGCCCTACCTGGAAGTTTTCCTGGGTAGATAGCATCATCTAAGGAAATATGTCAATGACTGTTTCACATTTTCAGCTGGTGGAAATATTTATCTGCAGTATGTTATGTATCTATTAAAGAGAAGGTTTAAATAATATTGTCAAATATGTGATGATAAAGTACATTTGGTGAAATTAAAGGATACCTGCGGAGGAGATGGTTTATAAGAGTATGAGAAGTTTTGCAAGTAGTAAGTTGGAAACGCAAAACACTTCCCAGTTTGACCAAAGAATCTCTCTTACATACGTTTCCAATGGCAGTCACAATTTTCCAAAAGCAGCAGAGACATAAGTACTAGTTTATGTAGTTTTTTATGTTTTGGCTAAAGCACAGCAGAAATACTCCCAGCCTTTGTTCAAAAAGCGCTTTTAGATCTGTAAATGTTCATGGGATGACATGTTCCTGGATAACTGGCCCATCCCAGAGGGCAGTTAAGAATCAATGACATTGCTGTGGATCTGGAGTCACATGAAGGCCAGACCAGGTAAGGACAGCAGTTTCCTTCCCTAAAGGGCACTAGTGGACCAGATGGGTTTTTACAACAATCGACAATGGAATCTTGGTCATCATAGGCTCTTAATTCCAGATTTTTTAATTGAATTCAGATTCCATCACCTGCTGTGGCAGAATTCGAACCCAGGTCTCTTGAGCATTACTTGGGTCTCTGGGTTAAGAATCCAGCGATAATACCACAATGTGAAGTAAAACCGGACCTCAGTTTTGTAGATAGGATAATATATTAGTGCAGCATTCCTTGAAATACATCATGAAGTATCAGTGCAGATTATATGCTTCAAGTTCAGGAATGGGGATTGAACCTACAAATATCTGACTGAAAGGAGTGAGGATGCTGCCAACTGAACCCATTCAGTTTTATCATGCTAATGGCTCCACAATCATTGAGAGAGCTTGACTGGACAACTGGGACTTAATGGCAATAATTATGTGTTATTCTCAGTAACTTCTGTTAGCTAACTCTGACTGATGGAACACAGTTGGGTTGGGAATGCTGCTGTTCACTGACCTAATAGCAAACTCTAAGTGTTTTCCAATTCTGTTCAAGGGGCATTCCCTGCCTTCTGAAAAGGATTTACCCTCTTGTGCTCTAAATGTTTTGAATGACCTTTGGTAAATGTAAGATGAAGAATCATGAAGGAAAATTAACACCCTGAGCAATTAGTTCATTCCACAGTTCATAGTCCACAGCAGTTAATTTTCCAGCATTCTTCAGTTAATTAGCTATATCTTCACCTGACAAATCAAGCTGGCTTTTTAGTTGGTCACATTCAAGTTATATTAAACACTGTTGACAAGTAAATGTTGAAGGGAATAGTAGTCTTGCTGCTTCTCTATGTGCATGTTTGCTCTGAGTGTATTCTTGTGTTACAACTCAGAAAATAACTAAAAGCTGATGAAAAGTTGAATACATGGCATATTAAAAAATATAGACTTCCATAACCTGGAGATATTTACATTTTTTTAAATAAGTAAAGTAAAAGTTTTTGACAGAAGTGCATGAGGATTTTGAAAGGGGGTAGCAGTCAAATTTGAAACGTTGCCTTTCTTCAGAAATGCCTGAGGACCTGACAGTTTGATAACAAATGCCATGTTGAAGAATTCAACAAAGAATCATGACAGCACTAATCCTCGCTCACTTGATCAACGTAATTTCTTCTTGCTGCTTATCGAGGAAGGCTGAGCAAAAATAATTGTTCTGTGATAAGCATTTCATGAAATAAATTCCAGCTAAGTAGAGAATAGGAAGCTTTTGGGTCATATGAATAATGAAGAGCTAACATTTGTGTTGCTCTAATTGTGACCCAGTGAAATAAACCTTTAAGGCCACCAGTATGTCGAAGCTACCTCCCCCTGTTCAATGTCAAAAATGCTTAAATTAATCCAACATCCTCTTACATTAGAAGTCGCATGCCAATAAAAACTAGCTGAAGTCGGCCCCAAAGGCAATGATGATAGACATGTTTAGTTTTGTGCTGATAGACAGTTTTGCCTAAAACAAAAAGCCCCACATGGAGAAGTAGTGTGAAGATAGATGCTTCATTGTATATAATTTGCCCCAGCTGAGTTTTACTATTAAATGCAACAGGGACAAATCCAAAATAATAGGCCATGTAGCCTCTTCACAAAAATTGAATGATAGAATGATACAGCAGTATTGAACATAAATGCAGGGAAATCACCCAAACAGCATGACCATCATTGGAAACTTTGACGCTCAAAGTGCCTTGTGGCTCCTGGGCTCCATGGATGAATCTTTCACAACAACTAGCTACATATGTTTATAGATACATGTAACAATAGGTCTGATTTTACTGAACAGAGATTATAGCTTTTGATTTCACTACTTTTCCCAGCAATAGTATTCCCCTTTAAATCATTTGAATGCCAATTGATTGTAGTTGTTTTGTTTTATGTTTACTTTTTAGAATCCCAACAGTGTGGACATGGGCCATTTGGGCCAACAAGTCCACACTGACTCTCTGAAAAGCATCCCACCCAGATTCACCCCCTGACCCTATATCTGTAACCCCTGCATTTCCCCTGACTAATCCACGTCGCCTGCACATCTCTGAACACTATGAGAAATCTAGCATGGCCAATTCACCTATCCTGCATATCTTTAGACTGTGAGAGAAAGCCAGAGCACCGGAGGAAACTATTCAGACATGGGGAGAATGTGCAAACTCCACACAGACAGTTGCCAAATTGATCCCAGGTCCCTGGCATTGTGAGGCAGCAGTGCGAGCCGCTGTGCTACTCCCGTATTACTATGGAGTTAACAAAGTGACCTGCATATGAAACGATGGATTACACAATTCCTCATACAGATAGCTGCTAGGTTGTGCTGGTTCTTTCTGCTACAACCTTTCAAGCATGTCTTCATTTAAATGAGATTCTACTTCCCTCATTGTGCATTTGCTTTTTTGAATAATTACTTTGCAGTTACTGGTAAAGAACTACTACTCCTCAATTTCACTTTGTTGAAATGTTTGTTGTAATAGCAAAATACATTGAATTTATTTCTCAAAAATGTAGTGTGGTGAATGGCTTTGACAAAAACAAGAGAGTAAAAGCCAACGTGCATCCGAAAGTCAAGTGCTCTTGCTTCTGGTCTGTTGACTAGTTAGCTCTGAGTTTAAAATGTATTTGGAATAGGTGCTAAACTTCTGCACCGCACTGTTTGGTTAAATAGAATGATCTACTCTCTCAGCCAGTTGCTATTTTGATTGCTTTGGAAGGTGAGATATGGGTTAGGTTTGAAAAGTAAGTCTTTTCATTGTAAATGGAACTTATATAACCTGGGCCATGTACTCAATATTCCCACTCTTAATGTAAAGAAATCTAGAAGCAGAAACTGCTACAAATAATTAATGCACAGAATACTGGAGTTGAACTCTGTAGTTTGAAAAATTAAATGATGACTTATTGATGAATACTTTGTTCTGACAAGATTTTACCACACAATCGGTAAGACCACCTATTTACACCGCCATAATATGGGTCTACCCTGCCATTCTCAGCTACTGAAAGCCTCATCCATGCCTTTGTTTCCTCTAGACAACTATTCTCCTGGCATTCCTGGCCACCTGACCATATTCTACTCTGCTTGAGGCCATACAAAACTCTGCTGACCACTTACTGGGTTCCACTGAGATCGATTATCTATTACCCACTAAGAGTACATGGGCTTCCAGTGGTGTCAAGCCTAAATTTTAAAAGTCTCACCTTTTTTTTTCCAAGTTCTTTCATGGCCTTGGCCCTCTCTATCACTGACATCCCATTGAGCCCAACAGCTCTCCAAATATCTGTACTTCAGAAATTCTTGCTTCTTGAGCACCCCTAATTTTAAAGACTTCATTATTTATAGCCATACCTTCTAATAATTGGACCCACAATATGAGAATTGTCCTTCTGACACTCTGTCTTTGTCTCTGTTTTGTCCTTTCAGATGCTTCTTGAAACAGACCTCTTTGACCAAGCTTTTACCAAGTTGAGGCTTGTCTGCTCTCATTTATATTTATATGGCTCAATGTCATATTTTTTCTGCACAGCACTCCTGTGATGTACCTTCAAAAACTGTTTTGTTTAAAGTGCTATATAACTATAAGATTTTGCTCATTTTTTCATTATGGTCGTTTTCAACCTGAAGTAGAAACCGGAAGAATGGATTGTAGAATGCGATTTTTGCAGTCACTAGAGTTTTAGTCATACAGATGCATAAAAACTGTGCAAGTGATGTCTTTATACCTCATTCATTGATGTGCCTTTATTTCTACCATTTTACTTCAAAAATTATTATAACTCTTAACAATTCAATGCTTTAAAACTATAGTTTTTATTTTGGCTCAACCAGATTCTAACAATCAAATCACTTGAGAAGAAGCAATTGCTATCAATTTCAATTTTTTTGTTTGAAAGCAAAAATAATTTAAATTGTGTCAGTACTACATTTGTAATTTTATTGGCTCCCTCCTTGAACGCTGCTATTTGTGGTGAGGAATTATGATGAGTACAAAGGAAAACCCATATAAAGATAAATGTTTGAGTTCACAGTGTCATTTAAAAAGAAACAATCAGTGCTTCACATTGCTCTGAACTTAAGTGATGCTTCTATTAGGCTGTTTGATTGCTTGTGAATAAGCTGTGCCGGAAAGCCTATTTCTGAGGAAGGTAGCCTGACGTGAGACTCCTATTTGGGCCTGCAGCATCTCCAAGAGTTGTGGAGTGTGATTATTGTCAACCAAGCTCTTGGTCACATGCCCTAACAGCTCCTTACATGTTTCAGTGGCATGTTTTGTCTGACATTATCCTATGAAGCACTTTGGGGTGTTTTATTCTGTGAAGGTTCTTTGTATAAATTCAAGATGATATTTCACTGTGGTGAGATAAAGAAATCCCCAGAAGGCTGAGCATGAGAACCTTTGAATTCTGGACCTCTGAGTTCCTGACCCAGAAGAGACATTTAATAACCGCTAAAAAAAATGTTTTTGCAACCAGTTCTTTGCATACTTTAAACTATACCACTGATGAAGAATAAAAAGAGTAATTGCTGCCAGAAATTGCAATGTAGAGGGACCTAGCTGTTCTTGTGCATGAATCACTGAAGGTTGGTCAATAGGTGCAACAGGTAATTAAAGAGACAAATGGAATTTTGTCCTCCTTTGCTAAATGGATTGAGTTTAAAAGCAGGGAGGTTATGTTGCAGCATTATAGGATACTGGTGTACTGGAGTACTGCATGCAATTTTGGAGAAAGGATGTAGTGCCACTGAGACAGGATGCAGAAGAGGTTCTCTAGGTTGATTCCACAGTTAAGGAGTTTGGCTTATGAGGAGAGACCGACTAGCCTGTGATTATATTCATTGGAATTTAGAAGAATGAGGGGGAATCTTATAGAAACATATAAATTCTCTTCATAATTTTATAAGAGGGTGTTTCCACTGGCATGTGAAATTAGGACAAGAGGGCATAGCCTCAAAATTGGGGGAGCGGATTTAGGATTGAATTAAGAAGAAACTTCTTCACCCAGAGGGTTGAATCTATGGAATTCTCTCCCTGGTGAAGTAGTTGACATGACTTCAGTCAGTGTTTTTACGGCTCAGATTGTTTTTGAACAAGAAAGGAATTAAGGATTATGGTGAGAGGGTGGGTAAGTGGAGCTGAGGCCATGAAAAGATGACCCATGATCTTAATGAATGGCGGAGCTGGCTCAAAGGGCCAGATGACCTACTCCTGCTCCCAGTTCTGATTTTCTTATGTACCCCCAAAAACAGACAAAGCTGATCCAAGTTTCTGATGATTCCTGATGAAGGGCTTATGTCCAAAATCTTGATTCTCCTGCTCTTCAAATGCTGCCTGACCTGCTCTGCTTTTCCAGTACCACACTCTCGACTCTGATCCCAATTTCTACCCCAGTGCCTGAGTGGCCCGATGAGAATTCAGGTTCAGCATATAAAATTAATTTGACTCCCTCAACTACACTGATATTCCACGAGATAGTGAGGGTGGGCTGTATTGTTGTCAGTATCCTAAGATGTTAAAGCCTGTTCAGTAACTCATAGAGAGCACAGCATTTGCAGCACTGATATAGGATGGACAGAAAACATTGGAACCACTGAAGATTAAGACAGCATCTGCAGAGACATTTGGAGACAAATTAACATTCTCAGCTATGGACTTTTTCTCAATGATATTTTTCAGTTTCAATGAGAATGACAAAACAAGGGGAATGGAACAAAAGTCACAAATATAACAAAACTCTGGTGTGTTGCCTTGATAGCAAACTGATTTGTTTTTTTCACTAGTCGCTTGATTATTGGCACTTTTTCTTCTTGCTCATTATTTCAGCAATTCTGAGTGAAAGAATTCTTCCAAACTTACCTCCTCCATTCTCATTGTGACTATTTTAATTTACACAATGTCAGTGACTTGATTTGTTACCTCTCTCAGCACATGCTGACTTTTTCATATTCTGGTTTTTGGTCTTGCAAATAGAAAACAACTTCATGTTCATTTTGACTTAAGATAAACCCCATCAAAATGGTTTTGGAGAAAAGTTACGAACTGCGTTGTATGGCAAATGCTCGCCTACAATATTGCTTAAACTGCTTGACTTTCAGCTATTGCCTTGAGCTGTACAACAACCATGAATTATTATTCAAAGATATTTAAGCCGTTTTTGTAATTAGCAACCATTTATGTTGTGCCAACTGTCTCTATCTTTCTTCAAGATCCTTTCTTGATCATAGGTTGCCACTGAAGCTTTGACTTTAAGAATTCAAGCATTTTGTGTATTGCACTTAAACCAAGTGAATATGTTGCTTTTTTTTCTGTCTTATGAGGGACTGCTGCTTTTACTTGTTGTTTACTTTTCATTGTCAATCTTGCTGGTTTTGGATTTTGCAGATTTAATTTGATTGTGAACTTATTTCTTATTTCTGTCAGCAAACACAATGTTTGATCATTGAATGTTTATTGCTCAGAATGAGTCTACTTGTCCTCTTTGTTAGCTCTCTACAAGAACAATTCAACTAGACCCACTCCCCTTCCCCCATGGTCCAGCAAATGTTCTCTCCTTAGACAGTATTTGAAATTTTCAATGATCTAGAATATAGATGTTTGACACTTCACAAGATTATGCTTTATTTCTGTTGGATAAATGAAACTGTCTTTTGATTCGTGCATTCTTCCGTCTCTATTTCTATCTCAGGATACGTAAACGCAAAAACATCAGGCTACAATCATTATCCTATCTTCTGTCCTTTGCGTAAATTTGGGATTTTCGAACCATTTCATCTCTCTGATTTTTACAATAGTCTTACTTGAATTAGACCCAGTGAAAAAGGCGGCATGGTGGCACAGTGGTTAGCACTGCTGCCTCACAGCACCTGAGACCCGGGTTCAATTCCCGACTCAGGCGACTGACTGTGTGGAGTTTGCACATTCTCCCCGTGTCTGCGTGGGTTTCCTCCGGGTGCTCCGGTTTCCTCCCACAGTCCAAAGATGTGCGGGTCAGGTGAATTGGCCACGCTAAATTGCCCATAGTGTTAGGTAAGGGGTAAATGTAGGGGTATGGGTGGGTTGCGCTTCGGCGGGTCAGTGTGGACTTGTTGGGCCGAAGGGCCTGATCCACACTGGAAGTAATCTAATCTAATGTAATCTAAGTTGCTCATGTCATTGGCTTCTAATGTTGCAGACTTGCACCACAATTAGAAACCAGAACTTTGTTGAATTTGCAACACCAGTGTACAAGAAGACCTTTTCCTTTCTTTAAAAAAAATACTTCTACCTTCAAATTGAAGATCTGAATGGCACTGAGAGTACAGGTCATAGAATTTAGGGAAAAAAAGCAATTTTCTAGGAGTGATTTGACTCTGGCACTGCATTCAGGTCTTCATTCAGTGTTGAAACTTTGACGTGAACAATTGGTTGTAAATCTTTACCACAGAGTGCTGTTTAATCTGGATCTTTAAATATATTTAGGGTGAGATTGGCAGATTTTTAATCGGTTAGGGAATCAAGGGCTGGGGGATCAAACAGAAAGTAGAGTTGAGGATTATCAGATGAGCCATAATTTCATTGAACAGCTGAACAGACCTAATTGTGCTGCTGTGTTATGGTCTAATTCTAGCTTTGTGTCCTGTCAACCACAAGTGTCTGAACCCAGTGTATGTCAGCAAAATGCAAATGAGCAAAAACTGAAAAGGATAAACAAAAGGGAAAAAAACCAAATAAAATTCTTGAGTTTTTCACTGCAAGATGGTCCCAAACAAATACAAATAATTATCGTGTAATCCTCCAGAAGCATCCTGTTTAGAGCTTTGCAGAGTTACTTTGTCAAATCTCATGGGTTTTCTTTATAATGAGACCAAAACCCTAAATTTCAAATTGTAAATTAACAAAATAGAAAATATATACAATTTCCTTCTTGTGTGAACTGATCCAGTAAACTCTCCAGATGGTTTACTTGCTTCATGGCATGATTGGTGCATGCTCCGAAATATTCTGCACCCTCAATTTATGTGTCATAATTATGGTAGAGGAAGTGAGTGGTGTCAGAGGTGGGTTGGATGTAAACTAAGTGCATACATAATTAGCACTGTGTGGTCCTTTAGAAGTCATGCCTGAAGTGATCTGCAGTAGTGGATGGTGAAACTACTGAACAGCTGCATTTTAATTGAGACATTATAACTGAAGCCAGAACAAAATGAATTAGTTGCAGTAGTAGATTAGATGATTGGGACTTGGCTGAGAAATTAAAATACATAACATGACAAAACCATCACAGCTGAATGTAATTTGCACTTTGCCCTTTTACCCCTTTAAAGACAGATGAATTAGTGCAGTATAGTAATGAGCTGGTTTAGTGAAAGCCCAGTGTGGAGTATTGACAAACTTGCATTGATTCCTGAATTGCAATGAGTTTTAGCCCCAAACGTCTGTTCTTTTTCTTGATCAGGTCTTCTTCCCTTCGAAACTGAATGTGATCCCTTTACACACAAATTGTTTTCATGGAAGTCCCATGTAGGTTGGTTGATCAACTACATTACATGGAAGCCTGAACCTTTCATCTACACTGTACACAACCCAACCACTCCCCAACTTGCTGAATTTCAGACTTTTTTTATCGTGGAGTAGGATCTGACGAATCCTGTGGCATCTATAGTCAAACGTTTTATTTTTCAAATACTTACCTAACCTTTTTTTTGAGAATTTGTTTTGCCTCTGTCTCAGCAGTCACTTGTGGTCCTTGTTGTATCAGTGCTCAATGAAATTACTTTTCACTACTTCCGCCATTCTTCTACGGGCCATTGGATGTTTTAAAATACATAATGTTACAGAACCATCATAGTCAAATGTAGTTTGCAATTATTGCTTGATACCCAGTGAAAACTATCCTTCCTCATTTACCCTCTAAAATTTACTCCAGTTATTAAAATCTCTTGGATCCCTCTGCACTCCAGTAGGTACATTAAAATTTTACAAATGTTCTTTGCAACAATAAACTCGTCCTGCGAGAATGAATTTTCAATGAATCCTTTCTAGTCAATAAAACTTCTTTTAAGTAATTGATTGTTCACAACAGGTAAACGGTGAAAACATAGTTAAAAATCATACAACACCAGGTTATAATCCAACAGAGTTATTTGGAGGTATTTGGGTTGGACTATAACGTGATGTTGTGTGATTGGTAACTTTATCAACCCCAGTCCAACATCGATACCTTCACATCATGGAGAAAACATAGAAAAGCAATTCCCTCCATGCACATAGCTGCTGATGTTCCCCTGTAACTTTTGGATGTTCACATTTTTTATTTTCGAGGTTGGGCAGTTATCGCCCTAATGTAGTTGACATTAACATATTTATTTCATGCAGTCCGTCAGTGAAGAACCGGGTAGAAAAACAGATTGAAAGTTTTGTATTTAGTCATGCCCAATTGGTATGTGTAAATACCAGTTGTTTGTTTGCTCTCTCCAGTATAATTTGATAGCAGACAAGGTCTTGACTGGATGTTCCACTTGAACACTGATGACTGGGTTGGATTTGATCCTTTCAATAATTATCAGGAAAAAAATAGTTTGGTCAGTTTTTTGAGGGCACAAGTCTTTCAGACTAAATTGGACGCATTTAGCTAATTTAATGATCTCACCAAATAAAATGTATGGCTCTCTGATTTGAGTCTTCACTAGAGCCGATCTTTTTCTGAACTTCAGTATTCTGTATATTTTGTTGAAAAAAACTGTTATCTCCCTAACACTGTCACCAATTGGACAGATAATGAGTATATGTTATGCATATTAGTCCACAGATAGCTGTTCAGTGATGTTTCAGTACCTGACTGATGCAAGTTATGTGGTGTAAAAATAAGATTGAATACGAAAATAACTTAATTGGGACAACACGGCGACATTGCACATCAGTGAGGCAGTTGTCAAAGCTGCCAATTACAAAAGTTTTTCATTCAAAGATTTTATCACGCTGAATCCAGTTCAAAACATTAAAATTAATATTTTATTGATGATGGTAGTTGGAAGGACTCTAGAGTTTAACTCAAAAGTTAGAGTGTTGACATTTAATTCTATCTTGTCAGGAATGCAGTGGCAATTGATAGAGCTGTTGGTGCTTCCAAGATGCACTCTGTCAGTAGTGTTAATGGGGAGCTGAGGAAGACATTCTTTCATCACTATGCCACACAAGTCTACAGATATTGGAATTCACCAGATGTATTAATCAGATACTCTTACTCAGACGGTTTTTATCCTAGTAAAATGGCAAACTCGTCCTTTCAACCCATAACACACTGATTCTGTTGCTGGTAGTAACGAGAACACTTTTATTTCGCTTCCACTGGTTTACATTTCAGCCAAAATAAACTTGGTTTAATCACCAGTTTAAAGTAAAAATGACAAGTCTTCCCAAGTGTCAATCTTAGCAAATCTGGGAAGCTAGCTCATGAAATTATGGAAATGCACAGCTCAGCAAAATGCCATTCAGCCCATTGTATCTGTAAATTTAATCCCATTCTCCAGCTCTTTGTTTGTAACCCTGTTACTTGATGTGCAAAGGAAAATAGGTCCTTCCTATGAACTGCATTCAAACCCCTCTTAATTTCACACATACAATTAAGTATCTCCTTCTTCCCCAACTTCATCTACCCGCATTCCCAGCTATCTTCTCCCAGCCTAACCCCTCCCATTTATTTCTCAGCACCCCCCCCCAGCCCACAAGTCTCATTCCTGATGAAGGGCTTATGCTCGAAACATAAATTGTCCTGCTTCTCGGATGCTGCCTGACCTGCTGTGCTTTTCCAGCACCACACACTTGACTCTGATCTCCAGCATCTGCAGCCCTTACATTTTCCAGCATTGTCAGAAAGTACTTTGTTACCTTTGCTATTTCTTGCTTGAATGTAGGACTCTACACTAACTCTAAACATGGTTTAACTGCGATTATCTGCAGTCTTCGCATAGCCTGTGCCTTGGCCATGAAAGGAAAATGTCCAGAGTGCCATCTTAACCAATTTATCTGTGTGTTTTGCTGCCTTCAGGGATCTGTAAACATGTAATCCCGGACCCACTTTTAAATATATTGCCATTTATTTTGTACAACCTTGTCTTGTTTGCCTTCCAAAATGATTAGCTTATACCTCACCAGATTATCGACTGTCAGTTTTCTCCCACCTCTAGCAGTTCATGCATTCCAGCAGACTAAAATATTTTTCATCAAAAAGTGACAAACATCATAAGATCTACTGCTTCTTATCATTTTAGGTAAATGATTTGGATATGAACATTGGAGATATGGTTAGTAAGTTTGCAGATGACTGCAAGTAAGGTTACCTCGGAGTACAACAGAATCATGGTCAGATGGGCCAGCGGGCCGAGGAGTGACAAATCGAGTTTAATTTGGAGAAATGTGAGGTGCTGCATTTTGGAAAGGTAAATGACACGTTTGCCGTTTTACGACGTTAAAAACAGTCTGAGTAAGAGTATCAGATTAATACATCTTGGTGAATTCCAATATTTTTAGACAGGGGGCAGCACGGTGGCTCAGTGTTAGCACTGCTGCCTCACAATACCAAGGACCCGACTTTGATTCCAGCCTTGAGTGACTGTTGGAGTTTGCACTTTCTCACCGTGTCTGCATGGGTGTCCTCTGGTGCTCCAGTTTCCTCCCAAAATCCAAAGATGTGCTGGTTAGGTGAATTGGCCATGCTAAATTGCCCATAGTGTTCAGGGATATGAAGGTTGGGTGCATTTGTTAGGGGTAAATTGAGGATAATAGGATAGCGGAATGGATTTGGGTAGGTTACTCTTTTTGGAGGGTTGGTGTGGACTTGTTGGGCTGAAGGGCCTGTTTCCACGCTCTATCGTTAAGTGAACTTAGAATCCCTAAAGTCCTGGGCAATGTTGTTGAACAAAGAGACCTTAGAATGCAAGTTCATAGTTCCTTGAAAGTGGATTCAAAGGTAGATAGGATAGTGAAGAAGACATTTGGTATGCTTGCCTTTATTGGTCAGTGCATTGAGATAGTAGTTGGCCATAGTTCCTGTGGCTGAACAGGATATTGGTTAGGCCACAATTGGAATACTGTGTGCAATTCTGGTCTCCCTGCTGTAGAAAGGATGTGGTGAAACCTGAAAGAGTTCAGAAAAGGTTTACAAGGATGTTGCCACAGATGAAGGTTTGAACTAGAGAAAGAAGCTGAATAGACTGGGGTTATTTTCCCTGGAGCGTTGAGGCTGAGGGATGACCCTATAGAGTTTATAAAATCATGAGTGTGATGGATAGGGTAAACAGCCAAGGTCTTTTCCCTGGAGTCGGTGAGTTGAAAATTAGACTGCATAGGTTGAAAGTGAGAGGGAAAAGATAAAGAAGAGACCTAAGGGGCAACTGTTTCATGCAGAGGATGGTGTGTGCATGGAATGAGCTGCCAGAGAAAGTGATGGAAGCTGGTACAATTACAACATTTAAAAGGCATCTGGATGGATATATGAATAGGAAGGGTTTAGAGGGATTTCAGCCAAACGCTGGCAAATGGGACTGGATTAATTTCGGATATCTAGTCAGCATGGACAAGTTGGACCGAAGGGTCTGTTTCCATACTGTATGTCTCTATGACTCTCTAAGAAATATTGCTGTATTTCAACAGTACTGTTTGCCTCTTGCTACTGTGCCAATTTTGAATACAACTTGCTATTTCCTGAAATCCTGTGAACATTAACTTTTATGGTCAGTGTACCATGTCAGACTTTTTAAAGCCTTCCTGATATCTCTGTGCTCTTCAGATGTGCTACCCTCAATGTTCCTTATTGTTATCTCCTCAAACTATTCTGTTATGTTAATTAGAAATTACTTCCCTTTAACAAAGCCATGGTGATTATCCTTGATTAATTGGCGCATTTTTAATGACAGTCAATACTGTAACTCAGAATTTTTTAATATCATTTTTCTGCTATCAAAGTTAGACTTATTGGTCAATCCCTTGCACATTTTTTTAAACAGCCTTCATACCCACCAGCCTACTGATACCAGGGGCTGGGGAGTCCAGAGCTAGAGGGCATAGGTTTAGGGTGAGAGGGGAAAGATGTAAAAGAGACCTAAGGGTCAACTTTTTCATGTAGAGGGTGGTATGTGTATGGAATGAGCTGCCAGAGGATGTGGTGGAGGCTGATACAATTGCAACATTTAAGAGGCATTTGGGTGGGTATATGAATAGGAAGGGTTTGGAGGTGTGTGGGCCGGGTGCTGGCAGGTGGGACTAGATTGGGTTCGGATATCTGGTTGGCATGGATGGTTGGATCGAAGGGTCTGTTTCCATGCTGTACATCTCTATGACTCTATGTCTTTGCCAAAGAAATATTGGAAAATAATGTGAAGTAGTACAAATGAAAATACATTTTTTTAAAAAACCATTCATTGAATGTGTGGGCGCTACTGCCTCAGCCAGCAATTATTGTCCATCCCTAATTGCTCTTTAGGTTGCAGGTTTGAAAGGTCCTGTCAAAAATATCTTGGTGATCTGCCACAGTACGTCTTGAAATTGGTGCACATTGCTACCATTGTGCATTAGTGGTGAAGGAAGTGAATGTTGAATGTGGTGGGTGGAAAACCAATCAAACTGGTTGCACAGTCCTGAATGTTGTTGAGCTTCTTGAAGCTGCACTAAACGGGGTAAGTGGAGAGATTTCAATCACACTCCTGACTTGTAGATAGTAGATCAACGTTTTGGAGTTGGGAAGTGAATTTCTCACTTTGGAGTTCGTGGCTTTGTCCTGCTCACGTATTTATATTGCTGGTGCAGTTTGGTTTCTTATCAGTAGTAATCCACAGGATGTTAATTGTGAGGGATTCAGCATGATACTGCCATTGTGTCAAGAATGCTTACAATGCTAAGAAAGTATCTCTGTACATGTCTTTTTTGTACAAATCTAGTTTTGTTTGTTGTGTACAATTAATATTTCTCAGAAATCTACAATTTTAATTTTGAAGTTGCCAGGCTTAAGAAACACAATTGAGATTAAGTAATCAAATAATCAACTCAAGCCAAAGAAAGCAAATTGGCCAATGGGTTGTTCTTAACTCTAAAAGAATGAAGCATAAAATGTACCAAAGGATGTCGCTCTGATGTTTTCGCATTTCTGGTCAAATCATTAATTATATAGGGATGTCTCTGGGGTCTTGCTAGCATAGCTTGCTCAAAAAATATAATCTTGAGATGTTCTTTCAAACACTTGCAAAAGTGCAAACAGATTTCACCTTGAACTGATACAGAGGGTTTTCTTTTGAGAAATTGGAGTAGTTGGCTTGGGAGCTTTCCTCCAACTCCGTTTGTTCTCATTAGGCTTCTCCAACTGAGCCAGATAAAACTGTGAAATCTCTTCAAACTCATCATTGTTCAAAACAAAACCAAGCAGTGATCATCAGTCATGTGATTTAGACTCATAAATTCATAGAGTCATATAGCACGGAAACAGACCCTTCGGTCTAACTCATCCATGTCGACCAGATATCCCAACCCAATCTAGTCCCATTTGCCAGCACTTGGCCCATAACCCTCTAAACCCTTGCCATTTACGTATCCATGCAGATGTTTTTTAAATGCTGTAATTGTACCAGCCTCCCGCACTTCCTCTGGCAGCTCATTCCATACACGCAACACCCTCTCCATGAAAATGTTGCCCCTTAGATCCCTCTTTAAATCTTTCCTGTCTCACCCTAAACCTATGCCCTCCAGTTCTAGACTCCCCCACCCCAAGGAAAAGACCTTGTCTATTTATCCTATCAATGCCCCTCATGATTTTATCAACCTCAGCCTTGGTTTAAAATAAACTCCAATATCTACAATGCACTTGCAATAACCTCTTTAGTATTTCCACAAAACTTAAAATAAATTCCATTTTCCACAAGCCTTCCATTCTTTAGTCTTCTAGCAATATTTAATATAAAGCATTTTTGTAACAATGTATAGTGAGTTATGTGTCATCATTAAAAACAAATAAGTGAAGTCCCTCGAAACACTGTTACTTAAATATCATGAAAGTGATTTACTTCAGATTATTTTTACTGAAATGGAATAACCATGCCATCTGTATTAGTTCTGAAGAACCCGAGGATTGAGAGTTTGAAGCCAAATTTGAACACCCCTTTCCTGCTAATCACAGTGCAATGCTTAAATGCCTCATTTGATTTTTCAGACAGATTAATTTAATTTGATTTCTTATTGTCACATACTAAGATACAGTGAAAAGTATTGTTTTGCATGCTAACCAAACAAATTAGACCTTCCATAAGTATATCAGTAATAGAACAGAAGGCAAAACATCATGTTACAGCTATAGAGAAGAGAAAGATCAACTGTTCATACGTCTGATAATAGAGGGGAAGAAGCTGATCTTAAATCTGTTGGTATGTGTTTTCAAACTTATGTATCTTTTGCCTGATGGAAGAAAGCACAACCAGGATGGGAGGAACTTTTAGTCATGTTGGCTCCTGTCCTGAGGCAGCGGGAAGTGCAGACAGAGTCGATGGAAGGCAGGCAGGTTTTGTGGTGGACTGGGACTGCATTCACAACTTTCTGTAATTCCTTACATGTAGTGTAAAAATTATTTTAATTTTGTTTCTTGCGTCCAGAATGCCTTCATTGTGGTGAAATAATTCAGCATTTGTGCCTCGTTTCTGTAAGGACATTAGACAGAAGTTTCAATTTTTGTTTACAAAATACAGATGTTCCTATTTTATGATTTGACATTCATACTAGCTTCTGGTATTTTATGCTTTAAAAATTTTATTCATCTCAAATTGTTTTCTTTGCAATCAAATTTTTTTCAACACATTAAACTAATCCAGTATAAACACTGGAATAAGCAAATTGTATTCCATACAGCACACTGACATCAACTAATAATTAGCTCACTCAATAGGAAAAGCATGCTAACAGTCCTATGAGAGATATATTGCAATGTTACACTACTCTGCAGGATAACCCCTGCAATTCAGAACTTAATGTATTTCTCAAAACATCTTTTTTATTTGTAAATAAAATTGCATGTATTGCTGATTGCAGCTACAAGTTACCCAAATTATCCATGTTAAACAAAGAAAATCATTCATTCATAAAACTGTTAATTCTTGTGCAGAGACTCATGAAAGTGTTACTGATGTGGTGCGTACATTATCTCTACATTGTGGAAATTATTTTCATGGTGTGCAAGCATCTGTTGATGTGATTGATTGTTTGTCTGGGATCAATACAATTCTCTTCAAATGAATTGCCATAGTAAATATTACTGTAGATCCATTTCCAATGTGGAGAATGGTGGACTTCCAAGACAGGTAGTTATTCTGTATGGATGGTGAAATCATATCTCTGATCGGCTGTCTGCAATGAAGGAACAGCTTCTGTGATTATACATCTGTCGACACAACAGTGTGTTTTTGATCATTCATGTTCAGTGCACATGGTTGAGTTGACAGTTCTTCCATAACGGTCTAAGTTGTCTTGTAGGCAAAGTCTTGTTGAGAGCATTGGACGTTTCCACTCTAGCTTTCCAGTGCTCAGCTTTGGCAACGCTTTGGCAATTTGACCAAGTAAAACTTGGCTTCTTGTTGTTTTACCTTGATTTTAGTCACTCAGTCCTTTTCCATCCTCTGGCTTCAGTAGTTTGTTTCGTGACTGGAAGAGTATTTTTGGTGCAAAGTGACATTTGTCTTTGAACTGCACTATTATCTGCGGCCAGCACTTTTCTTTTGGATTGCCATGCCTATAAATTTCACTTGCCTACAACTATCATTTGCACGAGCGTAATAAAAACCCAATGCCTCAGCAAGTTGTGGCAAATTATTTTCAGCGGTTGCTATTGGCTAATGAGATCTCTTCCAATCTTTACTGAGATCTTTTGGATCTACGCTGACTCTCAGCTCTCCAGATTTCTTAATTTCTACCATTCTGTCATCCACTATGTAGGAGTTGTCACTTTCTCGATTATTCCCTTTGTTATGGACCAGGCCAGAACCCCTCAAAACACTTCACGAAGGCAGCCTAGACTTTAACTTTTCTAGTTGTTTTAAGCAGTTAAGTGGATATTCCTGGGATGATGCAACAGGCCTAACCATTCAGTTTAAACACAACATAATTTATTTACAGACTACTGAATGAAACACAAGCAAAAGAGAACCAAATTTAGAATAACAACCTATCTGAAAACCTAGTTGACTCTATCTCAACTTCATGATGTTGTTCCAAATACTTGCAACATCCCCATAAATACCCCCTTGGCACAAAAAGTTAAAATCAAGCACAGCTACTTACAGGAGAGTTGTCAAAGAGAGAGAGAAAGGATCAGCATAAAACTGCTTCTTTGGGTCCAAGCAGCGGATTCCCCGCTAAATTCACAGACAATTCCAGTAGCTGCAAACAAACAGTTTGCTACAACCAAGCCAATCCCTGAAGTGGGAGAACTGGCCACATCCTTTTCATTGTACAAGGGTTTTAACAAAAGCACTTCAAAGCTTTTTCAAGTCAATATTTCCAGACATATCGGAACATCTGCCCTTACGATCCCTTTACGAATAAAATCAAGGACAACACAACCTTGTTAAAGGAGCAGCATCATCACACCTTCCTTGTGCAAATCCCACTACTTGGTCTTTCTGACACAGCTTGGCAACACCTAGAATTCCTCAGTAGATGCTGAGTTGGTCTCTGACTCATTATTTTGAAATGATAGTCACAGCAGAGATATTCAAACATGCAAAAACAATTTTTTAATCTTCTAGGATCTGTTCAGCAGCCAATGGTTCAGTGGATTTTGAAATGCCATTTATCTCTTCTGGCGCATGTAGAGTTACCAGTCCAAACTTCAGATTTGCTTCAGTTGATTAGTTTCGTTTATTGTCAATGATCTGAAACTCCAAATCTTCTTCCCATTGCATTGGATTCTCAACTTCTTCTTACAATGTGCATTGTTCCATCATATCATCTTGCCTTCGAAGACTTCAATTTTGAGACACCATCTTGACCAGACCTGAGAAGCTCAACATTTTTAATAAAAGACCAATGCAATCTGATGCTTCACTTTCAGGACTCTGTCCTTCTGCAGTCATCATCCGAACACTCAAAAATGACTGATCACCTTCAGACTTGAGGTTGCCAATCTGAAACATGGCTAAAGTGATTTGTCTCAACCAGTGGCCGATCTCTATCCACCAGCCATCTTTATAGGATTGCTTTGCTTTACTCCAGCTAAACACCTCTGTGTGCAAAGTAATTTAGTTTCTTGCCATTAGAGCTCAGCTTTCTTCAAGTTGGATATGCTTCATTTTGTTTTGTGGTTGTATTTTCTGCAATATTTATATGCTGCGTTCTGACCTTGAGTTTTCTATTTGCCATTCTGCAAATATGTTTTATTTTCCAATATAATTGTTCTTGTTCAACCTGGGATGTCTATTGGCATAATCCAAACTTCATCTGTTCTCATTTTACTGCAGCCTAGCTGATGACTGACCATGTCCAAAAACATTTCAAATACTTTCTTGAGAGTAAGCTTCTCGGCAGATACACTTTCATGATGGGATCTTTTATGTCAAGAAATCCTGTTTGATCAGATGTCCAAAATCATAGGTATTAGCTAGATATAACAGTGCCATGACACGCTGCTTAAGAGTCTCTCTATTTCGACTGGGACAACACATCTATCCTGGGACAGGCTAAGCAAAGGCGTGCCAGAGAATTCCTAGAGGCCTGGCACTCCAACCACAATGCCATAAACAAACACATAGATCTAGATGCCATCTATTAACCCCTCAGAAAACGAACAGGAAATGATATCACCACAAACCCTAGGAACCCCATCCAGGAAAAAGAGATAAATAGAAAGCAGGAGACAACAGCTTCGCTTCACTTGGAGGTCGCCACTAATGAAACGTCTGGATATCAAACCTACAGCTCAGCGAGCAAATCTACATCCTAAGTCTCCCTATTACCCCAAACTCTCATGTTAACACACATTGGTCATACATAACACTAATATGGGATTCAAAATATATCTTTAAAACATTACTGCTCTGAGTTGTGATCTTCAGTGGGTACAAGTCAGCTTGTAACACTCTCTTTCCC
Organism: Hemiscyllium ocellatum; assembly: GCF_020745735.1. NCBI lineage: Eukaryota > Metazoa > Chordata > Chondrichthyes > Orectolobiformes > Hemiscylliidae > Hemiscyllium > Hemiscyllium ocellatum. Next base: position 15,817,826 of record NC_083423.1, read on the forward strand.
CGTCATTGATAAGAGTTTGGAACAGATATTTTGTTAGAGTCTCTACTTAATTCTTCAGCTATTTCATAGTTTTATTACAGAATTATGCTGAAATACCTTTTTTCCATCCATTTTGTAGTGAGCAGTCCACCTATTTGTGAACATAGTAACATTCAAGCAACAGACGATTCCAAAGTCATCAATTACATTTCGTACTCCTCTGAGCAAAGGCGAGACTTTTTGCAAGATTTTCAGTCATTCACTCGAGTTCAGGGGTACTGAACAATCAATTTTTGGCATTTGGATGGAGGCAGTCAGAGAAGAATGTTGTTATTTTTGGGCTGCTGGACAGGCAGGTACTTGGGAGCAAAACAAAATGCCTTCACCTGATAAAGCTATTGCAAGATTGAGTCATTAGGACTCAGGGCAAGGCGGCATGGTAGCTCAGTGGTTAGCACTGCTGTCTCGTAGCACCAGGGACCTGGGCTTGATTCCAGCCTCGTGCGACTATCCTGGTGTCTGCATGGGTTTCCTCTGGATGCTCCACAATCCAAAGATGTGCAGATTAGGTGAATTGGTCATGATAAATTGCCCACAGTGTTCAAGGATGTGTAGGTTAGATGCATTAGGGATAAAATGTAGAATAAGGTGGGATGATTGGATGAAGTATTCTTTGTCGGGTCCATGTAGATTTGTTGGACTGAAGGGCCTGTATCCACACTGTAGGGATTCTATGTCAGGATTCTACGACAAGTCTGAGGAGTCAGGAGTTGTTTCTAATTCTTAGTGCTCAGGATGCTGTGGGGAAAATGAAGAAACCATGGGCCATTTATGCTTTTGTGTGGCTGAAAGCAAGGATGAAGGGACTCCACAAGCAGTATGTGCTTGGTGCAGTTCAGCAAGCCTGGGACTCATGGAAAAATGCAGGGACAAGGTCAGGTCAATTAAGCTAGCTATCTGTGGACAAGCTGTGCTTGTGAATTGGTGTTCGTTTCCTGCCTTCACTGTTTCAGTTACTGGCCTCATTCCTGATGAAGAGCTTTTGCCCGAAACATCAATTTTCCTGCTCCTTGGATGCTGCCTGACCTGCTGTGCTTTTCCAGCACCACTCTAATCTTGATTCAGATCTCCAGCATCTGCAGTCCTCACTTTTGCCTTTAGGTGAGTGCAGTCTCAAAGAGGGAACTCCCAAGATGTGAGCAATTGTTGAAACAATCTTTGACAGATGTTTGACAGAGTCCTGAAGTGAAGTCATAGAGTCATACAGCAAAGACAGACCCTTCAGCCCACTCATCTATGATGACCAGGTTTCCTAAAAGCCTAAAGACCTGGACCTGAAACTTTAACTCTGATTTCTAATCACAAAGATGCTGCCAGACCTGTTGAGCTTTTGCTGTAATTTGTGATTTTGTTTCCTAAAAGCCTAATTTCCCATACCCCTCTAAAACTTTCCTATCTATGGACCTGTCTTTTAAATGTTCAAATGACTTTTAAATGTTGTAGTTGGACCCACTTCTACCACTTCTTCTGGTAGCTCATTCCATACGCGCGCCACCCTTTGCATAAAAACATTGCTCTTCCGGTCCCTTTTAAATCTTTCCCCTCTTGCCTTAAATTTATGATCTCTAGTTTTAGACTGCCCTACCCTGGGGAAAAAAAGCTTGAATATTAAGCTTATCTAAGCCCCTCGTGATTTTATAAATCTCTGTAAGGTCACCCCTCAGCCTCCTTCACTCCATGGAGAAAGGTCTGAACCTATCCAGCCTCTCCATATAAACCAAACCTTCCAATCTCGGTAACGTACTTGTAAGTCTTTTTTGCACGCCTTCCAGTTTAATAATATCCTTCCCATAGGAGGACAACCAGAATTTTATGCAGCACTCCAAATGCGGCCTTAACAATATCTTGTACAGCCGTAATGTGATACCAGTGCTCTGATCAATGAAGACAAGCGTGCTGTCTGCATATGATGCCACTTTCAAGGAACTATAATGCTGCACCTCGGTCTGTCTGTTTGACAACATTCCCCAGATCCATGCCATTAACTATGTCACTTCAGCCCTGGTTTGTCTGACCAAAATGCAACACCTTGCATTTATTTGAATTAAACTTCATCTGCTATTCCTCAGCCCACTTGCCCAGTTAATCAAAATCCCATTGTACTCTGAGATACTGTTCTTCATTGTCTACTACACCACTAGCCATGGTGTCATCCGCTCGTTTACAATGCCCCCTATATTCTTGTCCAAATTGTTTATATAAATGATGAACAACAGTGGACCCAGCACTGATCTTTACAGCACACCACTGGTCACAGGCCTACAGTCTGAAAAACAGCCCTCTACTACCACCGTCTGTCTTCACTTGTGTAGAATTGGAATCCTTTGATAGTTTTAAGGAGTCCACAAGCTCAGTGACATTTGAGGAGTTGCTGAGAAATCCATGGGATCTGCCTTGACTGCATTTGTGGTGTTTGACTGCAGTCTGGTTAATTCTGGATATTAGAATATGCTGTAGATTGTATTACTGTTCTTACTTTGTGTATAGTTTATTCAAAATTGTGGAACTTTGTGGCTTTATGCTCTTCGTGAGTACTTGGAATCTCACATTTTTTGCACTTCTTAAAAAAAAAACACTCACTGGTCCCTAGGCAGATTGTGACATGAATTAGGCATCATATGCCTTATAATTCTTTGACTAATCAATTGAGGAAATGTCCAACTGGCACTGTGTCCCATCCTGTCCCCAGAGTTTCTTCACAATTACCGCAGGTTTCAGGTTTGTATGAGTAAGAGAGAGGTTTGTATGGAAACTATTAAATATTTCACAAAGTGCACATATTTCTGTCCCCCAACTGTTGGCATTTGTAGTATTATTTCCTTAGGAATTTAAATAGGATAGCAGGTACAACAATAGGACACGTTTCTTGGACTGTTTTCTGACTTTGTTATGTCAAGCCAAGAGGCTTGAGGTGGTGAGCCAGTTTGTGACAGAATTGACAGCATTTACTCAATAAGCAGCAAAGCAAACAAAGTTCTTAATGAGCAGTGAGAATTAGGAAATTATGAATATAGTAACTTCATTTTTAAATTGTTTTTCTTTACTTTGGAATTAAAATCCCAAGAGGTTGAAAGTTTTTTTTGTGAAGTTTCTGAATGTTAACTTCAGTATATTAACACTAGCAAGAAAGTTGAAGCTGATCAAAAACGTGAACATAAGTATTTGGGATCGTATGGAATTAACAAAAATGAACCAAGTGCTTTTTTTTTTAAGATTAAGACTATCCAAGGGATGATGAGTCAGAATGTTTGACTTTGTGAAAATCCTGTTCAGTTTTAGCAATGTTCATCAGGTCTGCCAGCATGTTCCAAGAAGGAAATAGAGTACAGGATTCCCTCAGGGTCGTGTCCAAAGCCCAACAATCTGTCATCATTTCACCAATGATCATCTTTCGCTTGTAAGGTTAGAGGGTTGGGATGTTTGTGGATGTTTACACCGTCTGTAGCTGTTCAGTTTTGAAACAGTCTGTATCCATACGCAACAAACCTGAACAACATTGGGCTTGGGATTCAAATCAGCAAGTGATATTCTCGCCACTCAAGTGTGAAGTAATGGATATCGAAAACGAGAGAATCTGAGCATCACCCGTTGACTTTCAATGACAGGGCCATAGCTAAAACCCCCACCATCGACAGTAAATTGAACTGGACTAACTGTATAAATATTGTGCCTACAAGAGCAGGTCAGAGGTTGGGAATTCTGTAGCAAACAACCTCCTGACAACTGAAAACCTTTTCACGATCTACAAGGCACCAATCTGGAGTGTGATGGAATACTTTACATTTGCCTAGGTAAGTAGAGCTCCAACAACATTGAAGAAGTTCAACTATATTGGGGACAAAACAACCAGTTTGGTTGTCACCCCTAACAACCAGCAATGACAACATTTACTTCCTTTGCCACCAATTCACAGAGGCGGCAGTGTGTATCATCTATAATACATTTAACAGCCCGCCAAGACTGATTAGACAACACCTTACAAATCCGCGAGCTCTACCACTTAAGGCATCAGAAATGTGGAAAAACCTGGAAGTTCCCCTTGAAACCACAAAACATTCAGCGTTGTAGCTATATATAGGTCAAAATACTGGAACACTCTCCTGAACAATGCTTGGGGTATATTGAGCACTTTGATTACAGGAGTTCAACAAGGCACCTCAACATCATTGCATAAGGAACTGCTTTCTAATATCTCTGTTGAATCACCTGGCTCTCATCTTAAAGCAGTGCAAATAAGTTATCTTCATTTACCTGTTTTTCCCTGTTAAATCTTGAAGACCTTGATTAGATAATCCCTTAACCTTCTAAATTCTAGAAAATTAAGGCCTAATTTGTCTAAAATCTCCTCAAAACTTAACCCCTGAAGTCCAATTATCATTGCTGTATACCTGCTCTGAACGTTTAAGGTATGATGTCCAAATCTGCTCTCAGTACACTAAGGGGCGTCAAACTTGAGTTTTGTGTAATCATAGAATCTCTATAGTGTGGAAACAAGCCATTTGGTCCAACAAGCCCACACCGACCCTCTGAAGAGTAACCCACCCAGACCTATTCCCCTACCATATTACTCACATTTAGGACCATTTGGCGCAGCCATTTTGGCACGCGCGATTTTGCGCAGCCTGTTTTGCCGCAGATCCATTTAGGCGCAGAACTATTTTGGTGCAGATATATGGTAGTCATCAACGAAAATCAATATAATAGTAGAATTATTAAATGGTACTTTCCAGTAGTTTGTAGTTATTATTAAGATAATTAGTCATCAAAGAAAAATAACTGGAGGGGGAAGTTTACAAGTGATTAACGAGTGCCTAGAAAATTTGTCGGAAGCTTGTCAAGGAACGATGCCTAACAACAGAGCGCCGAAGAAAATAGTTCATAGGACAAGGAAAGGTATTGGTACTTTCCCGTAAATCCAAGAAATTCGGAAGAACTTGCAATTCCAGATAGCTTTACAACATATTCTGTTAATGAATATAATGAAGAGCAACTTTTACTATAGACAGTGGTAGCACCACCTGCAGAATTCTTCTATTTGGAAGAAAAAGGAATGCAGAGTTTCTGAAACAATCAAAGTTATTTGTTGATGGAACATTCAAAATGTCCCCACCTCTATTTTCACAAGTTTGTTATTTTAGGGGAAATACATAAAGGTGTGTTCCCACTGTTGTATGCTTTGCTTAACGAAAAACATAGGATAAATTATTTGAAATGGTTCTGGAAATATAGCCTGAATGCTGCCCTGACATTATTAACTGTGACTTTGAACTTGTACATCTCATAGCAGGGCACGATAGTCAGTTGAAGTTAAAGAAATTCAGGGAATTGAATGGGTTGTTTTTTTTTATAAATTTTGAGAAACCATGGTTAGGAGTGGACTAATCACAGACTAAATGCAGTTGATACACAAATAACTACAAACTACCCATTAAATAATTCTATTATTATGTTGTTTTTCTTTGATGACCACCTTTGTCCTGTTTTCAAAAAGTTTCTGAAATGTGTCTGGCATGACCTACCCTTCATGAATCTATGCATACTCTCCCTGATTAGCTGAAATTTTTCGAGGTGATCACTTACTTGTTTTAATGTGCAATTCGTAGTTTGACTGTACCAACCTTGTGTAGATTTGATTAGATTAGATTAGATTAGATTTTTGATTAGATTTACAGTGTGGAAACAGGCCCTTCGGCCCAACAAGTCCACACCGACCCGCCGAAGCGCAACCCACCCATACCCCTACATTTACCCCTTACCTAACACTACGGGCAATTTAGCTTGGCCAATTCACCTGACCCGCACATCTTTGGACTGTGGGAGGAAACCGGACCACCCGGAGGAAACCCACGCAGACACGGGGAGAACGTGCAAACTCCACACAGTCAGTCGCCTGAGTCGGGAATTGAACCCGGGTCTACAGGCGCTGTGAGGCAGCAGTGCTAACCACTGTGCCACCATGCCGCCCATATGTACTTGGACATGAAGGCCGTAATCTTTGACACAAGCTTATGTTACTGGCAGGATCAACCAGGTTGCTGATTGGGCAAAAACAAATATCCTTGATTATAATCACCAATATAGTCCCGACTGTAGTCGTTAGGCTAAGTGGCTGTAATTCCCTGGTTTCCATCTGTCACCCTTCTTAGAAGTGACATGAGCAAATTTCCAATCCAGAGTTACAACTCCTGTACCCAGGGAACTCTAATAGGTTATTGTTAGGGCATCAGAAGTACATTTGCCTCCCTCATTTAATAGAAATGATAGAAATCATCGGATCCTGCGGATTTGTCAACTTTCAGTTCCATTAATTCGATTTGATTTATGATTGTCACGTGTACGGAGGTACAATGAAAAGTGTTGTCTTACGTGTTTTAAAGGCAGATTCATTATTGATAATTTCCTTCTTACTGATGATTAATTCCCTGATTATTGATGATTTACTTAAGCTAATTTCATTTATCCGCTGAACCTGATCCTCTGTTAATCTCTTTGGGTCTTCTAACACACTATCCTCCTTTCTGCTATAAATACCAAAGCAAAGTAGCATTCAGCATGTCTGACATTTCCCCATGGTCATTACCAATAAAGTTACAGTCAGCTTCAATGGCCCAATAGTATTCTTAAACAGTTGCTTTCCTTTTGTAGAATCTCTTATTGTCTTTTATGTCCCTTGCACGCTTTCTTTCATAATCCTTTTTAGCCGCATTTTTAAGTTACTTTGTGGCCCTATGTTGGTCTTTGTATGCATCCCATTCTATGGTATTTGAATTGTTCCTTGTATTTTTATAATCCCTTCCATTTAATTTTATGCTGTCCCTTACCTCCTCAGAGGCTTTTTTATTTGTGAGTTGGAGCTTTTCCTTCTCATGAGTGCAAACTGCTTATGAACACCCTCCACTGCTTCTTGGTTGTTTTACCTATGAACAGTGTTTCCCAGTTTATTACGGACAGTCTCTGCCTCATTCTATTAAAGGCTACCTTAGTTTAATTCTAATGTGGAGGTGCTGATGTTGGACTGGGGTGTATAAAGTTACAAATCACACAACACCGAGTTATAGTCCAACAGGTCTATTTGAAACTACAAGCTGCAATCTTTGCTTATTTCTAACAAATACTACATGAAACTGAATCATGTTATGGCCACTATTTGGCAAATGTTCATAAACAATTAGATCAGGCTAATTATTCATTACTGGATCCAATATCGCTCATCCTCTTGTCATATCCAAGACATGTTACCATAGGAAACAATGCTGGATGTGATCTTTAAGTTCACAATCTTTCTGGCAGATATTTGGCTGTCTCCCCTGCTCTGCATTCAAATTAAAATCTTCCATTATATCTACACTACCTTTGCTGTATAGTCATCTAATTTCAGCATTTGTACAATCTAGCACTTCTGACATGCTACCAAGTGGTCAAGATATGACCCTCGTGTGGTTTTTAGTTCTTCAGTTCACCCATAAGGTCTCCACTGAATACTTTGCCCTCATTACATCCTCCCTCATAATAGAAGTGATCCTGTTTTTACAACACCCCCTCTGGCATTTTCTCTATCCCTCCTGTGAATCTTATAACCTGAAATGTCTAGGTAACAGTCCCAACCACCCTGAAATGAGGGCAGTGCTGTCTAGGCCAGCATTTATTGCCTATCCCAAATTGCCCAAAGGGCAGTAAAGAGTCAACCACGTTGATGTGGGTTTGGAGTCACATGTAGGCCAGACCAGGTAAGGATGGCAATTTTCTTCCCTAAAGGACATTAGTGAACCAGATGAGTTTTTCCTGACAATTGGCAATGGATTCATGATCATTATTAAACTCTTAATTCCAGGTTTTTATTGAATTCAAATTCTAGCATCTGCCATTGATGGGATTAGAATCCAGGTCCCCAGAGCATTTCCTGGGACTCTGGATTAACAGTCCAACAATAACACCACTAGGCCATTGCTTCCCCTATAATGGCCACTATATCATAGTAAATCTGTGCCTGCAGCTCAGACTTGTTCCTTACACTTCATGCCTTTGTATAAAAAAAACTCTAATTTGACTGTACATTCTAGATGTTAGATTACTTAGTGTGGAAACAGGCCCTTCGGCCCAACAAGTCCACACCGACCCACCGAAGCCCACACCCATTCCCCTACGTTTGCAATTTAGCATGGCCAATTCAACTAACCTGCACATTTTTTTGGACTGTGGGAGGAAACCGGAGCACCCAGAGGAAACCCATGCAGACACGGGGAGAATGTGCAAACTCCACACAGTCGCCTGAAGCGGGAATTGAACCCGGGTCTCTGGCACTGTGAGGCAGCAGTGCTAGCCACTGTGCCACTGTGTCGCCTGCCTTCCTTATCTTTTTTATTGTTTCTCTCCCCTGTCTTTTTCAATACACTATAGGCATGTCTTATTCATTAAATTGGCCTTGCTTCTTCATTCAACTAACCTGTAGCTTCTCCTCATTTGCTGACCTGCTACTCCACTTCCATCCACTAGCCATTGCTGCTGCCACATTAATTTAAATCCTCCAGAATGCATACTGCCCACAGTGATATTAGTGTCCTTCCAGTTTAAATACAACCCATTCTTTTTGTGTAGTTCCCATCTGTTCTGGGAGTGATCCCAATTATCCAGATATCTGAATCCCTCCCTTATGCACTCGGTCTTTAGCCACGTATTCAGCTGGACTACCTTATTATTTTTGCATCACTAACTATCTATTATTTATCGAAATGTCCTACTATACGGCAACTTTGGTCTCAGTCAGTGGGATGCAAGTTTTTCATTGGATTTGGTGAATGACATAGTACTATTATCACAAATGCTGTTTCAAAGTTTATTTTTGATTGTGTACTGTGAATGAATGAGTTATTGCATGATCAAAACAAGGCTATTAAATAATCCCCCATTCTTTCCTGTATTCTCATGTTCTATCTGGGATTATCTTTCTCACCCTGTATGAATCTTCTTGTCAGATTCTTTTTGATCGAAAGTAAATCATTTGAAATGTCTGGTCATGTCCCAGCCAGATAGATACATTTATTTCTGATATTCAAGACTATGTTTGATTATCCAAGTGGAGTCATAATTGATCTAATGATAGATGCATTGTGTTAAAAGATAGTGGAAAATGCTAGATAGAAGATTTTAATACTTTATTGTCATATTTGTTTTGCACAAAAATATTGAAAATTAGAGCAATTTTGAAGAATAAAAAGAAACTTAAGTTCAAACTTTTGCTGAAATGTTAGCCTACTAATGGCTGCCAAATTGTAAAGAGCATGCATCAATGATCACGAATATTTAAGAATTACATCCATTGAAGGAGCTAAAAGCTATCATTGTTGGATAACTGATGGCCATTTTAATCAAAGGTATCAGCATGTATCTGAAGTGGGTGTATGCCAGTGAAACTAACAAAAAGGTTAAATTCACTTTTCAGAGGGTTAGTTATTTAATAAAGTTAACATTAAACTTGCCTCCATTTCAAAGATACCATGAGTGAATAATCAATGGCAGTTTCACTGTTCTGTAGAACACTTGAATACGGGGAAACAAGCTGTTTAATCACTGGGGAAGGCCAGCACATTGTTCCTTCAGAAGGTTATTTATCCCATCCTCCTCTTTGTCATTCAAATTCCCCTCAGTCATGTATGAAACCCTCGTGTTAAGTATGGATTGTTTCTCCTAGTTAGTCCATTAATTCACCCATGATGGCGTTAATGCATCTTCTGGAGGTGAACTCCAAGCAGATCTTAAACAATTGTTTCCGTGGTGTACATCTCTTTGACTCTATAATTATTATAATGATAAAATCTGGTTGAATTTGGTTGCCTTTCTTGTGATTTTTATTATTCCATCAGAGGAAGTGATCAGTTCCAGCAAAGCCATTGTTTACTGACCATTCCTAATTGCCCTTTCAGAAGGTGCAGATAAGCTGTTGTCTCCGAACACACTGCACCCCAAGTTCATCTGCCTTGCATTGTCTCCCTGCAGACAAGGTGAAGCACAAATCGTGATTTCTGAGTTGCATTCCTGTTAGATGATTACGTTTTGCATCTCATTATATTCAAAACAGATGAGTACACAGTAAGGCAAATCTTATTTGCTTGTAAAACCAGAGAGCATAAAATTAATCAAGAAATTGTATTTTCAGAATATTTTGGAATTGCTCAGATTGCAGGAGAATCAGCAAAGCCATAATGTTCTGGAGATTGTCCTAAGCCACATATTCTGGACTCTTCTTCAAAATGTGACTCTTAATATAAACCAGAGTCTTGTGAGACGCATACAGACATAGTGCACCACCCAAGTAAAATAGTTCATGTGAAAAATGAAAACTAGCATCATTATGAGCAAAGAGCAGTGTTTCCACAAAATATGATGAATTATGACTTTGTTTTGCAGGTTTATTACAAAACTACTTTTGTCCTTCTTTGCCTCGGTGTTAAAATGGCATCATGGATGTTACGGATGTTACTGATGACTTTCCATGGAAGTGCAAGAAGGTGCTCAAAAAGAGACAAACCTGTAGAAGTTGACGATAGTTTAACTATTTGAGCGTGGGCTTTAAATCCATTCATAGCTGAGTTCAACTGTTTTATTTTAATTAATTCATGAAATCTCGGGTATCCTACCATATATAATTGCCTTTGCAATGATGATGGTCAGTTGTTTCTTGATCTCTAAATCATGTGGTGTAAGTGCACCCAGTTGCTATTAGGGAGGTACAGGATCTTGATATAGTATCAGTTAAGGAACATGATATGTGACCTAGAGGGAAACCTTAAGGTGAAGGTGCTCCTACATACTTGGTCCTCATTACTTCTACAACCTAGAAGGTGATAAGAGTTTAGAAATAACTGTCAAAGCAGCCTTAGCAAGATTTTTTAAAAAATCCTTCACAGGGCATCGCTGGCTAGACCAGCATTTATTGCCTGTCCCTAATTGTCCAAAGGGCAGCTCACAGTCAACCAGCTGGATTTATCCTGGCAATAGACAACAGTTTCATGATCATTATTAGACTCTTAATTCAAGGTGTTTTTATCTAGATTAGTCATACTACTAATAAATTGTTCCTTGCAGATGATATACTGTTGCAATAATGTCTGGTGGTGAAGGGAATAAATGCTTCAGAGCAATTTTATTGCCATGTGATTATTAATTAATTCACTAGAAAACTATTTTTTATACAGTCCTTTAACTCTCACAGCAAGTACTCAGGGTATAGAATCGACTGCCTGGAGGGGTATTGAAGACAGGTACTCTGGTAAGTTTTGGATGATTATTTGGATAGAAAGAATGTCTGGTGAAAAAGCAGTAGCTGAGTAATAGGTAAGGGTTTGAAGAGACACTACAGACAAGATGAACTGAATGGCCTCGTTCTCAACCCTGCTGGGATTGTAAGATTTGCTGAGGTACAATCTGCCTCCGCTAGCCTAGTTGCAGTAACTTTAGTAAGGTAGCTGGAAAATTCAATTGATCTTTTGTTACTTTACTAAAAGTTCTGTAAAGAATGTACGATTTCCATGTTCTCCTGTCACTGAATATTGCTGTTAAACATACATGTGTACAGTTTTATATTGAGAAATCATTTTAAGTCAGCATATAGAAATATTTGTTTCTAGAAGTCACCTGCAGTTGGACTCGTATCATTAGCCTGGGCCTTGGATTTTGTCTCCAGTTACATACCACTGTGACATTGTCTCCCCATCCCCTGACAATAGGAACTCAAATTTTCATTTTGTCAGTGTCGTGATTGTAATGAGGTCAGCCAGCTGGACCTCATAGAATATGGGTTCCCTGATTAAGGTTGTTAACCTGGTCCAATCAGGGAGCCCTGGTTCACAGATAGTGGAGTGCATTATTTCCCCCTCCAACTCTATTTTGATTTAATCCCTGCTCTCCCCTTCACTGTTTGATCACGCAGCATTGACCTTTTGTGGAGGGCATTGCTTGTCACTGGCCACTTGGGTATTTTCCTATCTTCTTGGTGAAAAAAAATTTTAAAAAAAACAGATTCAGCAACATGGGTGCTGGGGGAAAAAAATAAGCACTACCGCAGTTAGGCGGTAGTGTGGGGGTCAGAAAAAAAGAAAGAGATAAAAAGAGTGTCAGAGGCTTTTAAAAAATGAACAGATTCAGCAACATGGGTGCTGGGGGAAAAAAAAACACTACTGCAGTTAGGCGGTAGTGTGGGGGAGAAAACAAATAATCAGGTATCAGAGATTTTGTTAAAAAAAACAGCAGATCTCCTCAGTCTGTGGCCTGACTCTGAGTTGACTGGCTCACAGTCAGTGTGTACTGTTAATCTGGGACAATCAGGAATTCCCTGGCTGACTGACAGAACCAGGAGATTTAGAATCTCCTCAGTTTAGGGGATTGATTCTGTGCTGACGAGGCCACAGTCAGTGTGTTACTGCTACTATTGGTTTCTGTTTGTTTTTGGAGGAAACCTGATTCCTGAACAGGTTGGTTTACAAAGCTAGTTTTGTTAACTGGTATTCCTTCATTGAGGGCTAATTTTCAAACTGCCTGATCTACACAGTCAGATGTAATTCAGCCCTCATTAGGGAACTGACTGGTTACAGCCTGTGTGTTACTCTTTTCACTTTGAGAGAAGGACAATGTTGATTTTGTGGCAGGGCTTAACTCTTGCATTGTTTTTTTTTGAAATGTGTTTTTACTTTTTTGGTATTTGGACTGAGAAAATACATCTTTCCAGACGAGCTTTTCTTGTGTGGGTAGGCCTAACCCTTTGTGGGTGACTAGGCTTCTGTAAAGACTGAACACCTGTGTGTGTGCAGGGAGGTGAGCAATTGCTGCATTGTGGAGTGGACCACACCCCTGTGAATTAACTGTGCCTTTACAATATACTGTGCTCCTGTGAGTGGGCTTGGTCCTTTGGATGGACCGGGCCTCTGTGGATACTGAATACCTGTGTGTGCACTGTGGACTCTGCCTTTGTGAAGCTGCGGTTGGTCCATTCCCAATGTACTGTGTTCCTGTGAGTGGGCTTCATTATGTACGTATGGGCCAGGCCTCCAAGGCGACTGAATACTTGTATGTGCTGTGGGATGTGCATTTGCTGCCTGTTGGGGTAGACTCTGCGTTCGGACATGGACTCTGTCTTGGTACTGGAAACTGTTTTGTGAGGATTTTGTGAATTCTGTTGCTGTACATGGGTTTCGTAGTTGTGTTCGAGTGCGGACCAGAGTGGGCTCGTCAATGTGTGGGGCGACTGGGAGCTGGAGGGTCAATGACCGGCCTGGGCGAAAGTGGGCTGAGGGGGGATCTGTTAATGCGCAGGGTGGCTGGGGCTAGGCAGCTGGCAGCATGCTGTGAGGAAAGTGGTCAGGGGAGGGGCAGCCAGTACAGGGGCTGGCTGGGGGCCGGAGGGGTGCTGACTGGCCTGGAGGAGCCTCTCAGTATGCGGGGTGGGTGGGGCCAGGCAACTGATAGCGTCCACTCAGAAAAGCTAGTACAGGGTCAGCCGGTCAGTATGCGGGGAGGCTGAGCCAGATGGCCAACAGCAGCCCGTAGGAAGGCCAACCGGAGGAGGACCAGTTAGTAAGCAGGGAGGATGGGAGCCGGACTGCCAATGTCCAGTCAGTAGGAACACTGGCCAAGAGAAAGGGTCAGTCGATACACAGGGCAGCTGGGTGCTGGATGGTTTGGTTAGTACACGGGGTGACTGGGAGCCGGTGGCCCATGTCCTTCCCGGAGGAAAGTGGGCTGGGGAGGATCAGTCAGTACACAGGGCTGCTGGAGGCCACAAGGCCAACAGTCAGCTTATAGGAAACTGGCCCAGGGTAGTCTGGTCAGTATGCAGGGCAACTGGGAGCTGGGTGGTCGTTGACCAGTCTGGAGGAAAACAGACCTTGGGAGGGTCAGTCAGTATACAAGACAGCCAGAGACCGGAAGGAAGGTTAGCCAAGGGTGGTCTGATCAGTATGTAGTGGGGATTGGTGTCAGGTGTCTTTTTGTTATAGCTATATTGGTCTGTGTTTTATGCATTGTTTCTTATTTGATTGGGCTGTCTTGTCTGTGTTTTTTACTGTTGCCTTTGATGAAAGTGGAGTTTGAAGTTTGTCCTCGTTTCCCTGAAAACTGGTTGAGCGATGGGTTTGGAGTTTGTTTTTTTCTGCCCCTTCCCCTGCATGTAGTGTTTTTTTTTGTGAACTGCTATTTTCTGTTTGTCAACTGTATTTTGTACTGTTTAATAAAAGATTTTATAAAACAGATTCAGACGATCTCCTCAGTCTAGGGACTGACTCTGAGCTGGCTGGTCACAGCCCACATACAGGGCAATGTAAATAAAGGGTGGCTTGGTGATGGGATACCAGCCTCAGTGCAGTTATTTCAGTGGCAACGAGAGAAATAGTACCTGGCTGAAGAAAATTCGCTCACAACAGTCATCTTGGAGTTGGGATAGGCATTTCTGGCATCATGCCTTTATTTGGGAAGCTTGTCTCTTTCAATCCTGCCGACGAAGCCAGGGCCCAGTATGTGAAAGGAATACATTTTGTTTTATGGGCAAAATTACATTGCAGCAGACGAAAAATAATGAGGAATCCTTCTGTTTGCTTGCAAACATGCAGCATTATCAATTATGAGGAGTTTAACTTTCCCTGAAGCATACAACCCAAAACATCTTCTAATTCTGAAACGCTATTGGTTTTATTCAGCTGTTCGAGAATGGGGGGAATTGGTATCAGGATTTTTGACTATGTTAAGATGACTGGCAGAGGCATGTGATTTTGGCTGACCTGAATGAGATGCTGAGAGATCGATTAGATTAGATTACTTAGTGTGGAACCAGGCCCGCCAACCCAACAAGTCCACAACGGACCCACCCAGACCCATTCCCCTACATTTACCCATTCACATAACACTACGGGAAATTTGGCATGGCCAGTTCACCTAACCTGCACATTTTTGGACTGTGGGAGGAAACTGGAGCACCCGGAGGAAACCACGGGGAGAATGTGCAAACTCCACACAGTCGCCTGAGGCGGAAATTGAACCGGGTCTCTGGCGCTGTGAGGTAGCAGTGCTAACCACTGTGCCACCATTCCACCCACACGTGGGATATAGTACGTGGGATTAATGACATAACCAAAAGCACCTACTAGCTGAAGCCCAACTCGTCTTCAAACAAGCAATACAACTTGCTTGGTCATTAGAAAATGCAGCAAGTGGAACATGTGAGCTCTACAGCACCCAATGGAAGTGGACACCTTCACCTGTCCGATTTGAGTTTGGAGAAGACCACTTCAGTGTAGGCAATCGCAGAGCTTTCTGCACAGGATATCCTGAGCAGAGCTGACCTTGGGTCAGCCCACAGCAAAGTCAGGCCTCTGCCAAATGGCCAAAAAATTCTTCAGTATCCGTGCCGTAGTAGTAGCTGCTGGTATGTGAGCTCGAGACAGCAAAGGGGTCGTACTAGGCCTGACTTGAGTAAGAATACTTGTAGCGTGGTACCCAGAAGACTGCACACACTGAAAAGTCCCCTGACGTGTGGGTTGAAACAGTTAAATTGTTTAGCAACGTCCAAATCTGAACCAATTGAAATAAATGCCTGGTTAAGTAGTCACCTAGTTCTCATGGAAGTCAATATCAGTACAGCCGTATCAGTGTTTGCAGAACCAGTCTTTAACACCATTCACTTTGGGCACCTTAAGTTTGTGCAAGACCTCAGCCAAACTGACAATGCATACTAGGGAGCTTTTATAGATTCTGGTCTTCTGTAAGAAGCAGCTGGTTCAGTTAACACTGATTGTAGTAAGAGGCTCAGGCCCAAGCCTACTGGGGCGGAATTGGTTGAGAAAGATTCACCTTGATTGGCTCAACATTTTTTGATTAGAAAATGGCTACCGGAGTGAAGTCCTAATTAAATATCCTGTTTCAGGAAGGGCTATGGACTCTAAAAGGGGACAGGTCATTTTTTAAATGTTGACCAGGAAGCAGTTCCATGGTTTTGCAAGGCCTGCCCAGAGCTTCTGTCTTACGGCAAATGTGGAGGCAAAACTCTGGAGGCTGGAGAGTGGAAGAATCATCAAATCTGAGCAGATTGTGGAATGGGTAGCACTGGTCAAACCAATTGTGAAGCCTGATAGCTCAGTTTACGTTTATGGGGATTTTAAACAAATGGTAAACTGTTTCTCGCAGCTGGATAAATAGCTAATCCCTCGCATACAGGACTTAGACTCAAAACTGGAGGAGGCTGCCCTTCACAAAGCTGATCATACCTACCTGCAATTGCAACTAGATGAGGAATCCCAGAAATATGCCACAATTAATACCCACAAGGGTTTCTACCAATATACAAGACTGCCATTTCCAGTATCATCAGCCTGTGCCCTTTCCAACGAACAATGAAGAATATTGTACACGAGCTACCCCAAGTTGTCTCTTATCTGGATGATGTACTAACCAGGAAGACCAAAAAAGAACTCTTGGAGAACCTGGACATTATGCTTGCATGTTTCTCCCGGGGTGGTGGAGTGCCTTAGAGGGAAAAATTGTGTGTTCCATTCACCCCAAGTGACCTACTTGGGCTACAGAGTCAACAAAACTGGGTTACACCATTGGAAGGTTAAGAGAGCGCGATCAAAAGTGCCCAGGCTCACACATCTGTACCAAAGCTTTGATCTTTCCTTGGGCTGGTGAATCATTCCGGGGAATTCATATGAGGCATAGTTTCTATACTGGCACCCTTACATAAGCTGTTGAAAAAGGGTCAGCTTTGGAAATGGCCAGTTAGCTTAGAAGTAGCCTTTCGGCAGTGAAAAAGCAGCTATAATCATTGAAGGTATTGGCCCACTATGTCTCCAAGCAAGAAGTTGTGCTGACATCCAAAGCTTCCCTGTATGGTATTTGGGTAGTGTTGGTTCAGTGATAGCCCAGCGGAGTGGAATGCCCAATAGCATATGCTTCCTAGACTTTGGCTGATACTGAATGCAAATATGCCCAGATACAACAGGAAGGTTTGGTGGTCATACTCCTTGTGCGGAATTTCCGCCAACACCATTACAGATATAACTTGGTCATAGTAACTAAACCTTCTTGGGCTGCTTAAAGAAGACAAGCTGTGCTGCCATAGCTTCTGATTGAATTCAGCAGTGGGCCCTTATTTTCAATGTATACAATTGACAGTTGGAACACCATCCCGGAGGCCAAGTGGTAAATGCGGGTGCCTTGAGCCACCTCCCTTTGGCAGCTTTTAAACTTTTTGGACTCCCTTCCAGTCACCGCTGACATATACGATTGTGGACACAAACAAAGTCCTATCCTGCTAAACTAAAACAGCTGGAGATAACGGGGTAAATAGAAAAGCCATCGCAGCCAGGATTGAAACCTTTCCGAACCCGACAAGACCAGATCACAATAGGGGACTGTATATTACTATGGAGAGCAAAAGTGATTGTCCCGAATCATCACCACATTCTGGCTGAACTCCACCAGAGTCATCCAGGGGTTTCCAAAATCAAGATGTCGACAAGAGGTTATGTCTCGTGGCTACGAGTGAATGCCACCATGTCTGCATTGGTGGAGCACTGTCCAGAGTGCCAAAAATTACCGTCAGTAGTGCCCCTACATTCGTGGGTATGCCAGGTAAACCCTGGATTTGGCTGTATGTTGACTATGCTGATCCTTTCATGAACTTAATTATCTTGTCCGTTGTGGATGCCCATTCAAAGTGGTTGTATGTGCATAGAGAGTCCGTGTGGCAAACTCTGGGATAATGATTGAAAAACTGCAAGCATCGTTTGCAAAGTATGGACTCCTCGAAGTAGTGGTCATGTACAATGGGACATCATTTACCAGCAGGCAATTTGAGTATTTCCTGAAGTTGAATGGCATTTTGCATGTTTGGACAGCTCCATACCATCCATTGTCTAGTAGTCTGGCAGAAAGTGCAATCCAAATGTTGAAGGCAGACTTAAAGAAACAGCCAGTTAAAAACAAGGACTGCAGATGCTAGAAACCAGAGTCTAGATTAGCGTGGTGCTGGAAAAGCACAGCAGGTCAAGCAGCATTTGAGGAGCAGGAATATCAACATTTCAGGCAAAAGCCCTTCATCAGGAATAGAGGCAGGGTGCCTGCAGGTGGAGAGAAACAGCGTACGGTTTCACTCAGTACCAAACTGTGCTGTTTTGTGATCGATTATAGGACCACACTTCACGCAACTACAGGATAGGAGAGAGGGAGGACTGCAGATGCTGGAGATCGGGGTCAAAAAGTGTGGTGCTGGAAAATCACAGCCAGTCAGGCAGCATCCGAGGAGCAGGAGAGTTGAAGTTTCAAGCATATGTTCTTCATCAGTCCTGATGAAGAGCTTATGCTTGAAACATTTTTTTCTTCTTCTTCTCGGATGCTGCCTGACTGGCTGCGCTTTTCCAGCACCACACTTTTTGGTAACTACCCCAGGATAGGTCCAACAGAGTTACTGATTAGAAGAGTCAACTCCAGATCAAACCTGATATTCTTGGACCAGGGTAGGGGCAAGTGGCAAATGACACGTGCCTCCTCCAAGCCAGAGAGACAGTTTACTTAAGGGGACGAGTTTGGTACTGGAACCACTGAAATGATCTGGCATGGGAACAAGACAAGATTGACCAAAGGTCAGGTCTCATGATATACAAAGTTAGGTTACGTGAGGCAATCCTGAACAAAAATGGATCACCTGCAAGCTGCTACCATGTAAGCAGGACAGGAGCAATTTATCCATGACCCCTCAGAACAGCCAGATATACTGTCAGAAACTGTGGGTTCTCCTACTTCATTGAGCATCAGTGAAATCTCAGGGTCCAAGATGGCTGCAGCTTCAACACTGTTATTGATGGGGGCGGCACGGTGGCACAATGGTTAGCACTGCTGCTTCACAGTGCCAGAGACCCGGGTTCAATTCCTGACTCAGGCGACTGTGTAGAGTTTGCACGTTCTCCCCGTGTCTGCGTGGGTTTCCTCCGGGTGCTCCAGTTTCCTCCCACAGTCCAAAGATGTGCGGGTCAGGTGAATTGGCCATGCTGAATTGCCCGTAGTGTTCCGTAAGGGGCAAATGTATGGGTGGGTTTCGCTTCGGTGGGTCGGTGTGGACTTGTTGGGCCAAAGGGCCTGTTTCCACACTGTAAGTAATCTAATGTTACCAAAGGAAGAAGATGCGGAAACTCTCCAGAGGTAGTCAGAGCACAATAGAGAGACCACAGTCCACCTGTGTTTGAGTCAGAGGAACTGGACCTCAGGCAAAAGTGTCCCAAGAGAAGCTACAAAAGAAAGAACACACCTGGGACTTAGTGGGACTGGGACTTAGTGTGGGGGGTGTGGGGAAATGTAGTGGGTGGATCTCATTGACTGACATTCTTGATTGGGTCTGTCAATCTGGGCCAATCAGGGAGTCCTGTT
Organism: Hemiscyllium ocellatum; assembly: GCF_020745735.1. NCBI lineage: Eukaryota > Metazoa > Chordata > Chondrichthyes > Orectolobiformes > Hemiscylliidae > Hemiscyllium > Hemiscyllium ocellatum. The sequence continues at coordinate 15,837,269 of NC_083423.1, forward strand.
TGACAAAAATAAACAAGAAATTCAGAAGTTTTCCTCAGTGTATGAACTGATTGTGAGCTGGCTGGTCTAAGCCATTGTCCTTAATGAAGTTGAGGACAGAGATCTTGTTTGACAACTGTGCTGCTGCTGCTATCCCTGATTCCACAAAAAAAACCCCCAGGAGATTCGTGGGGACTAGCTTTAAACTGGCTCGTCACAACACATGTATAGTGCACATGTCAATAAAGGGTGACTTGGTGACGGGATACCGGCATCTTGCAGTTATTTCAAAATCTTAAGCTATCTAGTCAAGTCTTGCAAGAAAAAAGTGAAGTCTCTACCTTAGTGTTAAGAGTAAAGTAATGTACAATTTGATTAGCATCAAGCCATTTGCATTTCTCATGACAATTATTTTCCATTCCTAATGTCTCCCATTATATTGATTTCTGATATCCTCCTGGGCATATTTGTATGCGTCTGGTTTGCTTCCAACATTTCACCTGTGGCCATCAACCATGCTTGAACCTCGACTGGGAATTTGGTTTGTTGTTCCAAGGACACTTGTACTTAAGAACAACCAGCTGATGATCTGCAAGCACTAGGCTACTTCCCTTCTGATCTAGGGCACCCATGAACTCTGAAGTGCCTTTGGTACTACTTCTGTTAAGATGAACAAACACTGCGCAGTCTGAGGATTGAACATAGGATATTTGCCTTCTTTTTGGATCAATGACAAGTGACTGCTCATATGAACTATGTTACCAGAGGAGAAGACAGCTCATCAATGCTTTTTAACTGTGAGCACCACAAGGTAGATACTTACATAAAAGCTCCAGAAATAAGTCCATTAAAACAATGTATTTTGTGAGCTTCTGGTAGAATTTAGAATTGAACAATTCAGAATAAAGGTACCAATGTCGCTTAATCTTAATTTTCCCAAACCTTTATCTCGATACTGTCAGTAGTTGTGTACTTTATTGTCAGGGAATGCTATAGAGAGAGGAAATTGGTTTACATCCCTTTTATAGTTCACCCCGCTGTTGTAGTTATTTTTGACTTTTACATGATGCCTGAAGTTATATGTACACTACATATGGATGTGACATTTCTTTAAAAACCTCAGAAGCAATCTTAAGAAGAGATGTAGAGAGGCAATGGCTCATCAGACATTTAATTTCATTCCTTGTGGATTGATTGCAGTCTTTTCCATTAGCTGTGACAATGCAAGATGATCGCTGTACTTCAGAAATGTGTATTACTGGGAAATGTACTATATTACATTTTGCTATTGTAGTTGTCAATGTTGTTATTCCTGTCCTCAAGATGTAAAGTGCAAGTCGAGAGAAAAAGGTTTGTCAACATAGAATGTGCACATGTGGCAAAATTGATTGTTTTGAGAACTGTATCCTGGATATGGGTGTACAATGTAGTCAAGAAACACAATCGAAGTAGCAAATATATTAAGGTTATTTGACTCAAAAATCGATAATGAGAATTGAAGTTTTTACTGGTTGTCGTATCTTGCCATGTTAAATACTGCAAAGCTATCAAACACTAATTCAATATTTTTTTTACTGTAACTCCTCTCAGACACAGATGCAGCCACATTTCTCATAATACAAGGAATTACTTAGCAATAATCTGCAGATCATTTCTCAATAAATGTGCATAACGTTAATCCTTTTTAGCATTATCATGCATGAAGGACATAGAGCAATGACAGCACTGCTATTGTATGAATTGAATTAAGATTAATTTATTTTTATTCATTTTGGGGGAATTATATGGTTCTGAAAACACAAATTTATTGTCCACTTCAAAGATGATAGTGTACCTTCTTCATCCATTACAGTCTCTGGTGGTCAGTGTGCTCTCACAATGTTGTTTGTTTGGAATTCTGAATTCTCGTCATATTGATGCTCATACAATTTGCTAGATATTTACATTGGATAGTTTGTGTGAAGCTAAGTTGTTTATCGGAAAAACTGAAGGGGCAACATTAATTTCAAACTGCAATTACCGAATAAATTCCTGGAATTGAACGATTTAAAATGGGAAGTACTAAAAGTGAATATGGTTCACAACATTGCTTTATGATGTGAAATCCTGTTAGTAACGAATTAAAAAACCTAAATGACGTTTAGAAGCTTCCCCATTCACTTAACGTTTGAACGCCTTTGTATTAGCTAGAATGAAACAAAGAACTGTGGATGCTGAATATCTGAAACAAAAATAGAAATTGTTGGCGAAATTCAGCGGTCTGGCAGCATCTGTGGGGAGAAAGTATAGTTAATATTTCAGGTCCTTCTTCAGAACTGAGAATTGAAGTGTTACCTCTGCTTTCTCTCAGATGCTGTTAGACTTGCTGAGTTTGCCCAATATAGATGTGGTCAGTTCAAGTAATAGGAATTCCATATGTTTAAGTTAAAACTGTGTCTGATTAAGAGAGGAATTTTGAGGTGATACTCACTTGCTCTTTATATCCTTTTAAATGGTGGAAGTTTGGAAGTCTCCGTATTGCTGTTGTATATATTGTCAAAAGGACCTGCTGGGAACAGTGCAGTGATTTTGAAGGATGAATGTTTTAACGTATTGGATATAAGGCTGATCAAGTGGATTACATTCTTAGGTTACTGATGACCAGAAGCTGAAATGTACTAGCCATGTAAATACTTTTTTTAAAAAAGAACAGGTTAGATACCAGAAATACTGCAGCAAATAACTCACCTCCTGAGTCAGAGTCATAGAGATGTACAGGATGGAAATAGACCCTTTGGTTCAACTTATTCATGCCAACCAGATATCTTAGATAAATTTAGTCCCATTTGCCAGCACTTGGTCCCATATCCCTCTGAACACTTCATACTCATATATCCATCCAGATGCCTTTTAAATGTTGTTATCGTACCAACTTCCCCCACTTTCTCTGGCAGCTCATTCAATACACACCCCACCCTCTGTGTGAACAAGTTGTCCCTTGGATCCTTTCAAATCTTATTCCTCTCAACGTAAAACTATACCCTCTATTCTTAGACTCCTCCCAGGGAAAAGACTTTGTCAGGAAGGGTGTACTGGTCCTGGAGTGTGTTCAGAGGTGGTTCATGACAATGGTCCCAGGAATGTAAAGCTGAACATATGAGGAATGTTTGAGGACTCTGGGTCTGTACTCTGAAGTTTAGAAGGATGATGGGGGATCTTATTTATACATGCTGAATGACCTGGACAGAGTAGAGGTTGGGAAGATGTTTCCATTGGTAAGAGAGACTACAACCCGAGGGCATTGTGTGAGAGTAAAGGGAAGACCTGTTAGAATGGAGATAAGGAGAAACTTCTTCAGCCAGAGAGCGGTGAGTCGATGGAATTCATTGCCATAGAATGCTGTGGAGGCCAGGTCATTGAGTATTTAAAACTCAGGTTCTGAATATCAAGGGGATGAAGGGTTACAGGGAGAAAGCAGGAGAATGGGGTTGAGAAACTGAACAGCCATGATTGAATGGCAGAGCAGACTCGATGGGCTGAATGGCCTAATTTCTGCTCCTATGTCATATGGTCTTATCCTATCCATACCCCTCATCATTTTGTAAGCCTCACTCAGGCCACTCCTCAGCCTCTGACACTCCAAGAAATATAGTCCCAACCTATTCAGCCTTTCCGTATAGCTCAAACCCTCCTGGCAACATCATTGTAAATCTTTTCTGAACCCTTTCAGGTTTCGCTACTCCTTCCCTAGAAGCAGGGAGACCAGAATTGCACTCACTATTCCAAAAGTGGCCTAACCAAAGTCCAATACAGCTGCAACATGACCTCCCAACTCCTTTTTTCAATGCACTGACCAATAAAGGTAAGCATACCAAACACCATCTTCACTATCCTATCTGCCTGTGACTCTACTTTCAAGGAACTATGAACTTGCATTCCAATGTCTTTTTGTTCAGCAACACTCCCCAGGACCTTGCCAATAAGTCCTGCCCTGATTTGCCTTTGCAAAATGCAGCACCTCGCATTTATATAAATTAAACTCCATCTGTCACTCTTTGGCTATTTGATCAAGACCTTGTTGTATTCTGAGATAACTTTCTTCGCTGCTGCTACACCTCCCTAAAACTTGTCCACCATCTACAAAGAACAAGTCAGGAGTATGATGGAATACTCCCCACTTAACTGAATGAACACTCCAACAACAGTCCGGAATCTTGACACTATCCAGATCATAGAAACCCACTGGATTGATAGCACATCCTCTAGAGGCACATAGAAGCATCAGTATGGAATGTCCACAAGATACACTAAATAAATTCACCAAGGCTCATTCAATTGCACTTTCCAGCCAATGACCACTACTATGTAGAAGGACAAGAGTAGCAGATATGTAGGAATACGACCTCTTGCAAGTTTCCCTCCAAACCACTCATTGTTCTAACTAGGAAATATATCACCATCCCTTCAGGGTCACTGAGTAAGAACACAGCTCACTATCACCTGCTCAAGAGCAGTAAGGGAGAGTCCAGTAATGTTGGCCCAGCTAACAAAGCTCATGTTCAATGAGCAAATAAAATAAATTAATAAAATTGTTCATCATGAAGAGTTTTAGCAAGTCAGAAAATGAACCACTCAATGCAGAATACTCAGCCATTGTGTTGCTGTACTACCCATGACGTTTATGTGGCTGCTTCCTTCAATTTCTAGTCAGTGCTAGCATCTCAGAATGTTGGCAATTGGGTTCTCAACCATTGAATGTCAAGAAGAGATTTCATTTTGATGACATTATGTGACACATCTGTTACTTGTCACACACCAGCCTAAGCCTGAATGTTTGGCAGCTCTTACTGGATGTGGCATGTTTCATCATAGGAGCTATAAATGGAGTTTAATGCTGAGAGAAACAGAGGTAACATTTTAGGTTCAGTGACCTTTCTTCAGAACTGATTGTAGCTAGGAAAAATTTGGTATTTCTGCTAGAGAAGGGTGAGAGGGGGAAAGAGTAAACTAAAGGTGGAGATGGAGCCTAGATAGAGAAAAAAAACAATTGGGCAGACAAAGGAATAGGTCGAGGTTAGCTTGGGAGAATGATTAACTGCTAATTGTCAGTCACAATCAGTTATATGTAGTAGCAGTCCATGTGCTAACAGGGCCAGGGATGTGGGATTTGGGCTTAGGAGACGGGAGAAGGTGTTCAGGCTCTAAAATTATTGAACTCAATATTGAGTCCAGATGGTTGCAGAGTTTCCAAGTGGAAAATGGGGTGGTGTTCTTCCAGCTTGAGCTTTGCTTTGCTGGAGCATTATAGCAAGCCCAAGCCAATGATGTTGGCCAGGGAACATTGTGGTGTGTTGAAATGACAGAAAACCAGAAGCTCAGGGTCGTTTTGCAGACAGAACGTGGGCGTTCTGCAAAGCAGTCACCCAGACTGCATTTCGTCTCCCCAGTGTAGAAGAGATCGTGTTGTCAGCAGCGAAGAGAGTAGACTGGGTTGAGTGAAGCAAAGTTTAGTGAGGTAGTGGAATTGGAAGCAATTAGTACTAATAAGGAAGTGCTTTTGGAGAGCTGGAAGCTGTCAACTCCTTGGGACGTGATGATCTTTGGCTTAGAATATTGAGAGATGCTGAATATATTGATAATTACATTTCAAAATTGTATTTATTCTGCAGATTAGAAGGTTTCAAATGTAGCCCTGTTTAAGAAAAGTGGAGGAGTTACTATGGGGAACTCCAGACCATTTTGCCTGACATCAGTAATAAGGAAAATTCAAGAATCTGTGATAAAGGGTACGATCACTTTTAGAAAACAATTGTCTGATTAGCCATTGTCAACATGGTTTTATTAAAAAGGTCATGTTTGAGAAACTTGGTAGGAGTTTTTAGAGGATTTTGTTTGAGGACTAGCTGAGTTAGTAAGGGGGAACCAGTTGATGTGGTGATATACATTAACAGTCTGGATGAAGGAACAGAGGGCATTGTTGCTCAGTTTGCCAATGGCACAAAGATAGATCGAGGGCAGGAAGGAAGTGGGAGGCTGCAGAAGGAATTGGACAGGCTAGGAAAGTGGGCAGGAAAGTGGTAAATGGAATGCAATGTGGGGAATTCTGAGGTTATGCAATCTGATAGGAAGAATAAAGACATAGACTAATTAGGGAAAGGCTTTGGAAATCTGAAGCACGAAGGGACTTTGGAGTCTTAATTCAGGTTTTACTTAAAAAGCAGGTTCGGTTGGCAGTTTGGAAGGAAAATGCAGTGTAAGCACTCCTGTCAAGAGGGCTAAAATACAACCGTAGAAATGCTGAGGCTGAATATGGCTCTGGTCAGATCACATTTGGAATAGTGTCAACAGTTTTGGGCCCCATATCTAATGAAGGATATGCTGGCATTGGCGGGGGTTAAAAGGAGGCTGACAAGAGTAATCCTAGGAATGAAGGGCTTGCCATATGAGGAATGGTTGAGCACTCTGGGTCTGTACTTAATTGAATTTACAAGGATGGGGAGATCTAATTGAAACTTACAGAATGCTGAGAGGTCTTGATAGAGTCGGGGTGAAGATGATGTTTGCAGTAGTCGGAGAGACTAGGATACAAGGGCACAGCCTCAACATGAAGGGACTAGCCTTTCGAATTCTGAGGAGAAATTTGTTCAGCCAAAGAGGGATGAATCTGTGGAACTCATTGCTGCAGGGGACTGTGAAGGCCAAGTCACTGGGTGCAGTTAAGACAGAGATAGATAAGTTCTTGATTAGTAAAGGGATCAAGCCATGATTGAACAAAGAAGCAACTTGATGGACCAAATGGCCTAATTCTGCTCCTGTGTCTTATGGTATTATTTGAATTTTGAGAATGATTTGACTCAAATCCTATACAGGGGATTGATAAATAGCATTAAAGTACATGGGATTGGTGGGTTCTATGCTAGCGTGGATTGAAGATTGGTTAACAGGCAGAAAGCAGAGAGCAAGAATGAATGATTCAATCTCAGGTTGTCAGGCTGTGACCAGTGGGGTACATGTCGGGTACTCCAGTGCATAGGCCCCAGCTGTTCAAAATCTATGTCAACAATTTAATTGTAATATTTCCACATTTGTAGAATCCACGAAACATGGGAATGAGAGTTACTATGAGGATGTAAAGAGGCTTCAGGGGATTTAGACAGGCCTGAGCGAGTGAGTAAAAGCATGGCAGATTGAATATTAAGTGAATACGTATGAGATTATCCACTTTGGCATGAGAAACAAAGATCCAGAGTATTTGTTTAATGCTGAGAGTTTGAAAAGTGTTGAAGACCGAAGGGACCAAGCTGGCCTTGTTCATCAGTCACTGAAACCTCCATTCTGGGGCAGCAAACAAAATGAAAGGGCAAGAGTTTGGTAGCTTTTATTGACCAAAGATCTGAGCGCAGGAGCAACGAACTATTCTTCAGGTTCCATTTCCATGCTATTTGACTCTGACTCTTTTATTCTATAGCTGTATAAAACGCTAGTGGGAATTGCACCTGGAGTTCTGCTCCCTTTGTTTAAGGAATGATAACCTTGTCATAGACGGAGTACAGTTCAGATTAACTATAGACTGGTTCCTGGCTTGGTGGGATGAACCTAAATAAGTGTGAGAATAAACTGAAAAGATCCTGTTGTATTCTCTGCAGTTTTGAAGATTTTGAGGCAATGTCATTGAAACTTAAAGATCTCTTATAGGGATGGACAGAGTGAATGCAGAAAAGATTGTTTTCACTGTCTATAGATTATAGAGGAGGGGATTAGATCTTAGAATAAAGTAAAGCCATTTAGGACTGAAATGAGGAGAACCTGTACGCTTGGACAGTGGTGAATCTTTGGAATTCTCTACCCTGGAAGGTTGTAGAAATTCAGACATCAATTTTATCAGAGAATGATAGATGTCTAATTACTAAAGACATT